>NC_083101.1:81927370-82594268 GCF_949774975.1 Lagenorhynchus albirostris
ACACAGTTTGAAATGCTTTACCAAAGGCAGATGAAAACCAGTCCCAATGGAGAAAGGTTCAATCAGATGGAGAATGATATTCATTACATCTGACGCTTCGTCAGACTGAGATAAGAGGAGGCTAAAGGGGCATGTTCATTCTGATTTTCTTTACTATTCTTTCAGTACATGGAGACACCTCCCTTCTCTCTATATTCTCTAACTCGAATTTAACCATCAAATCTTTATTTCCAACCTTAACCTAACTCAATCCCTATAGTTGTGCTGTGCACGTCCTACTGAGTTTTTAAAATGTGGTTAGTCTGAACTGAGACGTGTGTTAAGTGTAAAATATATACTTATATAAATTTCTTAATAATTTTATATTTATCATGACAGTGTTGAACTCGTTTTTATATTGAGATGACAGTACTTTAGCTATATTGGGTTAAATATTAAAATTTAAAAAAATATGCACGTCTGGGAATTCTTGGAGCGCCAAGGCCTCCCTGGCAGCCCTGCACCACGCCAACTCTGTTCACCCACAGTTCCATTTCTGAGAGAGGGGTATTGATGTCTCCAACTATGACAGTGGATCACCTATTCCTCCTTGAAGTTTTGTCAGTTTTGCCTCATGTAGTTTGATGCTATATTGTTAGGTGCACACATGTTAAGGATTATTATATCTTCTTCGAGAACTGACCCCTTTATCATTATGTAATGCCCCTCTTTAGCCCTGATCAGTTTCCTTGCTCTGAAATCTGCTCTGTCTGAAATTAATATATTGAATAGCTAGTCACACTTTCTTTTGATTCGTGTTATATCTTTCTCCATCCACTTAATTTTAACCTATATTTGTCTCTATATTTGAAGAGGGTATCTTGTTGCTGACATAGACTTGGGTCTTGTTTTTGACTCATGGCTCCTAGCTTCACTCTGACTCCAGCTCACCCTGCTCCTATTCCCCTCAATCCCTCTCAGGAGGTTCTGATCTTGGACTCTGACTCTGCAGCATTTTCCTTGCGATTAAGTGGCTCCAAAAGAAATAAATGACTATGGAAATACATTAGAACCATTTGTTGTTCTGTCACTCTGGGGGTCAAATCATAGCTCCCGAAACATAATTAAATAAAATAATTGACACATAAAACGGTCTGCACAGCAGGCATTACAAAGGACAATATTTAACTTTTTCTTAAATAAGAATCTAGTGTGTCTGAATTTATCAAGCATTTTTCTTTGGTGAAGTCTAAATTAATAAGATTTATTGTATGTATGTCTGTGTGTTGTGTCCCTGTACATGCACAAGGGATCAACCCATTAGCAAAGAAAACCTTGCTTCAGGCAATAAAGAGACAATTTTAAAGTTTTCAATTAAAAAATAAGAAATGCTCTTGCTTATAAACTTAAAGATAAAATAGCCATTTTACCTATATTGAAACTAGTTATTTCACAAGATTTGTTTAAAACTCTGTTCTGAATCTAGATAAATATACAGTTTTATTTCTAAATCATGCCCTCCCCATTTTTACCCCATGATTGAAGTTTTCCCATCTGGACCAAGGGAAAAAAGGAAGAGATCTGGACAAGGAAAGAATATTGATCCAGGTGGTTTCCCTAGAGGCCATCAGCCCTGAAGACAGTCACAACATACCACACTGGAAAGAAAGAAGGATGGAGCAACTGAGACAATGTTCAAACCATGGGTACCCCTATCATAGCTAACCATTTAGAATTGATGTCAAACAAGAAATCAGAAGACTGTTCAATGGTTCCATAGGTACTGTCAAGAAATATTATCTGAAATTTGGAGATAAGGCAAAAATATGACTAGGTGTCCTTTCAAGGTCCCATAGAACACTGTCTCACAAAGCTACACAGGGCACCTGATGCTTTATGGAAGATAAGTTGGCTTAACTTAACATTTACTAAACTGTAGACTCCAGAAACCGTAAAGTTAGATGTTAACTTGTAGATGATTGATAAGCTACAAATTATTTCTGTCCCACAGAAGAAATAAGCCAAAGATTATGGTTTTATCACTTTATATAACATTACATATCTCAGTTGTGTCTCAGAAAACCCTATTTATTTTAACTTATTGAAAACTATATACACTGAGACTCTATCATTTGGTCCACCCATTTTCCTGCCCTCCTCTGTTCTTTCTCACTGAAGTCTGAGCTTGAAAATTATTTCGAAAATGCCATGAAGCCTAGGAAGTTTCCATCTAGTTCCACAGTTGTCACTGACCCATCACCACTGCTCAAGTTCTCAGTGGCTCCTCCTCCAGCCAACACCAAAAAATCTTTTCTACCGAACCTACCATCCTTGGACCAGGTTCAGACTCAGCATTTAACCAAGGTGCACAGATCTGGGTCTTCCATGGAAGCAGAACAAAATGCAAAGAAGAGAGAGCCAAGACACACTTGTATCTTTTTAAGTCCAGTACCCTATCTCCTTTTTGCTCCAGGGCATGAAGTTTGTATCAGACCTAGCATTCTAAAAGAACGTGGATGTCATGGGAAGTGACAGAGCAAAGCTAAATTAATGAAGCAGGGGTTATCCTCAAGAGCACAAAAGCGAGTGGAATAAAAGGAAGCTAGGCAGGAGAGAGAACGAGAGCACGTGAGGGCACATGTGGGAAACACACTTACTTTTGCAGAATCATCCTCCACTCTCAGCCTCACCTCCCACACACTGGCTGTTCTGGTGCTATAAGCAGACTCCCAGTGAGGCTGGAAGTGCTAGCGCAAGGCTAAAAATTTCTGCTCAATTACTATTAAGCATACCAAGAAAAGATCTGACTCAAGGAAACACCTTACTGGATTTTTTTTTAAAAAAAGAAGCAAAGAAAACGTATTTTCCAAATCAAGCCACAAAGTATAGGGCGGCTAAGCATATAGAGCATTACTCCAAAGGGATAAAACCTACGAAATCCATTTCTCAAATTGCTGAAATAAATACTTACTGGCTATTTGGGGAAAATCATGATGGTTACTAACAGAAGATGTCCTAAATGGGTCTTGAACGTGGGCACTGAGAAGGAGTCACGGGTAGTTTCCCTCTGCCCAGTCTATGTGTCTCAGAAAGAGTGAATGCTTTCTCCACACAAACACAGGCTTGTACAATCAGGCCTGACCAAGGGCACAGCATCTGAATTAAGCCAAACGACCTTACTGGAGGCAAGATTTAGAAACAGCCCTCCTTGTTCTGTGCGTTCTGTGTGTCCCATAGTTCACAGGCCACCAGGAGCTGCTCCTGCCTCTGGGCGTTGCTTTGGCCTAGCCTCCCTCCTACACAAGGAATAGCTGCAAAAGGTCACTGTCCAGAGAAAGGAAACTCTTCTGGATGAAGAAAGAGGCGACGCCTTCAAATCCTAACCCTTTGTGCGAGCTGCACCTCCAGACACACGTGAACTTTTAGAAAGACGTCCGTGAGTGACCACTGCTCACCGGACCTGCCCGTTCTGAGCCCCAGAATCTTGATGCTCACGAGTAAATGGGGGTCAGAGGCAGATCTAAGAAACTATATATAATCATTTATGTTTGACTTAAGATTTGATGACTACGGTAAAATGTTACTTAGGCCACAAGAGCCATAAACATTTCATGTCCATAAATGGATAGTGTCCATTAGGCTCCAGAGTGAGTTACGATATTAGTTTCCAATTCCTCTTCCTTAAGGACATGATAACAAGCCATAATTAACCAAGGGAAGGTCCCTGTAATAACTGGGTCTAGCTGCTCTTTTCTTGGTGAACACAGGGAATATTTCTTCCTCGGGTCTGGACTACTCTGAGCAGCCTACTTCTGGCTTATTATGGACCAGAGAGGACCCTCAGTCTTCACTGGTTATAAAACATTGAAGCATCTGTCTCACTAATGTGACCACTCCAAGTCCCCCATCTTCTCTCTGCAGGATCAGCATGGTGCTGAGTGGGTAGGAAAGATAGAACCCCTCTGCAAGGTAACGGAAATATATACATGGCTCTCTGCCTCCAGTGCCTGGCACAGAGCTCCCAAAACCACAGTAACTTCCTAAGTGATAAGAGCACTAGGAGCATCTTCTGTTCTAATATTTTGCCGTTGACCCAGGTTCCTGACACAGAGTTCCTAAATCCCTTGGAATTCTGGGTGATAGCGATGCCTTTTGTTCCAATGAGGTGACTCTTGGCAGGCTTCTGGATGGGGGTTGGTCATCAGAAAGACCAAGCTCTGATTAGAAGCTTAGAATTTTCAGCCCCACCCCTCATTCTCCAGAGAGAAGAGAGGAGCTAGAAATGGAGTTAATGCCTAATCGTGCCTACGTGATGAAGCCTCCCTAAAAATCCCGAAAATACAGAGTTCAGAGAGCTTCTAGGTTGGTGAACACGTACCAGGAGGGTGACGTACCCCAACTCCACTGGAACAGAAGCTCCTGCACTTAGGACCCTCCCAAACCCTGCGCTATGTGTCTGTTCACATGACTTTACATCTGTATCATTTATCATCTTTTATAAGTTTGTGTTCCCCTGAGTTCTGTAAGCTATTCCAGCAAATAATTGAATCCAAGGAGGAGGAGGTCACGGGAACCTCCAATTCATAGTTAAGTCAGACAGAAGTTGTGGGCAACCTAGGGACCCACTACTTGTGATTGGCATCTGAAGTCGGCAGCAACGTCATGGGACTGAGCCCTTAACTTGTGGGGTCTGATACTGTCTCCAGGTAGACAGTGTTGGAATTGTGTTAAATTGTAGGACGCCCGTCTGGTGTCTGAGAATTACTTGTTGTGAGGAAAAACTCCCACGCATTTGACCCTGCTGTGTGTTACATATAAAAGTTGTTAAGAGAGTAAATCCTAAGCGTTCTCATGGCAAGGAAAACAAATGTTTTTTCTTTTTCTTTTATTTTATATCAATATGAGATGATGGATGCTTACTAAACTTATGGTAATCATTTCATGATGTACATAAGTCATTACACTGTACACCTGAAACCTATACAGTGCTATATGTCAATTAGGTCTCAATAAAACTGGAAGAAAACAAAAATAAAAACTCCCACACGTTTGGTGTCAGAAGTATGAGTGTGAGTAGTGTGAGAGTAAAGGAAAAACATGGGAGGAGGACTGAGTTTTTCTTTACACCCTCTTAGTAGGAATTCTCTCTGTTTGGTGGGAAATTGAAAATGGGTCCTCTGTCATATAGAAACTTCCTGAACAGTGACATTACATACATATTATGAATATTTGATCAGTTGGTGGAGGAGGATCATGGAGAGCTACATATTCCTTGCTAAAGTGTTTGACCTTTACCCTGTAGGCAATGAGAAGCCAACAGAAGTTGTTCAGTCAGCAAGTTATAACAATTAGTTATCTGTAAGTTAACAAAGGTAACACAAGCAGTAATATGTATAAAATAAGGAGGAGCTTGTAGGGGACCAGAGAGGAGACACTAATCTACTATTTCTAATCCATTTAATTATAATTCAGAATATTTTTTCAAGCAAGGAATTGTTTTTCAAGATCTATCTCAAGATCCCAAAACACACCCACTTCCACCTTAGTGGCACTCTTTGCCTGGCATTAGTCATTATGAGAACCAGGGAAAGTGATCTTGGGCATCAGTAAGTTTGTTGGCATAGACTGGCTGCCCAACAGAATGCTCTTCTCTCTGTCAGCAGAAAAGACCAGACTGAGACCCCTTTCTAGCCACTGACCAGAGGTCTGGATCATTTCAAAGACAGCACTTCACTTGTTACTCTAATTCTGCAATTCAGGTCATGCCCAAGGGCATTTTTTGACCGAATTATCATTTAGATAAATAAAACACAAAGCTCCCCTTGTAAAGGTAAACTTAATCAGTGTGTCAGCTGGTGTAATAGTCATGTAGTGGTCCCCAGATTCCAATGACGAAGGAGAGCATTTGTCCAGCTTCTGACTGACCCTAAAGACCCCTGTTTCTGTGCTAGTGACCACTGTACTCTCCTTATCCCTACAGACATGATTCAATGGACCAGCTCCCAGCTGGACCACTATCATAGGGCCATTAGCAATTTCCAGCCTCCCAGGGCAATTTTTGACAATCATAGTGCATACAAAAATTGATCACAGGAGGAGGATTAACTAGCACCATTATTATCCAGGTGGGAAGTGTCCAGTTGGGGGAAATGGTGCAAGGATAAGCTATCAAAGGGAGTGAAACATATAAGTGCATAAATTTTAGTATCAGACAGACTGGCTTTTAATCCCAACCCTGTGTGCCCATGGGCAACTCACCTTACCTCTCTGAGTCTGTTTTCTCATCTATGAAATGGAAATAGGACCTGTACCTTGCAGAATTGGAGTGAAGATTACAGATAACATATGTGAGGCACCTAACACAGTCTGGTACCCAGGAGGTGTGGTAGTCATTCAGGAGGTTCCATGTATTCTGGTTCTGCTCTCCTTCCAGGCACATGATCGAACTGTACTTTCCAGCTCCACTTGAAGTGGGTCTTGGCCACGTGACTTGTGTTGGCCTATGAAGCTTAAAGAGCCAGTGAGATATTCACTCCCTTCACACACTCTCTTCCCACTACTATGTTGGTCATGGAAGTATCCCAGGTGAAGCCTCTGTCTTTCTAGGTCACTGTGTGGCCATGGTGAGTAGAAATCCCCTACAGAAGTAAATAGCATGAGCCAGAAAAGAAATTTTGTATGAAGCCACTGACATTTGGGAGTGTTTTTGTTACTGCAGCATGACTTATCCCATACTAAGAGAATAAAACTCAATGAGTTCAGGCTTCCCTGGTGGCGCAGTGGTTGAGAGTCCGCCTGCCAATGCAGGGGACACGGGTTCATGCCCTGGTCTGGGAGGATCCCACATGCCGCGGAGCAGCTGGGCCTGTGAGCCTTGGCCGCTGACCCTGCACGTCCGGAGCCTGTGCTCCACAACGGGAGAGGCCACAACAGTGAGAGGCCCGCGTACCGCAAAAAAAAAAAAAAAAAAAAAAAAAAACCACAATGAGTTCTAGCTAATGTGATTCTGCTTTTATTATTTCAAAGCGCTGCCTTCAAAAGGGAGGTGGGAATGTCAGAAAGTCAAAGATTCCAACTGAACTAAGTAAAGACTGATCTCAAGGCAGTTCACCAGGCAAGGAACCTCATACATTAGTTATTTCGACTTAAAAGAAGTGAAAATAAATAATCTCAGTTCCTAAATCTGAACTATGTTTCCATGAATTACAGATTTAAAAGGTTACATTGAACAGAGTAGGATAAATACACAAAAGAGTTTCTGCAGATTAAAAGCTCCAACGCACTGGGCCCCAGCCAGAATGATCATAATCCAAGAATCGAGGTCAATAGCCCTGAAAAATAAGTCTCAAGTACTTCCAGCCTTTAAAGTTCCTCAATAGACCAGAAAACATCTGTTTCCTAATCTAGTGGGAAAAAAGCTTCATTGCTAAATAGTAGTCAGGACCCCAATCATGAAATTCATTGCCATTTTCCTGGGGAAAAACAAACACACACATTAACCCTTCCTCCCTTGTCATCTGCAGATGCCATCAGCTGTAGTTGCCACTACAGAAGAGGAACTTTACATCTAAACAGACAGCAGAACGCTTCACTTTCCTTGTAGTTGCCAGAAAAGGCCAACATGAACTCCCAAGTGCTGGCAATCACTCCTTACAGACATTTGGTGAAGAAGAAATGGAATATGTTGTATTATTAAATAAATGTCATCTTTTCTTCTTAGCCATTGACCTAGTGCAATATAAAAACGTGAGCTCCAAAGCCAGACAGACGTGAGTTCAAATCCCATCTTTCTCACCTACTAGCTGGGTGACCTCAGGCACAAGACCCTCTCTGAGACTCAGTTTATTCATATTTAGAAGAATACTAACAATAAGAGCTACCACTTGTAAGTGCCTGCTGTATGCCGGGCATAAGTGTTTCATGTGCATTACACCCTTAAGTTCTTACAGTAACCATATGAAGGAAGGATTTACATGGATCTCACAAACAGGAAAAATGAGGCTCCAAACTAGCAGGAAGTAAAGCCAAGATGCAAATTCAGACCTGTTTGCCTCCTAAGCCTGAGCTCTTAATCCTGAGAACACGGACTCCATAAGCCTACCTCTTGGGGTTAATAGAAATCACAGTGCTGCCCCGACCCAGAGTGGACCTCAGCCAGTGTTTTGGGTTTTGTTGTTGTTGTTGTTTTTTAATTTTATTTTTGCAGCCACATAGCACAGGGAGATCAGCTCGGTGCTTTGTGACCACCTAGAGAGGTGGGATATCCATCTCATTTTATCCACCAGCTCTTTACCTTTCCACCTTTTTTCCCAACGGTGTATCTGGAATATTACTTCTGAACCTGGAATCTTCAGTAGTCTTAAAAAGACTTCTGGAACATAGTTTGATGTTCACAGTAATCTTCCCATTAACCTATAAAGATATAGGTATCAACATAAAGATATATATAGCTTTAGATATGTATATACAGATATAAAGACAGAAAAAAATGGAAGGAAATGTTAACAATGATTATCTGTAGGTGGTGGAATCATGGGTTATTTTTAATATCTTTAAGTTTTTTTGTGTCTAATGAGAATGTATTTCTTGGGGAAGCAGGAAAAAATTAAGTTGTTTTCAAAGAAATGGAAGGAGATTACTGGGCTCTTTTTAATTTTTTTAACATTTGCATTTATTGTTTCCAAAATAAACAAGGGTATTTCAGTCACTAAAAATATATTTCTTCGTTTTTGCTTATTTAAAAAAATGTTCAAATGCTGCAATTAATGCACAGGAAAAAATCTAGTCTGCACTTAGAGCTGATTAGCCTGATGTTCCTTCAACATTGTGAACAGGCTGCCTTAATTAACCACAGTGGATCTGAGAACAAGCATTTACTCCAGAGGGATGTGGGGAGACATACAAGCATGCCCATCGGACCTGCTCACACGAGGCAAGGGGCTGGACCTCAGTCAGAGAGCCAGGCTCTCCCAAGCTCCTCCTGACATGCCAATGACCTTCTCCCAACCTTTCCCAAAATGACCATTTTTACACATAAAACCAAGCTTAGATCTGGCTTAGCCTCCATGTCACTCGTGCAATGACTGATGATTCTCCCAGTCCGGGATGCCTGGGCTGCCTGGGAAAATTCAAGCCGGGAGCAAGATACAGCCTGTCTTCTTCAAATCTACAATAGGAAGCACTGTGGGCTATCTTTGGAGCTTCCTTCAAAAATCATGTGTCCTTTGGCTCAGCATAAGTAACGTCAGTTCTCACTGTCCCAAACCAAAGTCAGTACAGCCATAGAAAGCTGTGTATTTGGACCACATTGATCCAAGGTGGCAGGCTACCATTAACACCAGGTTCTGGAAGTCATATTCCAAGAAACAAGAGGCTAGAAACCCACTTCTGATTTCACTGTGAGATGTTGTAGAGGCTTCTGTTGACTACTTCTCCTATTGTCCGTGCAGCCCTAGGGTGGAGTTAAGCACCGAGAAATCTTTGCCTTCCATAGTAACTGATGAATTTTTTTCTCTCATGGCTGGATTGTTATTTCCTTTTCAACTTGCCTTCCAGGAAGCTCACAACCAAACACATGGCCTGCTCACAGCAACTGCACAGTCACACAGCCCACAAACTTGCATTCAGCTTCTCCCCATGGGCTTGACATTCCATTTATCCTAATTCTTCCTTTGTACTATTTCTTAGTACTTTTATTCTAGTATCACTTTTTAGCCAACTCAAATCCTACATAAAATACATTCAATATAAATTAACATGACACCACACCAACCATGTCAAAGAGGTTCCATCCAGAGGGTAGGCCCCCAAGGCACCAGACTGGGCCTCTCCTTTTGCCACCAAAACCTTGTCTCAGACTTACATTGCTTCACCATTTGAAATTCATTCATTTAGCAAAATTACTTTCTTCTATTCTTGGGTGGTGATAAGGCAAATATACTTGGGAAGGATGCCTCACTATTTATCCTTGAAAAGAAGTTTATTCTGATCCCGTCTAATCATACGTAGCTCAGCACAGGTGTGGATTTAAGAAAAGAGAAAATGGAAGAAGAAGGATAATTGAGTTTGATGAGATTTAAGGAATGTTTGGGGATCAGGAATATTTTACATGGTGGGGAATTACTTTTCTGGGACAGGCAAGCTCACAGACTACAGGGCTTCTTGATATAACAGAGGGAGTGGGAAGGGGCTAAGACTCACTTACCTACTTCACGACTTGGTACAGATGTCCAAACACAAGCCTAGAAGTTTGAAGGGCTTGATGCTTACAGTAACTAGTGCTTCAGAGCATTTTAGTGTTCACGAGGAACACCTTATAGATTTAATCTCATCTAATCTTCAAAACGACCCTGTAATTTTCCATTATTCCCGTTATGTAAATATGAGAACTGTGGCTCAGAGAGGTTAGTAACTTTTCCAAGGGCACACAACTCATTTACGTTAGAGGGGAAATAAGAATACAGGTCGCTTCCACCAGAAGACGCCCATGGGACATAGCCACATGGCGCCATTGGAGCAGAGAGCAGGGACCCCTGAGCAGGACACCCCAGGGTGTGAGAGCTGCTCTCACGTGACTCCCCCGGGAGCCCAATGGCTCCTCTCTCTCAGTTAGGTAACCTGAAGTACAGATCTCTGAACAAAACTATAACCCACACTTGAAAATAAAAATCTCCGTCTGCCGCAGCCAATGTCCACACCCAAGAAAACACACGCCAAGTAGGAAAGTCCTTTTCTTGTACTTTCCACTGATTGTTCTTCATTTACCCCATGTACAGGAAAGCATTTCTGGGGCACTTGAGGAGGAGGTGTTAAATTTACTGGATTCCAAATGTTCTCATTTATTTATAATTGAGAATATGTGAAAGGGAAGGAGAAGACAACCTGAATGGCGGAATGCCCCTTCTCCACACACACAATCACTCCCAATCCCTCCTCACAGCCGGCACATCATGTTTCTAACAAAATGAGAGCGGAACAGCTTCCCTCCCCTCCAGTGGGGGCCCTGCGGTGTGGGCCTGGTGGGCCTGAGGTCATGGCCATGGTCTATGGGCTGAAGTCCATGCCCAGGCATAGCTAACACCCAAACCAAGCAGAGAGGGATCCAGACCCAAGGAGACCCAACTGGCAATGAGACCACAGAACCGAGCCAGGCTGGATGAACACGAGCCACAGGCCCAAGGTGCCACGATGGCTGAGGCGAGGTCCACCACAGGAGCAGACGGGGATCTCCTGTCAGCTTCAGCAGGGACGTGGGCTGCGGATGAGAGCCCGGACCTCAGGAAGTCAGAGGGTCAGCCCAGAGCAGGCAGACAGCCCTCGGGGAAGGCAAAGGACACCCAACAGCGATGGAGACCAGAGGGCCACAGAGGCCACCAACCCACAACACTGTGGGTCAGAGCAAGAGCCTCTGGACTGGATGATGGAGGTCAGGGTGTCAAATCCTAACGCTGCCCCGTTCTGGCTGAGCAACCCCAAACCAACGACTTGTCCTCACTGTGCCCAAGTTTCTTCATCTAAAAATTGGATATAAGAGACCTACTTCACAGGATTTCTGGGGGCATCCGATGAGATGATGTTTATGAAAATGCCAGTGCATTACCTAGTGCACAGTAGGTGCTGAATAAATGTTTCTTTTTAAGATTCCACTGGAAGTAGCAAATTAGTGCCCAAGTTAAACAGCTGCAGATGTAAGTTGGGGTTTTTTTGGGGGGAGGATGTTTAAAGTTTGAATACCTCGAAGTTAGTTATTGAATATGTGTAACAGTCCAGTTTCAATGTTACTTCCCCTACAGCCTTCATACCTTCCTCATCTTCCAATAGGTATGCCTAACTACAGTTCAATAAAAGACATTAAACCACTTACCTAAAAATGAACGTCTTTATCTGACGAGACGCATGCCCATCTCTGCCACAGTCTCCTCTACTCCCTATTGTCTTGCCCCTGGCCCAATTTGCACACTTATGCTACCTGCTTGGCCCTGTAGGCATCTGAGTTTGCGACCCCTGCCCTTAAGCCAAGAATCAGAGAGAGCAGCAGGCAGGTCCAGGTCTATAAGAGGTGAAGAGCCACAGCTCATCTAGCCCATCCCAAACCTGTCATAGACAACCATGATTCCACAAAGACCACCCTACGTTCCCTGGCAGCAGAGCCAAACCCAGTAGAGCAGCCCTAGGTCCTCAGGTGGTACCAGGCAAACGGCAGCCCTGGCAAGGGACAGGAGAAAACGAGGTGCCTCAACAACCTTTGGGGACAGCTAGTGCAAGCAGTAAGTCAGCATCAGCTCACTTTCCAAAGCTCCACTGAACCTCAGAATAGAAACAATCACCCAGGTAAATGAAGGTGCATGAGCCACTCTCCAATCCTTTCCTTAAGGAAAAAAATCCTTTCCTCGGGGGGTGGGGGGTGATGCTTGAAATGGGATCTGATTTTCAAGCTTCTACTTTGCTTTGGCTAAGATGACTTATGCTATCCAAACCTCGAAAGCACCTAGTCTCCACAAATTCCCGGTTATCTTGGCGATAGTGGAGTGAGCAGTGACCAATAGTTTGTTTGGGGGATTTCTTGTAGCTCTATCGGCACAGCTGGGAGAAGCAAAGGCAGAAAACATCCAAACAGCAGATCCAGCCTTCATTAGAGACTCCTGAGTCTCCTGCGGCCTGTGGGCTTGCTCAGCTCACAGCAGTGATGTAGCCAAACAGGCTTTGGGGGGTCTTATTCACATGAAACATGACTGTTCACAAGCGGAAAGCTTTCTGAGCTCCCGCTGGCAGCAGGGAAATCAGGGGGGAAACTGCATTTATTGAAGGGATGTGCTCGGGGTCTGATCGGATGTTCTCAGGGGTTACGGGCCATATTCAAAATATTTAACAACAGGGACCAGCAAGGCAGGACTACCAAATCAGAACGAGTGTCCCACCAGCCAACAGACCATCGGAGAAAGTAATATTATTAGCCCACATTTTGCAGTTTTGAAAAGCTAGCACAAATATTTTAAAAATTAAAAAATAAAAAGCCAAGCACAGAACTAGTGACTGGCTCTATAAACTTCCATTCAGCCTGCTGAGAGGCCTGGCCACTGCCTCTGGGAAGACAGAATGAGACCAGTGAACAGCTGTAACATGTCTTTTAGAAGGGGGACATCTGGTCTCATCCCCGGATCACAGAAGTTTCTTGGCTGAATTCTGGGGTTATGGAGTTTATTCTTTTTGCATGAAAGGCCATATTTCCACTGGAATCATACTGCCATCAAATTGTAGAGTAGGACTCCAGAAATCAAGCCCAAACACAGTGAGGATCCCTGCCAGCTACGAAAGAGCTGAATCCAGAACACAGGACTCTGGCTCCCACTCCAGGAATCTTCAGGCAACAAATTTCCTCCATTTGTGTCCATCTGACCTCCAAGGCCCTGCGCACTGTTTACCAACCTCAGCCTCGTCTGGGGAAAACAGGCGCAGGTATATCTCAGCACTAGAATCACTTTGCTTGGTTGGAAATTACAATCAAGCGACAGGCTTCATCTCAGCAGCTCTATAGGAAGATTCAGAAATTGGGAACTGCGCTGGCGGGGGTAAGGAAGGACAGCGGTGGTCCACTGAGACTGGAAACAATTTATTCTTAAAATGATCAGATGAGGACCCCGTACCTCCAGAGTTCGGAAATACCCTCATCTTGATCTAGGCTGTTGGCTTAAGATACTGTACTTGGGGCATTTGCTGTCTGCATTTCGTGTCACAGGTTAAAAAAAAAAAAAAGCAAAGCCATAACATGTTTAATTTTTCACAGTGAATGCCCCTCTAAAAAGCTTAAGCTGAAATTTAAAGATATTCACAGACGCACCCATAAAGAAAAATAACCAAGCCTGATGCAATGCAACTGACAACTTTTTTTAAGCTGAAGCAAGTAATCACATGGCAAAGCCTGAGCCACCTCCAGGTGCCCAAGTACACACACGCAACCACATAAACACACACACACACACCACATACACACACACACATGCACGTGCGTGCACACAGACATGCTGTTTCGGTTCCTCAGACACAGTCAGCCACATGCCCACTGCCTCTTTCCTGGATATATTGTGACAGCCACTAAGCTAATGAGATCCCAACTGTCACTCTCAGTTTTTACATTTGTTTTTTGTGTTTTCTTCCAAGACCATTGCCCAAAAGGCAGTTATGGGCAAAACGCATCTCATCAGCATTCTTTCTCCTCCTTTTCGGAATAGCAAGGTCCCCATGTGGCAGTCTGGAACCAAGACCCTTAGCTCCCTGGGAAGGGGGGGGAGGGGAGGGCTGGGACTCTAGGGACGTGGCAGAGCCGGGGTCTCCGTGGCCACCGGACTGGATATTGATCGGCCGTGGTTGCTGCTGCAGGGACTGCCTACCCATCATCCCGAGCAGGAGAAACAAAATTGTTAAGAAACTGTGTCTCTAGAAAAATACCACAATGGAACTCAAGCACCAGAGCCAGCAACCTGGACACATGAATGCTTGCACCGGCAAGACAATTCAAAGTCGAAGCAGTGTAAAAAAGACACAATTTCAAATTGGAGGAGGGGGGAGGGTGATCTTTCCACAGGGATAAAGTGTAGGAAATGAGACTTTAAGGAATGCCCACATATGAAATATGGTCTGTACAGAAGCCCTGAGGCCTAAGCAGTCCATTGCAAAATTATCCTCAACCCGAGAGCACGGGTCCCATAGGCTATAAGCAATTTGTCTGCTTGTTGTTATGATGAAAAAAATGCACTTTATCCTTTTAAACAAAGTCAGTGGAATTTTTTGTAAAGGATTGTTTTTAAACACTGACGGAAGAAAAGCTACTTCAAGTGATGATCTTGAGGTAGGGAATTAGGAGAGGTTATATTGTTCTTTGTGGGTTTCCATACTTTCCAGAATATGCATGTATTTACCAGGAAAGGTAGTTTTGGGGTTTTTTTTAATTAAATTTATTTATTTATTAGTTTTATTTTTGGCTGCATTGGGTCTTTGTTGCTGCGAGCGCACTTTCTCTAGTTGCGGCAAGCGGGGGCTACTCTTCGTTGCGGTGTGTGGGTTTCTCGTTGCGGTGGCTTCTCTTGTTGTGGAGCACGGGCTCTAGGAGCGCGGGCTTCAGTAGTTGTGGCACGCGGACTCTAGAGCGCAGGCTCAATAGTTGTGGTGCATGGGCTTAGCTGCTCCACGGCACGTGGGATCTTCCTGGACCAGGGCTTGAAGCCGTGTCCCCTGCATTGGCAGGCGGATTCTTAACCACTGCGCCACCAGGGAAGCCTAAAAAGGTACTTTTTAAACTTCTTTTAAGAGCAATAGAAGGAAATGTTCAACTGCCCCAATGCGCACACACACACACACACACACACACACACGTGTGAGTACTGAGCACCACTGCTGTGTGTCTATTTTAATGGAGAACAGTGATTACCTACGCGGTGACTGTCTCTGACACGCTGCAGGGAGACAGAGCCACAGTGCCGTGTGGACAGCTGCCAGCTAGTCCGAGCCAGTGCCTGACAGGGATGCTGACTTTTTGAGGAAACACCCATGCTAGCTTCTTACTGGATATGCTGGGAAACCAGGGTGAAGGTTTAACCAGGCACGAGAGTGAAGTGGGAGGTGGCAGGGATGAGGTGAGAAGAGACAGCCATTTCCATCCTGAAAATGAGTCGTCCACAGGATCCATCCCACGCAATAGCACTCAAATCAGATTTGGTCCCAGCCCTGCCCCTCACTTTGACAGATAGAAGTGCCTGTCAGGGTGCCTGTATATTATTAATAACTACTTCAGGGATCCCCAGTGAATTCTTGGTGGTTTGTGAGTTTACGGAGAAGAACTAATTCTATTTTCTATGAAAGGCGCAAGTGCCAGGACGTAATTCAAGATAAGAAATCAGCAGGGAGACAGGAGCACTAAAGACCTTAGGCCCCCTTCCTCTGGGCTCTTAGAACTTTCCAGCAGCTCTGCTGACAGGGGAACAAGTAACTGTGACCTTCCTCCAACAGTCTCTCCTAGTAACTGCACCTTTGATGGTGACAGACTGTCCATCTCTATATCAATATCCTCCTACCTGATATGGGAGGTATCAAAAGTCTGTAATAAAATCTATACTCAAAATAGATGTGCGCAATTTCAAATTCTGTCACTGAACCAAACTTGGGTCCATTCACCCAATGCACAGCAGAGCCAATTTACTGACACTGGGTTGTAGTGAAGTAAAGTACAGTGTTTACTTCAAGGCATCCAAGATGGGGCCAAGCAAGGAGAACAGACAGCTCATACTCAAAAGACCCAAACTTAGTATGCAGGAGAGGGTCACAGGGTCTGTCATCAGCTCGTGCATGGTTCTCTGACTGGCTGGTGGGGAGGTAACAGGGTGACGTTTCCGGAATCTCAACATCAACCTTTAGGTTACAACCAGTCTGGGGTCTACATGCCTGTGGTCAGCATTCAGTTAACTTGTTCCACCCAGTGGGGGTTTTAATATCTGCAGAACAACTCAAGGATATGGCTCAGGATATTATCTATAGCCCTTGAGGAGGAACTAAAGGTCCCTGTTTTGTTTTATAGCTAAGCTAATATTATTCTGTCATGCTTGACTGTTTTTCTTTGTTTCTGCATTTTCTCACTCCTCTGATTAAATCTGCTCTTTGGAACTTCGGGAAAGCCTAGGACGCTAAAGCTTTTTTTTCAAACAAGAGACGGGGAACATGGGTTGGAGGGAGGGTCTGTCCCTCGGAAGGCCCCACAGACTCCTACTCGGTTTCAATTCTACTAGTTTATTCTTCTAGTAGCTAAATTACTCATCCTCTTGTTAGCTACTTCTTGAGATTCATTTAAACAATGAATTTATATTTTCCATATTTTTTGAAGTTCAGTTTCATGATTTTCGGATAGATCTTTCTGTTTTCCCAAATGTATCATCTTTTTCTCTAAAAACTGGAAGAGGGGTAAGAGCTACTTGGATCTTTTGACCTCAGCTTAAGCATATTTGTAAAAGAATTATCATCCAGGATTTTTTTCACCTTAAATCTCAGATCTTAGATCTGAGTTCTCAGAATGAGGTTCGTCAAAACAGCTGCAAGACTCACTCAGAAAACTAACCTGACCCACAGCGATATATTACATCTGCTTTATTAGTTTATAATCCATTCAAGAGTAAGAATATGTCTAACCTTTATTATATGCTCAAAAACACACTGATGGGGGGACCTTCAAGATGGCAGAGGAGTAAGATGTGGAGATCACCTTCGTCCCAACAAATACATCAAAAATACATCTACATGTGGAACAACTCCTACAGAACACCTACTGAACGGTGGCAGAAGACCTCAGACTTCCCAAAAGCCGTGTGGCTGACAAGATCTTGGTGCTCCTGCCAGCTGTCAGTCCTGAGCCTCTGAGGTGGGAGAGCCGAGTTAGGGAAATCGGTCCACCAGAGACCTCCCGGCCCCACATAATATCAAATGGCCAAAGCTATCGCAGAAATCTCCATCCCAACGCTAAGACCCAGCTCCACTCAATGACCGGCAAGCTACAGTGCTGGACACCCCATGCCAAACAACTAGCAAGACAGGAACACAACCCCACCCATTAACAGAGAAGCTGTCTAAAATCATAATAAGTTCACAGACAACCCAAAACACACCACCAGATGTGGTCCTGCCCACTAGCAAGACAGGATCCAGCCTCACGCACCAGAACACAGGCACCAGTCCACTCCACCAGGAAGCCTACACAACCCACTGAACCAACCTTACCCACTGAGGGCAGACACGAGAAAAAACAGGAACTACAAATCCGCAGCCTGTGAAAGGGGACCCCAAACACAGTACGTTTATCAAAATGAGAAGACAGAGAAATACACAGCAGGCAAAGGAGCAAGGTAAAAACCCACCAGACCAAAAAAATGAAGAGGAAGTAGGCAGTCTACCTGAAAGAATTCAGAGCAATGATAGGAAAGATGATCCAAAATCTTGGAAATAGAATGGAGAAAATATAAGAAACGTTTAACAAGGACTTAGAAGAACTAAAGAGCAAACAAACAATGATGAACAACACAACAAATGAAATTAAAAATTCTCTAGAAGGGATCGATAGCAGAATAACTGAGGCAGAAGAACGGATAACTGACCTGGAAGATAAAAGAGTAGAAATAACTACCATAGAGCAGAATAAAGAAAAAAGAATGAAAACAATTGAGGACAGTCCCAGAGACCTCTGGGACAATATTAAATGTACCAACATTAGAATTATAGGGGTCCAGAAGAAGAAGAGAAAAAAAAGGGACTGAGAAAATATTTGAAGAGATTATATCTGAAAACTTCCCTAATATGGGAAAGGAAATAGTCAATCCAGTCCAGGAAGGAAGAGAGTCCCATACAGGATAAATGCAAGGGGAAACACGCCATGACACATATTAATCAAACTATCAAAAATTAAATACAAAGAAAAAATATTAAAAACAGCAAGGGAAAAGCAACAAATAACATACAAGGGAATCCCCATAAGGTTAACAGCTGCTCTTTCAGCAGAAACTCTGCAAGCCAGAAGGAAGTAGCAGGACATATTTAAAGTGATGAAAGGGAAAAACCTACAAACAAGATTACTCTACCCAGAAAGGATCTCATTCAGATTCCACAGAGAAATTAAAACCTTTACAGACAAGAAAAAGCTAAGAGAATTCAGCACCACCAAACCAGCTTTACAACAAATGCTAAAGAAACTTCTCTAGGCAGTAAACACAAAAGAAGGGAAAGACCTACAACAACAAACCCAAAACAAGTAAGAAAATGGTAAAAGGAACATACATACCGATAATAACCTTAAATGTAAATGGATTAAATGCTCTAACCAAAGGACATAGGCTGGCTGAATGGATACAAAAACAAGACCCATACATATGCTGCCTATAAGAGACCCACTTAACACCTAGGGACATATACAGACTGAAAGTGAGGGGATGGAAAAAGATATGCCATGCAAATGGAAATCAAAAGAAAGCTGGAGTAGCAATTCTCACATCAGACAAAATAGACTTTAGGGCTTCCTTGGTGGTACAGTGGTTGAGGGTCCACCTGCCAATGCAGGGGACGCAGGTTCGTGCCCCGGTCTGGGAGGATCCCGCGTGCTGCAGAGCGGCTGGGCCCGTGAGCCATGGCCGCTAAGCCTGCACATCCGGAGCCTGTGCTCCGCAGCAAGAGAGTGGCCCACGTACCGAAAAAAAAAAAAAAAATAGACTTTAAAATGAAGACTATTACAAGAGACAAAGAAAGACACTACATAATGATCAAGGGATCGATCCAAGAAGAAGATATAACAATTTTAATTATTTATGCACCCAACCTAGGAGCACCTCAATACATAAGGCAAATGCTAACAGCCATAAAAGGGGAAATTGACAGTAACACAATCATAGTAGGGGACTTTAACACCCCACTTTCACCAATGGACAGATCATCCAAAGTGAAAATAAATAAGTAAATACAAGCTTTAAATGAAACATTAAACAAGATGGACTTAATTGATATTTATAGGACATTCCATCCAAAAACAACAGAATACACTTTCTTCTCAAGTGCTCATGGAACATTCTTCAGGATAGACCATATCTTGTGTCACAAATCAAGTCTCAGAAAATTTAAGAACATTTAAATTGTATCAAGCATCTTTTCCAAACAGAATACTATGAGACTAGATATCAATTACAGGAAACAATCTGTAAAAAATACAAACACGTGGAGGCTAAGCAATACGCTACTAAAAAAACAAGAGATCACTGAAGAAATCAAAGAGGAAATCAAAAACTATCTAGAAACAAACGACAATGAAAACACGAGGACCCAAACTTACGGGATACAGAAAAAGCAGTTATAAGAGATAAGTTTATAGCAATACATCCTACCTGAAGAAAAAAGAAATATCTCAAATAAACAACCTAACATTACACCCAAAGCAATTAGAGAAAGAAGAACAAAAAAAAAAAAACCCCACAGTTAGCAGAAGGAAAGAAATCATAAAGATCAGATAAGAAATATATGAAAAAAGAAATGAAGGCAATGATAGCAAAGATCAATAAAACTAAAAGCTGGTTCTTTGAGAAGATAAACAAAATTGATAAACCATTAGCCAGACTCATCAAGAAAAAAAGGGAGAAGACTCAAATCAATAGAATTAGAAATGAAAAAGGAGAAGAAACAACTGACACTGCAGAAATACAAAGGATCATGAGAGATTACTACAAGCAACTATATGCCAATAAAATGGACAATCTGGAAGAAATGGACAAATTCTCAGAAAAGCACACCTTCTGAGACTCAACCAGGAAGAAAAAGAAAATATAAACAGACCAATCACAAGCACTGAAATTGAAACTGTGATTAAAAATCTCCCAACAAACAGAAGTCCAGGACCAGATGGCTTCACAGGCGAATTCTATCAAACACTTAGAGAAGAGCTAACACCTATCCTTCTCAAACTGTTCCAAAATATAGCAGAGGGAGGAACACTCTCAAACTCATTCTACGAGGCCACCATCACCCTGATACCAAAACCAGACAAATATATCACAAAAAAAGATAACTACAGGCCAATATCACTTATGAACACAGATGTAAAAATCCTCAACAAAATACTAGCAAACAGAATCCAACAGCACATTAAAAGGATCATACACCATGATCAAGTGGGGGTTATCCCAGGAATGCAAGGATTCTTTAATATACGCAAATCAATCAACGTGATACACCATATTAACAAACTGAAGGATAAAAACCATATGATCATCTCAATAGATGCAGAAAAAACTTTTGACAAAATTCAACACCCATTTATGTTAAAAACCCACCAGAAAGTAGGCATAGAAGGAACTTACCTCAACATAATAAAGGCCATATATGACAATCCCACAGGTAACATCGTTCTCAATGGTGATAAAGTGAAACCATTTCCACTAACATCAGGAACAAGACAAGGTTGCCCACTCTCACCACTATTATTCAACATAGTTTTGGACATTTTAGCCACAGCAATCAGAGAAGAAAAAGAAATAAAAGGGATCCAAATCGGAAAAGAAGAAGTAAAGCTGTCACTCTTTGCAGATGACATGATACTATACACAGAAAATCCTAAAGATGCTACCAGAAAACTAACAGAGCTAATCAATGAATTTGGTAAAGTAGCAGGATACAAAATTAATGCACAGAAATCTCTTGCATTCCTATACACTAATGATGAAAAATCTAAAGAGAAATTAAGAAGACAATCCCATTTACCACTGCAACAAAAAGAATAAAATACCTAGGAATAAACCTACCTAAGGAGACAAAAGAGATGTATGCAGTAAATTATAAGACACTGATGAAAGAAATTTAAAATACAAACAGATGGAGAGATATACCATGTTCTTGGATTGGAAGAATCAACATTGTGAAAATGACTATACTACCCAAAGCAATCTACAGGTTCAATGCAATCCCTATCAAATTACAACTGGCATTTTTCACAGAATTAGAACAAAAAATTCCACAATTTGTATGGAAACACAGAAGACCACGAATAGCGAAAGCAATCTTGAGAAAGAAAAACGGAGCTGGAGGAATCAGGCTCCCTGACATCAGACTATACTACAAAGCTACAGTAATCAAGAGAGTTTGGTACTGGCACAAAAACAGAAATATAGATCAATGGAACAGGATAGAAAGCCCAGAGATAAACACATGCACCTATGGTCACCTTATCTTTGAAAGGAGGCAAGAATATACAATGGAGAAAAGAGAGCCTCTTCAATAAGTGGTGCTGGGAAAACTGGAGAGCTACATGTAAAGGAATGAAATTAGAACACTCACTAACACTCCCTAGTTTTATTCACAAAAATAAACTCAAAATGGATTAAAGACCTAAATGTAAGGGCAGACACTATCAAACTCTTAGAGGAAAACATAGGCAGGACGCTCTATGACATAAATCATAGTAAGATCCTTTTGGACCCACCTCCTAGAGTAATGGAAATAAAAACAAAAATAAATAAAGGGGACCTAATGAAACTTAAAAGCTTTTGCACAACAAAGGAAAACATAAGACGAAAAGACAACCCTCAGAATGGGAGAAAATATTTGCAAATGTAACAACTGACAAAGGATTAATCTCCAAAATGTACCAGCAGCTCATGCAGCTCAATATGAAAAAAACAAACAACCCAATCCAAAAATAGGCAGAAGACCTAAATAGACATTTCTCCAAAGAAGATATACAGACTGCCAACAAACACGTGAAAGGATGTTCAACATCACTAATCATTAGAGAAATGCAAATCAAAACTACAATGAGGTATCACCTCACATGGGTCAGAATGGCCATCAAAAAATCTACAAACGATAAATGCTAGAGAGGGTGTGGAGAAAAGGGAACCCGCCTGCACTGTTGGTGGGAATGTAAATTGATACAGCCACTATGGAGAACAATATGGAGGTTCCTTAAAAAACTAAAAATAGGGCTTCCCTGGTGGCGCAGTGGTTGAGAGTCCGCCTGCTGATGCAGGGGACACGGGTTCGTGCCCCAGTCTGGGAAGATCCCACATGCAGCAGAGCAGCTGGGCCCGTGATCCATGGCCGCTGAGCCTGTGCGTCCGGAGCCTATGCTCCACAACGGGAGATGCCTCAACAGTGAGAGGCCCGTGTATCGCAAAAAAAAAAAAAAAAAACTAAAAATAGAGCTACCATATGACCCAGCAATCCCATTACTGGGCATATACCCTGAGAAAACCATAATTCAAAGAGTCATGGACCACAATGTTTGTTGCAGCTCTATTTACAATATCCAGGACATGGAAACACCTAAGTGTCCATCGACAGATGAATGGATAAAGAAGATGTGGCACGTATATACAATGGAATATTACTCAGCCATAAAAAGAAACGGAATTGAGTTATTTGTAGTGAGGTGGATGGACCTAGAGCCTGTCATACAGAGTGAAGTAAGTCAGAAAAAAAAAAACAAATACCATATGCTAACACATGTATATGGAATCTAAAAAAAAAAAAAGGGTTCTGAAGAACCTAGGGGCAGGACAGGAATAAAGATGTAGACATTGAGAATGGACTTGAGGATACGGCGGTGGGTGGGGAAGGGTAAGCTGGGACGAAGTGAGAGAGTGGCATGGACATATTACACTATCAAATGTGAAATAGATAGCTAGTGGGAAGCAGCCACATAGCATAGGGAGATCAGCTCAGTGCTTTGCATCCACCTAGAGGGGTGGGATAGGGAGGGTGGGAGGGAGACACACAAGAGGGAGGAGATATGGGGATATAAGTATATGTATAGCTGATTCAACTTGTTATACAGCAGAAACTAACCACTGTAAAGCAATTATACTCCAATAAAGATGTTAAAAATAAATAAATATGTGTTTTAAACAGATTCTTGGAATCAGGGGAAAAAAATCTACTGTAGAAAATTATGAATAAACTCTACCTCTACACTGTATTGAGCACTTGAAATGTGACTAGTGAGACTGAGGAACTAAATATTTCATTTTATTTAATTTTGATTAATTAAAAAAATGGATGTCTGATGCAGTTACAGGAAAAAAAATTTAAGTATTTATGGAACAACTTAGGTATGTGAATCTACCTTTTCAACTGTAAATCCTGTAAACGTTAAATGCAGATCAGGTATTTCTGATGAAAATTTAGCACCCGACTGGAGATGTAAAATACACATAGGATTTCCAAGACTGCTACAAAGAAAGAGAATATTAAATCTCATTAATAATTTTTAACATTGATTATGCATTGAAATGAAAATATTTTATATTGGGTTATATGAAATACATGATTAAAATTAATTTCATCTGTTTCTTTTTATTTGTTTAATGTGGCTACCAGAAAATTTTAAATTAAATATGTGGCTCATGTTATCCTTTTATTGGACATCACTGCTCTAGCTAACTACATATGGTGGGGTAACTAGCAACAGTAGCATGTTATTCCTTTATTGTCTCCATATATTAACACTTTTGTAATTACTGTATTATTATTAATAATAATTTATTATTGTAATGTTTATTATCTTCCCATACTTTTTTCATCCTATCTCTTAATATTAAACAAATATATGAACTAAATGACTGACTGCTACCCCAAGAAGCAAAGGTTATTCTACCACTGACAGTGGGCAGCAGTAAATGCTAGTCATTCCAGTCACTCCCATACGACCTGGCTCCTGGGCT
Organism: Lagenorhynchus albirostris; assembly: GCF_949774975.1. Classification (NCBI taxonomy): domain Eukaryota; kingdom Metazoa; phylum Chordata; class Mammalia; order Artiodactyla; family Delphinidae; genus Lagenorhynchus; species Lagenorhynchus albirostris. The sequence goes on from NC_083101.1 coordinate 81,951,577, forward strand.
GGGCAGAGATACATGACAGACAGTCACGAAATTGCTAAGAGGAACTCACAAGTTACACCCACATTAGCCATCTTAACCAAACATTGATAAAGAGGGTCATTGAGTGTGACACAGAAAGAAAACGTACAGTCTTACTAAGAACCATAAAGAGGTCTTTTTCAAGCAATGTGCTCTGGAGTACAGGTGGCAACTGAATTTTATTATACACCCAGTCACCTCTCTATATTCACCTTTAGTTCCAGTTAGTGAGAAATTCCCAGTGTTCTTTTCTTCCTGCCCATCTGAAAGGTTGTAGGCATTGTCAGTTCCATCCACCTTTTTTCCCAGGGTCCCATGACACAAGATGATACACTGGAAGATCACACAACCCATCACCCACCACTTCAGCAGCTCAGAGGGCTTTTATGCCTGTTTATTCATTTTTACAAACATTTTTAGGGCCTACCCTCTGCCAGGCTCTATTCTAGGTACTGGTGTGATACAACAGAGAGCAAGGAAAATAAAGGCCACACCGTTTCTGCATCTTATGATTTCACAGAAGTCTGACTATAATTTCTCAGCAGTAAGTTAGAAACACATATTACTTTTTAAATTATTATGCAATGTTTGAAATATACAAGAATATACTTTTTTAAAGGCAATGAACCACCATGCACCCATCCCTCCTAAATTCTATCCCATATTTTCCCTCACCATTGATCTCACAGAATTAGTGTCTATGATGTGTGTACATTTCTTCATACTTTTACTATACATTCATATCTCCTTAAGCAATAAGTGGCTCGACATGTTTTAGAATTGTATATACATAAGTGTATTTTTAAAAGATGTTTTTTAAAATGTACATAAACTGGAGATAAGTAACTATCTGATCACACTAGAAACTTCAAAAGTTTATCAAGTTTTCAGGTAGAAAAATAAATTTTTCTTTTCAGTCACCACACAAGTCACACATAAAGGGGTATAAATTTAAATATTACATATGACTATATATGTTCATACACACAGCATACAGTTCACAGTAAAAATAGTAGAAAGAGTTCAGTATATTCCATAATCATTAAAAATTTTGAATGGGCAGATTGGAAATTACTTACATACGTTTTGTTTTCCTTCCTAAAATAAACTTTAAATTAGAATTTTTTGAATGGTACAAAATATACAAAAGAGTTACTGTGAAAAGTAAGCCTCTTCCTGCCCTTGTCCCCAGCCACCCAGTGACCGTCCCCATGCATAACCAATATTATTCCTTATGCATATGTCCAGAGATTCCATGCATAAACGAGCAATCGTGTATATGTTCTTCCCCTCTTTTAACACAAATGGTAACAACTTGCTGTTTTCATTTAAAGGTATATCTTGGAGATATTTTCATATTAGTGTGTATAGAGCTGCCTCATTCTTTTTTTTGTTAACTGAGGCAAAATTGACACAGAACATTATATTGCTCTCAGGTGTACAACAAACAATTCGATATTTGTATATACTACCTCATTATTTTTAATCACTGCATCCATTGTATAGATGCACCATGTTTGATTTAGCCTCTCTCCCATAGATTGAGAGGTAGTTTCAAATCCTTTGAAAGAAACAGTACTGCTCTGAATACTCCCATACACGTGGAATTTCAGAATGTTCAAGAATATCCAAAACACATTTCTAGAAGTGGAACTGTTGAACAAAAGAGTGGGTATTATATACATACATATGTGTGTGTGTGTGTGTGTGTATGCAACATTTTGATGGATGTTACAAAAGTGTCCTCCTTAGAGGTTATACACTTTAATTCCCACCAGACAGGTAAAAAAGCATCTTTTCTCCCTGCGCTTTGCCAATATGTGTGCATTGTGTGTTCTGTTCATTGAGCTAAGTGATAAATGGTACCTCATTGAAATAGTAATTTATGAATGTTTTAAACATTTTTAAAATTCTGTTTCAAGAATAATAAGTAAACAATGCAAGCTAAGGGATATGACAAGCCTAATAAATGAACCACTTTGAATTTGTTAAGAGGAAATACAAGCTGCAAAACTCAAGGTATGGCACTACTCTATAAAGGCGTATATTAGTTTCACATGAGTAATAAAGACAAATATCTAATTATAATATTGCCCAATCTCTTCTAATAAACTAATCCATAATGTTGGCACAGGTACAAGCTTCATAAAAACTCATAGAGAACCACCCAGCAGCTGCCTAAAGTTCAACTACTCAGAAATATCAGTACCATACATGAGAGTCTACATTATGCTATTTGACTTTCCTGCACTTAACTAGTGAAAAACATAGATGAAAGACAAATTGAGGGTAAAAGAAACTGGTTCTTCCCAACGTCACATACACTCTCACTGACCCCATGAATGTCCCATCCTTCAGATCAACAACAGACTTGGAGTTAGACCACTGGGTTCTGAACCAGACAGGGCTTGGCTACTGGTCCACTGAGTGAACCCAGTCCAGTCACTTGACCCCTGTGGCCTCCAGCTCCTCATCTATTAAACTAAAAACACTGAAGTGGATTTTTCCTTGAGGTCCCTCCCAGCTGAAAGATACCCCTGATGCTACTGATCAATGGATGACTAGCGGTTTTTCTAAGAATGAATAGGTACAGAGGTCTTTACTCCCCTTCGTTTTAACGTGCATTTGCTGGATGCATGGCTATAGCTTGGGGGTGGTCAGTAGCCTCTGAAACCAAAGGACAGAGATTTCTATGTGCATTAAATAAGGGTATTATAACCCCAGGACCTGTCCAAGGAGTTGACCGACAGGAGCACCTGTTCTATCACATACCATGCCTAAGGGGGATGAGCAAATACATTCTGAAATCTGGAATCAGTAAGTTCAATGAGGATTAAAACCAGTGGGACATGGGACTCACTCAGCTCAAGACCCTTGCAATGGTACTGGTTATATCACATCTGGACACACACCTGCCGTAAAGCCAAAGAGACAGATTCTACTAAATGGACTCCCAAGTCATCAGCTACAAAGCCTGTGATGGAATGATGGGTCCTGAGGACTTCCAGAAGGGGTGCTGTCCACAGAAATGAAAAGCAAGGGGATTAAAGCAACAAGAAGACTACATCAAAATAACTTAAAATCCAGCGAAATGGAAAAGTTAGCAGAAAATATCCAAAATCAAGATGCAGTCATGACCTTGAGGGCATTATGCTGAGTGAAATAAGTCAGACAGAGAAAGACAAATACTATATGATCTCACTTATATGTGGAACCTAAAAGCATCAAACTCAGAAACATAAAGTAGAATGGGGGTTGCCAGGGGCTGGGAGAGGGGCAATGGGGAGATGTCGGTAAAGGGTATAAACTTTCAGTGATAAGAAGAGTAAGGGGCTGGGCTTCCCTGGTGGCGCAGTGGTTGAGAGTCCGCCTGCCGATGCAGGGAACACGGGTTCGTGCCCCGGTCCGGGAGGATCCCGCATGCCGCGGAGCGGCTGGGCCCGTGAGCCATGGCCGCTGAGCCTGCGCATCCGGAGCCTGTGCTCCGCAACGGGAGAGGCCACAACAGTGAGAGGCCCGCGTACCACAAAAAAAAAAAGAGTAAGTTCCGGGGATCTGATGTACAGCATGGTGAGTACAGTTAACAATACTACATTGTACACTTGAAAGTTACTGTGAGAGTAGAGCTTTAATGCTCTCTCCATAATAAAAACAACAAAAGGGTAATTTTGTGAGGTGATGGAGGCGTTAACTAATCTTATCGTGGTAAACATTTCACAATACATACGTGTATCAAACCATCACGCTGTACACCTTAAATTTTCACAGTATTACTCATCAATTATATCTTAATAAAGCTGGAAAAAAGTGATGCAGTCATAATGGCCAGCTTTATCAAATACAGAAATTCCACAGGCAAAAAAAAAAAAAAAAAAAGCTACACGAAACCAGGAACTTGGTGGGGGGGAAAAAATCTCAACAAACAAAACTAGACCTACAATAGGAAGAAATATGGTCAGTTGGCCAAGCACCAGTTTCCATTTATGAAGTAATTATTCTTTCATTTAGTAAATGTTTATCATTATAGACATTTTGTTATACTCAGCTACCTTTCTGCCACCTGCCATCAAGTAATTTGACTGTTCATTAGCTGGCCCCCACCCAATGGAGTGTGAACAGAGGGAAAAATTAAACGCCAGGCAGTTGACCTTACTCAGGTAAATAGGAAAAGTAAAGGCTGTGTGATGTAATCCAAGAGGTTGGGACAGGAATTGAAGTTGAGTCTCATGGAGAATCTACAGCTTCAATTCACTCATCATTTTAAGAGTCTGCTTGCACTGATGTGTATAAAATTGATGACTAATAAGAACCTGCGGTATAAAAACAAACAAACAAAAAAAACAACTAACACTAAATTTTCTTTGGGTTATTTGTATGGAAGTATGTTAATATAAATGTTTCAGACATTACATGAAATTTCTAAAAATCTTAAAAAAAAAAAAGTCTGCTTGGCTATTAACCCACACACTCCTCAGAGCTCTGGCCACTTGACCCTGGCCTTTGACTTCCCATCAGTGAGTTCAGCCTGTCTGCTTGTTCACTCCCTATATCTCCTAACCCTGGGACCCCTGAACCCTGATCCCCAGCCTGGAACATTTCCAAGTTTCTACAAGCAGATGCATCTGGTGCCCTGACTCACATGCTCTCAGCCTCACCCCTCATTTCAGCCTAGTTCCATGTAGGCTCCAGCTCATTTCTATTCTGACAGCATCTCACATCCTCACTTCTGCCCCATGGCTTCCCCAAGATCACAGAGGCTACCAAGACATCCCCTTGTGCCATGTGTCCAGTGCTGCCAAGTTTCATGCTTTTCCTAAAAATGGACTCACAGTTCTTATGCAAAGTCTCCTAATTTTTAAATGTTGCTAACAAATTTATATCTATTCATAACACTGCACAGATCACACCATCATCTCAAAGCTTCCAGTTTGAAATGTCTGTACAAATTGCTGGGAAGGCAGCAGGAAACAAACACAGACTCTGAGCTCTAGGAGTCAAGAGAAGGAGACAGCCAAAGTCAGAGGCAATTACCATACAGGGTGGCAAGAGTGCTGATGGGGTGTGGTAGGCAGAGTAACGGCTCCCCAAAGATGTCCATGTCCTTTTCCCCAGAACTCATGGATATGTTAGGTTACAGGACAAAGGGGAATTAAGGTTGCAGGTGGAAGTAAGGTTGTTAAATCAGCTAACCTTGAGAGGGGGAGATTATCCTGGATTATCCAGGTGGACCCAACATTATCACAGGGTCCACAGATGTGGAAGGAGGCAAAGATATTCAGAGCCAGAGAAAGATTTGAAGATGTTGGCTTTGAAGACGGTGTAAGGAGCCACAAGCCAAGGAATGAAGGAGACCTCTAGAAGCTGGAAAAGGCACGGAAATGGATTATCCCCTAGAGCCTCCAGAAGAAACATAGCCCAATTGATACCTTGATTTTTAGCCTAGTGAGACCCACTTCAGATTTCTGAGCTCCAGAACTATAAAATAATAAATTTGCTTCAAGTCACTACGTTTGTGGTAACTTGTTACAGCAGCAATAAAAAATTAACACGTAAGTTAAACCCAGGATGTCAGGAGAGATACCCAACTCAGTCTTGGGAGATAAGAGGTTTCAAGGAAAGCTTCCAAGAGAAGATGACATTTAGCTGAGTCCTAAAGGATGAACAAGGTTTAAGGGTGGGAGCTCCAAGGAGTGGAAGTAGCATATGCAAAGGCCCCGTGGTGTCTATTCAGGTAATTTCAAGGCATTTTAAATGACAGGATTATAGATGTTGTTAGCTGAATTGCCAATTTTTTTCAGCCATTTTTCAAACACTTGCTTAGGCATTTTTCATTAGTCAAGTCCCTCTATTTTACAGATCAGTGAATAAGAGACCTCGAGAGGTTGAGGTACCTCAAAAAGTTACACAGTTCTGAGTTTCACTGTCTTCATTTGTGAATTTAGCAAGTTAGAGTAGGTGAACCATACGCCTATCTATGACTACTAAGCAGATGAGGTCAGGCATCCCAGCCAGCAGCTCAGGTCCAATTGTTTCAATGTTTCTTTGGCAATGTTGTGAGTCCATGTCCCCAGGTCCACCCTCAATGGGATCACCATGATGCCGCCTCCTCCATGGTATTCTACCTCCCTAGAAACTTGTTCCCATAGTAACCACTTCCCAGGCTTTGGGAATGTCCCTATTCTCACTTCCTTATTAATCTCAAAGACCCACTCCCTCATCTCTATCCATCAGGAACAGATACCTCTCTCTAGAGCTTTACCTTTTACAAAAGAAAGGAAAAACTGCAATCTTCCAGTAGTTTCAGCTTCCTCTCTAATTAGATCACAGAAGAGAGTAGTCTATAGAGTGAGACCACATGTTTACTAATTAATATCTCAATGAACCATCCTGGTACACCTATGTTTTGGAAAAGGTGATCATAAATTTTTGTTAATATATAACTCCATAGGGGAAAAAACTACTTGAGCACTCATGACTATAAAGTTGTCTTTATTAACAAGTATTCCCTCCAAAATAACAATAGTCTCTCAGTATCATATAGTCCAGCAGTCCCCAACATTTTGGCACCACGGACTGGTTTCGTGGAAGACAGTTTTTCCACGGACGGCGGGGTCGTGGGGGCGGGGCATGGTTCAGGCGGCACATGAAGCTTCACTCGCCCACCCGCCACTCACCTCCTGCTGTGCAACCCGGTTCCTAACAGGCCACAGACGGGCACCAGTCCGGGGCCCAGGGACTGGGGACCCCTGATATAGTCCAAACACATGGTCCCACTTGCTTGGTGGTTGGCAGGGTCACATAAATATTCTATACTTGTTAGAGTGTGTAAAAATGACACCACAGGGACTTCCCTGGCAGTCCAGCTGTTGAGACTCCACGCTTCCAGTGCACGGGGTGTGGGTTCGATCCCCGTTCGGAGAACTAACATCCCACATGTCGCACAGCCAAAAAAAAAACAAAAAAAAAACTCTATGCCTGTGGTGATAGTTACACAACTCTGTAAATATACCCAAAAATCATTGAATTGTGCAAGTAAAGCAAGTGAATTGTATGGTATGTAAATTATAACTGAATAAAAATTAAAAGAAAACATGACACCACACTGTTCTGAGTACTCGCTGACAGCGAAGGAAATGAAAGCACTTAAGATCAAAATAGGGACTCGGAAGTTGGTCCACAAGCATCACGCTCAGAATATCTATTCTGTTCCAGAAGGTGTTAATCTTAAACACTGAAATATTCAAGAGTCCCTTTTGGTAACAATAGACAATAGGGTGGTTGCTCCCTGAATGAATGAATGAATGAAATTCATTCCAGTCTAGAAAGAAAATCCTCTGCCCCTACCCCCACCCCAAGGAAGACCCTTTCTGAATCACGGTAACATTATTTACAAAACACTTCACATTTGGTGGAACACCCACCTGTCACCCACCTCACAGAGAAATTGGGCCAAGGCACCCATCTGAATTTTCGTTCTCTGCCAAGCAGGGCAAGGGGAGGACACATCCTCAGATGTGTAGTCACTTCTGGCTAGCCACCAGGTCCCATGAGGACCTATTTAGTCTCTTGCTGCTACTCCTCCCAGCCTCCCTGCATCCCTCCCATCTCAGGAATCCTGAGCAGCTCCTCTTACCCTCAGCACATCTGTCCAAGGGTCCGACTCTAATTGCACACACCCAATGCACGACTTATCATTATTCACCGGCAACCAAGGCCATCAAATTTTCCCCCATCATGACACTTGCCAGGAGTAGCCAGCACCCTTTGAACTTCAGATTGGGCCATGCCCACTGTTATTGCTGAAGGCAATCCTCATGAATTGTTCAACAGCTTCTTCATCGGGGCTGGTAAAGAACAGCTGTTCTGATCAGAGACTGTAGTATTATCCAGCCATCATTTTCTGGATTCTCAAAGGACCAGGCAGTGGCCTTCAGATCCAAGCCCAAATCCTCGGCCCTGCCTGCTGGTTCAGGAACCAGCCATTTCTCTCAAGTGGGGCCCGTTAGGTGTGGTGCTCTGTCACATTAGATGGTAAAGGGTAGACGATCTCACGGGTCACTGTCACGCCTCCCCACTCTGAGATCAAATCCACTCACTCCCTCAAGAGGTCTGGGATCTTCATGGTCAGCATTTCCTGGAGAAAAGGCTTTCAGAAAGCGGGCTCAAGCTTCCCTGACACACCGAGACCTGACTAAAACTCATGGGACTGATCTGTACCGGAGAGGCAATTTAATGACGAACAGCTCTTTCCGACTGACACTCTGTTCCCGCATCATGGGTTTTCATCCCTCTGAGAAGCCCTCTCCCACCTGGACATTAAAATTGATCAGAGCTTGACGAGGTTCTTTAGAACAGGATCGTTGGTTCCTAGGGACTCTAGTAAGCTCAACCGGCACTTCATTCTTCATTTTCACACACTTTCCTTTCAAACTCACCAACAACCTTGTGATGTTGATAGGGGATGATGAAGACTTGACACATGAGGATATGGTAATAAACGTGCCCAAGAGCGCACAGCAAGTTCATGACAATTGAGCATCCTGGGTCCTGTTCCAGGTTCTTCCCCAAACTCCAGTCTCCCCTCCCTCCCACCCTGCCTCCCACCCTCCCTTCTTTCCTTCCTCCCTCCCTCCCTTCCTTCCTTCCTCCCTCCCTTCCTTCCTTCCTCCCTCCCTCCCTCTGTTCCTTCTTTCCTTCCTCCCTCCCTTCCTTCCTCCCCTCCTTCCTTCCTTCCTCCCTCCCTTCCGTCCTTCCTCCCCTCCTTCCTTCCTTCCTTCCTCCCTCCCTTCCTCCCCTCCTTCCTTCCTTCCTCCCTTCCGTCCTTCCTCCCCTCCTTCCGTCCTTCCTCCCCTCCTTCCTTCCTTGCTCCCTCCCTTCCTTCCTCCCTCCCTCCCTCTGTTCCTTCCTTCCTTCCTCCCTCCCTCTGTTCCTTCCTTCCTTCCTCCCTCCCTTCCTTCCTCCCCTCCTTCCTTCCTTCCTCCCTCCCTTCCATCCTTCCTCCCCTCCTTCCTTCCTTCCTTCCTCCCTCCCTTCCTCCCCTCCTTCCTTCCTTCCTCCCCTCCGTCCTTCCTCCCCTCCTTCCGTCCTTCCTCCCCTCCTTCCTTCCTTGCTCCCTCCCTTCCTTCCTCCCTCCCTCCCTCTGTTCCTTCCTTCCTTCCTCCCTCCCTTCCCCTGTTCCTTCCTCCCCTCCTTCCTTCCTTCCTCCCCTCCTTCCTCCCTCCCTCCCTCTGTTCCTTCCTTCCTTCCTTCCTCCTTTCCTGCCTTCCTTCCCTCCTTCCTTCCTTCCTCCCCTCCTTCCTTCCTTCCTCCCTCCCTCCCTTCCTTCCCTCCCTCCCTCCTCCCTCCCTTCCTTCCTCCCTCCCTCCCTCCCTTCCTTCCCTCCTCCCTTCCTTCCTTCCCTCCCTCCTCCCTTCCTTCCCATCCTTCCTTCCTTCCTCCCTCCATTCATTCCTTCCTTCCTTCCTCCCTCCTCCCTCTGTTCCTTCCTTCCTTCCTCCTTCCCTAATGCAGATACAACACAAATCCTCCTCCAGATTATAGAAAAATTCCAGGCCTTTTTTCTTGACTTTTTCTTTTGTTTTTCATTTTTCCAGTGTTTGTAAAAACAGTTCTCTGTGTGCCTAAACTCCTTGGAAAGGGGAAATCTGCACATAAGTCACAGAAATAAAGGTAACATTAAGATAAGAAAAGACCCGGAGGGAGACACAAGAGGGAGGGGATATGGGGATATGTGTATATGTATAACTGATTCACTTTGTTATACAGCAAAAGCTAACGCACCATTGTAGAGCAATTATACTCCAATAAAGATGTTAAAAAAAAAAAAAAAAGATAAGAAAAGACCTAACAGTGGAACCTGTCTATGATCTCCCCCTGGCAGCTGCCTACCTCAACCAAACTGAAATTCTCCCTCTCAGCTTTAAAGTCCAGCAGATGGTGGAAAAGAAAGTTCTAGAAACTAGCTAGTCAATTAAACCAGTGTTCAACTCATTAAAAAAATTAAAAAACAGGACCAGAGGTCCTGTCTATGAAGCTATCACTACCAGCAGAGGTAGGTTTGATCTTTCTGCATTTTATTTCTTTAAGAATTTGTATTTTGGTTTGAGGCAAATATCCCCAAAAGACAATATGCTCTTCTTCTGGCAACAAAGACTGCCTATCAGGGTGTGTACTGGGTTGCCAGGGCCGCCATAACAAAATGCCACAGGCTGGGTGGCTTAAACAGCAGACATTTACTGTCTCATAGTTCTGGAGCCTGGAAGTCTGAGATCGAGGTGTTGGCAGGGTTGGTTTCTTCTGAGGCCTCTCTCCTTGGCCTGTAGACGGCCACCTTCTCCCTGTGTTTTCACATAGTCTTTCCTCTGTATGTATCTGTGTCTTAATCTCCGTTTCTTATAAGGACACCAGTCTACTGGATTAGAGCTCACCACATGACCTTATTTTACCTTATTCACCTCTTTCAAGGTCCTGTCTCCAAATATAGTCATATTCTGAGGGGATTGGGGCTTCAACACGTGAATTTTAGGACACAATTCAGCCCGTAACAAGGTGGTAAAACTCTTGCTTCAAATTCTTGCCCTACACAGAAAGGCTATGAAGCTGAGTTCTTCAATCCTGCTGGGCCCAAAATACTGGGCCTCTGCTGCACATTTGTTTGCTACATGTTTCTGAGAAAGGAATCTCAGCTTGTTCGTCAGGGAAAATAGCAGGTTTACACACTCTGTGCTGAGTATTTACCTAAACAGCTGTTGCACCCCACCAGGCCACTCTGAGAGCCAAACCTTTCTAGGTAACCCAGTTCATAGAAAGACTGCAAAGGAAATGGGCACCAGCTGGTACGAGCAAATATGGTGAGCTTGAAACAGTGTCTAGAGGTGTGACATTTCAAAACAGACCTGTGTTGTACTGAACTTCAACTAGGATTCCCTGTGAGCAATTCAGAATAATTCTAACACTTGCTACATACACAGGTGTGCATGTGTACAGGCATATATGGGAGGTTAACTACAAAATGCCCAACTGTTCAGTAAATAAGACAGAGGTGGTGAGTGTCTGTGAGAATGTTCGAAATGGAAGAATCTAATCCGGACCACCCCAAAAGATGCTAGCACTACTGAAATAAACAAAAGGGCCTGGAAAAATCACATTCCCGTTGCTGAGAGGCAAGGTTCCACCTACCTTTTCCCCCCTCCCAGCTAATCAGTAACTGTACCTAGGTTTAATAGAGACCTAGGTCTAATAGAGACACCATAAGACTTGCATCTTAATATCCAGCAGGTTCTTAAAACAAGTAAAAAAATTTACAATTTGTTTAATCCTTTGGGAAAACACCAAACTATTTGCCATAAAGATATCTGAAAATAAAGCGTTAATGATAGAAAGATGTCTTTCACAAATTGTGAGGAGATGGGCAGGTGTCACCCAAACCAAAAGATGTTGCCTGGCCAATTTTAAAGAATTATATCCCAATCCTGACCTCAACAGGAAGCCCTGTAGTTGAGTCCCTGTTACCTGTGCTTGGTCAGGAAACAAAACACCTTCAGAGCTATTACTACCACAGGGATTTGGAGAAATTTGCTCTGAGTGAAAAATAATAATCAAACAGAGAGCTCTGACTTGATTTCTCAAAAGACCATTAAGCAAACAGAACTAAACGATTCCTCCAAGGTACCTGTCACAAGCTCACCAAAAGAGACCCTCCTGAATTTCACACCTCCTTCTCATTTGCCTCAGTAAAAATAACGCAGGACATTGCATAGTAGTCCAAGGCAGCATGCACCATGTTAAATACAGGTACACCTGAATTGATTACATCTTAATTGACCTACACATACTTAGATCCCCGACCAGGGATCAAACCCCCTGCAGTGGAAGCGCAGAGTCTTAACCACTGGACCGCCAGGGAAGTCCCGACCAACACATACTTTTGAAAGCTGTACAAGCAAACCTCCTTTTGCCTCACCAAGACAGGATGGAGTGGTTATGCCATGATTGGCCAGCACTCTACAGAGTACCGCCATCTTGACTTCTGTCTCCAGAGAGTGCATGGGCTCCACCCGAAGCTTTCATCAGTTTGAATACTGCGTTGTTTACTCACAGAGATCTCCCTGCCACCAAAATCCTACTTACTGATTTCTGTCACAATGAACATTGTGATTTTTTTGAAGGATGGACAAACATGAGGTGCTTTTAATCATCCAAGGGCCTGCCTGCTGGATGTTAAGATGCAAAGTTGAACTGTTTCTCCAACATACAACATCAGACGGGCATGGGATCTCAGTCCCAGCTACCGTTAGAAAAAAAAATTTTTTTTAATTGGCCAAAGAAGACATCAGCCCAAAAGAATCTACTTCTGAGCTCACTGTCAGTAATACATCTTGTTAGACATCATGTTAAGATGACATTGCGGAGAGCTAAGGCCATCTGATTAAATGTAGTTTTGTGATCATTTCCATAAGGAAGTTAAATATAAACTTTGTAATCATTTGAAATTATTTGTAGAAGAAGTTAAAAGAGAGATTCAAGATAGCCTCTTGATAAACTTTATTTCCATGAGAAAATATACTTGACTTAAGTCATTTCTATTTATGTGTCTTTTCCAGGAATATCGTCCACCAACAACCGTAACAACCACCTGAAGCTACATTCTCAAATTACATTCAATGAATCCTTGCTTTACAGAGAGAAGTAACTCAACCAGGAATTTCAGGTAGCAGAGTTCAGAACCAAATGACTCTAGAAGCACAGGCCACACAGAGTGCAGTGAGATGAAGCGTCGGGTCTGAGAAAGCTTGTTTGTTCTTTTTATTAACCATGAGAAACGATTTAGACTTGGGGCCCGGACAAGTCAAGTCCTGCTGGATCTAGTTCCCAGCACATGGGAACTCCACAAATCCCTACTGTCCCTGATTCCTCAGAAAATCTGCGGCTTGGTAAAGTGCTCCCACCCTAGTCTGACAGCAGGATTAGTAAACTTGCTTGCAGAAACCTTTTGGCCATTAACAAAGGATAAACACAGCGATTGCTCACCTCCTGACCTTTGCCCCAACTTTGGGGCCAGGGGAGGAATAGGCACCCAGGCAACATAGGGCCTGGGAGGTGAGCGGAGAGGGACAGGGAAGCTCCTCTTTAGGGCCCAGCCCATGACAGCAGCCAAGCAGCTGAATGACAGCTGTGGCTTTGACCTGCAGCCCCTCACTATAGCTAACTCAGGCAGGCCACCCCAAAATGTTCCACAGATATCCAACTGCGTAGAAAGCCCTCAAAGGAGATTCAACTAAAATGGGACAAGATCCGGATGTCAGCAGGGATGAGGAATTACACTGGCTACAGACAGTCCATCGCCAGGTGAATAAAAGCCCCCCAAGTCAGAGAGGGACGCAGACAAAAATTAAAACTCCGGTTTACCCAAAGCAAGCCGGGGATGGAATCTCATCTCCACAGCTGGTGAACAGCAGTTCACTGCCAAGGGTTAAGTGCTATTCGGGTCGCTCTAAAAGAGCTCAACTCTGGCAAAATCAATCCAGTAGAGATTCAATCACAACTTCGCCCTGGTAACGCCAGCTCTGAGGAAGTCGGCATGTTCCTTGGACAATCACGAGATAGTAGAGCTACAGGTCAAGGGGCTTAAGGATTTCACACCTGCCATGGGGAATATGAGTTTCCACGGGCCAAAATCGCAAAGGCAGGTTAGAGATTACAAGGGCAGTACAGAAGTGCCTGGTGAGAGAAAGGAGTCATGTCTTATTCATGAGCCTATCACTTGTGGAGGAGAAACTTAAAACCTAATAATTGCACCGTCTCAAAGTCATCGATAAAGATAAAAATGCGTAAAACACCTCACTAAATGCATGGAATTATATAAGAGCAAGAACATCCTTTTTAAAAAAAGAACATTAAATTGGGGGACAGAGAGATGACTGAATTCAAAGCTGAGATGGAAATTAGAAACCAGCAGTTGTCAGGTGAAGGCTCCGTGGTCATACATAATTAAAACTCATGTGGCCAGTGCCTCCTCACCCATGGGATGTCTCAGAAAACTAGGATGGAGGTGGGGAGGAAGCCTGGATGAGCAGTAATGAGTTAGAAGGGCCAGAATGAGTCACTCGGGTCTACCCGTTCTCAAACTTCAGATGCACGTTGGAATCCCCTAGAGCTTTGTAAAAGCAGAGATTCCCAGGACAGGGGCCTCTGGGGATAGCACTGGGCATCTGTACTTTGTAAAATGCAGCTGGTCCAGAGTGTTGAAACCACTGAATCTGGCTAAGAGGAGCTATGAGCTCATAACCACCTCCAATTTTCCAGGAAAAATTGATGCAGCAAATTTAAAAGATTTTTTTTAATGAAGGAAAGGATGTTACTACCCACAGCCCCTGATTCCAGCTGCCCTGAAGCTCAAATAGAAGTTCTTCCTCCACAAGAGCACATCTAGAAAAGCCCAGGGAAGGTTCTGGATCCAACCCCACCACACCCGAAAAGGAGTGATGGGATCCCACAGTGGACTCAGGGTTGATCTGGGCTCCCATTCAGACACCACCATGTCCCATATAACTTCAGACAAGTTTCCTAACTCTTCTGAGCCACAATTTCCTCAGATCTGCCACAGAGGATTGTTTTGAGATTTAAGTATGAGAATATATGTAAATCACATTGCATGGTGACTGCGCAGAGCAGGGGCCTAATAATCGTTCATTCCTTTGAGGGAATGGGTTCTCGGCCTCAAATCCTTTTGCCTGTGACAACCCAGCTCTCCAAGTCTGACACCAGTGCACACCTCGCCCCAAGGAAGGGGCTAACTTTTGGCATCCCAGGAGGGTCCACATTCATGCATAGAACACACAGATTGATCTGGTAGGATTTGATGCAATGAGTTTTGGTGTCCAAGATCTCACAGAGTGCCCTGCATGTTGCCAATGAGGAATAAATGAATATTTGAGGGCTGGATGACTCAAAGAAGGTTTGGAGATAACCTGTGAATTTCATTTTGGGGGTGATTCTCCTTTTCCCTCGCTTTCAATAAAACTGACTGAAGATCAAGTCTTAAACAAGCTGGAACATTTCCTCTCATCTTTTTAATTGTTAAGTCTTTAAAACTTTTTAGCTGTTAAGTCTTTAAAACTAATTAATTGTTACTAACAGAACATAGAAGTGAACAGCTCAAAGAGCAATTTAATGGCGCTGCTTAACTGCTAGAGGAAAACTGCTCACACCTAACTCTATTCTATAAAGCTCCAGTTTTAGGGGAGCAAGGTGACGTCCTTCCACTTCTTGACAGGTGAGAGGAAATTGAGAAGAAAAGGTGAACAAACAAGCAATCGCTCTGTAAGTTACACACAGCACAGACTCGACAGGGAGCTGCTCTGGCCGCCTGCCCTCCTAGCCAAGCAGAGACCACTACTGAAAAGAAGAAGCAGGAAAAGGAAACTGAAACATTCTGAGCAAGCCAGAAATTCCTAGGCCCATCAGAGAATCCTGCAACCCCTCAAGCAACTGGAAAAACAGGTTATAATCTGCACATCCCTGTTCCATTGTCTTACGTCAATGTCTGGCCTTATGCTATGATGGTCGGGAGGTGACTGTATTCCTCTCACCGTTCTGAACCATCACTCACAGGGAAGGGCCTGAGGACACAATGGTGGATCAGTGAGGATAGGTGGGGCACCAGCTCCCAGAGGATGAGAGCAGGACAGTGAGGGCTGAATGGACGGGTCCTCAAGAGTCCACACTGCTCAGTGCAAAGGAAGAGGGGAGTCAGTGAGTGGGCACTTGTACTCAGGTCCTCTCCCACAGGAAAGGGCTGAAAAGGAGCCGTTACAGATTCACCTGGCTCAAAACTTCTTTTCTGACCACGACAAAATAGACCACCTCCGATAATACGTGGGATGTCTATTTACCAACAGAGATATTTGTATTTGTTTAAGTGGTGAAGCATGAAACCTCTGTGATGAAATAGTTGCTGTTTTATTGAGAGAACTCACAACTCTCCAGATTGCTAGCAAAGGTGTTCCACTCGGGACGTGGGTTGATCTGGACTCCAGTTCTGGACCTGTCACTTCCTAACCATGTCACTTTAGACAGGTGTCCCAACTCAGCTGAGCTTCAGTTTCCTTAGATGCACTTCGGAGGGGTGTTCTGAGGTTTGAATGCAAGAATACAGGTAAATTCCCGTGCACTGGGACAGCACAGAGCAGGGGCCTTATAAACATTCATTTGCTCATTCATTGAGGGGACTCTGCTGCTCTCAGGGAGGCCACCTGGAAGAACTGGATTTCGACACCCAGATGTTAATACGTGTAATGCACCAGTAGTGTTCCATGGGCAAATAAGTATACCAAC
This sequence comes from Lagenorhynchus albirostris, assembly GCF_949774975.1. Lineage (NCBI taxonomy): Eukaryota > Metazoa > Chordata > Mammalia > Artiodactyla > Delphinidae > Lagenorhynchus > Lagenorhynchus albirostris. The sequence continues at coordinate 81,967,930 of NC_083101.1, forward strand.
ACTGGGTTAAACAATGTTCAACTAGTTTCTGGGCTTGCCCAACTTCTCAGAGCCATTGATATACTAATGTGCACTGCCATCTTCAGAGAAGACTCAAGGTGGGACTTAAAATAGGCAGCCTTTCTCAAACTTAATTCTGCAAAGAATTCCTTTTCTGACCAAAGAAGAGTGTCTCGTGGCCCGCAGTTCAGGAAATGCTCATCCACAGCAAATCACATCAGTAATGCATGTGAGAGAGTGGCTCACTCAGCCACCCTGTGGGATATGACATTTCCTGATTGGCATTTACCCAGGCACCATCACGACGGAGGAGACGTTCTAGAGTCACGAATGAGGACAATGCTACCAAAAAAGAACACCAGTCCGAGGAACACCACGCCAGCCCACGTGCGGCGACCAGCATCCACCAACATCCACTCCCAGCATCCACCCCTGGGAGGCCGGGCCCATCCGTGCTCTTCCTCATTAAAGGCCCAACACAGTACCCATTAGGGGCTTTTTTTTTTTTCATGAGAACATATCTCTAAATTTATATTGCAAATTATCAGAAAAATCAGATTCTACTTACTGAAAAATTGCTTTTTGTGTGAATGGATCCATTTTGTAAAGTGTGGAAGCCTGGGCCATGAGAGGTGACTGCCACAGGTGAGAAAGAAGGGTTTAGAGTTATTTCAAAATTTTTCCCATAAAATCATCTTTGTTAATATTTTTTGTTGTACTACTTCAAATGCACATAATTTACATTTGCATAAAGTGCCAACAGCCTTTACTCATAGCCAGTCCTTCACCAGTGTTCTTTTAAAAGCACTCTCCAATCTGCCTCTTCATTTCTCTTTTCATGTCACCAACCCTCACACTCACTGGGATCATCGCAAAAGCACCTACTCTTCATGCCTACGGTACTGCCCCTCCCGACTCATTCTGTATCCTGTTAACTCAACCTTCCTAAAACAAGCATCACTGAACCCCCCATTCAGAGACCTTTGAGGTCCCCCCTCTGCTTGTGGGATGTCCAAACCCAACCCAGCAACTGGCATTTGAGGCTCTCCACCACGGGACATCAGCCTTCCACCCATGTCTTCCCCACATTCTTTATTTTATTTTATTTTATTTGCGGTACGCGGGCCTCTCACTGTTGTGGCCTCTCCCGTTGCGGAGCACAGGCTCTGGACGCACAGGCTCAGCGGCCATGGCTCACGGGCCCAGCCCCTCCGCGGCATGTGGGATCTTTCCGGACCGGGGCACGAACCCGTGTCCCCTGCATCGGCAGGCGGGCTCTCAACCACTGCGCCACCAGGGAAGCCCCCCACATTCTTATAGGACACTCTCTGGCGCCCTAAGCCCGCCTTGCTCCTTCCTGACCCCAAGCCTTTCTACACTCTAGTCTCCCTGATAGAGATAGCCACCTCATGCCTTGCCAGCTCTAAATCCACAGGAACTCCCAATCCTCAAGTCCACAAAATCTTCCATGTGACTCCAGTGCAGTCCTCCCTCTCAGCAGATTTCCACAGCAGGACCTGTACGCTCATCTTTTATTAACTTCTGTTGCTATTTAATTTTTTCTATTGATATTTAATTTTTCACATCTTTGACTTTCCACACAACTAAACTCCAAGTTACTTAGGGGCAGAAAGCACGTCACCCACTTTCTTTGTAATCCCACTAACAATAATAAAAACAGGAGTAGGTAGAAAGGAAAGGAAAAGGCCAGTCAGTAAACTCAAGTGGGAAAAGTCACCCTCTGAAGGAAAGCATTCATGCCAACTTCCTCTCTCCAAAAAGCTGGGGCTCCTCCCTCAAAATCATCACAAGGAATGCAGCTTGGCCTCCTTCAGGCTCCAGGGTCACTGCTGGCAGAGGAGGAAGCAGAAAAATAAATAAACAGATGTATCTGTACCAGGTAAGACCGCAAGGCGATGAAATCTTACAGCCATACGCTCCTGCCGACCTCTTGGTTTAAATTTTCTTCCCTTTCCTAGATGTTGAGATTGAGAAGAACTTATGCTTTTGCATTCAATGCCTTTGTGAGAGCAGGGGATACAAAAACAAGGCTGTGTACTGCATGTGTGTATATATGCACACACATTATCAATACACAGACACAAAGAGAAATAGCATTGAAAACAATTCAAAATTTGAAACTATACCATTCAAAATTGCAAACCTTCAATAAGACAAAGTACACTAAAAATATCAGCATCAGACCACTAGAAATAACCATGGTTTTCCCTTCCTCTGTGGAAGAATTATTGACCCTTGTTACTGCCTGGGAGATCAAAGTAGAAATCTGTCTCCCGAGGTACCCTTTTCTCTATCATTTATTTAAGCCTGTTCCCTGCTAAATAAAGCTACCATTCTACATCTGATAAAGTACATAATATTCAATTCACTCATTTTCAAGTTACCTCCTCAGAATGCAAAGCAAAATTTATGACGAGAGAAAAGTCAAAGGTTCTCGTGGGACAAACATGTAGCAGACTAGACCACAGCTCAAGCAGAGATCTCTCACCTGCACATCTCAATGGCACCTGCTTCTGGGGCAATCTGATGAATCAAAAGCCAAACTTACTTAACTTTCAAAGCTTTTAAAAAAACTGATAGACAAGCAAATAGAAAGCCTGCATAAATTTTAAAAACAAAAATCTCTTTGAAGGCATCTAAGAGTTACCAAGACAACCAAAACCTGAAAGGCCAAGTTCCCAGAGTAAGGAAGCCTGAAGTTGCCCCAAATGTTTCCCCACTACCATCACTTAGGGATTTGCCAATTTGTAAATTTCACAGGCAGAGACGACAGAGGCAGAGCGGAAAACACCTGCTAGAGGGATGGTAAACTAAGCAGAGCTCTCACCACTAATAAGGAGATACCATTGGAGTTCAGAGCCCACCAAAGCAGAGGAGCCCTGCTATACACTCCAAGTTTTCAGTTGGGACCCCCGAAGGGCTACATCTTCTAAGACTGAATGAAAATGATCTGCTCCTACTCTAAAACTTTGCCTGCCCTTAAGAAACTAAAGAAAAAAAATCCTCTGTGGAAGAATACATCATCAAAAGCCTCCATGGTTTCTCATTTATAATGCCCAAGATCCAGGCATACCAACAGACAGGACCAAGAGGAAAATAAAAACAGACAATAGTAATAGTCTCACAGGTGACCCAGATATTGGGGTTATTAGACACAGACTTTAAAATAACTGAGGAACATGTTTAAAAAATAGGTGACAAGATGAACCTCTCACCAAAGAATTGGAATCCATATATTTTAAAAATCAGATGGAAATTCTAGAACTGCAAAATACAATGTAATTGAAGAAATTAAGAATGCTGTAGATGGATTTACAGCAGAATAGACCCAGCTGAAAAGAGAATTCGTGTTCTGGAAGATGATGTTTCAGTAGAAAATATCCAGAGGGGAGCATGGAAAGGAAAAAGAAAAATCCAAAGAAAACCAAAATAGAGAATATTTGAATCCATGAAAGAGGACAGATATTTATTGACATGCTACAGGCTAGACACAGTTATTTTCGAGAACTAAGTCTGATTTCATGAGACAACGATTTGCATTTTACAAATTTCAGGAAAAAGCATTCATAATACTTGAAAGAGCTTTTGTTTCAAATATATATTCATAATAATAAAAGTTTAGAGAACACTTTACAGTGTGCGAAGCGTGATGCCTAGTAAAAGAACATGATGGTCTTTGAAGTTGGAAAAAACTAAGTTCACATGCTGCTGTCATCTACTACCTGGACATACTACGAGCCGCAGTTTCCTTATCTACGAAAGGTAACAATACCTGCTAGAAAGGTATCAGGAGAATCAAATGAGTTAAGGTACATAAAATACATAGCAAAATTACATAGACTGAATGAACGTCCGTTCCCTTCCCTCCTCCCCCAAGTCTCACTTACTTAAACAGTATTCACTGAGTAGGCAGTTTATTCAACTTAAGACCATATGAATCAAATGAACATGACGTGCACCTATTTCAGATCCTATGAGAAAAATACGTGCTGCTTCCTTGAGTCAATAATAATGAAGTCCACATTGGTTAAAAGAAAATGCTGTTTTTTTGCCTGACTGGCTAAAAACATGGTGGTGACAAAGTCAGAGCTGGTGTGGTGAAGAGAATAAGGAGTTTGTCCCCTGAATATGTGGGTTTTAGGGGCTAAGGTGTCTCCTAGTTGGAAATGTTCCTCCATAGTTAGAAACCTGAACCTGGAGCTCAGAAGAGAGGCGGTAGTGGAGAGAGTGTGAATAAGGAAAGTCAAGAGACTGGCTGAGGCCACCATGGGAAAATGTACAGCAGGAAAAGAGGGTCAATATACTAAATATAGCCAGCGCTTTTGGAAACTGCAGGAAGAAGTCCTCGGGTTCCCACAATCAGAGAGCGCATCGGTACACAACATGGGTCTCCTGGGTCTCATGAGTCACAATCTTGTCCACTAACTAGATCAAGGCTCCCTATCACATGGTTTCATAGAAGCCGGTACTTTTCCTTTGTTGCCCTAATCATAATTGTATTTAAGTAATTTTTGGTGGAATGATGAATGTATTGCCTTTTCCCTAGATTTTATGATCCTTGAGGGCAAGAGCTGTCTCTTTCTTGTTCACCACCACATTCCCAGTACCTAGCAAAGTGTCTTGCAGGTAGTAAGCACCATCCAACAAAGGTGATGAATAAAAGAATGAGTAAAATCAGCTCAATGGTTATGAGCTAGAAACCGGCTACTCAAACTGTGATCCAACAGCATCACCATCCCCTGAGTGCTTGTGAGAAATGCAAATTTTCGGGCTCCACCCCAGACCTACTGTATCACAACCCACAGGTAATCTGTATGCACACAAAATTGGAAAAGCTCTTTGTAGGCACTTTTGATAACTAGCCCAAGAGAACCTCCCCCTGAATGAGTGGAGGGAGATGAAGGAAATGGTTTTGAACTCAGTAACATGGTTTCAACCAAAATTATTTGAGAACTAATTTTCTTCAAAGACAACTAGGTTGTGTAATGACTATCCGACTGCTTGCCCCTAAATCAGAGGTTCTCACTTTGGCTTCACATTAGTGTCACTGGGTGGTTTTAGAACATTCGAATACCTGGATCTCATCTCCCCTTCCTAGAAATTGTGATTTAATGAGTCTGGAGCATGCTGGGTCACAAGGATTTGTAAAGCTTCCCAGGTGACTCTAATGCCCAGCCAAGGTTGAGAAACACTTCCCTGGATAATTCCAACTCCTCCAGCTTAAGCCTCTGAACCAGGAGTGCCCCAGACTGTGATCAAGCCTCTCTCCAGTCATGGGTTACGTCGAGCCCTAAGGGCAGCGGATGACCAACTAACCCTTGGGCCAGCTGATTGCTGGGCTCACTCAGAACCTGATCATATCCTGCTCCCCTTCCCAGAACACAAAGACTTTGTTGCCCAGCTCCTCAACGACTGTACTTCTCCCAGCCAGTTACCAAGACCTTCCCATGTCAAGGATCTATTATTGATGAAGAAAAGGGTTTTTTCTCATCCACCAGCATCATTTGATTGAGCCCACAGAGCGAAAGTATTCTGTCCCACCCTGGTACTTGCAGATACCATCCATGACTCAGTTATTTACTTCCTGACCCTGAAACTTCAGTCCCCTCACCATCCCCATCTCTGCTTTCAGGCTTCCTTGGTGCTACCCACCTGGACTTACAGTTGTCCACCCCTCCCCAACTCACTTTAGACATTCCAAGCCTTGAGCCTTGTCTGGATCTTTCCTTAAAAGAATCTACACATTGCTTGTCCCTTCCCACTGAAACTTGAGCTGCCGGTGTGAGAAGAGCCATCAGACTCTCACCTCCCCCCATGAGCTCATCCTAAAATACTATTTGCCCTGCTCTAAGGCTTAGACCAATTTTCTTTGCCCGAACCACAGTGCTACTTATTTTCCCAGGACTGGCATCCCTTTTTTCTCCTCTTTCTCATCCCCAAAACTATGTTCTGGAAAATGAAAGCTCCTGTGTCCAAAGACTTATATTAGAACTGTTGATTTCTCACACTTAACGAAAGGTGAAACTATGCAGTCCATTCTCTTTATGGCAATGGCTTAGAGAGAGCTACCTAACCATAATATCAGTCCCCTTGGGAGGTTCTAAATCTGGCCCTGTGGCTCTCCATATGGGCTTCAGGGAGTCTGTGATGTTTCCCCCTTGGTTGTTACGTAAATGTGTATGGTGAAAATACGTTCACTTTTCTAGGCAGAAAGTCTATAATTTTCATCAGATCTTCAAGAGAGTCCTGAGAACATGAAATGAGCCTCAAAATCATTAATCATTGGAAAACACAAATCAAAACCACAATTAAATACCACTTCACATCCATTGGAATGGCTATTGATCGGGGGGAAAAAAAAGAAACAGAAACAGCAAGTGCTGGTGAGAATGTGGAGAAATTGGAACTCTTGTCATTGTTGAAGGGATGTAAATGGTGTGGCTGCTGTGGAAAACAGTTTGGTGGTTCCTCAAAAAATTAAACATAGAATTACTACACGATCCAGCAATTCCACTTCTGGGTATATACCCAAAAGACCTGAAAGCAAAGACTCAAACAGATATTTGTATACCCATGTTTATAGGAGCATTATTCATAATAGCCTAATGGTAGTAACAACCCAAATATCCACCAATGGATGAATGAATAAACAAAATGCAGTATATTTATACAATGGAATATTATTCAGCCTTAAAAAAGGAAATTCTAATACATGCTACAACATGAATTAACCCTGAAGACACTATGCTAAATAAGCTAGACACAAAAGGACAAATATTATATGATTCCACTTACATGGGGTACCTAGAGTAGTCAAATTCATACAGCTAGAAAGAATAGGGGTTACCAGGGGCTAGGAATAGGGGGGAATGGGGAGTTATTGTTTAGTGGGTATGAAGTTTCAGTTTGGGATGATGAAAAAGTTCTGGTTATTACGGTAAAAATAACAAATTGTATGTTGCATATATTTTCCTACAATAAAAAGTAGTTAAAATGTTAAATTTCTATTTTACCATAATAAAAGAGAACCCCCGGGGCTTCCCTGGTGGCGCAGTGGTTGACAGTCCGCCTGCTGATGCAGGGGACGCGGGTTCGTGCCCCGGTCCGGGAAGATTCCACATGCCGCGGAGCAGCTGGGCCCGTGAGCCATGGCCGCTGAGCCTGCGCGTCCAGAGCCTGTGCTCCGCAATGGGCGAGGCCACGGCAGTGAGAGGCCCGCGTAAAAAAAAAAAAAAAAAGGGAACCCCCAAAATTATGAGCCTCTACCTTAACAGGAGAGGCTGAGCCTCAGACCCATTCACCTTCACTCAATGAGCTGTCATGAACATTTATTTGCAAGGCTTTAAGAAATCCCCCACTGCCACTCTGCCTCATCTGTTTGGTCAATTATCCTTCAAAACTTGACTCAAACAGGGAATTCCCTGGTGGCCCAGTGGCTAGGACTCCGCACTCTCATTGCTGAGGGCCCGGGTTCAATCCCTGGTCAGGGAACTAAGATCCCACAAGCCTCACGGTGCGGCCAAAACAAACCCAAAAAAACAAAGAAAATTGGCTCAAATATCACAACCTGTACGAAGCCTCCCCAACTGCCTTTAAGCAGGGTAAGGCACCTCCTCATCTGAATTTTCCAAGACCTCTTCAGTATAATACACATTTTATTGTAATTATTTTCTTTGCACTAGAAGATGAATACCTATAATACAGAGACTGTGCCTACATACTGTGAGTCCCTAGAACATGGCCTAATCAGTAAATGATCATTGAACGAAAGAACGAACAAACTAAAGTATGTATTTGCTTCTATATTTCTCCTTGACAAGGAAAAGGAGTAGCAAAATCTCCAAGTTGGAAGAGCCCTTAGGAGACATTTCCCTGATATAGCAAATAATTATTTTTAAGCATGTAATTCTTAACAAACCTTTCCTGTTTCCTGTCCTTTCTTCCTTCTAATTCTACCCCAAGTAGAAGGAAGCAGAAAGATGGGATTGGGGAGGATGCATATGTTAGATGTTATTTACTGCTAAGGTCCCAGGTTTATGGATACTGATTACATTATTATAAACAAACTAACAAGTAAGAGGGATCCCTTCCATTTTCCAATAGTGTGAGTATAACATGAACTAGGGATTATGACTGATCCAATTCTGTGTCCTAGAGGTGTTTTTTTTGTTTTGTTTTGTTTTGCATATCAAACAACTGTTTATTCACCAAGAATCACTCCCTTCCTCCCTGTGTCTTCCAGTCTGTAACTATTATGTTGAGAACTCTGACCAATAACCCCAATTCAATCCCACATTGAAACATATGCCTTAAACTATTGGCAAGGAAATCCCAGACCTTAAAAAATATCAGCCTTAACCCTCCCTTCCAAGATACAACTAAACCTCAGTCAAGATCATGTTCTCCCGGCTACAGTCAGGAAAAATGTCATCTAGAGGTGTTTTAAAGAAAAATAAAAACCAAAGGGGAAAAATGACTTTTCTAGCTGTATTGATAAAAAAAAAAAGGATAGTTCTCTTCCTAAGAGAAATTCTGCTTCCAGCTTTTTAAAATGATCATTGTTTAGAAGACTATCCGTATACAGACAAACCAAATACTACAATAACATCATTAAAGGAAAATCAGTATATATAAATTTACACTAAGGAAACATGGAAGGGGGGACTAATCACATCAGCAAGGAGTCCAATACTAACTTTTTTACAAGGTAAGTACCATCATTATTTAAACCCAAATTCCATGTATAAAACTTTGGTTTGCCCCAAATTTCCAGGGTATTCAGTTTAAGAGTAATTCTATGAGACTTTCCAAAGTAATCTAGAAAAGAGGAGTCTTCAGTCTAATAAGAAGGGGAAACTCTGAAAGCTCAATAAAATCAAACCCATTTCTTCTTCCCATAGCGCTTTACATGCTCATGCACACTGTGATCACCAAGAGGGGTACTGTAGTGGTTCCCAATGGTATTTGACCACAGAACCCTTTTTGCAGAGAACCAATATCCTGCCTCCAGATCACACTTGGGAAATGCTATTGTGTGTTTTGGTTGTTTTTTTTATAAAGTAAGTTCATGAGGACGATGAAGGAGGGAAGCCTAACAAATCAGACACACAAAGAAAGCAAACAGAAGTGAAGACAGCACACCACTTGCACTTTTGAGGCTCTTCGCTGTCTACAGGACGGCATAGCCATTGGTGACTCTTCTTTTGAGGCTCTTCGCTGTCTACAGGACGGCATAGCCATTGGTGACAAGGCTTGTGCGTGCGGCAGGTTCATTTACAGGGAGTTCCTACCGAGTACATTTTTGGAAGTAGCACCCACCTGTTTGAAAACTTCAAAGAATATTTATTTGCTGGATTCCCCACCAGATGATTTCAACAAAAATTATAAAGCTTTTTGTGAGTTACTATGTGTAACTCACAAAATAACAATGGAAAAAGAGTTTTCTTTTTTAAAGACATCAATGCGTACTACAATCTGTCTATAGGGTGGCCAACAGTATCCATTACGCATTTACTATTTAGAAAGCCTCAGAGAGGGTGGATGGAACATTTCATGAAAAATCGGACTCCATGCTTTCAGTGATTATAGTTCTTTATTACCAACAACAAATACATATAGGTCATTTACAGTAGGTTCTACTAGGTGTAGGGGATGAAAACAGGTATAAAATGTGGGGTTACAAGCTACTCAGAAAAATAGGACATGTAAACTTTTTAATATTATAACGAGAATGGTGCATACAATAAGTACTCTGTTAGGATGGCTATTGTCAAAAAGATATCAGGTGCAAGGATGTGGAGAAAAGGGAACCCTGGTGCACTGTTGATGAGAATGTAAATTGGTGCAGCCACTGTGAAAAACAGTATGAAGGTTCCTCAAAAAACTAAAAATAGAGCCACCATGTGATCCAGAAATCCCACTTCTGGGCATCTATCTGAAGGAAATGAAATCAGTATCTGGAAGAGATATCTGCACTCCCATGTTCACTGCAGCATTGTTCACAATAACCAAGATATGGAAACAGCCTAAGTGTCCATCAACAGATGGACAAAGAATTTGTGGTACATATACATACGTACAGTGAATATTATTCAGCCTTAAAAATATTATTCAGCCTTAAAAAAGAAGGAAATCCTGTCCTCTATAGATGAACATGGAGAACATTATGCTAAGTGAAATAAACCAGACACAGAAAGGAAAATACTGCACTATCTCACTTATATACAGAATCTTTAAAAAGTCAAAATAATAGATACAGAGAGTACAGTGGTGGTTACCAGGGACAGGAAGGTGGGGGAAATGGGGAGATTTTGGTCAATGGGTACAACGTTTCAGTTATGTAGGATGAATAAGTTCTAGAGATCTAATGTACAGCATGGTATCTACAGTTGATAATACGGTATTTTATACTAAAATTTGCTGACAGAGTAGATCTTAAGTGTTCTCACAACAACAACAAAAATGATAACTATGTGAGGTGATGGATATGTTCATTAGCTTAACTGTAGTAATCATTTCACAATGTATATATCAAAACATCATTTTTACGCATTAAATATATACAATTTCTATTTTATTAAAAAATACTGTAGGGCATTATGAAATAGGAAAGTTCCTAAAGCCAGCAGCTATTAAGGATGGACTCCTGGAAGTAAGACATCTTGGGCTACAAGCCAAAGGAAGGATGATGGAAATTCAATCAGAAGGGAAGAAAGAGAGGTACCGCAATTAGGCAGAAAGGCTTGTGCAAACCCACAGGCAGGAAGGAGCACAGATGCCACCAGCAAACCAATTCAAGTCAAAAACTCCAAACATGAACACTGGGCCCATGCCCTCCCGAGAGTGCCATGAGCTGCGTTTGTAAAAGTTTCGGAGACGGCAGAGGAGGGCAAGGGACTGTTGCAGGGACATACTGGCATGGCAGGCAGCCCCCTGGTCATAGCAGAGGCAGCAGCACCTTTGACAGTCTGCTTCGACAGTGTGGTTTTGGAATCATTCCTGGGAGCTCAGCCCCGAATCTGTTTGAATCTGTTTTCCATCCTGCCAGTGGGTCTGTGAGCTACCTACACCACTTCATAAATCCTTTTGTGTTTAAGTGAGCTACTGTGGATTCTAATGTCTGCAATTAAAACCTTGTCTGATACAAATGTAAACCGTGGCACAGTATAAAACGACAGGATGTGAATTTAAAATTTTGTTGGGTGCAAGGATTCCAAGTGCATGTACTGAGCCTGCACACACCCCTATGGGTCATGGGAAATGTGTTTCAGAAAAAGCCTCTGATTCTAAAGGTACATCGTAGGCCTTCAGACTCACTAGAGAGAATTTATTCTCCTTGCTGAAAGAGAACACTTCTGATGAAATTTTGGAGCTTAAGGATGAGTGCTTATTCCTTAAGAAAGTATGTTTAAAGGCCTTCTTAATAATTAGTACATGGGCTTCCCTGGTGGCGCCAGTGGTTAAGAATCCGCCTGCCAATGCAGGGGACACGGGTTCGAGCCCTGGTCTGGGAAGATCCCACATCCCTCATGCTGCAGAGCAACTAAGCCCGTGCGCCAGAACTACTGAGCCTGCGCTCTAGAGCCGGCGGGCCACAACTACTGAGCTTGCATGCCACAACTACTGAAGCCCACGTGCCTAGAGCCCGTGCTCCGCAACAAGAGAAGACACCGCAATAAGAAGCCCGTGCACCGCAATGAAGAGTAGCCCCCGCTCGCCACAACTAGACGAAGCCGGCGTGCAGCAACGAAGACCCAGTGCAGCCAAAAATAAATTAATTTTAAAAATAAATAAATTTTAAAACAATAATAATTAGTACAAAACCTTCCCCCACAATCTTTTATAAATCTCTTTAAAGGGTTTAGATCAAGTGCTCCTCTGTTTCCACACTAGCCATGGAAAGGGATCTTATGAAAGTGAGCATGTTTCCAAATAATATTCCTTGCCAATATAGAAGATAACACATGTATTGGAATTTTTCTAAGTCATAAAATTCCCTCAATCAATCATGGAGACATATGGCAAAGGAAAAGGGAGTCAATCATGTGTAGACATGGGTATTTTACAAATATGTTGCTAATTTTCAAAGGGGTATAAAATATCAATGGTTAGTCAAGCAAAAGTCTCAAATCTACTGGAAGGGAAATTACTTGGGCTTGGGAAATATTATTTGCACCCTAGTAAAATCAAAGCAGTTGTAAAAAGAAACAATATATATGTTTAGAGACACAGTCTGATAATTCCCCCAAAAAACATAAAGTCCACTGCTATGGATACTAAATAAACATACGTCAATGCTTTAGCTTCCTTGTGTACTGGAGGACTGCTGTAATTTTGTCCCTAAGCTTTAGGCAGAGAAACAAATATCAACGACTAGCTCTGTCTGGGCATTCACTAACAAATCCTCATTGAGTTGACATCAGGCACATGAACCTAAATCAGAATTCTACACAGGGGGCCAGGAAAGACTGTCCATAAACAACAAACCTGAGTTATGCTGTTTGCTCCCTGGTATGTAGAATTACATGTACTTATAGTTTCTCTTTCTGATATTAAAATGCCCTTCTGTAATCTGATGTGGAAAATCAGCTGGTTTCCCTTTAACACTAACATCCATCTCTTTAGACCACAGGGTAATTCATAAATAATTTAAAAGGCACATGACTAATTTTCCAGTTCCTTTTTGACCTTTAGGATATGGGAGATCTATAAACAGCGCATTGTTCTTTACTGCTGCACAGCACTTAATTACATTAAGCAATTTCATTAAAACCGAGAAAAATAATTTAGAAGTAAAGTTCTTAAGATCATTAAATTCTGAAAGAGATGAATCATGTCTCACAACTAAAGCTGGCTTTCCTGTCAAACCCTTTGGGGTGTGGTGCAACCTGCACTATCTCCCATTTCAGGGACAGATGGGAAATACTACCTTGAATCACTAAGAGTGTGATTTTGGGATTCCCATTACCCAGACATGACTCAAGTCAACCAGGGCAGAGCAAAGAAAGGACAAGTTAGTGCAGAGCAGTACAAAGAGTGTTAGGCCAGGTGTTATAAGCCCTGAATTCCAGCTCTCTACGCAGGTACTAATGTATCATGTCACACTCACACACACACACACACACAGACACACACACACACACACACACACACACACACACAAGACTGCTTATCTATAAAAATTAGGTGGATTTAACCAAGAGAATACAAGTTCCCTTACAAGCCAATGACTTTTAAACCCCTTCAAAATATTTTCAGGGAAAAAAACCTCTTTTACCAGATTCTAATATATTAATGTACATACCATATAATGTATAATGTGTATAATATATAATATTGTATATAATATAATATATAATGTATATGTGAATATACATTACTAATGTATAATCCTACAGCAAATGATTGCTCATACTACCCGCTTGTACGGGCACACATCCCTGTTGATCAACGGTGAATAATATACATTCACTAAGTTCCACCCAAAGGCACAACTGTGAAAGCTGAGACCAACGGAGCTACAGAAGCATAATCTGCATACTCAGAATGCTGAGAGCTCACCAAGGCTGACCACCATCAAGCAACTCTTCTAGGCTGTACACTTTACAACAGCCTAAGGCCTTGGCCATCAGGGCCTCCACAGTCCCTGGGAAGCTACCTTTGGTGGCCAGCAGGCCGCAGAGAAAAGAGATGTACTTTCTCAACTATGGCAGTTCAAGGGTGTTTGACACTCCAGTGGCGAAACCCTTCCCCAGCTCATCTTCTCAGCTTATAGATTCTTCCAGGTGAGCCCACCTGCTTCCACTGGCCCATGAATCTATGTCTAAGTCATTAAAACCTGTAACATAATGGGGCTTATTCTGTGCCTTTGTTCAAAGGAACATTAGTTAGTGTTTCAATACACACACGCGCGCGCACACACACACACCACTAAGTCCTTTGATAGCAATCACTGAATATTCAGCACTATGCCTGAATTTGAAGTAAACTCTTGCATTAACAATGTCATGTTGAATCAACATGATGCCATAGACTGATTATGAATATTCTCCCAAGAGCCACTGTAAGCATGTTTCGCCTAAGCATTTGGTTAGCAGGGATCCTTTGCTTGCACAGCAAACAGCATTACTTCCCATATAACCCCCGCCATTCATCTCATTTGACATGCTGCTGTTTTCAGCAGAGCAAGGAAGAGAATATTAATGGTGTCACCCAAGTTATCACCACCAGGAAGCAAAATTTATGCCAGTGGGGAAAATCCCATTAGCAGTGGATTATGAAAGGTCACTAAAAAGCCACCTTCCAAAATGAATCAAGCAGGTTTTGTTAAAAGCACTTCTAATTTTTCTCTTGTTCCTATAAACCAAGACTTCACCACCTCCCTCCCCTCTCCACCCCAAAGCCTATCTCAAAGCCTATCTCAATAGAATAAGAGAGAGATAAAGACCATCTGTGTATTTCTCTCTACTTGTAGGAAATTGAATTTTAATATGAACCATCTTTTCCTCATCTCAGAAATCTGCTGAAAGGCTTCTGAAGACATAGGTGGGATGTAATAACAGATTTCCAGGACGCTGCTGGAGTTGGTGAACTTCCAACATCACAGCAGAGGTAGGCTCTCAACAAATGAATTGAATGCAACAAATATTTACTAAGCACTCCCTACGTGACAGTCGTGGCCTGCAGACTTGGGAATGCAGATGTACTGGGAGAATCCTTGATGAGTCGAGTTGGGGAGAGAGAGATTTAACCACAGATTATTCTGTAGAAGGAACAACAGCGAAACTGTGAGCTAGCACAAAGGAGGGAATGATTAAACGTGTCACGATAGCGTGAAGAGACTTCCCAGGGCTGACAACATACCAGGGGCTTTGGGACATGAATAGAGTTGAAGTTTGGGGGGAAAGGGTAAACTCAAGGATCTAGCCCTCCAGAAATGATTTTTAAAATTTCACCAAAACGTCTTCACCAGAAGCTTACCATGGGTTAACCACCCATCACAGCAGTGTAAGGCTAGGTCCAAATAAATTTTCATTCAAGTTCCCATTAAGAACAGAGGCTGAATTTTCACCAATATTTGGTTATAGCCAGAATAGAAAGAGCCCAAGCTATTAACTCTTACAAGTCTTCCTATTAGCATTAGTAGTCTCACATCTGACTATATCAAAATATATACTGCTCTTACCTCTTTTTGAAAGAAGCACACTTAATCCCTGAGGTTTTTTCCTAGAATTCTATTACAGTTACATAACTTACATACAAGGAAATAACTGGCATGAAGGATGCACAAACATCTCAGTAATATGCTCCCCTTCAACTCAGCTGCAGAGGAACACACCAATGCACAAAAAGGAAGTACAGAAATAAAAATATTTTGTTTGGAGCCCTCTGACACACCTCATTCTGCATTTAGTCCTGAGCTAACATTAATTTCACACAGCTCCATTGACTTAGCCATCTTTCAATGCAAATTTAGTCCTGGATACCACTGCAACCCATGTAGAAATTGATCAACAGTGAAAAGCAATATCCCACTGCTTAAAACTATGGATTAGTACACAAGGGATTACAAAAGATAAATGGCCGATGAAGCCATAAGTAGAATATCTACAATTTAGAAAAGGGAACTCCTGTGTGAAAAAAGTTGTTCACAATACTTCCACTCTTCTGATATTTGAATCATTCTCCCTACTTCATGTAACACTCATGAATCACTTTCTCCACGAAGACCTCTCTGGCTAATAACACAGGTCCACCCACTTGATGGTTAGGTTTTTAAGGGTAGGCACCATGTCTCACTCATTGAAAAATCTCTTTCCCACTCACCAATCCTAATACTGGACTATCAGCATCACCCCCATTAAATGTTTGACTAATTAAAGCAAAGGAACAGGAAATTACTTTAGACATTGTCTGTGCGGCATCATGAAGAAAACACCACAGGAAAATGGGCGACAGAGAGTGAATAGATTGTGAAACCATCAGAAGTCTCCCATTTCCTCCTCAGTGAAAGTTCACCCCCACAGACATATGTGTGTGTGTGTGTGTGTGTGTGCGCGCGCGCGCGCGTGCGCGCGCATCTCTGTGTGGTTCATAAATGACAGAGGAAAGGAGGATATTCTGCTCAGGTCTCCAGCCATCTCAACAATCCTCTCAAGTGGTCCTGCTGTGACCCATGGCAGAAGTCTGCAGGATCCCATATGAGGTAAGCAGAGGTGGAAAGAAAGAAAAGTGTTCCAACTGCTGTACCATGGGGACTTGGCACCATATTTTAGAGCCATTTGAGAGCTGGGCATTTAGAATAATAAATTAATATAAGCTCATCGTGAAATTCAGCAGAACCACCTGGACTGTCTGGTGCCCACAATAATCAAAGATGCCATTTCCCTTTATCTCAGACATAATTTCACACAGCTCCACTGACTTCGCCACCTTCAAATGCAAATTTAGTCATTCAACGTACAATTTTTTAATTGGTCTTACATACAACCGTACTGAACTTACCACTTTTAAAATTATTTTCAATTCAAGCTCCAGTAGCTGTAGAAAAAATTAAGTAATACTATTAAAAATAATAGCATGATAAAATAATAATGCCATTAAAATTTAAAAATTAATGCTGGGCTTCCCTGGTGGCGCAGTGGTTGAGAGTCCGCCTGCCGATGCAGGGGACACGGGTTCGTGCCCTGGTCCGGGAGGATCCCACATGCCGCGGAGCGGCTAGGCCCATGAGCCATGGCCGCTGAGCCTGCGTGTCCGGAACCTGTGCTCCCCAACGGGAGAGGCCACAACAGTGAGAGGCCCGCGTACCGCAAAAAAAATAATAATAAATAAATAAATAAAAATTAATGCTTCTGGGTAATTTGCTAGTCAAAATCTCAGTAAATCAACACAAGAGAAACACAATCAACACAAGAGAAACAAGGAGGCTCATGACGTACATTCAGCCTCCCCAGGTTAGACACCCCCACGGCCAGGCCACTGAAACTTCAAAGACAAGAGGGCAGCCAAACTCCGTTCCAATCCCAATAAATATGATTTGTGTTTCCTGCTCTTCTTCCCTTCAATCACCTCACTCTAAAACACACTAACACTCAACCCCTTTTTATTTTCTATCACGTGGCTTTTTATCAGCTAATTGTGTCTTTCCCCACAGTCATTACAGGAACTTCCCTGCAATCTGCTCATCCCAGAAGCAAAAACAACTTCAAATCTGTCAAAAACACTAGACCATTAGCGGCAGAATGGGTCCGAAGACAGACTCTCCTGGGAAAGGCTGCAATGGAAAAATAAATGGGCATTTTTCGAACTTCCTTTTGCAGCTCAGCACTCCATAATGGAATTAACTTTTCATCAATTTGGCACAAAAGAGATTTGGAGAATGTAGGAGACTTGGATGCTAGAAAACCAAAATCCTTCAAAAAAAAATGCCTTTAATGAGCTTTCTATAATTTGCAGACTGATAAACCAATTAACCAGTTTGGGAAAGATCCAGTTTGTTAACACACCTCCTCGCCCCCCTCCCCCCGCCCGCCCCAACACACACACACAGTTCCTGTTGTTGCCAGGGGCAGCCATATAGAAAGCAAGCATAACGAAGTGAAAAAATGCATGGAAAGTAAATACTATATTCCAGGTTCCAAAGTCTGTCCCAAGCCTACCATTTCACGAGATGCTTCATTTTTAAAATTCCATGTCAAATGACTTTGATAATCACTACATATATATTTCACTCTTGGAGAATCACAATAAACATTAGCATACTGAAGCTTCTGTGAAGCTTGGCCATTTTTTAAGGAGTTTACTTAGACCTGCATCTCCCATGAAATCCCTTTTTTAGTGGAATACCTAGACTATTTCAGGAAGTACTACTGCACTTAATTTGCGTCCTCTTAGCTACCTCAATTACAACATTTGAGTACAGGAACTTGAGATAAAAGAAAACTTAGTCATTAGTCCACGGTTCTACCAGGGGTAAGAGGGGAGGGTTTTGACAACAAATTGAACCCTGATCAAGAAAAGATCATAAATGTGATTGGAGACCATAAAGATGGTGCTTGCTGGATTTCCTGACCCTTTGGACCCTTAATGTTCTCTGCCAGGGCCCCGGGGGGACACGCATACTGAGGAGCCTTGTCCAGTGACACCCCCCCCCACCCATCTTGGAGAGAGATGCCATACACTGGAAGGCACCAACCAGCACTCCCAGTCTGTGATGAGTCGTCAGGGGTCCCCTGTCTGGAAGACTCTGCTGCATTGACAACTCCAAAAGCTATAGTCAACCCTCGTCCTTCCACACAAATCCTAGCGGTGCCAGTACAATGGAAAAGGGAAGGTCAGCCAAGAAAACCACCTTGGAGGCTGACCCCGCCCACTGGTAGAAGAGCGATTACATTACACTCAGTTGGGAAGTGGTATTTTGAGCTCTCGTCTACTTAACTGGATATAGTTGCCTGGAAAAGTTATCCTCCCCAAAGTAAATAAACATGCACCTGTAACACCACATTCAGGATGGCAGGGGATGCTAGAGAGGGGAGAAAAGGGACAGGGACAGGCGTCCATGGAATGGGGCTCGAGTTTTTGTTAACACTTTTTAAATATATTTGTTAACGTGCTGCTTCTGAAACTGGATTGCAGTTGATGGTGTCTGTTATTATCTACTCTTGTATGTATTTGTGAAATACATAATTTAATATTTAATTTTAATATATATATGCATCACACCCTGGGCCCAAGGGGAGAAGTTCCATATATGCTAAAAGTAAGTCAAGACTTCTGTCATTGTCCTAGGTCACTGCAGGACAATCCAGCCCTCGATGAATTCATGTCCTAAATGGAAGATGATTTGATTGAAACATCTTTCCACTGGAACCGAAAACTGACACACTGAGACAGAGTAACAAAAAGTTGGCAACCACACCATGAGTCCTGGTTAATACAGATGCACTTCACAGAGGAGATGATAATAAAGCACATGCAAACCCATCCATTAAGAAATCTCGTCTCATTGGGCTGTACACATGGCATGGGGTTTGCCTTGGTTTTTTCCCCCAAAACTGGCCCCAAATGTGCTACATCTGCTTCCCTACTGAAAGATATCTACATTCCATAACTTTCCAGTCACTCAACGATATTAGAACAGGTGTGTATGGGTATTTAAGACTCAGTCCTAGTCAATTAAACAGTTCAACCTCAAGCTCAGGTCAAAGCTGGGGACTCCAGCAGTACAGCATAGAAGGGTTCCTTCCACAGCTGTCCTCCCTTCTGTCCTGGCTCCTCCAGGAGCAAAATATTTTTAAGTAATGGATATTCAGAAAATCACATCAAGTTTTTCCACATGTATTTTTCTCCTAACATCAGAACGCAACGGTGCATGATATCCTTGGACTTCATGCCAGTTTAAAATAAAAAGGCAACATCAAAAGACATGGTTCAGGAAAATCTGGCATGTTTCTCCAGGGGCCCCTT
Organism: Lagenorhynchus albirostris; assembly: GCF_949774975.1. Lineage (NCBI taxonomy): Eukaryota > Metazoa > Chordata > Mammalia > Artiodactyla > Delphinidae > Lagenorhynchus > Lagenorhynchus albirostris. Next base: position 81,987,418 of record NC_083101.1, read on the forward strand.
TGCCATACAGTTCCATGGAAGCAGATCTTTCTCCAATCTTTACAAGTTTTGCTTTCTTTTTCAAAAATTATTTTCTTTATAATAATAACAGGTGTTCTTTTTGGAAGTTTTCAAATACCTAACATCTGTCAAAATTGTGATATATTTATACCTGCCTTTTGTCTCTGCATGTATGTGATACATGAGTGTGCTTGTATATGTATGTCATTTTTTATAAAATTGCATAATTCTATAAACAGTTGAATATCCTACTTTTATTTAAAAGATCACTGATATTTCCAATATCATTCATTATTCTTTGAAAAAAATGCTTTAACACTGGACAATATTCCATTACATGGACATTTCATGATTTACTTAACCATCCTCCTATTGTTTCCAATTGTTTACTTAAATAAATTATCCTGTGAAACATTTCTCTGCATGCATCTTTGTCTTTGTCTCACTGTCTTTATCTGAGTCCAATGTAAAGGGAAGGAAAGATGAGGAGGACTCAGCCTAGGGGACTGAGGAGTAGAGACCCAGAGGCACAAGGAAATCAAGGTGGAGGGAAGGGGTCCTGGGAACCAAATGACAACAAGTCTCCAGGAAGAGAGAGCGGCCATCTGTGTCAACATCAGCCCATAGGTCAAATAAGATGAGATCTGAGAACCAGCCACTGAACTGAATAAAGCAGAAGCCATTGGTGCCCATGATAAGAGGAGAAAAGCCTGCCTGGAGTGGGAAAGAAATTTCCTTTAAAGGTGGGAACTGAGAAGAACATGGGGTCAAGAGAGGGTGTTAGACTGATGGTAAACACAAGAAAATAGAAAGGATGTAGCTCTCAGTTAAGATAGAATTGTTAGATATTGCCAAAAATATCAACACTGTACACATTTAAATTTACCTTACAGAACCTTCTGCAGAACATGGAAAACGTTCCAAGTCTGAACAATATGTACAGGTACTTAGTGATATGTACAGTGAGCACCTTTTCTGAAACAAAAATCATGGTGAATGGACTTAGTATTTACTTTTTTAAAAAGGCTATTTGAAAATAGTATTATTTTTTGTGATCACCATAAATAAACATAGAGACGAGCATAGTCTTTAACTAAAGGCAGGGTCAAACAAATGGTTACATTCACAAATGACAGTTGTGATGATCATTTATTATGAGCTCTGAGTATTTATTAGTGTAACCAAAAATGTTCTGCATTGATAAAGGCTACTGATGGCTATCAATGAAATGTAAATGCTTGAATCCTGACAAGCATGTTTGCATATCTCAAGATTACAGGGCATAATTCAGCCAACAAATCCATAAACTGGTACTTGAAAAGCAGAGACCTTCTTACACAGAACAATGAATTAATTTACACTGTGTTCCCCAAATATGGTGCAGGCTTCACATTGAGTACATGAAATAATTATAAGTGGTACACAAAAATTTTTAATGGTAAAATCATGATTTCACAGTATAAAGTGTCCCATTTAAATAAGTTGGTTTATGTAATGGAAAGAAAACTATTAAACAAATAACTGTACACATTATGAGACCACACAAAAACTGTGAAAATGGCAGAGCAATGACTGAAGTTTGAGAAGTTGATGAAATACAACCCAATTTATCAACTGTACTTTGTCAAGGACACTAGCTAGTGTTTTGTCATTAACCTTACTTATGTAACAAGAATCCTATTCTCAGCCTGACAAGAATCCAACCTCCCAATCCTAGACCAACTTGGTTACCTTAAAATAAGATAAAGCAGAGTTCCCAGACTATCCCAACACTAGAATCATCAAGAAGTACTTGTTAATCGCTGATTATTAGAGAAATGCAAATCAAAACTACAATGAAGTATCACCTCACACTGGTCAGAATGCCCATCATGAAAAAATCTACAAATAACAAATGCTAGTGAGAATATGGAGAAAGGAACCCTCCTGCACTGTTAGTGGGAATGTAAAACAGTAGTTTTTTGAAAACTATGGTTGCACTATGCAAAGAGCAGTTTTTTAAAAAACTAGAAATAGAGCTACCATATGATCCAGCAATTCCACTCTTGGGTATATAGCTGGAAAAAAAATGAAAACTCTAATTTGAAAAGACACATGCACCCCAATGTTCATAGCAGCGCTGTTTACAATAGCTAAGACATGGAGGTAACCCAAGTGCCCATCAAGACAACTGGCTTAAGAAGATGTGATATATACATATATCACATCTTATATATATATATATGTATATATATGTATATATATATTCCATTATATAGATATATTCCATTATAGATATTATACATATATATATAATGGAATATTACTCAGCCATAAAAAGGAAAAAAATAATGCCACTTGCAGCAACACAGATGGACCTAGAGAATATTATGCTTAGTGAAACATGCCAAAGAAAAAAACTACCCGTTACCACTTACATGCGGAATCTAAAAAATAATACAAATGAATGTATATACAAAACAGAAACAGACTCACAGACATAGAAAACAAATTTATGGTTACCAAAGGGGAAAGGAAGCGGGGAGGGACAAATTAGGAATATGGGATTAACAGGTACAAATGACTATGCATAAAATAGATAAGCAACAAGGATTTACTATATAGCACAGGGAATTATACTCAATATCCCATAAAAACCTATAATGGAATATCATCTGCAAAAAAAAATGGAATCACTATGCTGTACACCTGAAACTAACACAACATTGTAAATCAACCTTACTTCAATAAATAAATATTTTTTTAAAAGGAGCACTTGTTAAAATACACATTCTTAGACCACATCTCAGATCCACTGAAAACAGGGAATCTGCATTTTTGGCAAATGCCCTGGAAATTTCTATGAGTGGGAAAATTTCGGATATAATGACAGAAAGCACATCTGTATAAGTTCCATTTGCTGGCAGAAAGATGATAGTTGAGGAAAGAGGAGATTTAGGAAAACATGGAGTGATTTCTCCATGTTTGCCACTTTAAAGCTGGCTGTTATGAATGAAGAATGAATTTCACCAGGATCTGTAGTACACTGGGTTTTGCAAAACCAAAAATAAACAAAACAAATCACAGCATGCTTCTAAAATATAGTAATGCCCAAGTTCAGTACAAGCTTGAGGAAATTATGTATGATACTCTTTCCATTTGTATTTTAGTCCACATCCCAAAAGACATGAACTAAATCTGCTCAATTGGATAATGAAATTATTATCAATAACTTTTTTTAATCCATGAGCACCTGTGCCCAAAGGACCTCAAGGTGAATTAGCATTGTAACAGCAAACGTTAAACATGAAATAGAAGTCAAATTTACTGAGAAACAGAGTATCCAATTAAATTCCAAACTGGGACTAAAGCCTAGAGCTAAAATATTTTGCACAACCTTCCAAATTATATCTAAGTGACTTAACAGAAATAGTTGAAAATTCCAAAATCATTCTAAAGTGTTCAAATTTTTTAAATGCAAAGGATTTGGTATGAAAAAGACATTTACTACTTGCCAAATATCTATGGACTCCTCCACATTCCCCAGCCCCCTTGCACGGTCAAGGCCAAGGTCAAGCACTGTCCCCTGGAGTGTGAGCAAAAGGGACTGTGTCCTTTCTGAGTCTAAACATTTAAGAGCTTGTGTGCAACCCTTCACACTCTTTCTTTTTCCCTCCTGCATGGAACTTGGTGGCTTCAATGACGAAGGAACAAGATGGCAACAGCCAAGATCGCGGAGTGACTGCATGGAGGACAACACCCTGAACACTTGCCCAATGACATTAGATTTGGATGTAGCTAGAATGTAGCTAGAACTGAGCCTTTGTGATGTTAAGTCCCTGAGATTTCCAGGTGAACCTGTCGTTGCCACAACATAACCCAGCCAGTCCTGACTAGTACACTTCCCAGTCACCTGACTTCTCTGGTTTCCAAATCAGAATTCTCCAGAGCAGAGGGAATTCATTCCATGGCTCTGCTCAGGTCCCATCTACCACTGAAGCTAGATAGCTTGACAGTGTACTTTCCATGGTTCTCGTTATACGTGGGAAACTGAAGCTCAGAACTGTTCGGCTCTTTGTCCTGGCTCACAGAGCATGCCAACGGCAAGACTGAACCTTCATGTTCCTGAAACCTCCTGTGTGTTATTTACAAACTTCTTTAGAACTATCTGGGGTCACACTGGACACAGAGAATCACATCAAGAAACATTTTTAAGTAAACATCTCAAATTCCATAGTTGAAGTTAATAGGTCAAAAGGTTTCTAGATTTAGTTTAGTTCCACCTCCCATAAAATATCTGTGAATTTGCCAAAGGAAAGAGCTAGCACTCAACAAGAAGTCTATGTGCTCCCCTATATTTCTCATCCACTAACCACATGGGGTCATACAATTTACATTTAAATTAATTAAAAATGAAAAATATAGTTCCTCAGCCGCACTAGCTGCATTTCAAATGTTCAAAAGACACATGTGGCTAGTGACTACTGTAGTAGACATTGCAGAAGATTTCCATTTTCAAGGAAGTTTTATTGGACAACACTGGCCTAGAATACCCTAGCCAAAAATATATAAATAGTATATAATGTATAATATAGAATATGTATATACACACATGTATTTTTATATGAGCAAAACACACATATATATGTATATATGAGCAAAAGAAATATACTTTCTATGCAAAAACAGCTCCAAGACAAGACTCCCAACCCCCTCTCCCAACTAATATTATAATTATTATTAATGGGATAAAACTAAGAAAAGCAAAACTTCGGAGAAATAGCTCTGAGATTTTTAAAAAAGGGCTTTACCATAAGATCTGCCATATTAACTTTCAAAAAGAGTTTTGAGATGAGGCATGATGTGCAAAGTGTATGTTACCTCTAACATGGCAATATCCTGTCGATTTTCTGAGTCTTTGGTTTTTACCACCAAAATGCAAAAATCCTGAAACAGGCAGAGTTGGTGAAGCTGACGATCAGGACTATTACTGACACTGACCTCCATCGGGCACCAAAGCAAACTCAACCTAGAAAATACCAGGGGACCATCTATGTAAACCAAAACTCTGTGTGAGGTACTGTCCAAAATGACACCAGAAGATACCTACAGCAAGATGCTTTTCCCCTGCAGGCAAACCAACTGCAAACTCACTGCACTGACAATAAGATGAAAAGCCCAACAGGACCGGTTCTTTAAAACTGAAGAACTATGAAGGATATGCTGCAGGGAAAAAACTTCAGTATAATAGAGGAGTGGATGAGAGGGCCTCAGAGAGCTCTTACCATTTCTGACACTTGACTGAAACTAGCTATATTAACGAATACAAATGATGGTGAAGAAAATTATTTTTGAAACATGCAGGACTCAGAATGCATTAGTTATGTTACAGCTTTCCACTCCTGCCTATCTGTGCAGTGCATTTATGAGACTCAGGTGCCTAGGCTGCTTTCTTAAAAAGAAAATTATCCTAAACGCAGATGGCCAACAGGCACATGAAAAGATGCTCAACATCACTAATCATCAGGGAAATGCAAATCAAAACTACAAATGAGATATCACCTCACACCTGTCAGAATGGCTACCATCGAAAAGAACACAAACGTTGGCGAGTATGTGGAGAAAAGGCAATCTTCATACACTGTTGGTGGGAATGTAAATTGGTGCAGCCACTGTGGAAAACAGTATGGAGGTTTCTCAAGAAACTAAAAACATAACTACCATATGATCCAGCAACACCACTCTTGGGTACATGTCCAAAAAAAACCAAAGACACTAATTTGAAAAGATACATGACCCCAGTGTTCATAGAAGCACTATTTACAATTGCCAAGATATGGAAGCAACCTAAGTGTTCATCAACAGATGAATGGATAAAGAAGATATGGTATGTATGTATGTATATATTACACACACACACACATACACACACACACACACACTATGGAATACTACTGAGCCATAAAAAAGAATGAAATTTTGCCATTTGCAACAACATGGATGGACTTGGGAGGGTATTATGCTAAGTGAAATAAGTCAAACAGGGAAAGACAAATACTGTATGAGATCACTCATATGCGGACTCTAAAAAATACAACAAATTAGTGAATATAACAAAAAAGAAGCAGACTCACAGATATAGAGAGCAAACGAGTGGTTATCATCAGAGAAAGGGAAGGGGGAGGGGCAATATAGCAGTAGGGAATTAAAAGGTACAAGCTACTAGGTATAAAATAAGTTACAAGGATATATTGTACAAGGGAATATAGCCAATATTTTATAATAACTATAACTAGAATCTAAACTTTAAAAATTATGATTCACTATATTGTACACCTATAACATATAATATTGTACATCAACTTTACTTCAATTAAAATAAATAAATATTCTACAGTGAGATACTGCTGCACACCTATTAGATAGCTAAAATCCAAAATGCTGACAGCACCAAATGTTGGTGGGATTGCGGAGCAACAGGAACTCTCTTTTATTGTTGGCGGAAATGTAAAATGTTACAGTCACTATGGAAGAAAGTTTGGCAGAATCTACAAACTTAAACATAGTCTCACAATATGATCCAGCAACTGTGCTCCTTAGTAGTTACTCAAGGAAGTTTAAAACTTATATTCACATATAAACCTGCACATGAATGTTTACGGAAGTTTTATTCATAATTGCCCAAACTTGGGAGCAACCAAGATGTCCTTCAATAGATAAACAAAGCGTAGCACATCTAGACAATGGAGTATTTATTATTCAATGGGCTATCAAGTCACAAAAAGTCATAGAGGAACCTTAAATGCATATTGCTAAGTGAAAGAAGCCAGTCTAAACAGGCTATAAAATGTCTTATTTCAACTACAGTACAATCTGGAAAAGGCAAAACTATAGAAACAACAGTAGAAAGATCAGTGGTAGCTAAGGTTTGGGGAAAGGAAGGGATGGATGAATAGGTAGAAATCGCTCATCATCAGGGAAATGCAAATCATTTTTAGGGCAGTGAAACTATTCTAAATGATACTGTAATGGTGGATATATAACATTATGCATTTGTCAAAACCCAACAAACTACACAACACAAAGAGTGACCCTGATGTTAACTATGGATTTTAGTTAATAATAATGTATCAATATTGGTTCATCAATTGTAACAAACGTACTACACTAATGCAAAATGTTAATAATAAGTGAGAGTGGGGGAGAGGGAGAAAAAGGGGTAGATGGGAATTCTGTATATTCCGCACAATTTTTCTGTATACGTAATACTGCTCTAAAAAATAAAGTGCATTAATTTTATTTAAATCATGAATGTCCATTTCCTACTGTAGTATATTCCAGGGCTATCAGCATGTATACAGTACATGCATGTGTGTGCACACACACATACACAATGTCAATACTGGTGTGTGACCGCACTTTGAGAACTACTAGTCTATAGACTCATTAGGGGTAAGCCTCCTCTAAATGAAACCAGTATCGCGAAGAGATATCTGCACCCCCATGTTCACAGCAGCACTATTCACAATAGCCAAGACATGGAAACAACCTAAGTGTCCATTGACAAATGAATGGATAAAGATGTGGTATGTTTTTATATATAATGGCAATATTATTCATCTGTAAAAAAGAAGGAAATCCTGTCATTTGCAACATAGATGAATCTTGAGGGCAACGTGCTACGTGAATTAAGCAGCCAGAGAAAGACAAATACTATATGATCTCACTTCTGAGAATCTAAAAAAGCCAAACTCATAGAAACAGAGAGTAGAGGGGTGGTTGCCAGGGGCTGAGAGGTGGGGAAAATGGGATGATGTTGGCCAAAGGGTACACACTCCCAGTTACAAGATGAATAAGTTCTGAGGATCTGAGGTACAGCATGGTGACTATAGTTAACCATAGTGTATTATATATTTGAAAGCCGCTAAGAGAACAGATCTGGAATCTCTCACCACACACACAAAAAAAGTAATTATGTGAGGTGATGGATGTGTTGTTAACTTAGAAAAAAACTTTTAAGGTAAGTCTCCTTTATCTCTTATAGAGTTTTTCTACTCTCTAACCCTAGTGCTGTGATCTAAACCCAACGCAGGCCCAATGCATGTTTGCTGAATGAGTCAATTAACTAGTCAATGAAATTCAGCTAAAAAGATTGCAGAATTAATGTATTCTTTGGACTCTAACAACATGCAAAAATCTAGAGACAGCAAAATTTGAGTTTGGAAGAGAGGAGAAGAATGGAGAACAGGGGTTAGCTTCTTTCTAGTACTGTATAACTTACAATTCAAAGCTTTATAATCATGTCGGTTAATTATTAGACGCACCATTGAAAGAGATAACAAATAAAGAATTAAACAACTGAAATTTCCTACCTAGAACAGTGAGCTCCATTTTCTAACTGATTTGCCTAATATGTGTAAAATACACTATGTCCAGATCAAAGTTGTCAAAAACAAACTAGTTTATTCTGATGTTTATCAAACAGTATTAAAAGACAATAAACGACTGTTTTCTATAATTGCTTTTCTAGCTACCTTAAATGATACAACTAGAGATTTTCCTTTGAAAGTTCTACTTAAAATCTGTACTTCTTTATGTATCACAGGAATCAGTAAATACCTGCTGGAAGGAGGAGCGATAAATGTTGTAAAGACGAGGCAAGACCCTTATTTTACCTATAAGGTACCACATCAATTTTTCAGAGAGCAGAACAACATCCTGAAATTTTTATGTGTGGAATTCTTTCACAGGAGCATTGTAATGCATTCAGGTTAGAGACCTGAGCTACCAAGCCAGCGGCTCTAACTTCCAATTTCTTGCCGATATAATTACCTACACTTTTTCCTGTAGAAAAACGATGCAAATGTGTCAATAATTATGTTATACAAAACTAAGCATTTTAAACTGAGCAGTAATATTAGAATATTGCAGCAAATACCCACCATGAATACCCATATTTGCTGCCTCTAGGTACCAAGGCGACCACTATTTAATAAGCAGCAAGGCAACCACATCTTCTATTTGTTCTGGAAAGGAATTTCTTCTTATTGTCAGTGGGGCTTCATTCCCATCTCCGCAGCAAGTGCTCACGTTGAGAGATGCATCTAATTAAGTGACTCCATGCACTTGAGAGGAGAAGGCAAACCAATTCCAAGTTTAATATGATCCTTTTTTCCTCTGTAATGAAGTTACCTCCTCCTGCCTGCTGCAACTCTGAGGTACAATTTAAGTCAAGCACCAAAATTTGTTACTTATGGAAGCAACTCTCTCAAGCACCTGAATCATTAACTTGTTTTATTTATCTGTTTATATGCCTAGTTCTGGAAAGGATTTAAGACAGAGAACATTAACTGTTTCTAGGTAGAGACCTGGGATGGCTCACAAGACTGGGCAATGTCAATCAGGGAGAACATGCAAACACCTAAGTTCCAAAGGAGATTGCGGCCCATCAGTAAATATTTACTGGTACCTACTATGTACAAGGCATTGTGCTAGGCGCTGGGGATATAGTGATGAGCACAACAGAAAAAGTTCCTTGCCCTTGACCGAGACTGCATTCTAAAGGTGTACCCAGCACCAGAAGAGAAGGCAACGTGCCAGGTTGCCTGAAAAGTTGGAGTCTAGCTGGAGAAGAGATGCCCCAAGGCTTGGTGCCTGCCTCTAAGCCTCTGCATAAGCATATTTCATAAGAGAAAAGAGGCATTTGGTGTGGCTATAGGCTATAAATGGGTACACCGGGTGAGTCAGAAGGAAGCCAATGTGGGCCAATAGAAGGAAGATATTTTAATAAATAGACCTGTTCAAGAATGGCATAGACTGCATCATAAGGTAATGAGCTCCTGATCATGGGAGGTTCCAGCAGAGGTGGGAAGACTCCTCTGGTACGTTTCCTGGAAGTTGGCTGTGACAGGAAAAAGCAGATGCCCTAGGACATTAGATTACTTCCCATTTTATGATCCATGAGACTTCAAACACACAGGGCCTTGAACATCTCAGCCCTTATAATTTTAGCTTTAATGAGAGGCTTTAGTGATCATATAATGATATAATAGGCCACCATTTCTTGGTTCCCTGCCATTCAGCGTCAGACAGAAACACCAAACACCGATTTTTGGTCGCTATGCTGGGTTCCAGAGCACCAAGTGGCTTCAAAATGCCAACTGCCTCTCTGAAAAAGAAGGAACTCAGGTCCTGGGAGTAAAAGCACACTGTAGTAATCACCAAGGGACACCAGTCATGAGGGCAAAGGCAAGTCTGCAAATACCATTGATACTGGATGCAAAAGAATCTGTCAGGGTGGGCAGAATTTCTAAAATGGCCCCCATGATGTCCTGCCCTAATCCCCAGAACCAATCACTATGATGAGACAGCGCCCCCATGCTTACGCTGTGCTACACGGCACAGCTGACCTTCAGGTAGGGAGATCACCTTGGATTATCCAGATAGGCCAAATATAATCACATGATCCCTAAAAACAGGGCGCTTGCTCCAACTGGTGGCAGAAGGGAAGTCAGAGAGAGTCAAAGCATGAGAAGGATTCAATGCACCATTGTGGCTTGAAGACAGAGGGGGTCGCATGACAAGGAATGTGGGTGACCTCTAGAAGCTGAGAGTAGCTCTTGGCCGACAGCCAAGAAAATGGGGTCTGAAGTTCTACAACCACAAAGAACTGGCTTCTACCACCAACCTGAATGACCTTGGACACAGATTTTTCCCTGAGCCTCCAAATAAACGCCCAACCCAGCTGAACCTTGACGGTGGCTTTGTGATTCCCTGAGCAAAGAGCCCAGCTGAGTCCACCACAGTTCTGGCCTACAGAGCTAGTAAATGAGTGTTGTCTTAAGGCTCTCGGTGTGTGGTCATCTGTTATGTAGCAGTAGATAACCAAGGCAGAATCCAAATGGTGAAGACAAAGAGGTGTAAACCGGACATACGGGTTGGAATGGCCAACACTCAAGGGCCACACCTCCACTACCTAAGTGAACCGGGTGAGTCCAGATCCAGAGACATGTAAGGAAAGCCGCACCCCAGAAGACATGGTTGAAATCATGGACAGAAAAGGCCCAACTCCACCTCACACCTGTGAGAATGGCAATCATCAAGAAGATAAGAGACAAGAGGTGCTGCAAGCATGTGGCAGAAAGAGAACCCTTGTGTACGGGTGGTGGGAATGTAAATTGGTGCAGCCACTATGGAAAGCAGTAGGGAGGTTCCTCAGAAAATTAAAAATAGAACTACCATATAATCCAGTAATCACAGTTCTAAGTATATATTCAAAGGAAATGAAAACAGGATATTGAAAAGGTGTCTGCACTCCCATGTTCATTGCAGCATTATTCACAATAGCCAAGATATGGAAACAACCTAAGTGTCTGTCAGTAAATGAATTGATAAAGGTGTGGTATAAATATACAATGGAATAGTATTCAGCCATGAAAAAGAAGGAAATCCTGCCATTTGCAACAACATGGATGGACCTCAAGGACATTACACTAAGTGAGATAAGCCAGATAGAGGAAGATAAATACTGCATGATAGCACTTATATGTGGAATCAAAAAAAGCTGAAATTATAGAAACAGAGAGTAGAGTGGTAGTTACCAGGGAGTGGGGTGTGGGGGAATTGGGGAGATGTTGTTTAGAGTACTTGCAACTAGATGACGAATAAGTTCTAGAGATCTAATGCACAGCACAGTGATTACAGTCAACAATACTATATTATAATATTTCAAAATTGCTAAGAGACTAGATCTTAAATGTTCTCACAAAAAGGAAATGATAATTATGTGACATGCTAGAGGTGTTAACTAAAGCTAGAGTGGTAATCAAATCACAATGTATAAATGTGTCAAATCAACACGTTGTACACTTTAAACTTACTCAATGCTATATGCAAATTATATCTCAATTAAAAAGGGAACGGAGGGAGGGAAGAAGGAAGGAAGGAGGGAAGGGTGGGAGTTGGGAGGGAGGAAAGAGAGAAAGAAAGAAAGAGAGAAAGGAGGGAGAGGGAGGGAGAGAGAAAGAAAGGGAGAGAGAAAGAAAGAGAGAGAGAAGGGGGAAGGGAGGGAGGGAGGGAAGGAAGGAAGGAAGGGAGGGAGGGAGGGAGGGAGGATGGGAGGGAGGGAGGAAAAGGCCCAATTCACTCCAGCAAGAAGGGGAAGGGGAACTACAGCTTGCGCAGGCCCTGTGTGATGAAAGCTAGGTGAAACTCTCCTCCTCAGAGGAGGAGGGGGCTGCCCTGAAGCTGGTGACAATGGGGTCTGCGTCCTGCTGTCATTTCGGGTGAGCACCAAGTGCTGCTAACACCCAGATGCTGCCTGGCTTCACTGGGTCTGTGCCCCACGGCGCTCCGTGGTGAGGGCCCTTGGAGAGGAAGAGGAGTGTGGGGCAGGGGCCCAGGGAAGCCCTCACCAGCTGCCTCTCCAAGTCCAGGCAGGTGTTTATATCCTGAGCTTGAAATTCACACAAAAGTAGAACACCCTGCTCTGGACCACTGGACAGTCTGGCAGCCTTGGGCGTTCTAAAAATTCTCACCACACAAGGGTACATCTCTCACCAGGAAGAGTGTATCAGCCTTCCAATGGGTCTCCTTGCTTTTGCTCCTGTCCCCCTTGAGCCGATTCTCACACAGCAACTGAGTGATCCTCTTAAAACACACAGGTCTGACCATGCTGCCCTCTAGTAAAACCTTCCAGTGGCTTCTAAGTGCTTCCAGGGACCTGGAAGACCCACCGGGTGGACCTGCCTCCACCTGTCTGGGCTTCTCTCCCAGCCCTCTCCCCTTGCTCCTCCAACCCCTCAGATACTGCTCCCTTCTGCCTTGAGGCCTTTGAACCTCTTCTCTTTTCCTGGAATGTTCTTCTCCCAGATACCTACTTGGTTCCCCCTCACTTCCTCTAGGCCTCTGCTCAAACACCACCTTATCAGAGAGACCTTCCCAGCCACCCTAGAAAGAACACTGCCTCATCCCTATTCCACCTCACTCTCTCACCTCCCTGACCCAACTGAACTTTTCTACATAGAATTCATCACCACCTTTCCTAATTTTAATTTGTATTACTGTTTGCTTATTGCCAGATTCTTCCCACTAGAATAGAAGCTCCACGAACTTGTACTGTCTTGTTCACGGCTACATCTCCAGATCCTCTCTCAGGACCTTGCACAGTAAATATTTGATGAGTGAATGAATGAATGAGCGACAGGAAGTCTTCTAGGCGATGTTGCGTTGTCAGATTAGGTCAGCTAGAGTCAGACGACAAACAATGTTGGGTTCAGGAGACCCCATACAGTGGGATGTCAGAGTTGCTATAGAAAGTTCAAAGACATACTTTCCTTATTCATTCTTTCAGCAAACAATTTCCACACATCTGCTCTGTGCCTGGTGTCTATTCCTATCATGAGAATTTCTTCTACACAGAAAGAGAGCACCCCACCATACAATAATGCACCATGAAAGGGGTATTTTACAGTGATGCTTATAGAAGCGATGGAAGAGTCTAGAAAATAGCCATGCTACTGGGAAATCCTGTAAAATAGAGCCTACATCTATGAACAGGTGAGAAAGCTCAGAATTGCTAACTTGGGAGGCTGCCTTCTCTCTTGCTTTTTCCAGCCTACCTATTTCCTCAGTTTACCTACTGGTGTGTCTTCTTGGGCTCCTCAATTTAGAATGAGTCCACAAGGAGGAACTTCCCCCTCCAGTCGAATCAGAAAGTGCTCAAGAAGGACACGGAGGCTGTGTGAGCCCCCGTGGTAACCTGGGAGTTTTCTAAGATTAGCCAAGGGCTGAGGCCACCAGATGGGCAGCCGGGGCCATGCTGCATCGTTAAGAGGACGATGTAGATGGGAGGGGGTGTGCTGGCTGAGCAGAGGGGCAACAGGACACGTGGCCCGAGAGAGCCGGGAGGAATGGGAGAGCCACCAAGGTCCTCCTAAGAGTGATCAGATTTCCACCTCATGACTCTGCAACTGCAAAGCGCATCTGGCCTGTGTGTTCAGCACAAGACCCGCGCGCTCAGAAAGGTCAGCTTCCAAAGCACCGGAAAGTGATCTGCTCATGGTGCTGCTTGAGCACTTCATGAAGAATACTCGCAGACACAGACTTCCCTTCTCCAGGCAGATTTGACCTTGAGTTACCTAAATTTTGACGTTCTTTCCAAGGACGTGGGAAGAAAGTGTCATGGCCTAAAAAGTTTCGTGCTTCTGCATCACAGGTTTACAGATTTAGGGAACACACGTTCTCCGTGATCCCACAGACCATGGTTGCAGAAGTGCTCGTGGGAGCCCCAGAGGCCCCACCACAAGAGCCTCTTTCTGGGACACTCAGACAGATGTCTGCTAGAGGAGTGTCACAGGGGAAGGTGGCTTGGCCACTTGAGCAAACCACACCAACTCCATGATCGCGGGCCACACAGCTAGGCCTGTGGCAGCCGCAGTGCTGGTCGCCTTGGACCTCCTGAGCTGCAGCAGGAAAACAATCTCATCCCTGGACAGTCTGTGAATGGTCCAGGCCTGTCTTGTTCTCAAACACTTGCAACTGTTTTCCAAAAGCCCCTAAATATTTGGCTGACTCTGTGTCCTTGAGTTTGTTTGTTTTTTTTTAAGTGGCTGACTCTGTGTGCTTGAGTTTGTTGTTTTTTTTTAAGTTAAAGCTAACAAAGCAGCTTGTAACGGCCCAAACTGGAAACAATGTAAATGTCCATCAACAGTGGAAAAAACAACTAAATTATATCTTCATAGAACTGACTCCCATACCTTAGTGAGAACTAAATTATAACCAAAAGCAGCAACAAGGATGAATTTCAGAAACAGAACCTTAAGCCCAAGGAGTCAGATGCAGGCAGGCAAGAGAGAGCATACCACACGTGCCTCTTATGAAAAGTTATATGAAGTTCAACAATGGGCACAACTAACCCGTGGTGTTCGAAGCCAGGCTGGTGGTCACCCGCCAGGAGCAGTGCCCGAGAGGAGGCATGGGGAGGGCTTCTGAAGTGTCAGTCCGGTTGTGTTTCTGGATCTGGGTGCTGTCACCCAGTGTTCACTTTACAAAAGTGTCATGCTGCATGCTTGAATACCTTTCTATATGCATGTCATACTTCAACTGTTAAAAAAGCAGTTCATTGATTATTCTTTGGAATATCCTTAGTAAACATGCATTGAGTTTACCTTGGCCTACAAACCCCCATAGGAACGGCCCCTCCACCTCTCTCACCTTGTCTCCTACTAGTTTTCCACTTGTTCACTCGGTCTTTACTGTTCTTCTCTCAGGCTGGCCACAAACCCACCTCAGGGCCTCTGCACTGGTTGTTGCTTCTGCTCGGAGTGCTCTCCCCGAAGATACCCATCCACAGGGCCTGATTTCTCACCTCCCTCACATTTTTTATTCTAGTGCAGGGATTGACAAACTGCAGTCCATGGCCAAACCTGCTCTTCTGCCTATTTATGTAAATGAACTTTTATAAGACACAGCCATGCTCATTCCTTTATGCAATGTATAGGGCTGCTTTTGCACAGCAAAGGAAACCATTGACAAAAGGAAAAGACAACCTACTGAATGGGAGAAAATATTTGCAAATGATATGACTGATAAGGGGTTAATACCCAACATGTATAAATAGCTCAACATCAAATAACTCAACATCAAAAAAACAAACAACCCGATTAAAAAATTGGCAGAAAAACTGAATAGACGTTTTTCCAAAGAGGAAATGCAGATGGCCAACAGGCACATGAAAAGATGCGCAACATCGTTAATCATAAAGGAAATGCAAAATCAAAACCACAATAAGATATCACCTCACACCTGTCAGAATGGGTATCATCAAAAGAATACAAATAACAAACGTCGGCAAAGATGTAGCAAAAAGGGAACTCTTGTACGCTGTTGGTGAGAATGTAAACTGGTGCAGCTATAGTGGAAAACAGTATGGAGGTTTCTCCAAAAACTAAAAATAGAACTACTGTATGACCCAGCAATCCCACTCCTGGGTATATATCCAAAAAAAAAAAAAAACCTAATTTGAAAAGATACACACACCCTGATGTTCATAGCAGCATTATTTAGCGTTATTTACAATTGCCAAGATAGGGAAGCAACTTAAGTGTCCATCAACAGATAAATGGATAGAGAAGATGTGATACACACACATACACACACACACAATGGAATACTACTCAGCCATAAAAAAGAATGAAATTTTGCCATTTGCAACAACATGGATGGACTTGGAGGGTTTTATTGAGTGAAATAAGTCAGACAGAAAAAGACGAATACTGTATGACTTCACTTATATGAGTTATCTAAAAAAAGCAAAAAACTGAACTCACAGATAGAGAGAACAGATCAGTGGTTGCCAGGAGTGGGGTGGGAGGGGCTGGGGTGTGAAATGGGTGAAGGGGGGTCAAAAGGTACAAACTTCCAGTTATAAGATAAATAAGTCCTGGGGATGTAATGTACAGCACAATATTAAAAGGTTTTTTTTAATGGAATCCATCCCCACTCCCTCCTCCTCCCCACTTTGCCCTCACTCCCTACTTTTTATCCATTATTTTACTTTTTGATTTTGTTTTCTGTTGTAATCTTTTTTTCTCCCCTCAGGAGAATATAAGCTAGATGAGGGCAGAAATTTCTACGTGTTTTTTTTTTTTCTCTAATTGTACCCCTAGCATCTTAAACAATGCCTAACACAGAGTTATAGTTCTATAAATATGTGTGGAATCAGTGAAAGAACCAAACTCAAATGATATGCCAGGTACTACACTGACCAATTTTATAATCATTAGCTTATTTACATTCTTTGCCTCATTTAGAGGATTTTCTCCCACTGTGGGTAGGTCTAAGTTAAAATGAGACCCGTGGCAGGCTTAATGTCTTTTAAAAGTTCAAAGGATTAGGGGCAGCAGCAGCAGCCATGGCAGGAAAGATTCAATATTAGCAACTGACCCTTAAGAACAAGAATGAGAAGGAAGAGAAGGGGGGGTACTGTTATTAGGTTTGTCCACCTTAAGCCAAAATCAATCGCAACGCTGAATAGCTGCTGTCAATAAGTAACCACTCCTCCGGAGCAGCTTATTTGATTGTTGGGTCATATGGTCCTCATCCTGGGGAAAGCAGGGAGCTGATGGCAGCAGAAATAGTTGGAATTCCTGGCATGCTTCCAGAGTTATTTTCCAGTCCCTTGGTAAATTGTTATTTTCTCCCACAGGTAAACGGCCCAAGGATGGGATCTCTTGGTAGTACTTCTTACAACTGCATATAAATCTACAACTCTCTCAAGATAAGGAATTTAATTTTTCAAAATAAACATATTTCCGAGGATTTGGGCTCTGCTTATCCATTCATTTTTGAGGACACAGGAAAGCTGGAAAACACAGACTTTCTTCTGTGCTGCGGGCTTGACATATAGTGTCTTCATCAAAACACCTGTGACCTTAGAAACTTTCAAAACTCAGCTTGCAGTTATGACAGGACAACATCTGTAACTGAATTTTAAAAGCAAATTGTTTTAAATCTTCATGTTTTTTGTGGGTCATGGGATAATTAAGAATGGCCAGTAAACCAGAAGGCCAACTCTGAAGGTGGCTAACAGAGCGAAGGCCTGGGCAGTGGTTCAGACTTGGTCTACCCCCTCCCCCAGTCCCACAGACGGAAAAGGCTCAAGGGTGAGGGATGCCCCATGGACGTGAGGTTGCCTGAAGAGAGGAGGGTTCCAGAGACAGTCACTCTCCTCGTCTGTTCCAATATTAACCCCCAGCAGAACATCCAGCCGCCCAAGTAAAAATTTTATTGTCAAGACATGGAAACCACCAAAATTCCCATCAACAGATGATTGGTTTAAGAAGGCGGAATATTACTCAGCCATAAAAAAGAATGAAATATTGCCATTCGCAGCAACATGGATGGACCTAGATATTATCACACTAAGTGAAGTAAGTCAGACAGAGAAAGACAAATACTATGTGATATCACTTTTATGTGGAATCTAAAAAATAATACAAATGAATCTATATACAAAATGGAAACAGACTCACAGACATAGAAAACAAATTTATGGTGACCAAAGGGAAAAGGAAGTGGGGAGGGGAAATTAGGAATATGGGTTAACAGATACACATTACTATACATAAAATAGATAAGCAACAAGGATTTACTGTATAGCACAGGGAACTATATTCAATATCTCATAATAACCTATAATGGAAAATAATCTGAAAAAAATATGTGTAACTGAATCACTTTGCTGTACATCTGAAACTAACACAATATTGTAAATCAACTGTACTTCGATAAAAAAAAGTTTTTAAATACAACCACCATATGACCCAGCAATCCCACTTCTGGGTATATATCCAAAGGACATGAAAGCAGGATAATGAAGAGATAACTGCACTCCCATGTTTATTGCAGCATTATTCACAATAGCCAAGATATGGAAACAACCTAAGTGTTCATCGAAGGATACATTTATATACATAACAATGGAATATTATTCAGCCATGAGAAAGAATGAAAGTCTGCCATTTGCAACAACATGAATAAAATTTGAGAACACTTTGCTAAGCAAAATAAGCCAGACAGAGAAAGACAAAAACTGCATGGTATCACTTATATGTGGAATCACGGGGAAAAAAAGTCAAATTCAAAGAAATAGAGAGTAAAAAAGTAGTTGCCAGGGGCTGGGGAAAATAGGGAGACGTTGATAAAGGGTACATACTTTCATCTATAAGACTGGTAAATAAGATGAATAAGGTCTGAGAATGTAATGTAAAACATAGTGATTATAGTCAATTACACTGTATTATATAATTGAAATTTGCCAAGAGTAGAACTTGGGTTCTCACCAAAAATAAATAGATATGTATAAAAAATTTTATTGTCAAGATACAGTGGAAGCCACCAGGGAAATACAAACCCAAGCCACAGTGCAAATCCACTTTACTTCATACCTACTAAGAGGGCTGTAGTCAAAAAGTCAAATAATAACAATGTTACTCGTGAGAATGTGGAGAAAATGGAACCCTCATATACTGCTGGCAGGAATGTAAAATAGTTGAGCCACTGTGGATAACAGTCTGCCAGTTCCTCAAAGCTTAAACATAGAATTACCACATGCACCAGCAATTCTACTCCTAGGTAAATAAAAATGTATGTCCGCACAAAAACCTGTACATAAATGTTCATAGCAGCATTATTCATAATAGCCAAAAAGTAGACACAACTCAAATGTCCATCACAAAATGAATGGATAAACAAACTGTGGTATATCCATACAATGGAATAGTATTTGGCAATGAAAAGAAATAAAGTTACTGATACATCCTGATACAAGTATGAATGAAGTACTGATACAACATGAATGAACCCAGAAAACATTATGTTAATTGAAAGACATCAGGCACAAAGACCACATATCTTATGATTCCATGTATATGAAATGTCCAGAATAGGCAAATCTATACAGACAGAAAGTAGATTAGTGGCTGCTGGGGGAAATGCAGGGGTTGGGTGGAGTGATGACTAAGCAGTCTGGTGTTTCTTTGGGGAGTGATGGAATGCTCTGAAGTTGACTGTGGTGATGGTTGTACAACCCTGTGGGTATACTAAAACCCACTGAATTATACACTTTAAATGGGTGAACTGTATGGTATGTGTATTATATCTCAATAAAACTTAAAAAAAAAAAGACATGGGGGCTTCCCTGGTGGCGCAGTGGTTGAGAGTCCGCCTGCCGATGCAGGGGACACGGGTTCGTGCCCCGGTCCAGGAAGATCCCACATGCCGTGGAGCGGTGGGGCCCTTGAGCCATGGCCGCTGAGCCTGCGCATCCGGAGCCTGTGCTCCGCAACGGGAGAGGCCACAACAGTGAGAGGCCCGCGTATCGCAAAAAAAAAAAAAAAAAAAAAAAAAGACATGGGGTTAAGTCCCTGGCGGTCCAGTGGTTAGGACTTGGTGCTTTCACTGCTGGGGCTTTCACTGCTGGGGAGGGAGCCTGCCATGATGAGAGGGCTCATTAGGCCTCATTTCTCTCTGCTGAAGCTCTCCTTGTGGGAGAATGGATCAAACTGAGCACTCTCCGGGCACTCAGAATGGTGAAAACGGCTCTCAGGTATTTTGCAAGATATGATATATAAAAAAATAAAAATAAAAATAAAGACTCACAAAGCACTGAGGAGCCACTTGGAGATCCAGGGAAGAGAAACAAGAAGGTGAAACATAAAGCTGATGGCTGAAAGGGTGTTTTTTTCCTCATTCATTAACAGAAAAAATAAATAACTGCTGAACCTCTTGACTTTAATTTCATGCGCAATTTTCAGTTAGGATTCAATGCCAGGAAGTGTTTCTGCCTCGGTACCTAAATAATTCACGACTGCTCAAAATATCTACCAGGAACTCACATCAGGGATAAACCCACCCCGCAGCACGGTGTTGACGACTGCCTGGGTGTCTCCATTTCAATTCCTGAAGAGCAGATGCCTGGCCTGCCACCAGCCACCCGACACTCACCTGGAAGGTGGCAACCTGCTCCTTTGGGCCCGTTTCTGCAGTCACTACTCACGGTTAACATCCCTAGGGATTATACCGCATACCTTGAACTTTGTGCTCTTGGACAGACCAAGGTTCACATCTCAGCCCACTGCTTACTGGCTGTATGTCCTGGGACAGGATACATTTCTTGGCCCATTTTCCTAACCTATAAAATAGGGATATTAATTCTCACTTCATAGAGCTGCTTCTGAGGATTAAATGAGATGAAAGGTGGCTAGCACAGGAGCTGGCACACAGTAAGCACTCCAGAAATGTTGGTGATCACTCACTACTGTCATTACTATTTGGTAAAGTGTATATTCATTATGTATTATTTCAGCTAATCGATATTTGTATTAAGCACTTACAGTGTCCCAGGCACTAGACACTGGGATGCAGCAGCATCCCTGCCCTCACGGAGCTGCCAGCCTAGTGGGGAAGACAGACAGCAAGCAGGCACCCAAAGGACTGAAGAAGTTAATAAATAGCCATAAGTGCTATGAAAAAAGTGACAAGGAGCAATGTGACTTGGAGTGTCACTTTAGCGAGAAGACTCAGATAGTATATGCGATGGCATTAAAATTTTGTTGCTTTAATAAATGCGTACTGGTTGATCAACTGTGATTGGAAAATCTTTCTAAGCCCTCCTGCAAAAATGTGCACAGGGACTACCATGGTCGTAGAGGCACCTAAAACCCTCACTGCAAGGCACACTCACACACTACCTGAGCAAATGCCCGTGGCTTCCCTTTCTGCTCTCCTTTGCCCTGAGGTCAGGCCCCCTTTCTTCTTGCCCCTCACTGACTGAGGTCCTCTGGGATCTAAGTAAGTCACTATTCCCTGGAAGAAATCTCACACATCAAACGTCTTTCAGTATTTCTGACTGTTCTTCACACATCACTGAGGGAGTGGAATTTTAAACAGGGTCTTTGGGAGGAAAGGTCCTCTTTGAAGACATCCTAAGTCTGCAAGACACAGAGGTGAGCAGAGAAGGGGAAGAGCATGGAAGCATTCTTCATTTATTCCAGTCACGCTACAGGGGGAATATAAAATGACATAATGAAAGAAGCAGTGAGGACACTCCCCCCAAAATAGGATGTGACTATCAGTCATCCAGCACAAAGACAAGCCCACCAACGAGAATAAAGGAGCCGAGAGAAACATCAAGTGGACCCCAACATTTCTGGAGGCATTCAGAGCCTGAGACAAAAACCCAGTGCACCTTAACTCTAGTTCTAGAAGTGTCAGCCAAACTAGCCCTATAAAACAACTCTCCAGGTCACTTGGCCCATAAAAACTACACCTCAGTAGGGTTGTTATTAGTCCATAATAAAAGGAGGTCATTATTTTTTTCTGAAAGCAAGCAGAAAATTCTGGAAGGAAATTCTGGAAGGATGCACCCAAAAAAATCTGTGGAGAGTGGTGGCCTCTGAGGAGTGCATCTAGGATCTGGTGTTGGAGGAGCAATTATTTTTCATTTAAAAATTTTTTGTATTATTTAAACTTTTACTATGTGCTCTATAGTAATTAATAAAGAGAAAAGATATTATCTCCAAAATAAATGATGGAGGGAAAATAACTGATTTAAGAGGTACTGTCTATTTATCAAAAAGAACAAGTTTTAGGAATTAATTTCCTTTGTCTAAATCATTAGATGACCCAATCAAGTGGGATTCATCCCAGATACGCAAGACAGGATCAACAATCAAAAATCAATTGGAGGGGGGCTTCCCTGGTGGCACAGTGGTTGAGAATGTCAATGCAGCGGACGCAGGTTCGAGCCCTGATCTGGGAGGATCCCACATGCCGCGAAGCAACTGGGCCCGTGAGCCACAATTACTGACCCTGCGCGTCTGGAGCCTGTGCTCCGCAACAAGAGAGGCCGCAATAGTGAGAGGCCCGCACACCGCGATGAAGAGTGGCCCCCGCTTGCCACAACTGGAGAAAGCCCTCACACAGAAACAAAGACCCAACACAGCAAAAATAAATTAATTAATTAACTAATTTTAAAAAAAATCAATTGGAGGAGCTTCAAGATGGCGGAAGGGTAAGGTGCAGAGATCATCTTCCTCCCCACAAATACATCAGAAATACATCTACGTGTGGAACAGCTCCTACAGAACACCTAGTGAACGCCGGCAGAAGACCTCAAACCTCCCAAAAGGCAAGAAACTCCCCATGTACCTGGGTAGGGCAAAAGAAAAAAGAAAAAAAACAGAGACAAAAGAATAGGGACGGGACCTGCACCAGTGGGAGGGAGCTGTGAAGGAGGAAAAGTTTCCATACACTAGGAAGCCCCTTCGCGAGCGGAGACTGCGGGTGGCGGAGGGGGGAAGCTTCGGGGCCGCGGAGGAGAGCACAGCAACAGGAGTGCGGAGGGCAAAGCGGAGAGATTCCCGCACAGAGGATCAGGGCCGACCGGCACTCACCAGGCCGAGAGGCTTCTCTGCTCACTCGCCTGGGCGGGCGGGGCTGGGAGCTGAGGCTTGGGCTTCGGTAGGAGCGCAGGGACAGGACTGGGGTTGGTAGCGTGAACACAGCCTGAAGGGGGTTAGTGCACCACGGCTAGCCGGGAGGGAGTCGGGGAAAAAGTCTGGAACTGCCGAACAGGCAAGAGACTGTTTCTTGCCTCTTTGTTTCCTGGTGCGCGAGGAGAGGGGATTAAGAGCGCTGCTTAAAGGAGCTCCAGAGACGGGCGCGAGCCGCGGCTAAAAGTGCGGACTCCAGAGACAGGCATGAGACGCTAAGGCTGCTGCTGCCGCCACCAAGAAACCTGTATGCAAGCACAGGTCACTATCCACACCTCCCCTCCCAGGATCCTGTGCAGCCCGCCACTGCCAGGGTCCCGTGATCCAGGGGCAACTTACCCGGGAGAACACACGGCGCGCCTCAGGCTGGTGCAACATCACGCCGGCCTCTGCCGCCACAGGCTCGCCCCGCATCCGCACCCCTCCCTCCCCCCGGCCTGAGTGAGCCAGAGCCCCCGAATCAGCGGCTCCTTTAACCCCGTCCTGTCTGAGCGAAGAACAGACGCCCTCCGGCGACCTACACGCAGAGGCGGGGCCAAATCCAAAGCTGAGCCCTGGGAGCTGTGAGAACAAAGAAGAGAAAGGGAAATCTCTCCCAGCAGCCTCAGGTGCAGCGGATTAAATCTCCACAATCAACTTAATATACCCTGCATCTGTGGAATACCTGAAAAGACAACGAATCATCCCAAATTGAGGAGGTGGACTTTGGGAGCAAAGATATATATTTTTTTCCACTTTTTCTCTTTTTCTGTGTAGATGAAAGGCTCTTGGTGCTCCAGCCAGGCATCAGGGCTGTGCCTCTGAGGTGGGAGAGTTCAGGACACTGGTCCACAAGAGACATCCCAGCTCCACCTAGTATCAAACGGTGAAAATCTCCCAGAGATCTCCATGTCAACGCCAAGACCCAGCTTCACTCAACGACCAGCAAGCTACAGTGCTGGACACCATATGCCAAACAACTAGCAAACAGGAACACAACCCCATCCATTAGCAGAGAGCCTGCCTAAAATCATAATAAGGCCACAGACACCCCAAAACACACCACCAGACGTGGACCTGCCCACCACAAAGACAAGATCCAGCCTCATCCATCAGAACACAGGCACTAGTCCCCTCCACCAGGAAGCCTACACAACGCACTGAACCAACCTTAGCCACTGGGGACAGACACCAAAAACAACGGGAACTATGAACCCAAAGCCTGTGAAAAGGAGACCCCAAACACAGTAAGTTAAGCAAAATGAGAAGACAGAAAAACACACAGCAGATGAGGGAGCAAGATAAAAACCCACCAGACATAACAAATGAAGAGGAATTAGGCAATCTACCTGAAAAAGAATTCAGAATAATGATAGTAAAGATGATCCAAACTCTTGGAAATAGAATAGACAAAATGCAAGAAACATTTAACAAGGACCTAGAAGAACTAAAAAGCAATCAAACAATGATGAACAACACAATAAATGAAATTAAAAATTTTCTAGAAGGGATCAAGAGCAGAATAACTGAGGCAGAAGAATAGATAAGTGACCTGGAAGATAAAGTAGTGGAAATAACTACAGCAGAGCAGAATAAAGAAAAAAGAATGAAAAGAACTGAGGACAGTCTCAGAGACCTCTGGGACAACATTAAACGCACCAACATTCGAATTATAGGGGTCCCAGAAGAAGAAGAGAAAAAGAAAGGGACTGAGAAAATATTTGAAGAGATTATAGTTGAAAACTTCCCTAATATGGGAAAGGAAAGAGATAATCAAGTCCAGAAAGCACAGAGTCCCATACAAGATAAATCCAAGGAGAAACACGCCAAGCACATATTAATCAAACTATCAAAAATTAAATACAAAGAAAACATATTAAAAGCAGCAAGGGAAAAACAACAAATAACACACAAAGGAATCCCCATAAGGTTAATAACTGATCTTTCAGCAGAAACTCTGCAAGTGAAAAGGGAGTGGCAGGACATATTTAAAGTGATGAAGGAGAAAAGCCTACAACCAAGATTACTGTACCCAGCAAGAATTCCACTCAGATTTGATGGAGAAATTAAAACCTTTACAGACAAGCAAAAGCTAAGAAAATTCAGCACCACCAAACCAGCTTTACAACAAATGCTAAAGGAACTTCTCTAGGCAGAAAACACAAGAGAAGGAAAAGATCTATAATAACAAACCCCAAACAATTAAGAAAATGGTAATAGGAACATACATATTGATAATTACTTTAAATGTAAATGGATTAAATGCTCCAACCGAAAGATATAGACTGGCTGAATGGATACAAAAACAAGACCCATACATATGCTGTCTACAAAAGACCCACTTCAGACCTAGGGACACATACAGACTGAAAATGAGGGGATGGAAAAAGATATTCCATGCAAATGGAAATCAAAAGAAAGCTGGAATAGCAATTCTCATATCAGACAAAATAGACTTTAAAATAATGACTATTACAAGAGAAAAAGAAGGACACTACATAATGATCAAGGGGTCAATCCAAGAAGATATAACAATTGTAAATATCTATGCACCCAACACAGAAGCACCTCAATACATAAGGCAAATACTAACAGCCATAAAACGGGAAATCGACAGTAACACAATCATAGTAGGGGACTTTAACACCCCACTTTCACCAATGAACAGATCAACCAAAATTAAAATAAATAAGGAAACACAAGCTTTAAATGATACATTAAAGAAAATGGACTTAATTGATATTTATAGGACATTCCATCCAAAAACAAAAGAATACACATTCTTCTCAAGTGCTCATGAAACACTGTCCAGGATAGATCATATCTTGGGTCACAAATCAAGCCTTGGTAAATTTTAAAAAATTGAAATTGTATCAAGGATCTTTTCAGACCACAACGCTATGAGACTAGGTATCAATTACAGGAAAAACATCTGTAAAAAAAACAAACACATGGAGGCTAAACAATACACTACTTAATAACCAAGAGATCACTAAAGAAATCAAAGAGAAATTTAAAAAATACCTAGAAACAAATGACAATGAAAACACGACAATGCAAAACCTATGGGATGCAGCAAAAGCAGTTCTAAGAGGGAAGTTATAGCAATACAATCCTACCTTAAGAAACAAGAAACATCTCAAGTAAACAACCTAACTTTACACCTAAAGCAATTAGAGAAAGAAGAACAAAAAAACCTCAAAGTTAGCAGAAGGAAAGAAATCATAAAGATCAGATCAGAAATAAGTGAAAAAGAGATGAAGGAAACTATAGCAAAGATCAATAAAACTAAAAGCTGGTTCTTTGAGAAGATAAACAAAATTGATTAACCATTAGCCAGACTCATCAAGAAAAAAAGGGAGAAGACTCAAATCAGTAGAATTAGAAATGAAAAAGGAGAAGTAACAACTGACACTGCAGAAATACAAAGGATTATGAGATATTACTACAAGCAACTCTATGCCGATAAAATGGACAACGTGGAAGAAACTGAAAAATTCTTAGAAATGCATAACCTTCCGAGACTGAACCAGGAAGAAATAGAAAATATGAACAGACCAATCACAAGCACTGAAATTGAAATTGTGATTAAAAATCTTCCAGCAGGGCTTCCTTGGTGGCGCGGTGGTTGAGAGTCCGCCTGCCGATGCAGGGGACGCGGGTTCATGCCCCAGTCCGGGAAGATCCCACATGCCACAGAGCAGCTGGGCCCGTGAGCCATGGCCACTGAGCCTGCGCGTCCAGAGCCTGTGCTCCGCAGCGGGAGAGGCCACAACAGTGAGAGGCCCGTGTACCACCAAAAAAAAAAAAAAAAAATCTTCCAGCAAAGAAAAGCCCAGGACCAGATGGCTTCACAGGCGAATTCTACCAAACATTTACAGAAGAGCTAACACCTATCCTTCTCAAACTCTTCCAAAATATAGCAGAGGGGGGAACACTCCCAAATTCATTCTACGAAGCCACCATCACCCTGATACCAAAACCAGACAAAGATGTCAAAAGGAAGAAAACTACAGGCCAACATCAATGATGAACATAGATACAAAAATCCTCAACAAAATACTAGCAAACAGAATCCAACAACACATTAAAAGGATCATACACCATGATCAAGTGGGGTTTATCCCAGGAATGCAAGGATTCTTCAACATACACAAATCAATCAATGTCATACACCATATTAACAAACTGAAGGAGAAAAACCGCATGATCATCTCAATCGAT
The DNA here is from genome assembly GCF_949774975.1 of Lagenorhynchus albirostris. Lineage (NCBI taxonomy): Eukaryota > Metazoa > Chordata > Mammalia > Artiodactyla > Delphinidae > Lagenorhynchus > Lagenorhynchus albirostris. The sequence goes on from NC_083101.1 coordinate 82,014,654, forward strand.
GCAGAAAAATCTTTTGACAAAATTCAACACCCATTTATGTTAAAAACCCTGCAGAAAGTAGGCATAGAGGGAACTTAACATAATAAAGGCCATATATGACAAACCCACAGACAACATCATCCTCAATGGGGAAAAACTGAAACCATTTCCACTAACATCAGGAACACGACAAGGTTGCCCACTCTCACCACTCTTATTCAACATACTTTTGCAAGTTTTAGCCACAGCAATCAGAGAAGAAAAGGAAATAAAAGGAATCCAAATCGGAAAAGAAGAAGTAAAGCTGTCACGGTTTGCAGATGGCCTGACACTATCCATAGAGAATCCTAAAGATGCTACCAGAAAACTACTAGAGCTAATCAATGAATTTGGTAAAGTAGCAGGATACAAAATTAATGCACAGAAATCTCTAGCATTCCTATACACTGATGAAAAATATGAGAGAGAAATTAAGAGAACACTCCCATTTACCACTGCAACAAAAAGAATAAAATACCTAGGAATAAACCTACCTAAGGAGACAAAAGACCTGTATGCAGAAAATTATAAGACACTGATGAAAGAAATTAAAGATGATACACATAGATGGAGAGATATACCATGTTCTTGGATTGGAAGAATCAACATTGTGAAAATGACTATACTACCCAAAGCAATCTACAGATTCAATGCAATCCCTATCAAACTACCACTGGCATTTTTTACAGAACTAGAACAAAAAATTTCACAATTTGTATGGAAACACAAAAGACCCGAATAGCCAAAGCAATCTTGAGAAAGATAAACGGAGCTGGAGGAATCAGGCTCCCTGACTTCAGACTATACTACAAAGCTACAGTAATCAAGACAGTATGGTACTGGCACAAAAACAGAAATATAGATCAATGGAATAGGATAGAAAGCCCAGAGATAAACCCACGCACATTTGGTCACCTTATCTTTGATAAAGGAGGCAAGAAGATACAATGGAAAAAGACAGCCTCTTCAGTAAGTGGTGCTGGGAAAACTAGACAGGTACATGTAAAAGTATGAAATTAGAACACTTCCTAACACCATACACAAAAATAAACTCAAAATGGATTAAAGACCTAAATATAAGGCCAGACACTATCAAACTCTTAGAGGAAAACATAGGGAGAACACTCTATGACATAAATCACAGCAAGATCCTTTTTGACCCACCTCCTAGAGAAATGGAAATAAAAGAAAAATAAACAAATGGGACCTAATGAAACTTCAAAGCTTTTGCACAGCAAAGGAAACCATAAAGAAGACCAAAAGACAACCCTTAGAATGGGAGAAAATATTTGCAAATGAAGCAACTGACAAAGGATTAATCTCCAAAATTTACAAGCAGCTTATGTAGCTCAATATCAAAAAAACAAACAACCCAATCCAAAAATGGGCAGAAGACCTAAATAGACATTTCTCCAAAGAAGATATACAGATTGCCACCAAACACATGAAAGAATGCTCAACATCATTAATCATTAGAGAAATGCAAATCAAAACTATAATGAGATATCATCTCACACTGGTCAGAATGGCCATCATCAACAAATCTAGAAACAATAAATGCGGAGAGGGTGTGGAGAAAAGGGAATTCTCTTGCACTGTTGGTGGAATGTAAATTGATACAGCCACTGTGGAGAACAGTTTGGAGATTCCTTAAAAAACTAAAAATAGAACTACCATACAACCCAGCAATCCCATTACTGGGCATATACCCTGAGAAAACCATAATTCATAAAGCATCATGTACCAAAATGTTCATTGCAGCTCTATTTACAATAGCCAGGACATGAAAGCAACCTAAGTGTCCATCGACAGATGAATGGATAAAGAAGATGTGGCACATATATACAATGGAATATTACTCAGCCATAAAAGGAAACGAAATTGAGTTATTTGTAGTGAGGTGGATGGACCTAGAGTCTGTCATACAGAGTGAAGTAAGTCAGAAAGAGAAAAACAAATACCATATGCTAACACATATATATAGAATCTAAGAAAGAAAAAAAAAATGTCATGAAGAACCTAGGGGTAAGACGGGAATAAAGACAAAAACCTACTAGAGAATGGACTTGAGGATATGGGGAGGGCGAAGGGTAAGCTGTGACAAAGTGAGAGAGTGGCATGGACATATATACACTACCAAACGTAAAATAGGTAGCTAGTGGGAAGCAGCCGCATAGCACAGGGAGATCAGCTCTGTGCTTTGTGACCACCTAGAGGGGTGGGATAGAGAGGGTGAGAGGGAGGGAGACGCAAGAGGGAAGAGATGTGGGAACATATGTATATGTATAACTGATTCACTTTGTTATAAAGCAGAAACTAACACACCATTGTAAAGCAAGTATACTGCAATAAAGATGTTAAAAAAAATTTAACAATAAAAAAAATCAATTGATGTAATCCATCAAAACAACAAACTAAAAAAGAAAAATCAAGGGACTTCCCTGGTGGTCCAGTGGTTAAGAATCCGCCTTCCAATGTAGGGGATGCAGGTTCGATCCCTGGTCAGGGAACTAAGATCCCACATGCCATGCGGCAACTAAGCCCGCCCGCCGCAGCTACTGAGTATGTGGGCCATGACTAGAGAGCCTGCATGCCGCAGCTACAGAGCCCATGCGCTCTGGAGCCCGCACCCCACAACTAGAGAGAAGCTGGTGTCCCACAGCGGAGGATCCTACATGCCACAACGAACATCCTGCACGCTGCAACTAAGACACGATGCAGCAAACAATAAAATAAATAAATAAATATTTTTTAAAAAAGAAAAATCACGTGATCATATCAATAAATGCAGAAAAAGCATTTGACAATTCAGGACCCATTCATCATAAAAACTCTCAGTAAAGTAGGAATAGAGGGGAGATTTCTCAACTTGATTAAAAAAAAAGTCTACAAAAAACCTTCCGTTCATATCGTCCTCAATGTTGAGAAACTCAAAGCTTTCCCCACTAAGATCAGTTACAAGGCAAGGATGCCCCTCTCACCACTCCTTTTCACCATCATACTAGAAGTCCTTGCTAATGCAAAAAGGCAAGAAAAAGAATAAAAGGTATACAGATTGGGAAGGAAGTAATAAAACTGTCTTTATTCACAGATGACATGATTGTCTATGTAGAAAATCTGAAAGAATCAACAAAAAAACTCCTGCACTAATAAGTCATTAAAGCAAGGTTGTAGGATACAAGGTTAATATTTTTAAAAAATCAATCTCTTTCCTATATACCAGCAATGAACAGTTGAATTTGAACTTAAATCATGGCATGTCACTGATTTCTAGGTACACAGGAAAACCATAGCAACATTAACCAAACTCACATAAACAATGCCTTATCATGAAATTGAAAGAGCTATGAAAGTGGAAATCTGGATGCCTGGGTCCTAGTCCTCTGTCACTCACCAGGTTAAGTGAGTCCCTTCTCTTCTCTGGACTTAGATGCTCCCTGAGAAAGATGCAGGCATTAGACTAAAAATCTAAAATCTTTTCCAACTTTCTAAGTCCTCTCTGAGAATAAAGGCACATATTTCTTCTCCAAAATGTCTTTTTTTTTCTTTTTAAATAGACTTTATTTTTAGAGCAGTTTTAGGTTCATACCAAAATTCAACAGAAGGTACAGAGATTTCCCATATACCCCCCATCCCCACATATGCAGAGCCTCCCCCAATATCAGCATCCCCCACCAGAATGGTACATGTCCTACAATGGATGAACCTACATTGATACATCATTATAATCCAAAGTCCAGAGTTTACATTAGGGTTCACTCTTGATATTATACATTCCGTGGGCTTGGACAAATTTACAGTAACATGTATCCACCATTATAGCATCATATAGAATAGTTTCACTGCTCTAAAAATACTCCATGCTCTCTGTCTATTCATCCCTCTTTCTCCTACCCCAAGCAACCACTCATCTTTTTACTGTCACCAAAGTTTTGCCTTTTCCAGATTGCCACACAGCTTTTACAAATGCAGAAGTAGGGGATTCCCTGGTGGCGCAGTGGTTGAGAGTCCGCCTGCCGATGCAGGGAACACGGGTTCGTGCCCCGGTCCAGGAAGATCCCACATGCCGCGGAGCGGCGGTGCCCATGAGCCATGGCCGCTGGGCCTGCGTGTCCAGAGCCTGTGCTCCGCAACGGGAGAGGCCACAACAGTGAGAGGCCCGCGTACCACACACACAAAAAAAAAGCAGAAGTAACAAATGCTTACCAAAAGTGCAAATGGTATAGCAGTATGCAGAGGAAAGCAGGAAAGTTTTCTGGTGCTACCCCACACCCTGACTCTCAATTCCTCTCTCCTTCAAGAGTTAACCACCATTAAGAGGCTAACACTGCACTGTTCAGTATGACAGCCTCTAGCATATGTAACTATTTAAATTTTAATGAACTAAATTAAATAACACTGACAATTCAGTTCCTCAGTGACACCAGTCACATTTTATGTGCTCAATCACCATGTGAGGCCAGTGGCTACCAAATTGGACAGCACAGATAAAGTACAGTTTCATCATCACAAAGGTTCTACTGGACAGTGCTGATCTAAAGTGCAGAAGGAGGCCTTTTTCAATTCCTCTCACTTCTGTTCAACACTTATTTCCAGAAACCCCCAAATTACTTCCATCAGGCCCTCTCTGGCTGGGCTGAGGACCACCCTAGCAGGTTAAGGGGATGAGTTGTTTTGGAAAAGTCTGTCAATTTCCTGATCTGTAATTAAGAAAGATTCGCTTCATCACTGGGCTCACTGAAGGTCACAGGTCATGGAACCATCGCCACCCCAACAGCACCTAAAAGTTTAAAACCTCAACTAAGAACTTGAAAACTCCAATGTTCCTCAGGGCGGTACCTGAGATAAAACACGCGACATGTCTTACCTTTCACTCTGGAAATGTAGCCAAGCTGACCCTGCAAAACAATGGCGATGGTCATTGAACCACACAAACCTTGCCTCAGTGGGGTTGTCCTAATTATTCCCTAGGAAACAGTAGCCAGTACTGTTTTCTAGACTCCAGCTGCCCACTCCACTGTCTGCATAGTCTGAGCAGATACTTGCCAACTCCCCACTGCATGTTATGGACCTCTCTGTTAACATATAAAATCAATGCATTTCTCTTAGTTCCTCGCAAACACCATGTCTTTGCCTATGCACAGCCTTCTGCCAGAGGCCCTTCTTTTCCTAACTGTACCCCTTTTCAACACAGTCCCCCAATTTAGTGGCCAAACAATGCCTACTTTTTCTTTAAAACTCATCTAAGTCTTGGATTCTAAGACATCATCTCCTCCAAAAAAACCTCTTCGCTGTCCTTCCCAGGCTGGATTAGGATCCCCAGTGGCTGCTCAAGAATTTCTAAATAGGAGACACTTTGAGGGTGAAAAGCTGGTAGAAAGCAGGGAATGGGGTGTGTGACTTCTCTTGAAATCACATTTTATAGCAAGGTACCATGTTTGCTGAGATATCTGCAAGACAAAGAGCAAAGTTCTTAAAGATGCTCTTACTCACATTTAAATGGAAGTAAGAAAATATCAGTGATCCATTTCAAAGAATATCCTTTGGAGGAGTAGTGGCTTTGGAAGACAGTGATTAGAGATTAAAGGAGGGTTACACCTTCCCCCAGTTGATACCTCGGTTTCTCTATGTGCTCCAATAATACCTTAGTGTTCTTCAAACGTAATAGTATCACCTTGAATCTGTCTATGTGTCTGTCTTTTCTACCAGACTGGAAAGGACCATATTCTTACTTATCGTTTTATCTCTGGTACCCAGACTGGTCTTTAAGAGAGATGCTCAGCAAATGTCTGTTGGATGGATGAGTGGAGGAGCGGGTGGCTGGGTTGACAGATGAATGGATGGATCGGTCAGTGGATGGGTGGACGGAAAGGATGGGAGGGGACAATTTTGCCTTCAGAAAAAAATCTCCTAAAGGTAAAGATCTTGGATCTCAAATCTCAAAGTCTGTGCCCCCTCTCCATTTCCAATAACATCAAGAACATGTTTCATATTTAACAACTGCTAAGTACACGGATGGAAAAAAAGACTGGCATTTCCCACCCAGTGAGTGTAGTAAAGAAAGTCTGGGGGAAAGAAACAAAGAAATCTTTAGCAATAAATACTGGATTATAGCATTAAAAACCTCCCTTTCTCTAATGGAGGGACAATTTGGAGATAAACCTAAACCACCTTCCTCTCTGTGGCATATGATTAAAATCTGCTTTGTTCTTCTAATTTGCTATTCTCAAATTACCACACTGCTGCTGGCGCTGCAAACTCAGACTTCACGGCTGCCCTTGAATTACTGTACAACTTTTCCTCCTTTTTTTCTTTTAATCAGCACTGAACCAAGAAGATGCCATCTACACCTGGTGGAGAAACTATGTCTCCAAATGTGGAGACAAAATGTGTCATTCAAGGTGCCCTGCCCCCCACCGCCATGATCCTTCAGCAGAAAATACATCTCCCTTGAGGTTTGGGAACACAAGAGGTGAAGTTACCCTTGACAAAGCTCCAGGTGGTATGAAGTGTTTTTTCCACCCCTGACTTCAGAGATTTTATTACTCTTCTACCTAAGCCTTCAAAACAAAGAGAGCCTGACCAGGATGTAACTAGTGCCTAATGAAAAAACTTTACTTTCATATTTTTCTAGCAGTCTTCTAAATACCATGGCCTGGGATTGCTAAGAATTTGACTTCCTGAGTCAATCTCAAAACTACAAGGTAAATTACCACAGAGGATAGATAGACAATTCTATGACATCATCCTTCCTCTTTTTCTCCTTTGTAATTTTTTGAAAATTACTTTGAAATTTCAAAATACAAGCAACATATTGCTTGGTACCATGCCAAACATGTAAAGGGAAAGGGACGATATCTTTCAATTATCTAGCAATGTTAGATGCCAATTCATAATTACCTGATCAATTGATGTCAGTTTTCATTTGGAAGTACATTGAGCCATATATTGACTAAAGAAAGTAGAGAAGAACTAAAACTGTGTCCTTGGATGACAGTTCTAAGACATCACCATGCTTTCTTTACCCAGAAATGTGGTCAGTGTGAGTTTTTTTCCTTGTGCTATTAACAGTTGTCAGTGGAAAAGAATTACATCATTTACACTGCCAAGAAAGATTCAAAAACAAAAGAAGGGTAGTATTTAGTATTTAGTAGGAGCAAATCGATAACCCAAGACACCATACCCCACCCTAATTTTGCTAAATAGGCAACTTCAGGCAAATCACACCTCTGATCTCAATTTAATCAACTAGCTAATACAATTTATGAGCATACTACTCAAGGATATCAAGAGGCATATGAGTAGAAAGAAAGGATGCTGCTAAACAAGAACCAATAAATTCCCACCATCATAAAACTGTAGATGACACCTACATATGGATGAAGATCACAGAGACTAGCATTATTTTCAGAACAATGGGCAGTCATATGTGTACAGACCAGCCCAAAAAATAACATTGGTTAGTAACATCAAGGAAGAATTATTAGCCAACTTACTGAGTAGGCTTTTGTCCTCTCTTCTATTAATAAAGCTAATTAGTTACTGATTTATTTTAAGATTGCTTAATTTTATTACCAATCCATTAGTAAATGATATTGCACTTGAATTTTCACAGTTTGCATATTAAGACCCTGATTCAGTCAATCCTTTCCAGACTAACATTCACCATCAATTGGTGATGTTTAATGTTGCCTTAAAGCAACAAATTATGCTTCTGAGGTGAGAGGTAATAAACCAAACTGTAATCTGTTAATATGCTAATTGCTTCCCCTGCTACAGAATAATCATATTTCAAACCTTAGCATAATAATAGATATATTCAGACAAAGCTCTGTTGTACATCTAAGATCCAGGTCATTATGTTACTAATATTAAATTATTTCGGGCTTCCCTGGTGGCGCAGTGGTTGAGAGTCCGCCTGCCGATGCAGGGGGCATGGGTTCGTGCCCCAGTCCGGGAAGATCCCACATGTCACAGAGCAGCTGGGCCCGTGAGCCATGGCCGCTGAGCCTGCGCGTCTGGAGCCTGTGCTCCGCAACGGGAGAGGCCACAACAGTGAGAGGCCCGCATACCGCAAAAACAAAAACAAAAACAAAAACAAAACAAAACAAAACAAAAATTATTTCTTTGAGGGATTTTACAGAACTTGAATTTATTTTAATCAACATTCACAATAATCTCCTGGAAACTAAATAGAAAACAAAATTTGCCATTGGAGATATCTGAGACATAAATAAATATTTTAAAAAGATAAATTATTGCAGCATAACTTGCAAAGTTGCTCCTCATATGACATGTTGACTTCAATTTTACACCACGTTGATAGGATTTTAAAATGTATTATCTATTTAATGTTCATGACACTGTCTCAAAGGGCAACTTCCCTAGAGTGAAAATCCTATGCTTTGTAACTCAGAGCCTTATAACTGGGAGAGGACTTTTTTTCATTTGTTTTTCCAAGCTAGAAAATGAGAATTAAGAGAAGGAAAGTGCTTTTCCACTGAGGACTCTGAGTTGGCTGCCTTTTTTTCTTGCAGAAGAAAATGGAGAAGCTCTCGTTCAGGTGGGAATTGCCAGACTAACGGAAAATGATCAAGTGCTCTTGGAAAGAATTCCAGAGCTCAAACTCCATTGGTTTGATCTACAAGGATGCCCCAAGCAGAAAGACAAAAATGGAAGACCCATCATAATAGTTTCATTCATACCACATGGTTTCTACCACCACCTGCATGAATACTAAAGACTCTCTTATCTGTGTCTCCATGCCAGACCTCTCTGCTGACTTTCATTCCTTATTTCCAACTGGCTACCAGTAATTCTCCACTCAGATTCCCTACAGGCACCACGAAGTCAACATGCCCAGACTCAACATCTTCTCCCCTAACCTGCTTCTCCTTTATTCTGTCTTCTCAGGGTCAGTTTCACGGGTGTGGGATCCATGCTAAGAAGGATCCCACACCTGGTTTAACGGTCTGTTCTTGTGATCTTGAAATTCTTAATAATTTTTAACAAGGAGTCCCATATTTTCATTTTCCAGTGGGTCCCCAAAATGTGTGGCCAGTACTGGATTGGTATCACCATGACCCCTGTCACTGAAACCAACCACCTGGGACTAATCCCAGATTCTCTCTTCCTTTATTTCTATGTCCAATCATGCTGTTTCATGGCCATGGCTTTACACCAAGCAAGGGCTCATCGTGTTTGGAACGCCTTTTTCCCTTCTTCAAAGAATTGATTTCCACTTGTCCTTTAATTATTAATCAAGATTCATCTACACCAGAGGTACTGATTGATGTCTCAGTGTCATACAGACGCCTCCTCTTGGTCCTCCACCCACATATATCTGTCATTTTGTCCTTGAATCATTATCTTGCTTCTCTGCCTCCAAATGACTATCAGCCTCTTGATGTCTGATTTTATTTTCTTTTTATCTCTAGTTCCCAGCTCTGTGCTTGGCATGTAGAAGATATTTTTCAAATGTTTACTGAATAACATTGATGTTATTTCAAAAAACTTTACTAATTCACTTTTTGAAAAACACGATTGCTTGATCTATACAAATGTTCTTTCCCTGTAGAATTAACTTCATGTTTTTCCAAAGTGATCCTCTCACTTCCCTCATGCACCTTCAGGGAAAGTCACCAGACAAACAGCTCCAGAGCTTATGTTACACCTCAAATGTATTTTTCACTGTCCTCTGGGGTCACTGTCCCCCGAGGTCACTTCTGAAAGCGAGAACAGCTGGGTTCCCTAAGCCTCTGGGAATTTCCAGGCACTGATGGCTTATACACAATGATTTGTTTGTGCCAAGAAGTTGCCAGAGTTCCTCCACAATGCCACCAGAGTCCAGGATACAGGAAAGCAAGAGTGGGAAGTGTGGCCCAGAGGGACAAGAATTCTCTCATTAATCCTGGGCCGCCATGCGCTCTCACGGACGTCCAACGCTTCATCAGATTGGCCAACACAGGAAATCCTGTTTGAAAAACAATCTCTTGATTTGACTGGGGCGGGGAGTCAAAAGAAATCGTTTCATCCGCAGCATCAATATCTAATCAGCACTTCAGTCTATCAGTGATAGATACACCTGGATGGATTTCTTTATTCATTCACTCACTCATTCACTGAACCTCTACTGAGGGAAATGTGCCAGGTGAGGTATTATCAAGGGAGACAAGGGCCAAAAAGCCCCACACTCAAGGAAATTAAGAATGTTATTATAGGGCCTCCCTTGTGGCGCAGTGGTTGAGAGTCCGCCTGCCGATGCATGGGACACAGGTTCGTGCCCCGGTCCGGGAGGATCCCACATGCCGCGGAGCGGCTGTGCCTGTGAGCCATGGCCGCTGAGCCTGTGCGTCCGGAGCCTGTGCTCCACAGAGGGAGAGGCCACAACAGTGAGAGGCCCGCGTACCGCAAAAAAAAAGAATGTTATTATAAAACAGATAAATTTCACTAACGCTTTACTATTCCAAGTGGGGTTCACACAACAGCAGCGTCAGCATCATTTGGAAGCCTATTAGAAATGCAGAATTTCAGGGCACTCCTCAGGACCTCCTGAATCAGAAGGTGCATTTTAACAACAGAACAGAAGATCCACATGAATGTCAGAGACTGAAAAGCTTTTATACATCCCTCCCGAGAGTTGAACGCCAACTCTTTTTAGCCTGAATTAAGTTCAAACCTCAGTTGTAAAACCTGCCCTAATGGCTCCTGATCATAATCCCATTTTTCCCCATCTCCGGACTCCACATTTGGCTCTCCGCTATTTCATAGGAGGGGCAACTTGAATCCTTCCCCACACAAAGTGGGAACTGAGAGAGAACCCTGCTAGCTATTAAATGCCTATCACTCACGCATGTGAATCTCATACTAGATTCTCCGAGGGACAAATTCTGATATTTCTCTTCCTGCCATGTTTTGTTTTTTAACATCTTTATTGCAGTATAATTGCTTTACAATGGTGTGTTAGTTTCTGCTTTATACAAAGTGAATCAGCTATACATAAACATACATCCCCATATCTCCTCCCTCTTGCGGCTCCCTTCCACCCTCCCTATCCCACATTTTTAAGAGTTCCCAAAATGCCTACTCAAAAAAAGAAGTAACGACTTAAGAATTCAGTGACTGATGGGCCTGATTCAAGCAGTTTACATGTTAATGCACTGTTGCTGTACATTTTCCATAATCAAAAGAGGGGTCTTAAAGTAAGACAAGGCTTTATCTAATTATTAGAGTTGAAAAAAATCGAGATTCAGCTGGAGAGCAAGTGCAATTGGGAAATGCTTACGACAGCAGAGCCTGCCCTTGATCTTCTACTCTTAATATTGCAATGCACACATACACACACACATGCGCACACACAGGTATATCATTCATACTAAGAATTCCAAATATACATATACACATTTTCCATGTATAACTGGGTTTTTTATTTAATTGACATCATTTCAAGTACTTGTAACTTGCAATCTTAGAGGCCCAAGATGCATGGGAGTTCTATTTTGTTTTACTTAGGGTTTTTAAAATTTTTTTCAGGAAGTTCAGTAAATTGACAGCCACCAAAACCAGCAATTCTTGAGCTTTTTGGCCTGAAAACTCCCTTACATTATTGATGATCTATAGAACTTTTGTTTATTTGGGTTGTATATCTCAATATTTGCTGACAATTTTTTAAAATATCCAATCATTGGGCTTCCCTGGTGGCACAGTGGTTGAGAGTCTGCCTGCTGATGCAGGGGACCCGGGTTCATGCCCCGGTCCGGGGAGATCCCACATGCCACGGAGCAGCTGGGCCTGTGAGCCATGGCTGCTGAGCCTGCGCGTCTGGAGCCTGTGCTCCGCAACGGGAAAGGCCACAACAGTGAGAGGCCCGCGTACCGCAGGAAAAAAAAAAAAAAAATCAATCATTGATTCATTAAAATAATAAACCCATTGCACATTAACATAAATAGCATACTTTTATGAAAAATAACTTTATCTTACAAAATAAAGACTAATTTAGTGAGAAAAGTAGTGCTTTTTACATTTTTGTAAATATCTTTACTGTCTGGCTCAACAGAAGACAGCTGGATTCTCACATCTGCTTCCATAGTCAATGTGTTGCAATATCACATATCATGCAGCCTCTGGAAAACTCTTTTGTATACTTATGAGAGAATGAGAGTGGAAAAGGCAAATCAACATCTCAACAAGGGTGACAAATACAAAAGTAGTTTTTTCAACAAATGGTGCTGGGACAACTGGATATCCACATGCAAAAGAGCCAAGTTCAACCCCTGCCTCACACCACATACAAAAATTAATTCAAAATGGATCAGATGGGGACTATTTTCTTTTAATATTTATTTACTTATTTGGCTGCGCTGGGTCTTAGTTGCAGCAGGCAGGATCTTCATTGCAAAATGCAGGATCTTCAGTAGCAGCATGCAGGATCTTTAGTTGCAGCATGTGGGATCTTTTTTTTTTTTTTTTTTTTTTTTTAGTTGCGGCATGCGAACTCTTAGTTGCGCATGTGGGATCTAGTTCCCTGACCAGGGAAGGAACCTGGGGCCCCTGCATTGGGAGTACACAGTCTTAGCCACTGGACCACCAGGGAAGTCCCAGATGGGGACAATTAGTGGGTACAGTTTCATTTGGGGGATGATGAAAATGTTCTGGAATTAGTTGTACAACTTTGTGAATATACTACATCTACTGAATTTTACACTTTAAAATGGTGAAATTTTATGGTATGTGATCACATATCAATAAAATAATGAATCAAAGACCTAAATATAAGAGCTAAAATTATAAAACTGTTCAAAGAAAACACAGGTATAAATCTCATGACCTTGGTTTAGGCAACAGTTAGTTAGCTATGACACGAAAATCAGAAACAACAAAAGAAAAAATAGATAAAATGGATTTCATCAAAATTTTTAAAATGTTGACACCATCAGAGTAAAAAGACAGCCCTAAGAATGGGAAAAAAAAATCTTTAAATTATTCATTAAATAAGGGGTCTGTATCCAGAATATATAAAGAATTATTAGAACTCAATAATAAAAAGACAATTCAACTTTTAAATGGACAAAGGATCCAAACAGACAGTTCTCCAAAGAAGATATACAAATGGCCAATTAGCACATGAAATGATGCTCAAGTCATTAGCATCAAGGAAATGCAAATCAAAACCACAATAAGATATCACTTCACATCCACTAAGATAGCTATAATCTATTAGATAATAACAAGTGTTGGCAAGACTGTGGAGAAATTGAAACCCTTATACATTGCTGGTGGAAATGTAACATGGTGCAGCTGCTTGGGAGAACAGTTTGGCAAACTGTTCAATTCAAACTATTAAACAGAGTTACTAAACATATGACATAGTAATTTCACTCCCAGGTGTATACCGAAAAGAAATGGCAAATTTTATAGGAATATGCACTGCAACATTCTTCATAATAGCCAAAAAATGGAAACAACCCAAATTTTCATCAATAGATAAATTGATAAACTGTGATCTATCCATACAATAGAATATTATTCAGCAATTAAAAGTGAAGAAATACTGATACATGCTACAACATGGATGAACCTTGCAAACATTATGCTAACTGAAAGAAGCCAGACACAAAAGATCATTGTATGATTTCATTTCTATCAAATGGCCACAAGAGACAAATCTCTGGAGACAGAAATTAGATTAGTGATTGCCTAGGGCTAGGAGGTTTAGGGGGAAAGGGGAGTGTGACTACTAAAGGGCACAGGGTTTCTTTTGGGGATGATGAAAATGTTCCAAAATTGCTTGTGGTAATGGTTGCACAACTCTGTGAAGATCTTAAAAATGTACACTTTAAATGGGTGAATTTTATGGTATGTAAATTATACCTTGATAAAACTCTTTTACCCAGAAGAGGCAAACAACATCTTATTATTATTTTGAAAATAGTCTGAACCTCATAGACCCCCTGCAAGGATCTCAGGGACTCCCGGGGGTCCCCAGAACACACTTTGAGAATCACTGACCCACACAGACAAAGAATCTAGTATGGTTAACTTCTAGCAGCCCTCCCCCCTCCCCCTTCCTCCTTCGGAGGAGAGCCCTGACTTCTAGGCATTGACCTCTCCCCCATGCAGACCACCACCAGGAAGGAAGCTGATTCCACTCTGATTCCCAGGTTCAGGTTCTGGTCACCTTAAGCTAATCAGCACATTCCCTTCTATTGACTACACTCACTGTTCAGGGTGGGCATGTGACCCAGGAGGTCTAATCAGAACGATTGCAGGACTTTTGCTTGGAATGCTGAGTGGGAAGTGGTTTTTCTCTTCTTCTGGAGGGTGTCCAATGAAAATGTGAGAACTGGAATTACTATAACCATTTCACTATCAGTCTGAGGATAAAGCCTCACAAAAAGGCAGGATAGTCCTTGAATTAGGTCCTTACTTAAATCAGCACTTCTGGATATGTGATCCAGTACACATCCTTAGTGCTAAAGCCAGTTTGAATTAGAATTTGTTAGTTAAAAGCACCCAGCTGATATACTGTCCAAATGATGTGGAGCTAACAGTACCGCATTCTCCCCACAGTCAATACACTTTGCCTTTGCTTTGAGGACATCACGAGATAAAATCTTAGCAGACCATTGAAATAACATTACTTTTTTTGTCAGAATATACTTAATACAAAGAGCTGGCCCACGTAATCTAGGCCTAAACACGTCAGAGCTAGACCACAGTATTTGACAAACTGTCTCTCCTATTCCTTTTGTGTCTGAACTTCACTGTACTCTGAATGGCATTCTCAATGAGTTTGATAGAGAAAAGTGTTGGATTGTCCTTACTAGCAGAAAAGGTGTGGCTGTCAGCTGCACCTAGCTTGAATTTCACCAGCAGGATCATCATGGGGCCTGATATTTAGCACATATGTATGTTTGCATGTGACCATCCGATTCCTGTTCCAGAAGATAAGAAAATCAGGATGCAGTAAACTACTCTCTCTTTTTTTTTCAACTGAATTAATTAGAATAGTATTCTACATTTGGGTGATGTTTTAACATTTGCAACATGCTTTTACAGACATCACTTCAACAACCCAATGGAGACTGGCAACTGAGGAATTATTATGCCCATTTCACAGATTAAAAAACAGGAGGCCCAGTGACTCGCTTAAGGTCTTGCACAATCAAAAAGTAATGGAGTTTGGTCTTAAAGACATTAGATTCCAAGCCAAAGCCTTCCCACTACTTAGGATTAAATCCAATACACCTTCACATAATAGTAAGACAACCATCAATATTTTTTCAGCTCTTACAATGGACTAGGTACCAAGCGCTCGGCATATATCCCACATTTAATCGTTACAACAAGCCCATGAGGTTGTGCCATTATTATCCCCACTTTACAGATGAGGAAACTGAGACCTAAAGAGGTAAAGTGACTTGCCCAAATCACCTGGCTAGTTAATGGTAGAGCCAGGGTTCAAACTCAGGCAAGTAGCACTCGGGAACATAAGTTCTCAACCACTTTGCCATACTGCCACTTCAACAAAAGCAGAGGTGACTGCTCTATACAAGATGGCTTGTAGCTGCCCAGAACCCACCAGCTCAGTAAGGACTGAATTTATTTAACAACACCAACTACAAAGGACTATCCAATAATTTTTCTTGTTGTGGAATTTGGTCATACAAAGATTGCCTAAAATAAGCCTGGGCTTACTTAACATCTTATTAAACTTTCCTGACAATTTTATTGTAACAATAATTGTAACTCAGTTTGACCTATTCTGAAAGACACTACTGCTTGCTTAGCCAACAGCAGTTCCCCAGCCCCCTACTACACACACACAGGCACATGCACACGTACACACACCTCTCCATTGCTTCCGTGATGTCAAAGCCCACCTCCCGTTATAGGGAGTGAAGTGTGCAGATACCAAACGTACACGTTTCTAGACTCTTTTGCAGCTAAGTCCTGGGTATAGGATCTAATCCTGGCCAATGGGATCTGAAGGGAAGACTGATGGGGGCCTCCAGGAATGGTGTTCCCCATGATAAAAAGAAATGCAGGAAGAAACACCACCTCTTATACGGTGGATGTGTTAGTACTTGACTGGCATTCAAAACTACTACAGCCACCTTATAATCAGGACTATAAATGACAAAGGTGACGTGTTGAGGTGGCAGAGTGGAAAGATGGAAAGTACCTAGGTCCACGCAGAGCTGCTGAACAACTCTGAAGCTACCCTACCTCTGGACTTCTCATTAGGTAAGATAAGAAGCGTCCTTATTATTTAAGCCACTTTAATTTGGCTACTGTCTTATTTGCAGCCTAAAGCATCCTAATTCTCAAGTCTCAGGAGGCAGCTGCAGAGAAGAAAGGGCTCTGGATTCTGAGTCAAATGACATGGCTTCCAATCTACTTACTTGCCAGGTGACTCAAGTTGCCTAATCTCTCTGAACCTCATTTTCTACACGTATAAAATTGAGATAACACTCAAGAACACAATAATATCAATAAAATGGAGATAACAGGATAGGAATGAAAATCACATGAGATGATGTGTATATAACCACTCTGTCAACAGCAATGTTTTACTCAAAGGTAATCGGTCTAGGTAATAGTTAAACTACAGACTTTTTAAACTGGAGCCATCCATTCTAACCCAACTCCCTTACTTTACAAAATAAGAAACATTGATTCCAAATGTCAAATGACTCACTCAGTGTCACACGACTGGTTGGTAACATAACTAAATCATGTATCTCCTGATTCCCAGTCCAATGCTGTCATGCTACCCTCATGCTGACAGGTAATGAGCTACATTAAATACTGGGCCGGTAGCATTCATTCGTTCAACAAGTGTTTACTGAACACAGCTATACGCCAGGTTCTGCTCTAGGTACTGAGGACTCCTTGAACAACTACCACAACAAAAGTTCCTAACCTCCTGAATTTAACAGCCCAGACAGAAATTATTCAATCTACATCTATAAATAATTATTAAGTGCCTACTGTGTACTAGGCACAGTGCCAGGATTTCTATTCAAATACAAGTACAAATTTCTAGGCAATTCCAATAATAGCAACCATGTTTACCAGGATTTGCTAACAAAGAAATAATGTAAAAAGTCTATATTTTACTCAATAAGAGTCAGTATTAAAAATGGCAAGCTCATTAGAAGGAGTTGTGAATACCCTGCCAGCATCTGAAAACGTGGATGGAATGGGGAAGATGTCTAGGACTCCGCTCTACTTGAAGCAGCAAGACTGAACGAAAGAGGTGAGAGCTAAGCCATGTCCTTCCACAGTCTCCAGACTTCAAGGGTTGGCTCAGTTGGAAAAGCCCAATAGGGAACATTTAGCAACTCCTTCCCCTCCCCAGGCCTCTGTCTGAAGCCCTAGACTCTCCTTTTGCTCCCTATCTGGTTGGAATTCCTCTTGCACTCTACCTAAACATTCACATGCAAATGACATAATGGGACAGCACCCTAGATCCTATGAAGAGCCACAGCAAGTGACTCTTGGCATCTCCTACTGGAACTGGCTATCAGGCTGCTGACACTGAGCCATTACATTGTTTGTTTGAAAGGGTTTTTTTTTTTTTTTGTCAATAACCACCCAAATTATATAGTTTGGAAAAGAATATTTAAAAGCTATTGTTTTGCAAAAAAAAAAAATCCATAACTCACATTGTGTGTGGGTTATAGAGGGAAGATCTGTGTAACAATTTACACTCTCTGAACTTTGTGATTCCCTAAGATGGAGGAAAAAGGCAAGCAAGAAAGGAAAGACAGGTGGATTCCCCAGGGCATGTACTGGTGACTCCAAAAGCTTCTTTTATTAAAAAAAAAAAAAGCATTTGTCCTCACCCTAAACAAACGGAAAGTTTTTTGTGACCTTATGCTCAGAAGTGTAACATCAATTCCCAGGTTGAAATATTCTAGGAAGGTATAAGGTCCAAAATTATCAAATAAAATCTTTTAATTCATTTTAATTGGTTAAATGATAATCACCATTTGGGGGCAGATATGCCTCCAAATAAAACACTTGATTTTCTTAAGCAATGCCAAAATCAACATTTTGGAACATAGCATTTTAACCTCTTTGGCATCAGTTGGGCCATACAAACTCTAACGTTCCAAATTGCTATTAGACTGGCTACAATTTATTGTTTTCCAGAACACCAGGCAATGCATACATGTCCTTTGGGGACTATTTATCTATTCTAAGGAAGACTTCCTCCCCCAAAGGGAAAAAAAAACAGTGGTGTCAACTCCAAGTGGGAAAGGACAGGGCAGAGAAAGGGCTGAGAGAGCCCAGGAGAACTCAACAGCTCCACTCTCTGCCACTGGTTCCTTCATTATCTACATATTCAATATGGGTTAAAGTTCTTGTATACCCACTTTAGGACTTAAAGTAAAATGCACAAACTACTCTCTCTGAATCACAAGACACTACATGCCAAATGTTTCTGTGCAACCCTGTGGCAACAGAAAAACTGCCTATCTTGCTAATCCTTTTATTATTAAGTTTAGCAGCAATGCTTAGCCCAGAATGAAATTCAAGATCCTCCAGGAAAGTCAGTGGGAGCCTACTTTCCTGGGAGGTCATAGGGCACCACATTCCTCCCTTGAAACTTATCCAGTTGTCAGCTCACAAATTAGTTGTCACTGTCCCTATGTCGCAAACTCCCACAAGAAATGAAAAAAAGGTGGGGGGGAAGACCATTCATTCATTCATTCATTCATTCTTGGTTAACACAGCCCAGAGGCAGATTCTTGCCCCTGGGAGACGCTGCTTCCATTCATCTCTCACCAGAACGGGGGTAGGGTGCCCAGTATTTTTAAAACAGCTCACTCTGTCCTGGAGCTTCAAGACTCAGCTATGTGAGAAGAGGAAATCAGAGAGATAAATAAGTAAATAGATTTAAAAGTCAGAAGCCAATAGTGCTGAACCCTGACATGACCTTTCCAGGTTGTATGTCCCAAGTGGGTCTTGCGACAGGACACATACCTGCCTACATATACATGCACTGAAAGAACACACACACACACACACACACACCCCGCTGCAGCTCACACTAGATCTACTGCAAGCCCAAAGGCACTTACTACCCGAGGACAGGGTTGCCAGCAAAGCTGCCTTCGCCCAAACAACTGTGGCCTTCTCCAACTTGGACGAAAGCAAATGTCCACCAATATCCCAAAGGGCGCTTTTTCCCGGAACCCAGGTCCTGCAGGGTTCCCTCCCTGCCGGCCTCACAGCCCTTTTCTTTTCTCTGAAACACTCAGATTTCACACGGTTCCTTTCGAGGTAGCTCCAGTCCGCGCAGCGCGCGCCCCATCCCTTAAGGCTGGAGCCCGGGGCTGCCTGGCCTCTCTTCAATCCCGGGAAACTTCGCCGCCGCTCCACGCTGAGAAGTAAAGGCCACCGGTAGAGGGGAGGCAGGGAGAGGGAGCAGGTCCCTGGGACTGAGGGCACCTTCGGAGCCCGGGCGCCGGAGAAAGAAATGAGTGAACCCAGGCTGGTGTATGCCTTCTCCACGTGGAGGAAGGGAGGAAGGAAAAAGTGGGCGACATGCAGGTACCCCTCTCGGCTCTCAGAACTCATATATCCCGACGGGGTAGGGAACAGAGGGGTTAGAGTCCCCCAGGAGGCAGCTGCCCTGCGCCCCCAGCCTAGGCGCAGCGAGACTTGAGCGCAGCGTGTAAGCCAGAGGAAGGGGCCCCGGGAACGCAAAGCGCGCGCCTGGTGCCTGCGGGGCACAGTGCCCCCATCCCTGGGTAGGGCTCCCAGTCTCAGGGGGCGGAGGAAGAGGAATGTGGCTTTCTAGCAGGCCCCCGACTGGGTTCCTCGCCCCTGCCGGCGCACGCCCACCCGCAGAGGCCCCCCAGTCCTGCGCCCGGCGTGTAGTCCACTCCCTCGCCCCAGCACCTGGATGTGGCAGGAGATCTCCGAGTCGTCCAGCAGCCGAATGGTGCATTTCATCTCCTGGCTGAGCGATTTGATGCTGGAGCTCCGAAAGTGGATCATTTTCATGGTCCTCCTGCCTCTCGGCACACAGTGGCAGGAGGCGAACATGCACCGCGGCCCGTGTAAGCGAGCGAGAGGCTCCGGGCCGGCGCGGCGCTCGCCCGCGCGGACACACACACTCGCTCACGCACCGTCCTGGAAACCCGGGCGCGGCTCAGCCCTGGGACAGCAGCGGCGACGGGCGCCTGCGGCCACACACGCCGAGCGGCCGGGGCGCGGCAGGCGGGCCCCTCCCTCTCCTCGCTCCCCTCCCTCCGCTCCCTCGCCTCCGCCTCGCCCGCTCCTTTCCCCGCCTCCGCCCCTCGCGCGCGCTCCTGCGCCTCCCTCCGCCCGGGCTCGTTTGCAGAGGATGCCCCGAGCCCGCGACCCCCGGCTGGCGCGCGACGTACTCACTCCCACTCGCGAGGAGCCGCGGCAGGAGAAGGCGGAGAGAGGGCTAATGCTGGTGGCCGGGGCGCCCCGGCAGTGGCCTGCTCCGCCGCCGCCGCCGCCTCTGCGTCAGGCTGGGCCCGGCAGCCTCCTCCCTCTCCGGCCGCGATCACTCTGGCTCCTGGTCGCGCACGTCCCTGCCCCGGCTCCCCCAGGCGCCCGACAGCGCCCTGCTCTGCTTGGCCCCAGGGACCTGGCGGCGGGCGGGGGGTGGAAGGCGATCCTGACTTACACCCGCATGGAGGATTCCCCTGCGGGAGAGGATTACTGGACCAAGAGCGAACCCCGAGAGTGACATGAGGCCCTTGCCCGGCTACAACGGCAATAAGGCTAACAGTCACAATCCCTGGTACTCATGGGGATTTTTGTAAGCCTTTATTTAATATTAACTGAGAGTCAATCTCCTTCTCTAAGAAATTCAGAACCTTCCTTAAGCAATTTCTCTTTTTTGTCTCCCAACATTTCACTTCGATCTCTGGTAGCAGGACCTTAGACCCGAGCAAGAGGGTCCTTATCCTACCCTAAGGGGGACCCTTAAGGGACTTCACTCCAGTATTAAAACTACAACTGGGATTGAATCATCTCTCCCAACCCAAAGAGCAGATCTAAGATAGCCTAGAGATCAAAGAAAAGTCACCACGCAAGACAATCCAAGCTTTTCTTTTAAGGCTACATACTTGTCTCTTCTTACTGTAGCAAGCTTTCAGCTCCAAGAGAGTCAAGCTCAATACCCCAAAATTGTTATCTCAAATTTCAGGGAAGTGGAATAAGGACACTAGGGAAAAGGACAGAACAGAGGTCACCCAAAGTGGGATTGCAAGCAACAGCATTTTGAGGAAATGAGAAGAATCTGAGATTGGCTGTCTGGTCTGGTTTGGAAGGCTGAGATTCAACAAGTATAATGTGGGCTTGGGAAGCCCTTGGAATACATGAAAAACAGCTGGGGAAATTACCACATACAGTCACCTGGAGTGAAGTACCCATTGAAGACAAGGCTTTGGGAAACCGAGTGGCCATAGTCACGAAATAAAATGAAGAGCAAGAGGAATTCAAAGAATGAACTCAAGAGGTGAGCTTAAAACTGGGCCACTTAAAGAAAAGCAATGACACACTGAGTCCTAAATTCTCAGCTCACAACTTTTTTAAAAAGCTGTATTCTTTCTATGACAGAGCTAAAAGAATTTTTTATTAATTGAACCACAAGGCTAAAAAGCAAACTCAAAATTTTTTCTACAAGTTGCCAAATTACAAAGTCAATTGAATTATCAGCCTCACCGGATTTCATGTGTGAGAGATAATTATCATCAGGAAAGACTGGGAATCTGGGAATAGAAATGGGGCCATAAAGGAGGATTTGGTTAATTCCTAGTAACTCAAGCCCCCAAGTCCCTCTTGACAGCAGAAGCAAAGCCTCTTCCCTTATCTAAAAAGGCTGTTCCTGCATTGTTTGAAGACCCTATTCCGACCTCACCTGAGGCAGTTACCCTGGAAAGGGAAGACAATCTCCTTGCCACCTCTTGCCCACCACCTCTGACTACTCTCACTCTTAATACTTGAATCAGATCCAGGCACCCATGGAAAGCCAGTTACAAAGTCAACCCCAGGAAGAGAAAGAATTACAAGGTTTTGCTAATTTAACTTGAAAAGTATGTGTGTAAATAAACCTAAAGTTGTTGATTTGAGTGCACTTTTCAGTGACTCTGGTTTCAATGTACCATCTAAATAAATTGACTGACTTTTGGACTGAGCTAAATGAAAATGAGAATGAAGAAATCCCCCAATATTTGTATAGGAAAAACATCCAAAGAATCAAGGAGAAGGAAATACTGAAGTGGATGCTCATATGTAGCCAGTTCACTTCTCTAGTAATCATGGGTCCTGAGGGGGCCTCCACCACAACTTTGGGAGAATCATTGCTGAAGGAAGCATGGCCATCATTGAAAAGTACCACAGTGTTTGTTCTCTGTGACCAGGGGTGCTTTGAAAATCTCTGCAGTTAAAAGGAGCTCCCTGATTTAAATGGAGATGATCGGAGCCTGGATTAGCAGAGGACAAATAGTGGTACTTAAATTTTGGTGCCCAGGAGGGCACAGAGACAGTCATGAGCAGTGGGACCCAAATGACTTCAGAGTGATGTGACCCACAGGAATTTGCTGATCACTAGACATCCAACTAAGGTCCTATTTGATCTGTAGAACAGACAAATTTTCTAGGTCTGATAAACAAAAGCCTGACTAAAACTCCCCTCCAAAAATTTCCAAATCTGAACTTGTCCCTACAGGCAACCAGAGGCATTTGAGTAAATGAAAAATGGATCCACCTGAGGAGTGAGAACATTGGCCACAGCAGAGAAGAACTGGCAAGGTCCAGTTCCTAATAAAGAAGTAGCAGCGGGAGAGATGTCTCATGCTCAGCGGCAGAAGCTGCTGCTCCTTACCGAAAAATTCCCAACCCATGGGTCATAGCACTTTGATGAGCCACAAATGGAAAACAGGTGGCCTGGCCCCAAAAACTTAATGGTTGTAAATATTGTGCATTGGGTCTTAAAAAAGATTTTTAAGCATTTTTACAGCCATTAAAATTGATTATTGAAAAAGAAATACTTAGGTATAAATCTAACAAAATATATACACATTCTATATAAAAACTTTGATGAAAGAAATCAAAGAATTAAATAAATGGAGAGATATTCCATGTCTGTGAGTAGAAAGACTCAACATTGTTAAGATGTCAGTTCTTCTCAACCTGATCTATGCAATGCGATTCAAATCAAATCCCAGAAAGTTATTTTGTAGATACTGACAAATTTATGCTAAAGTTTATTTGGCAAGGCACAAAACCCAAAATAGCCATCATAATACTGAAGATAAACAAAGATGGAGACTGACACCACCTGACTTTAAAACAGTATAAAGCTACAGTGATCAGAACAGTGTGGTACTGGTAAAAGAACAGACAAATAAATTAATAGAACAGAATAGAGAGCCCAGAAATAGACATACACAAATAGAGTAAACTGATCTCTGCCAAAAAAGCAAAGTCAATCCAATGGAAAAATAATAGTTGTTTTTGTTGTTTTTTTTTTTTTTTTACTATCCTTTTCATGTGCTGGAACAACCTGATATCCATATGCAAAAAAATAATCTAGATACTACTCATAAAAATTAACTCAAAATGGGTGATACAGCTAAATGTAAAATGTAAAACTATAAAACTTCTAGAAGATAATGTAGGAGAAAATCCAGCTAACTTTGAGTTCGATGATGACTTTTAGTTACAACACCAAAAGCATAAGTTGGACTTGATTAAAATTAAAAACTTTTGCTCTGCAAAAGACACTTAAGAGAATAAGATAAACTACAAACTGAAAGGAAATATTTGCAGAACACATATCAGACAAAGGACTTGTATCCAAAATGTACAACTCTTAAAGCTCAAAATAACAAATAATCCAATTTTAAAATAGGCATAAGATCTTAACAGACACTTCACTAAAGAAGATATACAGAAGGTAAATAGACATATGAAAAGATTCTCAACATCATACTTCATTAGATAATTGCAGCATTAACTATATTGAGATACTACTTCATACCTATTAGATAGCTAAAATCCAAAACACCAAATGCTGACACGGATACAGAGCAGCAGGAACTCCCATTCATTGCTGGTGGGAATGTAAAATGGTACAGCCACTTTGGAATACAATTTGGTAGTTTCTTGCAGAGCTAAACATAGGCTTACCATACAATCCAGCAATTGTGCTCCTAGGTATCAACCCAAATGAGACAAAAACTATGTCCACAAAAAAAACCTGCACACAAATGTTTATAGAAGCTTTATTGATAATTGCCAAAAATTGGAAACGTCCAAGATGTCCTTCAATAGGTGAATGGATAAGCTGTAGTACATTCATACAATGGAATACTATTTAGCAATAAAAACAAATTTTTAAAAATGAGCTATCAAGCCACAGAAAGACATGGAGGAACCTCAAATACATATTGCTAAGTGAAAGAAGCCAGCCTGAAAAGGCTACATACTGTATGATTCCAACTATGTGACATTCTGGGAAAGGCCAAGATGATAATAATAGGGGAAAGCAGGGGCGGGAGGTGGGGAGGTAGGACATACAGGAACTCTTTGTACTTTCTGCACAATTTTTCTGTAAACGTGAAAGTGGTCTTAAAAGATTAAGGGTATTTAGGGACTTTACCGGCAGTCCAGTGGTTAAGACTTCGCCTTCCAATGCAGGGGGTGTGGGTTCGATCCCTGGTCGGGGAGCTAAGATCCCACATGCCTTGCGGCCAATAAAACCAAAACATTTTTTAAAAAAACAGAAGTAATATTATAACAAATTCAATAAAGACTTTAAAAATGGTCCACTTCCAAAACAATCTTAAAAAAAAGAAATTAAGTGTAGTTAAAAACAGATCAGGGCTTCCCTGGTGGCGCAGTGGTTGAGAGTCCTCCTGCCGATGCAGGGGACACGGGTTCGTGCCCCGGTCCGGGAAGATCCCACATGCCGCGGAGCAGCTGGGCCCGTGAGCCATGGCCACTGAGCCTGCGCATCCGGAGCCTGTGCTCCACAACGGGAGAGGCCACAACAGTGAGAGGCCCGCAAACCGCAAAAAAAAAAAAAAAAAAGAAAAAAGATCAATCTCCACCATGTGAGGACACGGGGAGAAGGCAGCCACCTGCAAGCCAGGAAGAGAGCGCTCATCGGGAACCCAATTGGCCACCACCTAATCTTGGACTTCCGAGCCTCCAGAACTGTGAGAAAATTAATCTCTATTGTTTAAGCCAACAACAACAAAAAATGATCATTGAAAATATTTTGAACACCATTTATATGGCTCCTTCTATTAAATTCTTGCATTTAGTAAATGTTATTTGGCGGCATATAACTCCATGCATTATTGACTTGCCGCCAGAGAGCACCAAGCAGTAGCAACATTGCCTAGTACCTGCCTATTAGACCATCACAATTCATCTGATGCTTAATTTGGTTTTAGTCAGTGAGATGATTTGCCTTTCAGATGAATGTAAAATATTTAGTGTTCTTGTTAAATTAATTTTCACAATTTTTCAGTTAACGTAAAAACATATTTGGTTTCTCATTGTTGGTATTATTTGCTATGAAATGACTGATTGATTTTCATTAATTCTTGCCATTGTTGCTTCTTGCTTTTCAGTTTTTATTTGCTTTTGAAATTTGCAATTAGTCAAATTCAGGTATTGCTGGAATTTCTTTGTATTTCTAAAAACATAAGAAGAAACATAATGTAATGAATTCTATTCATTAAATGTATCTTTGCAATTTCAGGAGATTGATTTTTCAATATGCTTTATGCTATATGAGGGTATTAATATTTATATTTTGAGTACTTTTTTCAGAATTTTTGTTATTTAAGTGAAAATTAAAGTCAATTTTTCATTTTATTTACTGCACACTTCATTTCTTTGAATTTTTGATGTTATTAAATTTTTTGTGGTAAAATACAGATAACATAAAATTTACCACCTTAAGGGTACAGTTCAGTGGTACTAAATACTTTCATAATGTTGTGCAAACATCACCACCATCCATCTCCAGAACATTTTTCATCTTGAAACTCTATACAATTAAACAGTACTCCCTATTCCTTTTCCCCCCAACCGCCAGCAACCACCACTCTATGATTTTGACTACTCAATGTACTTCATGTAAGTGGAAAAATTTGTCTTTTGTGACTGGCTTATTTCACTCAGCATAATGTCCTTTGTCTTTTGTGACTGGCTTATTTCACTCAGCATAATGTCCTCAAGATTCATCCATGTTGTAGCATATTACAGAATTTTGTTCCTTTTTAAGGCTGAATATCATTCCATTGTATGTATACCACATTTTGCTTGTCCATTCATCCATTGATAGACATTTGACTTGCTTCCATGTTTTAGCTGTTGTGAATAGTACTGCTATGAACATAGGTATATAAATACCTCTTTGAGACCCTGTTTTCAATTCTTCTGGGTATATATCCAGAAGTGGAATTGCTGAATCATATGCTAGCTCTAATTTTAATTTTTTGAGGAATCACCATACTGTTTCTCACAGCAGCTGTACCGTTTTACATTCCCACCCCCAATGCACAAGGGTTCCAATTTCACCACATTCTCTCCAACACTTGTTGTTTTCTGGGTTTTTTTTGATAGTAGTCATCCTAATGGGTGTGAGCATCGTAGTTTTGATTTACATTCACCTAAAGATTAGTGATGTTGAGCATCTTTCCTTGTGCTTACTGGACATGTATATATCTTCTTTGGAGAAATGTCTATTCAAGTCCTGTGCCCATTTTTGAACTGGGTTGTTTTTGTGTTGTTTAGTATTTCTCTATATATTCTGGATATTAATCCCTTATCAGATACATGATTTGCAAATATTTTCTCCCATTCTGTATGTTGCCTTCTTATTCTGTTAAAAATGTCTTTTGTTGCACAATGTTTTAAAAATTTTATGAAGTCCAATTTGTCTATTTTTTCCTTTGTTACCTGTGGTTTTGATATCATATCCAAGAAATCATTGCCAAATCCAGTGTCATAAAACTTTCATCCTATGTTTTCTTCTACTAGTTTTATTGCTTTAATTCTTATATTTAGATCCTTCATTCATTCTGAGTTAATTTTTGTATATGGTGTTAGGTAAGGGTCCAACTTAATTCTGCATACCCAGTTTTCCCAGCATCATGTGTTGAAAATACTGTCCTTTCCCACACTATGGTCTTGGCATCCTTGTCAAAAATCATTTGACCACATATGCAAGAGTTTATTTCTAGGCTCTCTATTCTATTCTGTTGGTCTTTATATCTATTATGCCAGTAATACACTGTTTTGATTATTGTAGCTTTATAGTAAGTTTTGAAATCAGCAAGTGCGGATTCTCCAGTTTTGTTCTTCTTTTTCAAGTTTGCTTTGGCTATTCAGGGTCCCTTGACAGTCTGTATGGATCTTAGGATGGGTTTTTCTATTCTACAGAAACCATCATTAGAATTCAGATAGGAACTGCATTGAATCTATAGGTCACTTTGGGTGACATTATGCTATCTTAAGAATAGTAAATCTTCTAGTACATGAACATGGGATGTGTTTCCATTTATTTATGTCTTCTTTATTTCAGCATGTTCTGCAGTTTTCATTGTACAACTCTTTTGCCTCCTTGGTTAATTCCTAAGTATTTTATTCTTTTTCATGCTATTGTAAATGGAATCGTTTTTGTAATTTCCATTTCATATTGTTCATTGTGTATAGAAATATAACTAATTTTTGCATGTTAACCTTGTATCCTGCTACTTTACTGAACTCACTTATTACTTCTAACAGGATTTTGTGGAATCTTTAGGGTTTTCTACCATAAGATCATATTATCTACAAACAGAGGTAAATTTACTTCTTCCTTTCCAATTTGGATGCATTTACTTCTTTTTCTTGCCTAACTGCCCTGGCTAGGACTTCCAGTACAATGTTGAATAGAAGTGGCAAGAGTTGGCATGCTTGCCTTGCCCCTGATCTTAGAGGAAATGTTTTTAGTCTTTCACCATTGAGTATGATGTTTGCTGGGTGTTTTCATATATGGCTTTTATTATGTTGAGGTAATTTCCTTCTATTCCTAGTTTGTTGAGTGTTTTTACCATGAAAGTTTGTTGAACTTTGTCAAATGCTCTTTCTGCATCCATTGAGATGATCCTGTGGGTTTTTTCTTTTATTTTGTTAATTTGGTGTATTAGTTTGATCACTTTTCATATGTGGAATCATCCCTGCATTCCAGGAATAAATCCCACTTGGTCATGGTATATAATCCTTTAAATATGCTGCTGAGTTCTGTTTGTTAATATTTTATTGAGGATTTTTGCCAATGTTCATAAGGCATATTGCTTTGTAGTTTTCTTTTCATGTAGTGGCTTTGGTTTGAGTATCAGGATAATGCTGCCCTCATAAAATGAGTTAGGAAGTGTTCCCTCCTCTTCAACTTTTGGAAAAGTTTGAGAAAGACTGGTATTAGTTCTTTAAATGTTTGGCAGAATTCACCAGAGAAGCCATTAGACCCAGGCTTTTTGTCAGGAGATTTTGATAACTGATTCAATCTCCCTACTATTTATGGTCTATTCAGATTTTCTAATTTTTTGTGATCTAGCCTTGGTAGATTTTGCATTTCTAGAAACTTGTCCATTTTATCTAGATTATCCAATTTTTTGGCATACAATTGTCCATAGTACTCTCTTATAATCCTTAATTTTAGAATCAGTAATAATGTCCTAACTTTCATTTTTGATTTTAGTAATTTGAGTCTTCTCTTTTTTCTTAGTCTGTCTAACTAAAGTTTTGTCAATTTTGTTGATCTTTGCAAAGAATCAAGTTTCAGTTTCATTGATTTTCTCTATTATTTTTCTATCTTTTATTTCATTTATCTTTGCTCTAACCTTTATTATTTTCCTCCTTGTTCTAGCTTTGGGCTTAGCTTCTTCTTCTTTTTCTTGTCCTTTAAGTCATAAAACTAGTTTGTTGATTTGGGCTCTTTCTCATTTTTTACTATAAGCATTTATAACTGTAAATTTACCCCTTACCACTGCTTCACTGTGTCCCATAAATTTTGATATGTTGTGTTTTCATTTTCATTCATCTCTAAGTATTTTCTAATTTCTCTTATTTTTTCTTTGATCCTCTAGTTAAGACTGTGTTAATTTTCACAATTTTGTGAATTTTTAAAATTCCTCTCATTTCCTTTTGTGTAGATTCTATAGCTATTTCCTTTATTGTTACCATGGGGATTACATTTAACAGCCTAAAGTTATAAAACTCTAATTTGAAGTTATACCAGTTTAACTTCAATAGTATACAAAAATCTCCTCCTTCACAGCTCTATCACCACCCCTTTTAATTATTGACATCACAGTATATCTTTGTGCATTGTGTGCCCCAAACCATAAACTAATAATTCTTTTCAATGCATTAGTCTCTTAAATTATGTAGAAAACTAAATTTGTAGTTACGAACTAAAGTTACAATGATACTAGATTTTAGACTAATTTGTTTTAATGTATGGATCTCTTTGAGTTCATCTTACTTACACTTCTTGGATGTTTGTATTCGTATCTTTCATCAAATTTGAGAATTTGGGCTTCCCTGGTGGCGCAGTGGTTGAGAGTCCGCCTGCCGATGCAGGGGACATGGGTTTGTGCCCCAGTCCAGGAGGATCCCACATGCCATGGAGCGGCTGGGCCCGTGGGCCATGGCTGCTGAACCTGCACATCCGGAGCCTGTGCTCCGCAACGGGAGAGGCCACATCGGTGAGAGGCCCGCGTACTGCAAAGAAAAAAAAAAAAATTTTGAGAATTTTTCAGCCATTGCTTCTTCAAATATTCTCTCTGCCCCCTTCTGGGACTCCCACAATGTATATGTTGGTCTGCTTGATGATGTCCCTTAGGCGCTGTTTGCTTTTCTTCAGTCTTTTTCTTTCTGTGCTCAGCCTAGAAAATTTTCTCTTGTCCTATCTTTAAGTTTACTGATTCTTTCTTCTGCCTGCTCAAATATGCCTTTGAATCCCTCTAGTGACTTTTTCATTTCAGTTATTATACTTTTCAGTTCCAGAATTACTTCTTGTGGGTTTTTTTCCCTAAGGTTTCCTCTCTTTTGATATTTCTCTTTTGTTTATGCATGGTTTTCTTTACTTTCTCCACATCTTCTTTAGTTCTTTGGGCATCTTTAAGATAGCTGTTTTAAAGCCCTTGCATAGTAGATCTGCCATCATGTCTTTTTCAGGGACAATTTCTGTTTTGTTTTGTTGTTTTCCCTTTTAGTAGACCATACTTTCCTGTTCCTTTTTATGCCTTGTAATTTTTTTGTTGAAAACTGGATATTTAAGTCTAATAATGTGGTAACTCTGAAAACAGATTCTCCTTCTGCCCAGGAATGCTGGGTTTCGTTATTGTTTTGTTTATTATTTCTTTTGTTTGTTTGCTTTATTGTTGTAGGCTGTCTCTGTTCAAGGGATGAGCCTGAGGTCTCCTCAGGTCTTTTCTGAGCCTGCGGCTTTCCCTGGACATGCACGGTCACTTTCTAGTTTTCCCTACATGTGCACTGCAATTGTTTTTGAATGTCCTAGCTTTAATGAAGAGAGGGGAGAAAAGGTGTCAGTCCTTTAAATCTGGAAGTCATTTCAGCTGGATGGGGACTTGAAAGAATGAAGAGAGGTACAACAACAATGTTCACCCTCCTCTTTGGTCTGTATTTCTGTGATCAGAAGCATCAGTCAGCAATCAGAGCACAGATCCGTGATATCTGGAAGACAGGGTCCTTATTGCCCATCCTAGCTCCTGCAAGCTGTGTGTAGGCTGCTCCAGGAATGGGTTCAGGGCTTATGCCATGGGGCTAGAGGATAGGGATAGGTAGCTGTTACCAGGCTAAGAGAAGTAATTGACTGAAATTAACCACAATTTACAATTTACTGTCCAAGCTTCCCCTGGAAGTTGCAAGCCTTCAATAGTTTTCTGAGTTCCAAAACAGTTACATCATACAGCTTCTGCCAATCCAATTATTGCCTAGGAGTGTAGACAGATTCCTGGTACTTCATCCTCCACCATCTTCCAAGAATCCCCCCTACCACAATTTGTTTTAAAACATTCTAAAGAATGAAGATGACCTAGAAATACTGATCCAAAGATTTTCTGAAGCCACAAAGGCCTCTAGTTTCATTGACTGTTTTATAATTAAATATTTATATTTTATACATATTTACTTATGAAAATTTTTCAATTAAAAATTTTTTTGAATTTTATTTTTTTTATGCAGCAGGTTCTTATGAGTTATCCAGTTTATACACATTAGTGTATATATGTCAATCCCAAACTCCCAGTTCATCACACCACAACCCCACCCCTGCCACTTTCCCCCTTTGGTGTCCATACATTTGTTCTCTACATCTGTGACTCCATTTCTGCCCTGCAAAATGGTTCATCTGTACCATTTTTCTAGGTTCCACATATATGTGTAAATATACGATATTTGTTTTTCTCTTTCTGACTTACTTCACTCTGTATGACAGTCTCTAGATCCATCTACGTCTCTACAAATGAACAATTTTGTTATTTTTATGGCTGAGTAATATTCCATTGTATATATGTACCACATCTTCTTTATCCGTTCATCTGTCTATGGGCATTTAGGTTGCTTCCATGACCTGGCTATTGTAAATAGTGCTGCAATGAACACTGGGGTGCATGTGTCTTTTTGAATTATGGTTTTCTCTGGCTATAGGCCCAGTAGTGGGATTGCTGGGTCATATGGTAATTCTATTTTTAGTTTTTTAAGGAACCTCCAAACTGTTCTCCATAGTGGCTGTATCAATTTACATTCCCACCAACAGTGCAAGAGGGTTCTCTTTTCTCCACACCCTCTCCAGCATTTGTTTATAGATTTTCTGATGATGCCCATTCTAACTGGTGTGAGGTGATACTGCATTGTAGTTTTGATTTGCATTACTCTAATAATTAGTGATGTTGAGCAGCTTTTCATATGCTTCTTGGCCATCTGTATATCTTCTTTGGAGAAATGTCTATTTAGGTCTTCTGCCCATTTTTGATTGGGTTGTTTCTTTTTTAATATTGAGCTGCATGAGCTGTTTATATATTTTGGAGATTAATCCTCTGTCAGTTGCTTCATTTGCAAATATTTTCTCCCATTCTAAGGGTTGTCTTTTCATCTTGTTTATGGTTTCCTTTGTTTTGCAAAAGCTTTTAAGTTTCATTAGGTCCCATTTGTTTATTTTTCTTTCCTTTACTCTAGGAGGTGGATCAAAAAAGATCTTGCTGTGATTTATGCCAAAGAGCATTCTTCCTATGTTTTCCTCTAAGAGTTTTATAGTGTCCAGTCTTACATTTAGGTCTCTAATCCATTTTAAGTCTATTTTTGTGTATGGTGTTAGGGAGTGTTCTAATTTCATTCTTTTACATATAGCTGTCCAGTTTTCCCAGTATCACTTATTGAACAGACTGTCTTTTCTCCATTGTATATCCTTGCCTCCTTTTTCATAGATTAGTTGACCATAGGTGTGTGGGTTTATCTCTGGGCTTTCTATCCTGTTCCATTGATCTACATTTCTGCTTTTGTGCCAGTACCATATTGTCTTGATTACTGTAGCTTTGTAGTATAGTCTGAAGTCCTGGAGCTTGATTCCTCCAGCTCTGTTTTTTTCCCTCAAGACTGCTCTGGCTATTTGGGGTCTTTTGTGTCTCCATACAAATTGTGAAATTTTTGTTCTAGTTCTGTAAAAAATGCTGTGGGTAATTTGATAGGGAATGCATTGAATCTGTAGATTGCTTTGGGTAGTAGAGTTATTTTCACAATACTGATTCTTCCAATCCAAGAACATGGTATATCTCTCCATCTCTTTGTATCCTTTTTAATTTCTTTCATCAGTGTCTTATAGTTTTCTGCATACAGGTCTTTTATCTCCCTAGGTAGGTTTATCCCTAGGTATTTTATTCTTTTTGTTACAGTGGTAAATGGGAGTGTTTCCTTAATTTCTATTTCAGATTTTTCACCATTAGTGTATAGGAATGCAAGAGATTTCTGTGCATTAATTTTGTATCCTGCAACTTTACCAAATTCATTGATTAGCTCTAGTAGTTTTCTGGTAGCATCTTTCTGGTAGATTCTCTATGTATAGTATCATGTCATCTGCAAGCAGTGACAGCTTTACTTCTTTTTTTCCGATTTGGATTCTTTTTATTTTTGTTTCTTCTCTGATTGCTGTGGGTAAAACTTCCAAAACTACGTTGAATAATAGTGGTGAGAGTGGGCAACCTTGTCTTGTTCCCGATCTTAGTGGAAATGGTTTCAGTTTTTCACCACTGAGAACGACGTTGGCTGTGGGTTTGTCATATATGGCCTTTATTACGTTGAGGTACCTTCCCTCTGTGCCCACTTTCTAAAGAGTTTTTACAATAAATGGGTGTTGAATTTTGTCAAAAGCTTTTTCTGTATCTATTGAGATGATCATATGGTTTTTATTCTTCGATTTTTTAATATGGTGTATCACATTGATTGATTTGTGTATATTGAAGAATCCTGGCATCCCTAGGATAAATGCCACTTGATCATGGTGTATGATCCTTTTAATGTGTTGTTGGATTCTGTTTGCTAGTATTTTGTTGAGGATTTTTGCATCTATATTTATCAGTGATATTGGTCTCTAATATTCTTTTTTTGTAGTATCTCTGTCTGGTTTTGATATCAGGGTGATGGTGGCCTCGTAGAATGAGTTTGCGAGTGTTCCTTCCTCTGGAATTTTTTGGAAGAGTTTGAGAAGGATGGGTGTTAGCTCTTCTCTAAATATTTGATAGAATTCACCTGTGAAGCCCATCTGGTCCTGGACTTTTATTGTTGGAAGATTTTTAATCACATTTTCAATTTCATTACTTGTGATTTGTCTGTTCATATCTTCTATTTCTTCCTGGTTCAGTCTTGGAAGTTTATACCTTTTTAAGAATTTGTCAGTTTCCTCCAGGTTGTCCATTTTATTGGCATGGAGTTGCTTGTAGTAGTTTCTTAGGATGCTTTGTATCTCTGCAGTGTCTGTTGTAACGTCTCCTTTTTCATTTCTAATTTTACTGATTTGAGTCCTCTCCGTTTTTTTCTTGATGAGTCTGGCTGAAGGTTTATCAATTTTATTTATCTTCTCAAAGAACCAGCTTTTAGTTTTATTGATCTTTGCTATTGTTTTCTTTGTTTCTATTTATTTCTTCTTTGATCTTTATGATTTATTTCCTTCTACTAACTTTGGGTTTTTGTTCTTCTTTCTCTAGTTCCTTTAGGTGTAAGGTTAGATTGTTAATTTGAGATTTTTCTTGTTTCTTGAGGTAGGATTGTATCACTATAAACTTCCCTTTAAAAACTGCTTTTGCTACATTCCATAGGTTTTGGATCGTCATGTTTTCATTGTCATTTGTCTCTAGGTATTTTTTTATTTCCTCTTTGATCTCTTCAGTGATCTCTTGGTTATTTAGTAATATATAGTTTAGCCTCCATGTGTTTGTGTTTTTTATTTTTTTTTCCTGTAATTATTTCTAATCTCATAGCAGTGTGGTCAGAAAGGATGCTTGATATGATTTCAATTTTCTTAAATTTACCGAGGTTTGATTTGTGACCCAAGATGTGATCTATCCTGGAGAAGGTTCCATGTGCATTTGAGAAGAAAGTGTAATCTGCTGTTTTCAGATGGAATGTCCTATAAATATCAATTAAATCTATCTGGTCTATTGTGTCATTTATTTAATTGTGTCATTTAAAGCCTGTGCTTTCTTATTAATTTTCTGTTTGGGTGATCTGCCCATTGGTGTAAATGAGGTGTTAAAGTCCCCCAGTATTATTGTGTTACTGCCGATTTCCTCTTTTAGAGCTGTTAGCAGTTGCCTTATGTATTGAGGTGCTCCTATGTTGGGTGCATATATATTTATAATTGTTTTTTCTTCTTCTTGGATTGATCCCTTGATCATTATGTAGTGTCCTTCCTTGTCTCCTGTAACATTCTTTATTTAAAAGTCTATTTTATCTGATACGAGCATTGCTGCTCCAGCTTTCTTTTGATTTCCATTTGCATGGAATATCTTTTTCCATACCCTCACTTTCAGTCTGTATGTGTCCTTACGTCTGAAGTGGGTCTCTTGTAGACAGCATATATATGGATCTTGTTTTTGTATCCATTCAGCGAGCCTGTGTCTTCTGGTTGGAGCATTTAATCCACTTACATTCAAGGTGACTATCAATATGTATGTTCCTATTACCATTTTCTTAATTGTTTTGGGTTTGTTTTTGTAGGTCCTTTTCTTCTCTTGTGTTTCCTGTTTAGAGAAGTTCCTTTAGCATTTGTTGTAGAGCTGGTTTGGTGGTGGTGAATTCTCTTAGCTTTTCTGTAAAGCTTTTGATTTGCCCATTAAATCTGAAAGAGGTCATTGCTGGGTAGAGTAATACTGGTTGTAGGTTTTTCCCTTTCATCACTTTATATATATCATGTCACTCCCATCTGGCTTGTAGAGTTTCTGCTGAGAAATCAGCTGTTAACCTTATGGGAGTCCCCTTGTACGTTGTCATTTTTCCCCTTGTTGCTTTTAATAATTTTTCTTTGTCTTTAATTTTTGTCAATTTGATTACTATGTGTCTTGGCATGTTTCTCCTTGGTTTATCCTGCCTGGGACTCTGAGCTTCCTGGACTTGTGTGGCCATTTCCTTTCTCATGTTAGGGAAGTTTTCAAATATAATCTCTTCAAATATTTTCTCGGGTCCTTTCTCTCTCTCTTCTCCTTCTGGGACGCCTGTAATGAGAATGTTGGTGCATTTAATGTTGTCCCAGAAGTCTCTTAGGCTATGCATTTAATGTTGTCCCAGAAGTCTCTTAGGCTATCTTCATTTCTTTTCATTCTTTTTTCTTTATTCTGTTCTGCAGCAGTGAATTCCACCATTCTGTCTTCCAGGTCACTTATCCATTCTTCTATCTCAGTTGTTCTGC
Source organism: Lagenorhynchus albirostris (assembly GCF_949774975.1). Classification (NCBI taxonomy): domain Eukaryota; kingdom Metazoa; phylum Chordata; class Mammalia; order Artiodactyla; family Delphinidae; genus Lagenorhynchus; species Lagenorhynchus albirostris. The sequence continues at coordinate 82,050,652 of NC_083101.1, forward strand.
TATTGATTCCTTCTAGTGTATTTTTCATTTCAGTTATTGTGTTGTTCATCTCTGTTTGTTTGTTCTTTAATTCTTCTAAGTGTTTGTTCTTTAATTCATCTAGGTCTTTATTAAACATTTCTTGCATCTTCTCAATCTTTGCCTCCATTCTTTTTCTGAAGTCCTGGATCATCTTCACTATCATTATTTTGAATTCTTTTTCTGGAAAGTTGCCTACCTCCACTTCATTTAGTTGTTTTTCTGGGGTTTTATCTTGTTCCTTCATCTGGTACATAGCCCTCTGCCTTTTCATCTCATATATCTTTCTGTGAATGTGGTTTTTGTTCCACAGGCTGCAGGATTGTAGTTCTTCTTGCTTCTGCTGTCTGCCCTCTGGTGGATGAGGCTATCTAAGAGGCTTGTGCAAGTTTCTTGCTTTGGAGGGACTGGTGGTGGGTAGAGCTGGGTGTTGTTCTGGTGGGCAGAGCTCAGTAAAACTTTAATCCTCTTGTCTGCTGATGGGTGGGGTTGGGTTCCCTCCCTGTTGGTTGTTTGGCCTGAGGTGACCCAAAACTGGAGCCTAGAGGCTCTTTGGTGGGGCTAATGGCGGATTCTGGGAGGGCTCATGCCAAGGAGTACTTCCCAGAACTTCTGCTGCCAGTGTCCTTGTCCTCATGGTGGGGACACTCTGACTACCAAGAAATGAAAAAGGTGTGGCAGAGATTTATATCTATCAACCAAAATATACTATTCTCCCTTTAATTCACAGGGTGTAGGTTGAATTATTCTTCTCAACTATTCACATACTCCCTGTAATAGAATTACACACACACACACCCCTTTGCTATTTGAGCTTGCAGCATCTCCCAATAGAATAGGCAGAATATTTCCCTACACTATAGATGTTGAGCTTGGTCATGAGACTTGATTTGACCAATGGAAAGTGGGTGAAAGTGACAATGTGGCACTTCTGGGCTGAGCCTCCAGAAGCATCTAGCATTTCCTGCATTCTTGTGCACTTCTATCATGAGAATAACATGCCCCCAAAAGATACTTCCCTTTCTGCCTGGGTGCCAGAACAAACACATGTGGAATAGGCCTGAGTCAAACCCACAGCCTGGCACCATGCCCAGCCAACCTGTAGCCTTAATCAGAGTGTTCCTGCCCAGCCAAGCTTAAGTCAACTGAACAGCAGCCAATGAGCAAATTTGTCAGAGTGAGAATAAATGCTTGTGGTTTAAAGCCACCAGGTTTAGGACAGGTTTGTTACATAGCATTATTGCTATGGTAGTTAACTAACACACATACTAGTAGTTTTCATCTAATACTAATAGTCCTATTACTGGACATGTGGTTGCCTCATTACATTATATGTCCCTTGCAGTTAAGTACAGGCATGTGACTAACTTCTTACCAATAAAATGTAAGCAGAAGTGTTAGGTGCCACTTTCAGATCTGGGCAAGGCTATGAATGTGCTTCCTTTTCTCTCAATGGCAAGGACTCAGATATGGAAGCCACTCAGCTTTGATAATCCATATGATGACAATTCCCTATATCATAATGGGACAATGACTTGGAAATATTCTGGGTCCCTGGATGACCACCAACCTAGAGTGCTCCCCTTGGAACTGTTAGATGAAAGAGGAGAAAGTTCCATGGTCTTTAAACCATGGTATACTGAGCATCTTTGTTACAGCCACTTACTTTTACCCTTACTAATGAAGTTGGGAGACACTGCCTTCTCTGAGAAGTTCTGAGGTGTTACTCCTAAAAACTTAGCCCCAAGTCTGCTTCTCTATCCCACTTCCCCCTCCCCAATGATTTTGTGAGCTACCCAATATCCTTTTAATATCACTTATTTTCTGGCTAATCAGTCAGCTTCCAAAGCTTGCTTGTGACATAGCAAGCAAACAGAAGACATCAAAAGAGACAAAAGCACTATGAGCCTTTCGTGTCCAGTTCATAAGGAAAAGTTTATGACACCCATCATGGCCAGTGCCTTCTGAATTTCTTTACATAAGACTTTCCAGACCCCACTGAATCTCCCTTCCTTACTCTCTCCTTCAAGCCTATCTGACCCCTTCAGCTCTTCAGTCATTCCAAAAACTTCTATGGAGTAGTTAGTATGCATCAGACACCAGGGTACAGAGGCAAATAAAAGTTTATTAGACAGAATTTACTAGGTTATACTGCAGTAACAAATGACCCTAAAATCTCAATGCTTTAAACAATTTATTTCTTGCTAATTCTGCATGACCATCACATGTCAGCTTCACTCCAGGATGCAGGATGACAGCATAATCTGGAATATTTGATAGTCATCATGGCAAAGAGCAAAAGGAAAGAATATGACAGATCACAGTCTGGCTGTTAAAGCTTCTGCCTCAAAATGATATATATATCATTCAATCAGCCAAATAATTCCCATGGCCAAGCCTGACAGTAATAGAGAGAAGTTGAATAACAATAGTAGGGAAGTATAATCCTTGCCACAGAGAAGAGCAGTATATTTATGCAAAGAAGAACACAGCCTACCACAAAGGAGAGCTCAGGCTGCCCTCTTTTCCTCTCTGCTTCCACTGTCTCTGTTATACTTCTCTATCTGCATTTACTATGCTGTATCACAATTAATTATGTATGTGTCCATCCCATCTCCAGTATTATGAGCTTCATCAGACAAGACTCAGGTCTTATGCATCATCCCAGCCTAGCACAATGCCTGGTACCAGGTAACTATTATCTACTTGGAGAATAAAGGAAAACAGGTGTGGATGGAATCAAGAGCTCCTGGTCTAGAGAAGGTGTGAGATATGCAAGTGAACATGCACGGGACAATCTGACTAGATATTTAGGAAGCACTGACGAGATGACAAAGGCTTCTTCAATTCAACGGGCTTCTTTGCCCAGAAGATAGAAGAGTATCTATAAACTGAGATGAGAGCGGGCACGTAATTGGCATCTATGATGAGTAGGTTCTGAGATGTGTCATCCTTTACTACTTGAATGTGTTGTCAATCTTTGAAGGAAGCTGGGGGAGAGGGAGGATGAAATAGCACTATCTGTGGCAAAAGCAGAGACACGAGAAGCTGATGACAAAGCAGGCCACCACAGTGACCTCACTGACAGAGGCTGCCCACAAGCAGCTGGGAGGCACTCACTCCAGTGTCAGCAAGTTTCTCTCTGGGGAAATGATTTGAAAGCTTAACAAAAACCACATCCCCAGGCAGACCACCACAGGGCATTCAAGGCCGTGCTCAAGGTGACTCCAAGCAGAAATAAATACAGGATCCTAAGACTCCACTGCCAGGACACCTGGAACTCGATTCTTTTCTAGGCCTTAGCTGCCTTTGCCACCGCACCTGGGTCTACATGACCTTTAGCCATTTCCAAATACTGAAACTAATCCCTCAGGGCAAGAATTTGCTGTCATTGAACCACAGGCTCTGTGAAAGAAAGATTTTACCCTTTGGGGAAGGGGAAGGAGGGAGGCAAGATATCAATGTAAAACTTGCAATAATAATAGAATTATAGAATGTCAAATTGGCAGAAGCTTAGAGACCAACCACTTATACCCCTCATTTTGGAGCTCTGGGATGTAAGTTCCTTGAGGACAGAGTCATATCTGTTTGAAAATCCAGTGCCCAGCAGAGTTTCACCTAAGAATGGTGCTCAATAAATGTTTGTTGAACAAGTGAGAGGTGAACAGTAAGTAAGTAATTGTTAAATTAAAAAAAGTTTCAAATGAGAGGGTGAATGAAGAAATGCACACATACAATGTGGAAACTGAGACTCAAAGAAATGCAGTATTGCGCCCAAGATTACATGGTGACATCAAAGCAGAGCTGTGATTAAAGGCCAGGTCCTCTAGTACCCAACCAGGGCCTTTTATGGTGTAACAAGGCTGTGTTAGCCACTGTCCCAGCTCAGGGCCTTGCCAAGTTGTTTCCCCCCTTCCCCGACCTTTCCACTTCCCAGGAGAGTTTGGGGAACTGTCCTGTCACCCCACCCTCACCTGCTGGGTGTCTAGGATGCCACGCACTTCTCTTGGGTCCTACAGGTGTCCTGAGAGAGTGCAGGGTCAGGCAGGCTGTCTTTACAATGTGACAATCCTGTTGCACGGCCTCTGAGTGAGGTGCCGGTGGTCATGGAGGTGAAGGTTTCACAGATCCCCGACAAAATGCTGGGTTATCCCAGCCCCTGGCTCAGATGCTGAATGATGTTCACTCAAGTGTGAGCACTGACTGGGACCCCAGCTGGCTCCTGGGTGCTCAAACCAAGGCCACAGTGCCGCTCCTGGTGGGCCCTGAGGGAAACGGCCTCCCTCTGGCTCCAGTGACTGTCTGCTCTCTCTCCAGCTAGTCTAGGCGGGGGCCTCTCCTCGGCTTCCCAACACGTTAGCTATGCCCCAGTCCTCTGTGGGTCACAGAAGCCATGGGCTTTCAAAACGCAAAGCCAGGAAGAAACCTTCTTTTCTCTGCTTTCTGCCGAAGAGGGAAAAACAACAAATTCTCTGCTTTCTGCCGAAGAGGGAAAAACAAAAGAGGGCATGGAGCTGGGGAGACTGGTAAACCTCTCAAACCTTATCCTGCCACAAAGTGTGTGAGGGTCTACCAAGCATTTTCACTGGAAAGAATATTCAAACAGTAACGTTTGCTATATACATTCTGACATGTTTATTTAAAATCAGTCCCCTGATGGTATCCCTACTTTGTGGTGCCAACTCAGCATGCCCACCTCTGATGAAACTTCATCACCGTGGGCCCTTCCTTAGTCTTTAACAGTATTAAATTCATTGTCACGATATTTAAAGGCTGTTGCCAGTGAGAAAGAAATGCTCAGGTCTCAGTCCCATCTACGCCTTCAGGGGTCTCGAGGCTGAGACTCTGTCTGAGTCAGTCTGAGTACAGCGGTCACATCAACAGTGGAGACCATGATCCAAGGTTCATTGACCGACCTACCGAGAACATTGGCCATTCATCTAATTTCTTTTAAATCATCCCCAGTGCTGTATAAAACTATGTCCACTTACTGCCTAAATATTCCTCTCCTCTTCTACACCATATAAGCAAGAAGAAAGGGAAAGAAGGAAGGAGGAATTTTCTAAATCCCTATTAAGTGCCGAGCTCTAGACTGTCTGGGGAAAGTAACCATGGTCAGGGCCAGCAGTCTCATCCTTTCCTATTTGCACATTTGCATGACTATGAGGTCTCCCATCACAATCAGATTGTCTAAAACCTGACAACTTACTATGAAAGCCCAGCTGAGAGCTGTAGGTGAAAACAAGGGCTGGTTTCCCTGACTAAAGCGCGGCAGAAAACTGATAGTTCAGGGAAAGCACATCTCTGATCTGCCTCAATTATCCAAAGCTTCCTGTGGGCTGGTCTGTGTTGAGTTGGCAGGTATGGGACTGTCTGTAGAGAGAAATACACGCTTTCTTCGTGCTCAAGAGCCATCACTTCAGTCACCGATCTCTCTGATTGCTGGCAAAAAATACATATATTTCTTAAAGAAACTCCACTTAGCTTGTCGAAGGGGGAACCCAGAACAACAGCAGAGCTGATTATCGGCTTTTTAACATCAAGAGGCCATAAGGTGGAGCAGGCCAGCCACCTTGGGGGCACTGAGCAAAGTTGGAAAATAATCACCTCAGAAAGCAGAGGCAGATGTTGGAAACACCTTCTACTTAAGGCTTTTGCCCAGCTGGAGCTGGCTAGCAGTCAGGTTGTTGATGCCAGAGATATTTAACTTAATTTTCCCCACGTAAACACTGCATGAATTCGTTCATCCAGAGAGGCCATTTCCCAGGAAAAAGGAGGAGATTTTATCATGCACACAATTGTTCCAGTTGCCTTCCTTTCTCTGTTATTCTGCTGAAATATTCCAGAGACAGCTGACGCCATTTCTGAAATGGAAGCAAAGGGTACAGACCACCGCCCATCACAGTGGCAGCGCTTCCGATCCTTCAAGGATTCACTGGGCCCCGCTGTACCAGGTCATCGTGAGCGGATACGAAAGTGCCCGAGGTTAGAGATCGTCTACTGATGTCACGGTCACTTTGGATTACTGAAAGCACATGCTGTAGTTTCACAACAGAACCATGAGGAAGACCGAGAGCTGGAGGAAGATGTTACCCAGAGGTGAAGTATAAGGAAGCTGATTCCAGCGTGGGGCCGTCCACCCCCAGATCAGGACCCCTCTTTTTCCTCCTGGAGGCTCCTCACCAGCCTCAGGGCTCCTGAGCCTGAGACACATGACTTCCTGCACAGATACTGCCCATGCCCCCGGCCAAACCCCAGCTGTCCCCGGTCCCTTTCCTTTCACATCTGGCTGGTGAATGGCAGGTCAATCCAGTACATTAGTGAATGATAGGGATGTGATGGGCGACAATGACACGTGTCATCCCTCCAAGTAAAATTAACATGCACTTAACTGAAGTTTGAGCCTTGACCTGACTTCCGCTAATGATGGGGATTTTAGGTAATACAGCAGGCTAACAGAAAAATTGGGGGGGGGGACTGGTCTCATTTCACATCAAATAAGCCACCGGTTATTCAGCTGACACACAGAGCTAGCTCTGCATACCCCATCTGTGAGAGGAACAGAGGCTCTGAAGTGGTGTGTTAAAGCACTATTTATAATAAATAGTCCAATTATCCAAAAGTATGGAAATAGCCATGTATTAATTCTGGGAAATCTAGTACAGCTTCTGACATTACAATTATGAGGATTATGTAGAAATATGCCCAAGTACATTTTAAACTATGCTACATGAAAAAAATCAAAATAGTATCTATACTATAATTATAACTATGCTTAAAACACATATAAATATGAATGACATTTGACACAGTATTGGAAAATATAAACAGCCAATACAGTCAGGGGTAGGATTATAGAACCAGTTTTGTTTCCTTGAAGTTGTCCATAAACTCTTTTTCTTGCAAAGATAATAGTCTAAGAAAAGGGAGGATTTGGTCACAAACATTCTAGCCTGAAGGTTCCAGAGACTCTCGGAAGGTAGATCGAGGAGATATCAGTGTTCAGATACGGACTGTACTGAATAAAACAAGTAGAGATTTAACGCCATTTTTAAAAGACTCACGCCATCTTTTTAACAAGCATGTTTATCTTAGATGGGCTGGGAAACTTCAATAACACTAGAGATCTCTCTCTTACAGGTGGTCTTTTGGGATAAATAGACTCTCCCCCAAATCAATCTAAAGAGCTTCGGCCCATCCACAGGCATCCACCTGTCCTAGGGGCTGAGGTGAGAGCATGCTGCCCATGGAAATGTGGACGTGCTGTCTGGTGCCCAGCCCGTCCTTGGAATTCTGCAGCGTTTCCTTCCTCTCCTGCAAGTAGCCTCAAATCAAAGGAGTAAGGAAAGCGGCTATTTGATTGTTGCTGTTTCCATTCCCAATTTTCTAAATTTAGCTCCCAGATTTTCTGACCTGATCATGTGAGGTTAAATCACTTAAATATTTTCCATCCAAGTTTTTCATTTCGGTTATTTTATGTCAAATTGAAAACATTTCAACACACAAGCTAAAATTCTCTAGAATTTTCTGGTTTCTGTAAATTCCAAAGTTTAAGAGTAGGTACAGAGCTCCTGGGTTTCATTCAAGTTCCCACCAGATTTTTCATCTTGAGTTTTTGTCCAGAAAAGTGGTTTGTGCTAATTCCCACCTCCTCCACCAACCTCCTTTCACTCATGCAACACTAGACAAACATTTACTAAATATTGTGTTGGCCAAAAAGTTCGTTCGGGTTTTACATATGGTACCAAAAACCCAAACAAACTTTTTGGCCAACCCAATAGCTACTATTGGTTATGCACTCCTCTGGACACTGAGAACACAACATGAACAAAAGATGTCTGCTTACCTTAGAGTGAGAAATAATAAGAAATAAATAGGAAAATAGTAAGATAGATGGTCGTACATACTTTGAAGGAAAATAAGCAGAGAAAGGAAATAGGGGTGTCGAGATGCTGCAATTTATTAGGGGAACTATATGAAATTGTTATTTTGGAGGTCAACATGGTTGATGACTGAAAATTTCATGTCATTCAATCTACGTCAGTTTCCTACCGTTGCAAAACACATTACCACAAACTCAGCATTCCTGGCCAAAAGTGCAGTGAGTGCAAAGATCCTGAGGCACTTGTGTGCCCGGATTAAGGTCTGTGAAGCTGAGCTGGAGTGAGAGCAGAAGAATAATAGGACCCCAAGTCAGGAGGCATTGTGGGCTAAGTAGATCATGAAGGGACTTCTAGGTAATTTCAAGGATTTTGACTCTTACTCTGAGAGAGCTGAGAAGTCAACAAAGGATTCTGAGCAGAAAAGTGACATGATCTGACTTACAAACTAACTGCGAACGTGTTAAGAACATGAGAAATTCAAGGGAAGAAGCAGGGAGACCAATTAGGAATCTGGTTCCATAATCTAGACAAGAAATAATGATGATTTGGACCTGGATAATAGCAATGGAGGTGGTGAGCAGGGATTGGATTCTGGATGTATTTTGACATTAGGACTGAATTTTTCTAATGGACTAAATGTGAGGTAAGAGAAGAAAAGTCAAAGATACCTCCAAAGTTTTTGACTTGAGCAACCAATACGATGAAACCGCCAGTCATGAAAATGGAAAAGACTGTAGGAAGAGCGGGTTTGTAAGGGAGATATCGAGAGGTCAGTTTTGGTCAAGTTGAATTTTATCTGCTTGTTGACATCTGAATTGAGATTTCAAGTAGACAGTTGTATATAAAAGTCTAGGATCAGGGGAGGTGTCTAGCTAAGATAGAAATTTGGGGTCTGCAGATAGTATTTAAAGTCACAAAACTGGATGAGATCACCAGGGAATAATTTGTAGATGGAAAGAGAAAACGTCCAAGGACTGAGCCCTGGGACACACCAATGTTTAGAGGTCAGAGAGATGAGAAGTAATCGGCAAAAGAGACTAAAAACAATTAGCCAGTGAGATAAAAAGAAAGCTAGGGCCTATAGTGTCCTGAACTAAGAAACATTTGTTTGTAGCGCTTTGCTACTTTCTGGTTTTATAAGATGCTCTATCTCATCTTATATTTTCCCCCACCCCAGCCCTAAAGTCAGCCATTTCTTCAAGGGGCCCTGGTTCCTTTTATTAGAGAATGGTATTAGAAACCAATATTTAGGCCTTGAATGTGCTCACGGCTACTGGGGTGTCATTGCTTCTAGGTCCCCTCAGCAGACTGGGCTAGGTAACACATACATGTATGCTCATACATATATACACACTTATCTAGAATTATTTCCATACATATAATATACATATACATATATTAAGCTAAGCATGAGTTCATACTGCTGTCTCTGACTCTGCTTCAGTACCACTGGGCTCATCCTAGTTTTCCTATCTTGCTTCTCTACAGCTTTCCTCTCTGACAATTGGAAATGTAGCTCCCACCAATGGAAGTTATTTTTGACTTCAACAGAGCAGTTTCTGTAGAATGCAGGGATCTAAAGCTTGTCTGGAATGCATTCAAGAGACAATGAGAAGAGAGAAATTGGAGTCAGCAACTATATGCTAAACAGTAGTTCTCAACTTTTAGCCTGTATCAGAATCATCTGGAGGGCTTGTTAAAGTGAAGATTGCTGGGTAAAAACCCCCAGAATTTTTTATTCATTAGATCTGAAGGGGGTCCCAGGAATTTTCATTTCTAACAAGCTCGTGGGTGGTGCCAATGCTTATGCTGCATCTCAAAGTGCACTCTGAGAACCACTGGACTCAAGGAGTTCTGCTTGAAAGAAAGGTAAGAAATGGAGCAATAGAAACTAATATAGTATTGTAAATCAACTATACTTCAATTTAAAAAAGAAATGGAGGGCTTCCCTGGTGGCGCAGTGGTTGGGAGTTCGCCTGCCGATGCAGGGGACACGGGTTCGTGCCCCGGTCCGGGAGGATCCCGCATGCCGCGGAGCGGCTGGGCCCGTGAGCCATGGCCGCTGATCCTGCACGTCCGGAGCCTGTTCTCCGCAACGGGAGAGGCCACAGCAGTGAGAGGCCTGCGTGCCTCAAAAAAAAAAAAAAAAGAAAGAAATGGAGCAGTACGTAGATAGTGAAGTGCGTCATGAGAAGTTTTTTGGGTGTGTGCATGTGTGTGCGTGTGCGTGTGTGTTTTAAGGAAAGAAGTAATGATACATTTGTAATCTAATGAGAAGAGTTCAGTGAAGAAGAAAATAATAGTGATGCAAGAGACAGGGGTGTTAAGGATGGTAGGGAATTGCTGAAGCAAAATCCCTGAGCTGGTAAGAGAGGATAGAATCAATGCCAAGAAAGAGCTGGCCTTAAAGAGGAACCTGTTCAGTTCATTCATAGTAACAGGAGGAGAAGCAGAGCATATTGGAACAAATGGAGTTAGCTAGGAGAGGCAGTAGTAAGGTCTTGTAAGTTCTCTGCTGATTGCCTCTCATAGCTCAGTGAAAGAGAATGCAAGGTCATCAGCTCACATAGAGGCTGGGGGAGACGATGTTAGAGGTTGGAAGTGAAAGAATGAAATAATCTAGGAGAATGGGACTTTGAATAGATTCGAAAAATATGCAGTGGTTGCTGTGCTGCATCAAGGGTCCTGCTGGGGTTAAGTGATCAGAAATTGACAGTGAGACCTGTCCAGTGTGGTTGTGTTTTATTTTCTCCAGCCACATTCAGAAGTGCAGGAGCCAGTGTGGTATAAGAGAAGACTTGGATTTGAGCAATATGTGATTTTGCAAGGAAAGACAGTACAGAAGGGGAGAAGCAGATTTGCCTTGTTGGCTGTGATGAAAGCACTTTTAATTTCTGTTTTGCCTTATGAAATATTCAGTATAAATACTTTCTAAATTTATCTTTCCCATTATTGAAGCAATAATAATAGCAATTTTGAAGGCTGTGAACATCATGTTTATAATATATCATTATTGGAAAAAAAAGTAGAATACAAAACTGGGTCTGATCTGGAATTACACTTAAATAAAAATGATGAAAGAATGTGGACAACTCTGGGTCCAGAGAGAAGTAAAATGGTTTGATTCACTTAGCGGCAGGATTTGGGGGGAATTTCTTTCTTACTTTCCTGTTATTTTATGTTCAATTCAGGTCATTAAACATTAATTGAGCATCTATTGATGTCGGGCACTGTGCTGGGCTCCAAGAGTACAAAAAAAGGAGAAGCACGGAAGAAAAAAGGAAGAGGGGAAGGAGGAATTATATTTTTATACTTAGGAAGCATATAGGCTAAGAATGATATTGTTGTTTCTCTTTGTATAATAAATCATTATATTAAAACCATTACCGTAAATGTGGCAAATAGGATGTTAGTCTCTTTAAAAGACTACATTAGTTAATATTCTCTTAGTTGTAAGTAGTAGAAACCTATTAAATTGACTAAAGCAAAAAGGGGGTGATATGATTTAAGGACTGGATCACAGAACCTAAGGGCAGTAGACAGTAGGACCCCGGGAGCAAGCTGGAAGCTGGGACCTGAACTCAACTCAACTAGTCTCTCTGTCTGTCATCTCTGTTCTGCTTTGCCTTCATTCCTCAAGAGATACTGGCCAAGCTGGGGCCAGATGGACACCTCTGAATAAATCAAAAGTGGCCAAAGGGTTGTGTTATATTTTCAAAACATGGCTGCTTACATGGAGTCCCACCACTGTAAGCATGTGGATGAAAGGGAGAGACCATTCTCAAAATTAGCAGGGCTATCATCCCAGTAGATATCAGTTACATCCTTCCCTTTTCTACCTACCTCATATACTCTTATACTGCACATAAAATTCCAAAAATGACCTTACCTAACATACTACAACTATTATCTCCCGAGGGGCAAAGTCACACCCAGCTACTGTACTGAGAGGAGAGCTCATAGAGTCACTGTTCTTCATTCAGGATCTTTAGGTAACATCTATTATTTCTTTAGCACAATCCCAATCTGGACCAGATATGCTTCTTCCTGATTTTGCAACTGGTGGGAAAATGATAAATGTAACCAACCCTTACCCAATATACAATGGTGCAGGGAAAATAACTACAAAAAACAGATCTCTAGATGGTCACTGCCCCAAAATATATATCTTACCCTTTTGTTAGACACAACAAGGTACATGAAATTACTGGTGTATTTCATGGATCACTAATAAGTTCCATTTAAGGAACTTCATTTAACAATAGTCCTCCTTGGAACAAATCTTTTTATTACCTTTACATCCCTAACTCTGCTAAGTAGTACTCCAGGAACAGAGCTATGTTCATGCACCTGCTGTTCCTTAGCAAAAACACTGAGGATTCTGCCCATCACCTTTGTATCCATTTAAGGACCTCGGTCTTGGGCCACACATGCAAAACTGGAATGTAGGATATGACAGCAAGGTGGCTTTCCTCTAAAATTACATTGAAATATTGCCCCTGTAACTCAGGCTCTATCCTTAGTCCTGAAAGCCACATCCTTTGGTTCAATGAAAGACCTAGAGGAAGGTGCTTTGCAGGGATGTAGGTCCTCCAAGACTTCTCTTTCCTAACTGCCAGATTCTCCACCCTCCTAATGAGAACCTCAATCTTAGTTTTTAAATTGGGGTATAACAGAGAATGCAGCTATTATCTTTCAACCAAACAAGTGATTTTATGAACTTAAATTGCCTCAGTTCACTAGCTACTAACAGGAAGGATTATTCTGGATGATTTACATCCTTTTTCTATCATTCTCTGACTACTTTCAGCCCAACTCCTGAGACTGAGACTTACCACTGACTGTGACACCACCTTGAGAACACAGAATGCAGCCTCACCTGCCTCCAGTTACAATGCCCACTCCCCAGGACTGGGTTCTCTACTAGTCAAGACTCTATTAGTTGCATGTGAAAGATGTCTTCTCAAAGGATTTAATAAACAAAAGGCTGTGAGAGTGAGGGATGACTGGCAGGGGTGCAACCCACTTTCAATAACATGAACTAAAACCAGGATTTAATCCTAACCAAACCTCTGCCTCCCACATTCACTCAAGTCAGCTGTGCTGATGCCTCTCACTGCAGAATGGTTTTCTGTTTTTCAGGCAACGGGATGGTAAATGTGGCTGTCAATAGCTTCTGACCTTACATGTTACTGCTCTATGTGACTGAAGGGAAAATAGCTCCTTCTCAACCCCTCGTTGGTCAGATGGACCAGTCAACAGTATCTACGCAGCCTGGCTCATATCTTATAAATGTTGCTAGGGAACACTGCCACAGTAACCACAGAGAAAAGGGGTGGACAATTCCCCAAAAGAGGGGGGATACACTTGGTCGACAATCACATAAAATTGTATACCAACAAATTTTGATAACTCAGATTGAATAAAGTCCCAGAAAGACACAAACTATCAAAACTGACTCAAGAAGAAATAGAAAATCTGAATAAACCTATAACAAGAGACTGAATTAGTAAATTTAAAACCTCCCACAAAGAAATGCCTGGGCCCAAATGGCTTCACTCATGAATTCTTCCAAGTGTTTAAGGAAGAAAGTGCAAATTCTTCACAAACTCATCCAAAAACTAGAAGAGAAAGAAAGGAGCAATTTCCATCTCATTCTGTGTGACCTGGTTCCAAAGCCAGACAAAGGTTTTTAAGAAAAGAAAATTCCAGATCAATATCTCTTATGAATATAGATTTAAAAATCCTGAACAAAATACTAGCAATCCAAATCCAGCAATATATAAAAAGGATTAATCACCATGACCAAGTAGGATTTATCATAGGAATGCAAGATTGACGTAACAGTCATAAATAAATCAATGTAATGCATCATATCAATAGAATAAGGGACATGATAATCTCAATAGATGCAGGAGAAGTTTTGTTTGAGCACTTCCCTGGTGGCGCAGTGGTTAAGAATCCACCTGCCAATGCAGGGGACACAGGTTTGAGCCCTGGTCCAGGAAGATCCCACATGCCACAGATCAACTAAGCCCGAGCGCCGCAAATACTGAGCCTGTGCTCTAGAGCCAGCAAACCACAACTACTGTGCCCTCGTGACTCAGCTACTGAAGCCCACCCGCCTAGAGCCCGTGCTCTGCAACAAGAGAAGCCACCACAATGAGAGGCCCGCACACCACAACAACCAGTAGCCCCCACTCACCACAACTAGAGAAAGCCCACACACAGCAACGAAGACCCAACACAGCCAAAAATCAATCAATAAATTAATTAATTTAAAAAAAAGACAGTCTTGCATTTGATGGACCTTATCAAGTTGTGTACCCATCTTGCCAAATTGTTAAGTCTTCAAAAGTTCTTTAAAAAAAAAAAGAAAAGAAAAAGCTTTGTTTGAAAATAGCTTTGCAGAAAAGTTTGACAAAGCCTAACACTTTGTCATAATAAAATGACAAAGAATAAAAGGGATCTTCCTCTACCTGATAAAAGGTACCTACCAAAAAAACCTACAGCTAATATCATTCTTAATGTTAGAAGACTGAACGCTCTCTCCCTAAGATCAAGAACAAGACAAGGATGTTCATTCTTATCACTTCAACATTGTGCAGAAGATTATAGCCAAGGCAATTAGGCAAGAAAAATAAAAGACATCTAGATTGGAAAGGAAAAAATAAAACTATCTCTATTCTGACATTATTGTACGTACAAAAAAATCCTGGTGAATCCACAAAAAAGCTATTAGACCTAATTAACACTTTCAGCAAGGGTGCAGGACACAAGAGCAATATACAAAAATCAATAGCATTTCTATACACTAGCAATGAACAATCTGAAATTTTAAGAAAATAATTCCATTTACCATAGTACCAAAAAAATAAAATACTTAGAAATAAAATTTTTAGAGGAGTACAACTGAAAAGTACAAATTATTGTTCAAAAAAGTTAACAATTTAAATGAATAGAAAGAATCCCATCCCATGTTGATGGATAGGAAGAATGTTGTTAAGATGGCAATATTCCTTAAACTGATATACAAATTTAGTGCAATCTCCATCAAAATCCTAAATGACTATTTTTTTGCAGAAATTGACAAGCTTATTCAAAAATTTGTATGAGAATATAAAGGACCCAGAATAACCAAAACCATCTTTTAAAAAAAAGAAGCTCACACTTTCTAATTTCAAAACTTACAACAAAGCAACAGTAATGAAGACAGTGTGGTAGTGACAAAAGGATGACATAGGTCAATGGAATAGAATTAGAATCCATACATTAATCTTCACATTTATGGTCAATTGATTTTCAACACAGATGTCAATGCAATTAAATGGGGGAAAGAATAGTCTTTTCAACAGATGGTGCTGGGACAATGGGATACCTCCATAAGAAAAAAAACAAAAGAAATTGGACCCATTCTTCAACCACACACAAAAACTCCAAATGGACCGTAGACCTAAATGCAAAAGTTATTAAAACTTTTAGAAGAAAACATAGGTGAAAATCTTTGTGACCTTGGGTTAGGCAAAGACTTCTTAGGTATAACACCAAAAGCACAAGCAGCAATGGAAAAAATAGATAAATTAGATATTATCAAAATTTAAAATATGTACTTCAATATATCATAAAAGTGAAAAAACCCATAGAATGAGAGAAGATATTTGCAAAGTATATATCTGATAAGGAAATTGTATCCAGAATGTAGAAAGGACTCTTACAATTCAATAATAAGAAGACAAATAACCCAATTTTAAATAGGGCAAACATCTGCATAGATCTCCAAAGATATACAACTGGCCAATAAGCACATGAAAAAATGCCCAACATCACTAATCACTAGGGAAATGTAAATCAAAATCACAACTGTATACCATTTCACACCCACTAGGATGCTTATAATCAAACAGACAGATAATACCAAGTATTGATAGGATGTAAAGTAATTGGAACCCTCATACACTCTTGATGGGAATGTAAAATGACACGGCTACTTTGGGAAGCAGTTCGGCAGATTAAACACAGAGTTATCAAATAATTAAACACAGATTAATCAAAAGATTAAAAATACAAAATAGGGCTTCCCCGGTGGCGCAGTGGTTAAGAATCTGCCTGCCAATGCAGGGGACACAGGTCCGAGCCCTGGTCCGGGAAGATCCCCCATGTCGCGGAGTAACTAAGCCCATGTGCCACAACTGACCCTGCGCTCTAGAGCCCGCAAGCCACAACTACTGAGTCCACATGCCACAACTACTGAAGTCTGGGCGCCTAGAGCCCATGCTCTGCAACAAGAGAAGCCACCGCAATGAGAAGCCCACACACCACAATGAAGAGTAGCCCCTGCTCGCCACAACTAGAGAGAGGCCACACGCAGCAGCAAAGACCCAACACAGCCAAAAATAAAATAAATAAAAAATTTTTAATATATATATATATATAATAGAGTTACCAAATGATTCAGCAATTCCAACAGAAATAAAGACAAATGTCCAGGGCTTCCCTGGTGGCACAGTGGTTAAGAATCTGCCTGCCAATGCAGGGGACATGGGTTTGAGCCCTGGTCCGGGAAGATCCCATATGCCACAGAGCAACTAAGCCCGTGCACCGCAACTACTGAGCCTGCACTCTAGAGCCCGCGAGCCACAACTACTGAGCCCATGAGCCGCAACTACTGAAGCCCGCGCGCCTAGAGCCTGTGCTCCGCAACAAGAGAAGCCACCGCAATGAGGAGCCCACACACCGCAACAAAGAGTGGCCCCTGCTCACCGCAACTAGAGGAAGCCCACGCTCAGCAACGAAGACCCAACGCAGGCAAAAGTAAATAAATTAAATAAATAAATAAGACAAATGTCCACACAAAAACTTGCACAAAAATGTTCATAGAAGCATTATTCAAAATGCTTCCTGAAAAGTGGGAACAACCCAAACATGCATCAACTGATTTGTGGGTAAATAAAATATGGTATAGTCATACAATGGAATATTATTTGGCAATCAAAACTAACAAAGTCCTGAAACATGTTATAACATGTAACATGAATCTTGAAAATATCATGCTAAGTGAAAACAATGACAAAATACCACATAATTTATGAATATTTTATACGTAATGTCCAGAATGGGTTAAGGGGCAGGGATTTGAGAAAAAACAGGGAGAACTGCTAATGGGTCCAGGGTTTCATTTGGGGGTGATAAAAAATGTTCTAAACTTGACTTTGATGATGGTCACACAACTCTGCAAGTATACTAAAAACCACTGAATTGTACACTTTTAATTGTATGGTATGTGAATCATATCTCAGTAAAGCCATTATAAAAATAAAAAGAATTATCTAAATCAAGTCTTTTTATTGAAATATAGTTGATATACAATATTATGTTAGTTTTGTGTATACTACATAGTGATTGGATATTTGCATACAATATGAAATGATCACCACAATAAATCTAGTAACCATTTTCAATCAAGTATTGAGATAAGACCCAGATCAGAAAATGTTGAGACTGGAAGCATTCCAGGTTCAGTGAAAAGACAGCCAATGGATCTTTAAGAAAACTTCTAAAATGATACAAATGAACTTATTTACAAAACAGAAAAAGACTCACAGACATAGAAAACCAACTTACGGTTACCAAAGGGGAAAGGAGAGGAGAAGGATGAATTAGGAGTTTGGATTAACATATATACACTACGATATATAAAATAACAAGTACCTACTACACAGCACAGGGAACTATACTCAATATCTTGTAATAACCTATAATGGAAAAGAATCTGAAATATATATATATATATATATATAGCTGAATCCCTTTGCTGTACACCTGAAATTAACACAACATTGTAAATCAACTATACTTCAATAAAAAATTTTTAAAAAAGAAAACTTCCAATGTTAAATTCAGTTAAAGTGGTATCACAGAGTTTATTTTCTCTTAAACTTGCTTTATTAGGGAACTTAGCACTTGTGGATATTTTAATAAAGAGTGGCCTTTTCATTTTAAAATTTTAGGGTAGGAAAATATGCTACCTCCCCTTACACTGGAACACCCCCAAAATCACCAACTTCCACACATGACAGTGTGCTCTAATTACAATCTCGGATGAGGTACAAAGCTCTCCACAGTGACAGCTTATAAACTTGATTATAAGCTTAATGTGAATTAAGCAGAAGAATGAAATATTGGTGAGATGCTACATTTTAATTTTAATTCCCTGGAACTGGTAGTGTTTGGAAAGGTTCCAAACATTAACTTATAGTATCAGTGAGTCAGTTCTCAAACTTAAGTTGCTTTTGTGACCTAGAGTTGAGGTCAGGTACAATTAGTGAAGGAGCTGAGGAAATTTCTCAGAGACCCAGAAATCAATCTCTAATAGTAAGGAGAAATTGCAATTGAGGTAGATAAGCCTATGGACATTTTGCCCACAAAAGTTTTGAACGTGGAATATATCTCACTCATAAGAAAGCAATGTGTTTTGAAAATTGAAATTATTCCAGGAAACATAAAGTCCTTTTCAGGTGATACTTAGATCCTTCACTGGCCATGACTTATTTCCAGAACCAACAGTAATTATTTTTCATTTGAAATAATTCTGTGACTTTCAAATCACCTCTATTTTTGAGAATTCATTTTAGTGAAACTAATCTATTTTTACTGCCTTTTCTGCACATGAACTTGTCCTTGTAAAAATTTACTTTGTTCAGATTATTCTTCTCAAAAAAAAAAAAAGGCTAAATTTCACTTTGGAAAACTTCAACGTTAAGAACTTAACCATACATCACCCTACTCATACCTGGTTCCCTTAAACTTGTGTTTAAAACCAGCTGGGTTCCAGCCCTGCCACCAGAGGGAGTAGTACAGGTCCTTTCTAGCAATACTAGCAGCAATTTTATTTATCTATTTATTTATTTAAGATTCTTTTTTTGATGTGGACCATTTTTAAAGTCTTTATTAAACTTGTTACAATATTGCTTCTGTTTTATGTTTTGGTTTTTTGGCCCAGAGGCATGTGGGATCTTAGCTCCCTGACCAGGGATCAAACCTGAACCCCCTGCATTGGAAAGTGAAGTCTTAACCACTGGACCGCCAGAGAAGTCCCAATACTAGCAGTAATTTTAAAATACAAAATCTTCTTTTTCTTTTCCCCAATTTTCCCACAGTACTGGACATATTTCTATTATATTTTGGCCAGAGGGAAAGTATATTTTTATCATTTTTCTCAAAGAATAACTTAAATTGTGTTACCAAATCCACTGAACATGCTGTAGGCTTCCAGCCACTCTTCCAGATTTCCTTTGACTTGAGTTCACAAAGAACTCCAATTTCACTGTTGGTGGGAATGTAAATTTGTACAACCACTATGGAAAATAGTATGGAGGTTACTCAAAAAATTAAAAATACAACTACCATATGATCCAGCAATTCCACTTCTGGGTATTTATCCAAAGAAAATGAAAACATTAATTCAAAAAGACATATGCACCCCAATGCTTATTGCAGCATTTTTTACAATAGCCAAGATATGGAAGCAACCTAAATGTCCATGAATAGATGAATGGATAAAGAAGATGTGGTGTATATATACAATGCAATATTATTCAGCCTTTTGGCACAACATGGATGGACTTTGAGGGCTCTGTGCTAAGTGAAATAAGACAGAGAAAAACAGATGTATGATTTAACTTTTATGTGGAATCTGAAAAATGAGACAAATGAACAAACATAACAGAAACAATAGATACAGAGAACAAACTGGTGGTTGCCAGAGAGGGGGAGGATGGGTGAAATAGGCGAAGGGGTTCAAGAGGTACAAACTTTCAGTTATGAAATAAATGTCTTGGGGATGTAATGTACAGCACAGAATATAGTCAATAATATTGTAATTACTTTGTATGGGGATAGATGGTAACTAGAATGATTACGGTGACCATTTTGTAATATATAAAAATACTGAATAATTATGTTGTATATCTGAGACTAATAAAACACTGTAAGTCAGTTATACTTCAATAAAACAAACTACAACCAACCAACTCCAATTTAAACAAGTTCCCTGCAGTGTGAAACCTGGAAGGCAGGGCTCTCGGGGGCTCAGGCAGAGGCTGTGTACTAGTGCTCATAGAGGCATTTCAATATTTTAGTAACTAGCACAGCCCTATATTTGGGAACCAGCCAGGTATCAGCCCTTAATATGTGCTTAAAGATAGGTCCGAAAGGAAACACAGACCTTTAGCATCAAATGCCTTGGGAGAGAAGAGAGGGACTTCTAGGGACTATCATTTTATGCTCTACAAAAGTCCATGGCACTTAAATTTTTTTACAACAAACATATTCCACTTCGGGTAATTTTTTTTTAACCTCAAAAATAGCAAAGATTTGGGCTTCCCTGGTGGCGCAGTGGTTGGGAGTCCGCCTGCCAATGCGGGGGACACGAGTTTGTACCCCAGCCCGGGAAGATCCCACATGCCGCGGAGCGGCAGGGCCCGTGAGCCATGGCCACTGAGCCTGCGCGTCCGGAGCCTGTGCTCCGCAACGGGAGAGGCCACGGCAGTGAGAGGCCCGCGTACTGCAAAAAAAAAAAAAAAAAAAGCAAAGATTTGCTATTCTCCCTGAGCTTCTGGAAGACCGTCCCAGGATCCCGGTAAATTACTAACCTGACATTGTTGTATAAAATATGAGATCCAACACTTATTTCTCCAGACCATGGTACTATTAACAAATAAACAAGAAGAAGGAAAGTTTGGGGCCAGCTAGGTTAAGCATCCAATCCCAGTAACTTAAGCAAGTAGCAAGGCATTGAAAAACACACTTGAAAATTCTCATCCTGGACCTTTTCCTCCCTTCTCCTCTGACAGAAGGAGGAATAAAGCTGACAAAGAACGTCCGCAGTCAGGCAATGCTTGGAGTATCCCTTGGTCTCCCTGGCTGGAGACAACAGGGACAGCTGGCCCCTGGACCAGCAGCATCACCTGGAAGGTCGCTACGAATGCAAATTCTCAGACCCCACACCAGCTGAATCAGAAAGTTTGGGGGTGGGGCCCAGAGATCTGCATTTTAACAAGCCCTCCAGGGGAATCTGATGCAGTAAAGTCAGACTCTCTGCCTTAGGGCATCTGCTTTCCCCTTAAGGGATCCATTGCTGGAGGCCACCTGAATAGAGGAGCCGGCTGTGGGAGGCATGGGACCCTTCATAGGAGGAAATGAGCTTCCTCCTTGAAACCCTGGGGAGAAAGGATGTATTGAGACTGCTGTTTGCCCGTGTATTCCACAACTTGTATCACAGGGCCTTTGAAGCTTCTCACATTATTATATACCAAGATGGAAAATACAGATATTTTCTAACCAGAGAAAAACATGGACAGAGAAGGGCAAATGGAGAGGGAAAGTTGGATCGGAGATGATTTAAGAAGGGACTTGCCTTTCTGAAGAAACATATCCTACCTACACAGGGCTCATCCACGCCTGAAATTCTACCACCAGATCCCTGCTCCTTGCGCATGACAGCCTCTGAGATCGTCAGCTGACACCTCAGTGGCGATGAGATCAGCTGAGAGCACACGGGAGGCAGTTGAGGGAAAGTGAGAGATGAGATAATGACTGAAGTACCCCTTGCGCTGTTATTCCTAACCATAACCCTCATGGGGATGAAAGAGTGAACACTAGGAAGGAGGCTAGAAAGCTATGTTTCTTGAAACCAGTGTCTTGGGAGATTTCAAGCGAGTTTCACTTTGCTTTCAAAATTGTGCCATAACTCTTCCAATTTCCCTCAAAAGGCAATAGAAAGGAGGGCCAGTGGTTCTCCCAGGACACAAGCTCAGCACTCTGCTGTTTATTGCCTATGTGACCTCAGGAAATTACTTAACCTTTCCAGTTGTCTGGTCTGTGAAACAGGGCAGTAGTAGTACAAGTAAGATCCCTGGCATTTAGTAAGTGTTACCTGTTATGATGATATTGAAACTTCTTTTTTTTTTTTTTTTTTTTGCGGTACGCGGGCCTCTCTCTGTTGTGGCCTCTCCCGTTGCGGAGCACAGGCTCCAGACGCGCAGGCCCAGCGGCCATGGCTCACGGGCCCAGCCGCTCCGCGGCATGTGGGATCTTCCCAGACCAGGGCACGAACCCGTGTCCCCTGCATCGGCAGGCGGACTCCCAACCACTGCGCCACCAGGGAAGCCCGAAACTTCTATTATTGAATTAAATTAAATAAATGAAAACTTCATAGTAAGACACTGAAAGACAAGGGCTTCCTGGGAACAAGAATAAAGCATTTCGATTCACCTTGTGTTTATGTCTGAGGTTTCTTAAACTAGAACCACATTAAAACTCCTGGGAATGCCTACTTTTCATTTGGAGCACGGACAGCACTGTCATTGGCCGGTGAAGAAGGGATGTGAGTCAGAAACCCACAGGGCAGCCAACTGTCAGACTCATTCTATACGGACTGGGGACTCTCCCAACCAGGAGGAGTAAGGTGGTTCCTTTAATACAGGAACATAAGAGCCCAGGAGGGAAGGCCTGAGAGCCAAAAGAACCCAACAAGAGAGGGGGTGTTACCAAACCAGGTGTTTGCCCAACTTACAGCAAGCCAGATAATGAGATGTGGAGGTCTGCAGCAGAGAAAACGTTTATTCCAAGGCAGCCAAGCGAGGAGACAGGAGAACAAATCTCAAACCCACTTCCCCGAAGGCGAGGAGCTCAGGATATTCACGGGATAAAGCTGGGTCGTCAGGAGCATGGAGGAAGGTGATTGGAAATAAGAAAAAGGTGAGCTAATTATCATTCTGCACAGGTGCAACTAAGCTACAAGCTTCTTCATGGGACATGTACTCAGAAAACCATGCCTTAGCACCTTGGGAGGGTGGAGTTTTGGGCCCTCTGACGTCAAAAGGACGCTCGTGCATGCTTGGTTGGTGGGTCAGCGTTCCCAACCAGTCTTAACCAGTCTTAACCAGCTCAAACTCAAATTGGACACAGCTGACTCCAAGTTACTGAATAACAACTTGGGTAAACACCTTATTGATTAGGCCACGTGATGCTTGTAGGACATGCAAGTTTTTGTAAAAACAATTAAAGGGAGCTTGGTCAGTGAAGGCAGATTACAGTTCATTATTTATTAAGCAAGCTATAGTTTAATGAATCTAACTGATGACTACCCTCGGTTTCTTTAAAGAAATACTAAATATAACACAGTAACAAACTGTTATATCCATAAATAAAGATTACAGTTCCCAGGATCCTTTGAAGTTGGGTGTGGCTATATGTCTAAATTTTGGGACAACAAAATGGGATGTAAGCAGATAACAATGGGATGTAAGCAGAAGTGAGTTTACCCTATTCTTTCTTCTTCCTCCTCTCTGCTGCCTGGAATGTAGACATGATGGCTGGAGCTCTGAGCAGCCATCTTGAACCATGAGGTGACCCTGAGCCTGGAAGCCTGTGCTAACATAGATAGACAAGAGCCTGAGTCCTCTACGATTTTGTGAAACTGCCATCCAGTCTTGAACTGCCCACTTCCAGATTTCTTTTATATGAGAGAAAAATAAATTTCCAATTTATTTAATCCACTGTTATTTTTGGCTTTTCTGATACATGCAGACAAATATAATCCCAAATGGTACAGAAATTTGACACATTAGTTATCTAAAAAGATTTTTTAAGTTTGTGAGTGTACAACATAATCAGGGCAACTAGATATTTGATGCTGGTTCCTGAAGAAAGGGATAGTGAGTATCCCAAATGGCAAAAGAGATAAAGAGGGAACTTTCATAATAAAAGAATCATTTCAATAGGAAGATATTTTTAATCTTAAATGTGTATGCAGTTAATACCATAGCTTCAAATTATATAAAGCAAAAACTAACAGACTACTGGGAGAGGTAAACAAATTCACAAATTATTTTAACAATCTCTCTTAGTAACTGATAGAACAAGCAAACAAACAAAAAGGTAGTAATAATGTAGAAGGTTTAAACAATCCAATTCCCTCCTGGGTATATTCAAAGAAATGAGCTCTTATGGGACTTCCCTGGTGGTTCCACACGCCTCAGGGCCAAAAAACCAACACATAAAACAGAAGCAGTATTGTAACAAATTCAATAAAGACTTTAAAACTGGTCCACATCAAAAAAAAAAAAATCTTAAAAAAATAACTTAAAAAATAATTTTAAAAAAAGAAAGAAATGAGCTCTTATGTCCACCAAAAGACATGTGCAAGAACATTCACAGCAGCTTTATTTATAATAGCCAAAAAACTGGAAAGAGCCTATATGGTTATTAATAGCAGAATGGATAAATTGTGTTATGTTGATCAGCAAATACGGCACAGCAATGAAAAGAAATGGATGTGGCCAATACAGTTCATTCACCAATCCCATAGATGTGATGTTGAATAAAGAAATCAGTTACAGACTATATATTCTAGGATTCTGGGTACATGAAGTTCAAAAGTGGATAAAACTGATGTATAATACAGGTCAGAATGGCATTTAACCCTGGAAGGTTACGAGCTGGAAGCAGAGCAGAAAGGAGCCTCCTGTGGTGCTAGAATGTTCCATATCTCTACCTAGGAGGTGATTACATGTATGTATGTATGTGTAAAAATTTATCACATTTATCTGTATACTTTACTATATATATGTTATACCTCAATAAATAAAATAAATTGAAGAGGCATTATTTGGGCGTTTAATGCAGAAAAATTATTTCATATCTTCCCAAATATCTAGCAGTTTTTCTTGTTATAATTATGTAAAGAAAAAGTAACGTTTTCTCACCAAGCACCATGCATACACCCGCAAACCCCTCCAGTTCATACTTGGGTGCAATAAAAATGTTTAATTTTCTCTATGTACCTTGACATGAATAGGCTCGAAACTTCTGCTGTGGGTAACGAGAAGTTACTTAGGTTGTTTGGGAAGAGCCTGGGAGTAGAAGGATCAATGATGGAGAATTCCGGCATTGGACTGGAGAAGGACTTGGCTGACAGAGGTGTGATGTCAATTTTATGTGTCAACTTAACTGGCTCACAGGATGCCCAGATGCCTGCATAAACATTATTTCTGGGTGTGTCTGTGAGGGGTGTTTTCAGAAGAGCTTAGGTTGTGAATCAGTGGACTCAGTATAGCAGACGGCCCTCCCCAATGTGAGTGGGCATCGTCCAACCTGTTGAGGGTCCAAATAGAATAAAAAGGCAAAGGAAGGTTGAATTCTCTCTCTCTCTCTCTCTCTCTGCCTGACTGAATGGGCTGAGATATCAGTCTTCTCCTGCCACTGCCTGATGTGGAGGGGTGTTTAAGAAAGAGATGTGTGAAAACTGCTATTAAATTGTCTGTAATGAAGGAATAGAGGGTGTGTTGTCCTCAATGTCTCTCAGTGTCCCCTATGTAAGGAAAACCTCTCTCACGCCACAGCGACAGGAAGGGCTGTGCTTTTTGAGAAGCTGGTTTGGGTTTACCTTATGATGAATGATTATTTTCCCCACCCTGTCCTGGCTGCTAAGGAGCTTGCAGCTACGGCAACTAGAGAGGGCTTTGAAATGCACCTGTGCACTTATCTACTCCTAGCTTCACGTTCTTTTCTTTGTTCTGCTTCCTTTTACTCCACTTTCTCAACTATTTCATTTTGTGTTCTTAAACATATCTTTGGAAGCTGCCAAAACTCCTCCTTTAGGATACAGGTGGGGAATAAATAAATAAGAAAGGAGATGGACAAGTCCACTAAGATGGAGAAAGATTGCAAAAAAGGCTGAATAGACATTACTCCAAAGACAATGGTCAACAGGCATATAAAAATATGATTAAAATCACTAACCACTCAAGCAATGCAAATGAAAACCACAATGAGATTTTGCCTCAGACTGATTACGATAGCAGGAAGGAAGGAAGGAAGGGAGGGAGGGAGGGAAGGAGGAAGGAAGGAATGGAGAAAGAAGGAGGGAGGAAAAAACAAGTGTTGGCAAGGATGAGGAGAAAAGGGAACACTTGTACACTGTTGGTGAGATTGTAAGATGGTGCAACTGCTATGGAAAACATTATGGAGGTTCCTCAAAAAGTTAAAAATAGAACTACCATATGATCCAGTAATTTCACTTTGGGGTAGATATCCAAAAGAACTGAAAGTTGGGTTTTGAAGAGATATTTGCAGACCCATGTTCATAGCAGCACTATTCACAATAGACAAGAGGTAGAAGCAACCCAAATGTCCATCAACAAATGGATAAACAAAATGTGGTACATACATACATTAGAATGTTATGCAGTCCTAAAAAGTAAGTTCTAACACATGCTACACCATGGATGAACCTTGAAGACATTATGCTAAGTGAAATAAACTTGTCACAAAAGTCGAATACTGTATGATTTCACTTATATGAGGTACGACAGAAAGTAGAATGATGGCTACCAGGGGGAGTGGGGAGTTGTTCTTTAATGGGTACAGAATTTCAGTTTTGCAAGACAAAAAGTTCTTGAGTATTAGGTACACTTACATTGTTGTGTGAGTATATACAACAATGTGTACTTAACGGAGAAAGATTAAGATGGTAAATTTAATGTTATGTGCAATTTACCACATTTTTTAAAAGTAAAGGCAAAAAAGATAAGCTTATATCCTTTCCCAGTTTTGCTCAGTATGCTTCCCAATCTCAACCTGAAGGAAGCTGGTGGTTTCATTTGGAATCTGTCACATTCCATTCCTGCCATTCAGGAGAGAGGGGAGCTATTTCCATCCAACCAGTGAGGGTAAGAAGAAATTCAATCACCTGGCTTGCATGTCAGTAAACATTCAGCATCTGAACAAAGAAGCCTTTCACTTGTATGATCATTTTTCTTAGGTTTCCTTTTTCCTGAGTAAGATTGCCAAAACTTTCAACTGCTTTCCTTGAATACATAATCAGAACCACGTGATTATGAGACAGGAATTTTTTTTTCCTTCTGCCTCTCTCTCAACATCTACCCCCTTGTTCTTACATGCTTATGACAATATATCTCCCACACAAAACTAAAGAAGCAAAAATTTTTCAGTAAAGTGCTTTATATTGAAGATCCAAGTTATTTAACATACTGTGTGACTAAAGCAGGCTAACGGTAGAAGCAGAGAAGAATATAGGTTAGTGAGTCAACACTTTTCTAGTTCATCTGAGGCCAAGCAGTCTTTTCAGATGATTCATGGTTCATTCACTTTTATTCAGTCTTGGTTGCTTTACTTTTTTTTCACTCCAACCTGAAGGCCACACTCATGGGTGGTTCCCGTTCCAGGCTGTGTTGAAGTTTTGTATGAGGTTAAAACATGATAAGTTTGGTTCAGATATCTGGTTTTAATGTCATATGATAAAAGCCAGAGATAAACCAAGAAACAAAACCAAGTAAGAATGTATAAAATAAAGTGATTGTTCTGTGAATTTAAAGAGTGAAAATCTGTTCACTCCACCTGATACATCACCCCACACTCAAGTATAAGAGCTGAGTTAAATTTAGACGGTAATTATACTTGCTCTGTGACCTTGGGAAAATCTTCAACTTTCATCTAATTTTTTCCACCCATAAATGATCACTAATATTCTGTACTTCAGGGACTTCCCTGGTGGTCCAGTGGTTAAGACTCTGCACTCCCAATGCAGGGGGCCCACGCTCCATCCCTGGTCAGGGAAAAAGATTCCGCATGCCGCAACTAAAGGAGCCCATATGCCTCAGCTAAAAGATCCCACAACTTAGTGCCGCAACTAAGACCTGGCACAGCTAAATAAATAAATAAATAAATATTTTAAAAAATATTATGTACTTCTGACTCAAGAAATGTTGATTCCAATGAGGAACAGAAATGCTATGGGATATGCTCAGAATTTCATACAGGGGCAGAGAAAAACAAGCTGACAGAATGCACCTGAGGGAGGTCAAGGTGAGAATGGTGCTTTCTGCTTGTGACTTTCTCAGTCCAGCTTATCCAACAAACCAGCTCCACTAGGAGTCATGCTTTACTTGAAATCCAAGCCAGTCCCTGCCAATGAAGTATCAGAGGTAAGTTTCTTCTTCCCTCTCTCCCATCCCCCCTTCCTTTCTTCATTCCTCCCTTCTTCCCTCCCAGTCCTTCCTTCAGCAGGTGTATTTTGAGCACCTGCTATACACCAGGCACAGCACAAGATGCTAAGGATACAGACATGGCTCCCACAGTCATGGAGACAAGAGTAGCATGAAGACGGACCTTTAAAAAAGTAAATGTGGAAACGAAATCACAAACCTTATATGCTTTAACTCACCTTGGTTAGAAAAAGGTAATCAGAACAGAAGCTAATTGCCTCAGTCACCTCAGTCAGCAGTTAACAAACAACTCTTAAAACAGTAGTTCTTAAAGTGAGGCCCACAGAACCCTGGGATCCCCTGGGAGCTTGATGGTTTCCCAAGACTTAAAGTCTTTTCTGATGAGATCGATGGTGATATTACAAAGATGATTTTTTAAATATATTGTATAATGAAGTATGTCAACATATGGGTGATTTGCCCCTGTGAATCTATTTTCCAAGTGACCAGTGCACGATGTTACAAAATCACTGCATGGGTAAAAGGTCCATTCAAAGTGCAAGACTGATCAAGGGATTTTAATGTAAAAGAGAACAAAAAGTTCATTCCTATGGATTCAGACTCCACGTTGCAACTAGACTTTAAGAAACTACCACTTACCAAGTTTTGATATAATATCAAAGAAGAATATGGATAAGTTTCTTAAAAGACTTTTAAAATGCCCCACCCACCATTTCCAACACATGTCCATGTGAGGCCAGAATTTCTCTTTTGTTTTTTTTTAAAGGTTTAATTTTATTTTTATTTTTTGGCTGCATTGGATCTTCGTTGCTGCGTGCTGGCTTTCTCTAGTTGTGGCGAGCAGGGGGCTACTCTCCCTCGCACTGAACGGGTTTCTCACTGCAGTTGCTTCTCTTGTTGCAGAGCAGGGGCTCTAGGCACACGGGCTTCAGTAGTTGTGGCTCGCGGGCTCCAGAGCACAGGCTCAATAGTTGTGGCTCACGGGCTTAGTTGCTCCGCGGCATGTGGGATCTTCCTGGACAAGGGATCAAACCCGTGTCCCCTGAATTGGCAGACAGATTCTTACCCACTGCGCCACCAGGGAAGTCCCCAGAATTTCTTCAAACGAAAACAACATATTAATTGGACACAGAAGCAGACATAAGAATCCTCCAGTTGGGACTCCCCTGGTGGTCCAGTGGTTAAGACTCCGTGCTTCCACTGCAGGGAGTGTGGATTTGATCCCTGGCTGGGGAACTAGGATCCCACATGCCTGGTGGCCAAAAACAAAAAAATCCTCCAGTCTTCTATTGAGCCAGACATGAAATAGGTTTGCAAAAATGTAAAACAATGCCACTCTTCTCATTAATAATTTTTTTGTTTTAGAAAATATACTTTTCATAAAATAAGTTATGTTAGCATATAATGGGTTTATTATTTTTATTTTTAAACAATAAATATTTTCAAGTGTCTCAATTATAATTTCTAATACAGTAACTGTAAATAGACATAATCCCTACATACAAAAACACTTTGGAGTCCTCAAAAATTTTTAAGAGTGAAAAAGAATCCTAAGACCAAAACTTTCAGAACCACCATGTTAAAAGAATGGCGGAAGGAAACTGAGGCTTCTTTTATCTCCGCCACTGAGAAACTGAAGTAAGTCATCTACAGAGTGAAGAAGGCTGTGGGTGGAGGGTAATCTAAGATTTGAGAAGAGATGAGGAAGCTTAAGATGGTCACTATGGAAAGCCAGGAGGGTGCTAACAATATAACGGGACGCTGCTCTCGGGCTTCTCTTAGCTTCTTCCTCTTGGACATCCTTTCTGATGCCAGCGCCAATGTGAGCAGGGGCTTTCTTGCCTGGGGAGCTGTTTCCAGATGACCCAGAGTGCCAACCTTCATGCTGTCCTCACTGTCCCAGAGCCACACTGAGATTCAAGCATCAGTGGGCTGAGTGTCCTCCCCCAATGCCCAGTCTCACGTGGCCCACGAGAGCCTTCCACCTTCTTTGTCCATTACCTGAGAGCCTGTTCCTTCACATTCATATCAACTCAGGCAAAGGTGGCCTTGAGAGAGGGCTCACCAGCCACTCAGCACTTCAACAGACACAGCCAGACTCTGAATTTAATTTGAGCTTAACCTGGACCCCCCCCCCAGTCAAAGAATGCTCTCCCTGACTATACTATGGCTTCTTCTCCCCAGCGTGCCCTCTCAGACCTCTCTATGCTCCCAGAATCCTCTCTCTGTAGTTTTTTTTTTAGCAAATTTTTTTTGTTTTAATTAATTTATTTTATTTATTTACTTTTGGCTGCATTGGGTCTTCGTTGCTGTGCGTGGGCTTTCTCTAGTTGCGGCGAGCGGGGGCTACTATTCGTTGTGGTGCGCGGGCTTCTCATTGTGGTGGCTTCTCTTGTTGTGGAGCACGGGCTCTAGGTGTGCGGGCTTCAGTAGTTGTGGCTCACAGGTTCTAGAGTGCAGGCTCAGTAGCTGTGGCACACGGGCTTAGTTGCTCCGCGGCATGTGGGATCTTCCCAGACCAGGGCTTGAACCCATGTCCCCTGCATTGGCAGGTGGATTCTTAACCACTGCGCCACCAGGGAAGCCCCTCTTTTTTTTTTTTTTAACTTCGATTTGCATTTATTTTTTGCGGCATGTATTCCTGGGCCATACGTTTTTGTTTCTTCAGTTTCTCCTGGGATATCTTTTTCTTCTGTGCAACCTCCTCTTCTAGTTTAAGAACAATCTGCTCTTCTTCAGCAAGGATCATCTCAGTGTGGCAGGAAGAACTCATGTAGGGGTTGCATCTTCGGGGCTTTGTTCACCTGGATGTGCTCAATGACCAGACAGTCTACATCTAAGCCCCTAAGTTCAGCATTACTCTCTGCATTCTTGAGCATGTGCAATACAAATTCAGCCCTCTTTTTGGGCCACCTGCATCCAGCCCCACTTTTGGCCTGGGCACACCTACCAAGTCCACCACTGAAACAACGGAATGGCACACATTGCTCTGTAAAGTGACACCCTTCAGGTACTTCGTGGATTTTCAGATATGCATACCCTTAATAGCGTGGGCAGTTTCATGAGTGTTCTCAAAGTGAACCTCTTGATTTGCATGATTTTGTGGGGTTTTCTGGGTGAAGTGAACAGCAACTCATTTTCAGAGGTAACTTCAGGCTGCTTGTAGTTTCTTATTAGAACCCAGAGGGGAAAAAGCAATCCTCCTCTGTCAGGCAGTCAATCGACTGTGGTGGTAAGCCATTCATTTATCCAACTGCATTTGCACAGTACCCACCATGTGCCAGGTACTGTGCTAATGATGGGAATACAATTGTAAGGAAAATGGTTATGATAAGGACTTTCATGGAGCTGACAATCAAGAAGGGGACAGATGTTAAACAAAGACAAAATAAATGTCAGGCAGAGTTAAGACAGCAGAGTGGGAGGACACGGAGTTTGTATCTCTCCACAACTAGGGCACATACCAAATGCTGGCGGGAGACCTCAATGCCCAAGGAGACAGGAGGAGTCCCCAAGTGACCGGGTAGGACATGGGGAGTGTGAGGGAGGAGAAGTGGAGGCCAGACGGTAATGGCACCCCTGAGGGGTGGCTGGGAGAGGGGAGGGGTTCCCACAACTGGAGGGACCCTAGGGGGCTTGGACGATCAGCAGGGAGTGCAGCTAGCATTTCCCCTGCCCAGTCAGGCCCCAGGAAGCCTGCTGGGCTCCCGGGCCAGGTCCTCTGCCCTCCGAGGCCCCCTCCAGCTGCATTGGTCCCAGGGGCGTAGGAGGGAGGGAGAAAGGGGGAAGAGGAGAGGCAGACGGGGCATGGGGGGGTACCTTCCAGAACCAGAGGATCAAAGGAAGCGCAGCGGGTGTTTCCCCCACTCACTTGGGCCCCGGGAAGCTGGCTGGGCTACCAGGCTAGGTCTTCTGCCCTCCAAGGGCCCCTCTGGCCGCATTGGTCCTAGGGGCGTAGAAGGGAGGGCCGGAGGAAGAGGAGGGGCCAACCGGGAGAGGCCCTCCAGGAATGGAGGATGGGGAACCACACCTAGCATTTCCCCCACCCACTCGGGCCCAGGGACCTGCTGGGGTCCCAGAATTGGTCCTACACCCTCTGAGGCCAGAGGCACTCCTGGGCCCCTCCAGCTGCCTCTGGGCCTAAGCCCTGCCCCCCAACCGCCCAGGGCCTTTTCCACACCTGTGGATCCTATGC
The DNA here is from genome assembly GCF_949774975.1 of Lagenorhynchus albirostris. Lineage (NCBI taxonomy): Eukaryota > Metazoa > Chordata > Mammalia > Artiodactyla > Delphinidae > Lagenorhynchus > Lagenorhynchus albirostris. The sequence continues at coordinate 82,082,775 of NC_083101.1, forward strand.
ATAGGCCCCACCCCTGCCTAAACCCCACCCCTGCCTAAGCCCTGCCCTTTTCTCGCTTTTTGTTTTCCTCTTTTTCGCTATTGTGGTTCTGTTTTAACTTCCAGTTGTTGTTTCATCTATATATTTTTTAACATATCTGTTCGTTTTCTAATTTTATTTTACTTTTTGCTCTGTTATTGTTCTGCTCCTTTTTTTCCCTTTCTTTTTTTTTTTTCTTGCTGCCCCACTCAGCTCGTGGGATCTTGGTTCATGAGCGGGGATCAGGCCTGAGCTCCTGTGATGGAGCTCTGAGTCCAAACCACTGGACTAAAAGAGAACCTCACACTCCAGGGAATATTCATCAGAGTGAGGTCTCCCAGAGGTCCTCATCTCGGCACCAAGACCTGGTTCTACCCAACAGCCTACAAACTCCAGTGTTGGAAGCCTCAGGCCAAACAACCAGTAAGACAGGAACAAAATCCCATGCATCAAAAAAAAAAAAAAAAAAAGGAGATGACAAAAAAAACATGTCACAGATGAAGGAGCAAGGTAAAAACCTACAAGACCAAATAAATGAAGAAGATATAGGCAGTCTACCTGAAAAAGAATTCAGAGTAATGATAGTAAAGATGATCCAGAATCTCGGAAATAGATTGGTGGCACAGATCAAGACAATACAAGAAATGTTTAACAAAGATCTAGAAGAACTAAACAACAAACAGAGATGAACAACACAATAACTGAAATGAAAAATGCACTAGAAGGAATAAACAACAGAATAACAGAGGCAGAAGAATGAATAAGTGAGCTGGAAGACAGAGGTGGAAATAACTGCCAAAGAGCAGAATGAAAAAAAAGAATGAAAAGAATTGAAGACAATCTCAGAGACTTCTGGGACAACACCAAGTGCACCAACATTCGAATTATAGGGGTCCTGGAAGTACAGAAAAAGAAAGGGTCTGAGAAAATATTCGAAGAGACTATACTCGCAAACTCACCTAACATGGGAAAGGAAATAGCCACCGAAGTCCAGGAAGTGCAGGGAGTCCCATGCAGGATTAACCCTAGGAGAAACACACCAGACACATATTAATCAAACTAATGAAAATTAAATTCAAAGAAAAAATACTAAAAGCAGCAAGGGAAAAGCAAAAAATAACATACAAGGGAATCCCCATAAGGTTATCAGCTGATTTTTCAGCAGAAACTCTGCAGGCCAGAAGGGAGTGGCAGTATATACTTAAAGGGCTGAAAGAGAAAAACCTACAAACAAGATTACTCTACCCAGCAAGGAGCTCATTCAGATTCCATGGAGAAATCAAAAGCTTTAGAGACAAGCAAAATCTAAGAGAATTCAGCACCACCAAATCAGCTTTACAACAAATGCTAAAGGAACTTCTCCAGTCAGGAAACACAAAAGAAGAAAAAGACCCACACAAACAAACCCAAAACAATTAAGAAAATGGTAATAGGAACATACATATCAATAACTACCTTAAATGTAAATGTATTAAATGCTCCAACCAAAAGACACAGGCTGGCTGAATGGATACAAAACCAACACCCATATATATGCTGTCTGCAAGAGACCCACTTCAGACCTAGGGACACATACAGACTGAAAGTGAAGGCATGGAAAAAGATATTCCATGAAAATGGAAATCAAAAGAAAGCTGGAGTAGCAATACTCGTATCAGATAAAATAGACTTTAAAATAAAGACTGTTACAAGAGACAAGGAAGGACACTACATAATGATCAAGGGATCAATCCAAGAAGAAGATATAACAATTATAAACATTTATGCACTCAACATAGGGGCACCTCAATACATAAGGAAAATGCTAACAGCCATAAAAGGGGAAACTGACAGTAACACAATAATGGTGGGGGACTTTAACACCCACTTACACCAATGGACAGATCATCCAAACAGAAAAGAAAGAAAGAAATACAAGCTTTAAATGACACAATAGACCAAACAGATTTAATTGATGTTTATAGGACATTCTACCCGAAAGTGGCAGAATACACTTTCTCCTCAAGTGCACGCGGAACATTCTCCAAGATAGATAACATCTTGGGTCACACATCAAGCCTTGGAAAATTTAAGAACACTGAAATTGTATCAAGTATCTTTTCTGACCACAATGCTATGAGATTACAAATCAATTACAGGAAAAAAACTGTAAAAAACACAAATACATGGAGGCTACACAGTGCACTACTAAATAACCAAGAGATCACTGAAGAAATCAAAGAGGAAATTTAGTAATACATAGAAACAAATGACAACGAAAACACGATGAGCCAAAACACATGGGACACAGCAAAAGCAGTTCTAAGAGGGAAGTTTATAGCAATTAAAACTCACCTCAAGAAACAAGAAAAATCTCAAATAAACTATTTAACCTTACATCTAAAGCAATTGGAGAAAGAAGAAGAAAGAAAACCCAGTCAGTAGAAGGAAAGAAATCATAAAGATCAGAGCAGAAATAAATGAAATAGAAACGAAGAAAACAATAGCAAAGATCAATAAAACTAAAAGTTGGTTCCTTGAAAAGATAAACAAAATTGATAAACCTTTAGCCAGACTCATCAAGAAAAAAAGGGAGAGGACGCAAATCAATAAAATTAGAAATGAAAAAGGAGAAATCAGAATTGACACTGCAGAAATACAAAAGATTATGAGACTACTACAAACAACTATATGCCAAAAAAATGGACAACCTCAAAGAAATGGACCAATTCTTGGAAAGGTATAACCTTCCAAGACTGAAACAGGAAGAATTAGAAAATATAAACAGACCTATCACAAATAATGAAATTGAAACTGTAATTATAAATCTTCCAACAATTAGAAGTCCAGGACTAGGTGGCTTCACAGGTGAATTCTATCAAACATTTAGAGAAGAGCTCACACCTATCCTTCTCAAACTCTTCCAAAAAATTGCAGAGGGAGAAACACTCCGAAATTCGTTCTATGAGGCCACTTTCACCCTGATACCAAAACCAGACAAGGATATCACAAAAAAGGAAAACTACAGACAAATATCACTTATGAACATAGACGCAAAAATTCTCAACAAAATACTAGCAAACAGAATCCAACAACACATTAAAAGGATTATACGCCATGATCAAGTGGGATTTATCCGAGGAATGCAAGAATTCTTCAATATATACAAATCAATCAATGTGGTACACCATATTAACAAATTCAGGAATAAAGACCATATGATCATCCCAATTGATGCAGAAAAAGCTTTTGACAAAATTCAACACCCATTTGTGATAAAAACTCTCCAGAAAGTGGGCACAGAGGGAACCTATCTCAACATAATAAAGGCCATACAGGACAAACCCACAGCAAACATCATTCTCAATGGTGAAAAACTGAAAGCATTCCCTCTAAGATCAGGAAGAAGACAAGGATGTCCACTCTCACCACTATTATTCAACATAGTTTTGGAAGTCTTTGCCACGATAATTGGAAAAGAAAAAGAAATAAAAGGAATACAAATTGGAAAAGAAGTAAAGCTGTCACTGTTTGCAGATGACATGATACTATACATAGAAAATCCTAAAGATGCCTCCAGAAAACTACTAGGACTAATCAATGAATTTGGTAAGGTTGCGGGATTCAAAATTAATGCACAGAAATCTCTTGCATTCCTGTACTCTAACAATGAAAAATCAGAAAGAGAAATTAAGGAAATAATCCCATTCACCACTGCAACAAAAAGAACAAAAAAACCTAGGAATAAACCTACCTAAATATGCAAAAGACCTGTATTCAGAAAACTATAAAACACTGATGAAAGAAATCAAAGATGACATAAACAGATGGAGAAATACACCATGTTCTTGGACTGGAAGAATCAATATTGTGAAAATGACTATATTACCCAAAGCAATCAACAGATTCAATGCAATCTATTAAATTACCAACGGCATTCTTCACAGAATTAAAACAAAAAATTTTACAATTTGTATAGAAACACAAAGGACCTCAAATAGCCAAAGCAATCTTGAGAAAGAAAAACAGAGCTGGAGGAATCAGGCTCCCCAACTTCAAACTATACTACAAAGCTACAGTAATCAAGACAGTATGGTACTGGCACCAAAAAAGAAATATAGATCAACAGTACAGGACAGAAAGCCCAGAGATAAACCTACGCACATATGGTCACCTAATTTATGACGGAAGCAAGAATATACAATGGAGAAAAGACAGCCTCTTCAATAAGTGGTGCTGGGAAAACTGGACAGCTACATGTAAAAGAATGAAATTAGAACACTAACACCATACACAAAAATAAACTCAAAATGGGGCTTCCCTTGTGGCGCAGTGGTTGAGAGTCCGCCTGCCAACGCAGGGGACACAGGTTCGTGCCCCAGTCTGGGAAGATCCCACATGCTGCGGAGCGGCTGGGCCCATGAGCCATGGCCACTGAGCCTGCGCGTCCGGAGCCTGTGCTCCACAACGGGAGAGGACACAGCAGTGAGAGGCCCGCGTACCACAAAACAAATAAAGTAAAATAAAATAAAAATAAACTCAAAATGGATTAAAGACCTAAATGTAAGATAGACACTGTAAAACTCTTTGAGGAAAACATATGCAGAACACTGTTTGACATAAATCACAACAACATCTTTTTTGACCCACCTCCTAGAGTAATGAAAATAAAAACAAAAATAAACAAATGGGACCTAATGAAACTTAAAAGCTTTTGCACAGTAAAGGAAACTATAAATAAGATGAAAGGACAACCCTCAGAATGGGAGAAAATATTTGCAAACAAAGCAATGGACAAAGGATTAATCTCCAAAATATAAAAACTCATGGAGCTCAATATCAAAAAAACAAACAATCCAATTAAAAAGTGGGCAGGAGACCTAAATAGACATTTCACCAAAGAAGACATACAGATGGCAAAGGGGCACATGAAAAGATGCTCAACATCACTAATTATTAGAGAAATGCAAATCAAAACTACAATGAGGTATCACCTCACACTGGTCAGAATGGACATCATCAAAAAATCTACAAACAGTAAATGCTGGAGAGGGTGTGGAGAAAAGGGAACCCTTTTGCACTGTTGGTGGGAATGTAAATTGATACAGCCACTACTGAGAACAGTATGGAGGTTCCTTAAGAAACTAAAACTAGAACTACCATATGACCCAGCAATCCCACTACTGGGCATATACCCTGAGAAAACCATAATTCCAAAGGACACATGTACCCCAATGTTCATTGCAGCACTATTTACAATAGCCAGGACATAGAAGCAACCTAAATGTCCAAGACAGATGAATGGATAAAGAAGATGTGGTACATATATACAATGGAATAATACTCAGCCATAAAAAGTTAGAATTTGGATCATTTGTAGAGATGCGGTTGGACATAGAGACTGTCATACAAAGTGAAGTAAATCAGAAAGAGAAAAACAAATATCGTATATTAATGCATATATGTGAAATGTAGAAAAATGGTACAGATGAACCTATTTGCAGGGCAGGAATAGAGACATAGATGTAGAGAATGGACATGTGGATGGGGTGGGGGAAGGAGAGGGTGGGACAAATTGGGGGATTAGGATAGACATATGTACACTACCATGCATAAAATAGATGGCTAATGAGAACAATCTATAAAGCACAGGAAGCTCAGCTTGGTGCTCTGCGACAACCTAGATGGATGGGATGGGGGGCGGGGTGGGAGAGAGGTCCAAGAGGGAGGGGATATAGTTATACATAGAGCTGATTCACTTCATTGTACAGCAGAAACTAACACAACATTGTAAAGCAATTATACTCCAATAAAAGAAAGACAAAATAAACGTCTAAGCATAAATTGTGATGAGTGCTATGATGGAAGAGAGTGGATTCTACAATTGAGAGAGATGAAGCCAGAGGCAGTCAGAGAAATCTTCCACTGTGAAGTGGAAGTGAAGGAAGCCCATGTGAGCTGGGATCTCAGGAGTACGTGGGAGTTAAGAGAAGTTGGAGGGAGGGGTGCAATGGGAATGTTCCAGTCAGAAGGAGCAGCAAGTGCTAAGGCCCAGGGGGGGATGCACTTGACCAGATACAGGATGCACTTGACCAGATAAAGGCCAGTACATGGTGACAAAAAAGGAGAGTAGCCCAGGATGAGGCCAGAGAGTTCGGAAGGAGCTTGGATTTCATTCTAAGTGTGGTGATTCCCCCAATGAAGGGCCATGAGCCCTTCCCAAAAGACCAACCCAAAAGGGATGGTCTAATTCAGAAAGACCCTCTGGCTATCAGGTATCCAATGGATTTGAGGGTGGGGAGGTGCAGGGTGCCTCAGGAGTGGAAGCTGGATGAGCAATAGGAGACAATTGCAGCAAATCGGGGAGAGACCAGGCAGCTTGGACCAGAGGGCTGACGTGGAGATAGGCAAGGTGAGGACACCGGGGACCTGCGTCTCTGTCTGCATACAAAAGCATGGCACTGGAGGACTGGTGGAAAGAGAAAAGAACATGACCCAACACAGAGTGCTGGGGAGCCCCAACATTTACAAACAAGGGTCAGGCTGTCATAGCTGGAGTTGGTAATAATGACCATGATCTCCAACAATTATGGAGCTCTTGCCACGTGCCAAACTCTTCTGCCTATTTTTTAATCAGATTGTTGCGTTTCGTTTTTTGTTTTTGAGTTGTATGCGTTCTTCATATATTTTGGGTATTAGCCCCTTATCCAGTATATGGTTTGCAAATATTTTCTCCCACTCCATAGGCTGTCATTTCATTTTGTTGATTGTTTCTTTTGCCGTGCAGAAGCATTTTAGTTTGATGCAGTCTCACTTGTTGATTTTTGATTTTGTTGCTTGTTGGAGTCCTGATTTCTTAACCAAATCCCAGATCCTGGCTAACAGCCAGTTATTCTTGAGATCCCCCTGAGAAATCACCAACAGGAGCAAGAATTCGGACTGAGGCCATTCTGTATGCGTGACTTATTGAAATACAATGCCATGTAAGTAATGAATGGCAGACTGCAGAAACACACCTCTCCTGAAGAGCTATGCACAGTCATTACCTCTAACTTTGGCTCTCTGTGTTCAATGTAAAATGTTTATTAACATTATAATCTTGCACTTGTATAAGTATTTCTCGCTTTGAATTCATTTAACCATATTGTTGAAAAATAATAAGGTATATACTGTAAAAACAAGTTGGCTTAGAATTTTCCATCTCAAATGTGTAATAGGACACTATCCAAACCAAGGTGCTAATATAAATCATGTTGGATCACGTGATGTTATGGTTACAACTGAAAGGATTTTGGATTTTGGACTCAGGTAAACATTTTTTCAAGTTCCTGCTTCACCATTTATTAACTAGTTCTTTAACCTTGCTGTGTCATTTTCTCATCTGAGAAATCACAATCTCACAAGGTCATTATGAAAAGTAAACGAGACAGTGTATAAAAGTGCTGTGCCCTGCATCTGACCACTGTGAGCCTCTTCCTCTCCCACTCCTCAGGTGGTCAGATTTTAGGGGTCAGGCCAATAGCTGGCTGTGTCATACAAGTGTAATACTGGCTGAGCCTCAAGAGGGGTCTTAGGAATCACCTACTTTACCACTCTACTCCCCTTGATTTAACAGATGAGAAAAATTGAGGCCAAGAGAAGTGATTCCATTTTTTATTCTATTTAGTCAATACGTTTATTTATTCAAATATGTATTGAGCATCTCCCATGAAAAGCACTGTGTAAGGTCATTGACATTTGAGCACCCATTGTGAACTCAACAGTGTGCTAGGTGCTATGAACACAAGACCCATAAAAGGTGAAATATGTTTACAGACACACCTTCTCAAGACACCAGTGCTTGAGGAGGAGTGGGGAAGGGGTGCAGGAGGACAGACAAAGGCTATGGAAATGGATATGAATGATCCCTTGAAATGAAAGAAATGAATTAATAATCAACACATAAAGCAAAAATTATTACAATCCATGAAAAATCCATCCATACTGAATCCATCATGATGAATCACAAGCCACCCCATAGTTAATCAGTACACCCCATCTTGCACAGAACAGGGCCACACCAAAACCTCTGCCCCAGAGTACCCCCCAGATGTGATTCTACTCCCCAAAGGGAAGGTAAACATTCATGGCAAAATCAGCTGCTTTCCAGAAACCCCGTGTGGCGCAGAAACCCTCTTGAGGTGCTTTCCACATCTGTAATCAGGAGAAACTCTTATTCTTTTCCTGCCCATTCTCGGTGAACAGACTACTTCTGGACCCTGAGGAAGTCAATTCAAACAGCAGACAGGTGGCCATGACAGCGCAGAGGGAATATCAATGCGATCTATGTGAGTGTGTGTGCGTGTAGTGTATTTGGGAACTCACTGGCACAGAGGCCAGAGTGGAAAAGGGCAGAATATTCATTATCTAATGTTACGACAATGTTTTGTAACAAACAACCACAAAACATCAGCAGCATACAACATTCAGCGTTTATTTCTCACGTGGCTGGAGGTGGCCCTGCCAATCTCAGCTAAGCCCTCCCGTGCGTTTGCAGGTTGATCGGCACTTCGCTGGTCCAGACTAAGCTCAGCTGGGCGGCTTGGCTCTAAGCAGCAGGTCCAGCCAGGTGTGGCTCTTCAGAGTGGGTTGGGCTCAGGCCAGTTCTATGTGTGTCAAGGCTGGAGCTCTGATTCAGAGAACAACAGCTATTGCGGTCAAACTCTTCTCAAGGTGATGACAGAAGCACACGAGGACAAACAGAAAACTATGATGCTTCTTAAGGCCTAGGCTCAAAATATGCACATTGTTCCTTCTGTCCACATTCCATGAGCCACTCAATCAGATGGCCAAGCTCAGAGTCAAGAAGCAGAAAACGACACTCAGCTCTAGGGGGAGGAGCTGCCAAGTCACATGGCAAAGGCAACGGGTGTGGGTATAGCATGGGAAGAACAATATATACCCCAGACAGGTAGAAAGAATAAGTAGCTAAACCAAAACAGAGCACCAAAAACAGTGTAATGCCATCCACTAGCATTCGATCAATAAGAAATACAGCTCTAAAAAAATCACTCCCTTCTGCAAGACGAAAAAGTTCTGGAGATCTGTTGCACAACAATGTGAATATATTTAACACTGCTGAACTGCACGCTTCAAAACGGTTAAGATGATAAATTTTACATACGTGTTTTACCAGGATTGAATTTTTTTTTTAAAAAGAGCAAAATTAGGGAATTCACTGGCAGTCCAGTGGTTAAGACACGGGGCTTTCACTGCCGTGGGCCCAGGTTCAATCTCTGGTCAGGGAACTAAGATCCCACAAGCCGCGAGACGCAGCTAAATAAATAAAAACAAAAAAATAAATTAATAAAAAGAGCAAAATTATTCCATTATAGATTCTGTCTGTAGTAGCCAGCCTCCAAGAAGGCCTTCAAAAATCCCAACCTCCTGATGTTCACACCTGTGTAGTCTCCTCCCACATTGTTCCAGAAGTGATCGTGTGTCACTTCCACAACTAGGTTATAAAAGGTTGTGGCTTTCATTTCTCTCTCTCTCTTGCTGTCTCTCCCTCTCTCTCATCACTCATTCTGAAGGAAACCAGCTACCATGTTATGAAGACCCTCAGGCAGCCTTCAGAGAGGCAGACACAGCAAAGAACTGTGGTCTCCAGTCAACATCAGGTGATGACCTGAATCCTGCCAATAACCTGGTCTTCAGAAACTGTAAGATGGTAAATACTTGTTTTAGAGCTGCTAAGTTTTGGGGTAATTTGTAATGCAGCAATAAAATAATACCCTATGGGATGATCATTGATATTCATAATGATGACCCAGAGCACTGAAATATCCTGACATGTTTTCTGAATCGTCAATAAGAAGCTGCAATTGCAGAAGGTCTCCTGATACTGTTGAAGGCTTAGTTATATTCAAATTTCCTGGTGACACTACTCATGACCCTCAGTCAGCAAGGAAGTTTGATTAAGCTGAAACCCGTATTTCCCTGCCCCTTCAGGGTAACTAAGAATTTATTACAGAGAAGAACCAAGAAAGAGTAAGAGAGAGGAGACAAATAATGAGCAACTCAGCAATTTTCATTCATTTAAAAGAATGCTGTAAAGAAAACTTAGAAAATGTATACCACAGGAGCAAAAGTTTTGAAAGACTGGCATACTTTGAATTAACCCAAGAAAACTCAACTAACTTTTCTTCAAGACGATAAAGAAAAGAAGCAGCTATCTTTACCAGAGTTACGCAGCGTAACGGTATCTACCATTCAAAGAGAATTTGGAGGAGAAACTTAGTTGTCTGGAGAATTTATACTTGTAAAAACTATCGTCATTACTGTATTGATTAAAAGGTAAGAGAAAATGTATCTGGAGTGTGTTTAAATGAAAGAAAGAAAGGGAGGGAGGGAGGGAGGAAGGAAGGAGGAAAGATGGAAGGAAGGAAGGGAGGGAGGGAAAGAAAATAGGTAATGTATGTCATCAAAGTGTTGTCTGAATCAACTGGCCACTGATAGAGAAGATAGAAGAGATAGAGACATGATAAAAAATAGGCAAAAGTGTATTTTTGTTCTGTTTTAAGTGGATTTAATTTAACTAAAAGTATTCACAACCTAACGCCAATAAAGGAGTATTCTACAACATCACTGGTGTCAGTGATAGTTACCATCAGGTGCAACGTCAGCAGAAACACTAGCAGCCAGTTAAGAAGTAAACCAAGCTGGAGGAGATGAAAGTCAAGGTCAATTTAGATTCTTAGCATATCAGGCATTACTCATTCCTGCTTCACCAGCTCACTTTCCTGAGTCCCTCACTGCTGCTGGGACTTGTAAATTAGGTAGGAAAGATCCCAACTGTGTGTGTGCATGATATATCATACATATAGAAGTATATAAAATGCATATGTACAGTTTAAGGTAAAATAATACAATAAACACTTGTGCATCTGTATTAGTCAGGGTTCTCCAGAAAAACAGAACCAATAGGAAATATATAGATATATAGAAGATTTATTATGAGGAATTGGCTCATTCAGTTATGGAGTCTGTGGTCTGCTACCATGATCTACTTTCGGCAAGCTAGAGGCCCAGGAAAGCCAGTGGCATAGTTCTAGTCCAAGCCCAAAGACCTGAGAACCAAGAGCCCAATGTCCAAGCGTAAAAGAAGACAGATGTCCCAGCTCAACAGAGACAGCAAATTCACCCTTCCTTTGCCATTTTGTTATATTCAGGCCCTCGGTGTACTGGATGATGCCCACCCGAATTTGTGAGGGCCATATGTTTTACTCAGTCTATCAATTAAAATGCTAACCTCTTCTAGAAACACCCCACAGAAACACCCATAATGTTTTACAAGCTACCTGGGCACCTCTTAGCCCAGTCAAGTTGACACGTAAAATTAACCATCACACTGTCCAATATATAGGTTAAAAATAGAATATTGCCAGTTTACCAGAAGACGTTTTGTGCCTCTTCCGACACACATCATCTTGAATTTTTGGTTAATCATTCTCTTGCTTTTCTGCATAGTTTTATTATACATGTATATATCCTTAGACTATAAACATATTGCTTAATTTTCTTGTTTTTAAACAAGAAATGGGAATTACATAGATTTAATTCTTCTAATCAGCATTATGGTTTTGATATGCCTTTGTATCAATAGCTGTAATTCATTCATACTATTGGCTATACCGTGTTTCATCGTTTGAATATGCAATGATTTATTAAGCCATCTCATCGCTGATGGATATTCAGGATGTTTCCAGTTTGGAGCTATTATGAACACAACTTCCTGTACATTTATGTACATATATCCAGTGTTAACCTAGGAATAAAATTGCAGAACTGTAGGGTATATGCCTATTCAGTTTTATTCTATCATGCCAAACTGTCTTTCAAGAAAGGTGACACCAGTTTACATTTCTCCCAGCGAAGAATGAGTATTCTTATTCCTAATATCCCATATATACATCTTCAGAGTATAAGTTTTGTATTTCTTTTATTAATTTTTTCCTAATTATTTTGTTCTTTTCGATGCTGCTGTAAATGGGATTTTTCTTAATTTCCCTTTCAGATTGTTCACTGCTGGCGTATAGAAATACAATTGCTTTTTGTATGTTGATCGTGTAGCCTGAAACCTTTCTGGACTCATTTATCAGCTCTAATAGGGTCATCGTAGATGTCTCAGAATTTTCTGTATACAACATCATATAATCTGGAAGTATAGTTTTACTTATTCCTTTCTAATCTGGATGCCTTTATTTCTTTTTCTTGTCTAATTGCCCTGGCTAGAATCTCCAGTAGAATGCTGAATGGAAGTGATGAGAACAGACATGCTTGCTTGTTCCTGATCATAGGGGAAACATTCAGTCTTTCACCGTTAAGTAGAACATTTGCCGTGGGGTCCACAGATGCTCTTTATCAGGTTGAGGATTTTGTATTCCTAGTTTGTTGAGTATTTTATCATGAAGAGATGTTGAATTTTGTCAAATGCTTTTTCTGCATCTATTGAGGTAGCAAAAGTCATTTTACCTTTGTACAAACTTTTTTCTGGGCCCTTTGAGTGACCCTTTTTAGTTATGAAGATGTGAAGCACGTTCACAACCATTACTTCCAGGAGAATGTAAAATAGGCTACTTTGGGGCTTGATTAAGACCTGGGATTTGGTCTGTGGAGCTCTTCCATGCATCTATTTGAATTCTCAAAATTAAACCAAGATCAAGGACCCATCTGGAAGGGAAGAGGTGCTGATGTAACCTCTTCTTAATGAGACTTGTCAGATGTGAGACCACTGTTATGGGAATATCTGCCCTGCCCAGCCATCCTGGTAGATGCTTTGCTTCCTAGGGAAGTGCTTGTGTGCATTAAGGTGCTCTCCCCTGCACCCCATCTAACCCCTGTAGAAGGAGCAGCTGCATACAGGAGGCTTTCTACAGCCACTATTACCAGATAAGACTTACAGTGCAGGATGTCCGTGGTCTGGGGGTGATCTGGACTCAGGTCACTATAGTAACACACGCAGAAAGCAGTGCCTTGCTGAGGGTCTCTTCAGGCTTCCACGGTACCATGTGCCTCAGTTAGTACAGCAGTTCCTGCAGTAGACAGATAGGACCTAATATCAGATTGCCCAACAGCTGAGAAGCCCTGAGACAACCAGGGCCAGGTGGCACTCTCAGTAGTCAAAAATGTGAAACTCAGCTCTTAGGGTCACTTCTGAGTTCTGCTGTCCTGGAAGCAAGCACAGGAGGATTTGTTCACTGACTCTTGAGAAAAAAAGTGCTGGATGGCTTTCCTTTGACCCATCAGATACACCCTCCAACCTTCTCTTCCCTCCTCTGTGTCCAGGAGATTGGCATGCACTGGCGGACTCAACAGACTCTCTGGCTCTGTCTTCCAGTTGGGACTGGCCAGTGGGGTTTGATCACTAGCAGGAGATCAAAGGGCAAGAGAAGGGGAGGGGAGGTCATTTATTCTCCTGATTCCCTCCCTGTTGGGTCAATAAGCGGTGTCTATCTATCTCTCTTCCTAAGGCCACATTTCCTATCAGACATCTCTATCCAAACAGCGCTCACATGCTCTCTCTCTCTCCCCTCCCACCCTAGCCCAAAGAAGGCTCCCTTCCACTGCCCCTCACTTACTAAGACTAGGACACTGTGTTGCTTTAACTGACCCCACCTGCATCTCTGTAAATAGCCCCTTTACTGAACCCTTTTCAAATAACCCAACTTGAGTGTGCTGTTTCTTGCCACCACTATGACTAGTACAGAAAATATGAGATCCTTGGACATATCTTGGGAGGGACATTTGGGGAGAAGAAACAGAATTTCTGCTAACCATTCTGCATTTGAATTTTGAAAGAACTGTGAACTCTAGGTTTTTTTTAATTTTTTTTTACCTGAACTGGTAAAGCAGAGCACAGGTTACAGCAAGGCTTATACATCTATCCCCCTACCTGCCTGGAAGCACCTGGAGGGTAACAGTATTCACCTTTGGAGTCTCGCGGATGGTAGATGTTCAAGAAATGTTCATCAAGCACAACTGAACTGTAAGACCTTAGGCGTCACCTCTCTCTCCAGGTCTGTTCCTTCATCTGTATAACCTCTATCCAGGAACACTGAAATTTCACCCACTTGAGCTACATAAGAAAAACAGTTGGGCTTCCCTGGTGGCGCAGTGGTTGAGAGTCCACCTGCTCATGCAGGGGACACGGGTTCGTGCCCCGGTCCGGGAAGATCCCACATGCCGCGGAGCAACTAGGCCGGTAAGCCATGGCCCTGAGCCTGCGCGTCCGGAGCCTGTGCTCCGCAACAGGAGAGGCCACAACAGTGAGAGGCTCGCGTACCGGGAAAAAAAAAAAGTCCGTGCAGGGGTAATTGAAATATTCTTTAGATAAATGCTTTTATGTCAGCTTTATTGTTTTCAAGAACACAGAGTAATATGATCTTGGATAACGAAGGAGGTTGGGCAGAATGTCATTGGAAGTACTTTTAATCAAGTATTTTAAATGGTACATAATTAACATTGTTTTAAAGCAAAATGGCCCTTCAAAGGGTGCTTCTTCCCCTTAAGTAATTTACCTGAGAACAGGAACCAGATTAAATAGCAGAGCCATGACATGTGCCACTATGGACCTGTCTATATTTGACACCAAAAGAAATCTGCCTTGTATTATTGTGACAAAATGCCAGGTTACAAAACACCGTGTACAGCATGATCCCAACTTCATAAAATATTCATACCCATTTATCTATGCGGGACGGCGGATCATTTTGGGAACGGACGCTTGTTGCCTGCAGGTGCGGCAAAGTGTGAATTCATTTTCTGCTTTTTCTTTTTACAACATTTAAAAAACAAATAAATGCTCTTTCCATTGGTGAAGGAGGAGCCCGAGGGTCCGGCGGGCAAGGGCGAGGCTCCCCTGCAGCGGAGAGGGGCTACGAGAGGAGGACCGCAGGTGCAGGGACTCGGGGCCGGCTCCCTCCTGCCTGCGGGAGGCTCCACTTACCCCACGAGGGAAACGGGCGCGGACGGCGCAGCGAGAACTGGGTGGAAGTGGGGGGAAAGGGAAGCGGTGGACCGCCGGGTGCGCGGGTCTCGCCGGGCGCTGCGGGGGCGGGGCGGCTGGGGCGGAGCGCATGGGGGCGGAGTCTCGGCGTGGGACGGGTCTCGTCGGGGAAGGGGCGCGAGGGGGAGGGGAAGGTGTGTCGGCGTGGGTGGCGGGTGGCTGGGGACCAGATGAGGGGTGGGGCACTGTTGGGGCGGGGTCTTGGTGGGGGCTTTGGGGTGGGGTCCGCCTGGGCCGGGCTGGGTCGCGAGCGGCTCCGCCCCCCGTGGCTGGGAAGGCGGAGCAGACCGGCCTCAGAAGGCGACGGGACTCCGGGCGATGGCGGCGCCCAGCGCGCTGCTGGTGATGGGCGTGAGCGGCTCGGGGAAGTAGGTCCGGGAGGGCCGGGGCGCTGGGGGCGCTGGGGGCGCAGTGGGGGGGCGGCGCGGGGCGGCGGAGGCCAGATCCACCGGCGTTCCGGGCCCGCGGCGACGGGAGGGTCCTTTCTCTTTGCTGATGAGGGAACTGAGGCCCAGGGCACCTGCTCCCTCTCCCCACTTGCCAACCTGCTCGCCTCGGGGGCACCCGGCCCGGGGCCATACCCCAGACTCGGGCTCTCCGTCTGTAAATTTAGGCAGAGGCTTTAGCGAAAGCGCCTTGTGAAGAGGCGCCTGCAGGGGCGCGAATAGAGTAACGCCTTCCCCGCGCCACCTGGAGCGGCCCGGGCCGTCACAGGTGCCCATGTTTGGGGGCCTCGTGTGGGCACAGCGTGCAAGGGAGCAAGGCCCACAGAGCAGGGCCAAGCCTCGTCCCAGGCTCCTACAGACTTTTGTCAAGCTGGACAGCGCGCCAGCTCCCTCCTGTCGGGCCCTGGACTTTTCTGATTAGATTTTGGAACGTGAATTTAACCTTCCTATTTACTGTGTTCCCCCTTCAACTGTAAGGATTCGGTGTTAAGAAGTTTTGTAAGCAGGGAGGCACACTGCATACCACAAAACCTCTGCCCAGCCCAGTCTGGCCAACTTGGGGGCTGAGGAAGCCTTTGGCTTCCTGTTTAGACCAAAGTCTGACAATGCCCTTTATTATCAGAAAAGGCAGCTACGGCAGCATTCCACCAGAGGCAGCAAAAGACAACTAAAATATCACAACCTCCAAAGGCTTATCCAGTCCCTTCTAGAATGATCTGAATCAGGAACTGCCCATGCGGTCCAGTGTATTTTAAAGACTCTTTCTTTCTCCAGGTAGGTGGGTTTAGCTTCCAAAAATTATTGTGGCATTTTTAGCCTCAAAGACAGGGAATCTTGCACTGAAATTTAAAATAAAACACAGAGCCAGAAAGTCCCTCACTGTGTATGACTGAAGAACTCAGAGAATGAAAAACTGCCGCTCTGGTGTGATGTAGTGAAAGTCAAGAGCCCTAGGTCCTGGTTCTACTGCTGTCTGATTGTGAGCTTGGGCAGTTCATGTGCTGCCCCCCGACCCAAGCCTTGGATCAGATGAGGGGAGACTGTACCATATTTCATATGGTTATGATATTCATGTATTCAGTAAATGTTTATTGAGCTCAATCCTTCCTCAACGTCACTGACATGTAGTGAGCAAGACAGATACATCCCTGCCCTCAAAGAGTTTACATCCTAGTAAGGGAGGGAGGCAGTAAGGGAATAAATACTTGTGCAGTGCACCAGGCAGCAGTAGGTGCTCTAGGGGAAAATAAAGGAAGGTAAGTGGAACAAAGAGCCAGGCAGGATAATGAGGGAGGGCTCCTCTGAGGAAGTGGTGTTGGAGAAAGACCTACAAGAAGAGAGGAAATAAGCCCGTGGATAGCCAGGAAAGGGCATATGGGCAGAGGGAATGGCAAGTGCAAAGGCCCTGAGGCTTGACTTTCTTGTGGACTAGCAGGGAGGCCATTGTGGCAAAGTGATTGGGAGATGAGGTCAGAAAAACAATGCAGGTGAAGAGAAGTGATCATATGCTGGAATATTTTGAAAGTAGAGCCAAAAAGATGTGTTGATGGACTGGATGTGGGGTATGAAGGAGAGAAGAGTCATGAATGATTTCAAGATTTTTGGCCTGGGTAACTGGAAGAAAAGAGTTTCTGTTGACTGATGGGGAAGCAATAGGCAGAGCAGGTTTGGAGTTAATAATAAACTTATTATTTGACATTACTGTATATACTGCAAGATTCCCTGTCTTTGAGGCTAAAAATGCCACAATAATTTTTGGAAGCTAAACCTACCTACCTGGAGAAAGAAAGAGTCTTTAAAATACACTGGACCGCATGGGCAGTTCCTGATTCAGAAAATTTCAGGAGCTCAGTGTGGGATGTGGTGAACTGGACATGCCTATCAGTCATCCAAGTGGATCTGTCAAGTGGGCAATCAGATATCCAAGTCGAGTTCAGAGAGAGGGACTTCAGGTGAAAATGTAGGACTCATCGGTGTGTGGATATGTTTAAAGACATACATATTCAGAACACCAAGGGAGTGAGTGTGGATAAGCTGGCCAAGGACTGAGCCCTGGGCCCTCTAATGGTTAGGTCAATGTCAACTGTTGTCGATGGACTGAGTGATAAAATGCCTGAGAATTGATTACATTGATCATTGGATGTAGCAACAGTGAGCTCTTTGGTGACTTTTGTGAGCCCCTCTTAGGGCCCTGCAGGATTTTTAAATATACTCCATAACATTTGGAGCAGTGGGGTAATACCTTAAGAAAACAATAGTCTCAGACCAGAAAGATCCCATTTAAAACACTGTTAAAGTAATGTCAAATAATAAGTTTATTATGTTTATTGCCTTTCCTTCCCCTACCTGAATGTAAGGGATCTTTTTCCTTTTTGTTTATTGACATATGTGTCTAGAACAATGCCTGGCACATAGTAGGTGCTTAATAAATATGTATTGACTTGATGAATGAATGAATGGAGCCATTTGAGTGGGTGGCAGTGTTAGCTTTCTTTATATTTTAACAATCTTAGTGAAGCCACCCTCAGCTTCTTTCCATGTTTCCTTCTTTTTCCTGCTGTCGCAACAAGCTCAGGCCTCTTGAATACCTTTCTCATTATTCTGTGCCCCAGCCTACTGCCTACTGTCTTTTTAAGTCTCCTCGATCCTGATTTAGACCATCCCACCAGAAGACATTTGGGCCCCAAACTGGTTTGTAATGTTCGGCCCTGACCAGTCTCCTGTGAGCCGAGCACTTTGCCATATTTCTGCTGGGGGTCCCTGGTCCATATTCAAACAGTCCAGCTGTCCTCTGGTTAGGAAGTTTGGTTAGAGTGGTAGAGTGGTTTTTCCATTTTCTTCTATCTCCTTCCTGCCCGTCTACACCCCAATCTAGTTAGCTTTTCTTTTAAATTATGACTGGTGGCTGACATGTTCATTCCTGGCTAATCTAACTTGGTCTTAAGTGTGATTTCCGTCGTACACAGCGCTGATTTCACCAGCCCTGGAGTTCGGCTGGGACGGTTTAGTCACCAGTAGGCTACAACATGTCACCCTATGCAGCCTCCAAAGGAGTGAACATAATGGGAGAGGTTCCAGTTCTCTCAATCCTTTGGTTACTTTTGGGAGCAGGTCTCAGTTTGGTACAAGTGTGTCTTTTTAAAACTTCCCTGATACCTTCTTAACAAAAGAGAGAGGACCCTTGGTAAGGAATAGTATCCAGCTAGAATTTCATCACAATGTTTTGTTTTCACTGTATACATCTTTTTGGTTGCCTCCTGTTTAAGGCAAGTGAGGGTGGCTTCCTGTATAAGGGAAGGAAAGAGTTTCCTTGTTTAACACATTTGTTTAATTTTAAAGAGTGAACCAATTAGGGGCTTCCCTGGTGGCGCAGTGGTTGAGAGTCCGCCTGCCGATGCAGGGGACACGGGTTCGTTCCCCAGTCTGGGAAGATCCCACATGCTGCGGAGCGGCTGGGCCCGTGAGCCATGGCCGCTGAGCCTGCGCGTCTGGAGCCTGTGCTCCGCAACGGGAGAGGCCACAACAGTGAGAGGCCCGCGTACCGCAAAAAAAACAACAAAAAAAAAGTGAACCAATTAAACAAAAATAACAAGTAGATAATTGTAAAAGTGTGTGTAAAACTTAGGCAAGAGGGCATGGTGAAATGGTAGGAGGATACAGTAAAAACTTCTGAAGTTCATACTTCAATGATTGGCATTTTGGGTAACACTTCAGAAACTGATAGCATGAAGGGGCTTCGTTTCTAATTAATTGTCTGAAGGCCTCCACCCCTACCCCACGGCGCTAGCCTGTAAGCCTCAAGATGGCCAGTCTCAGTGGGCTGAGCATTATGTCCTAGGAGCTAGTAGGTGCTCAGTAGATATTGGCTGAGTGAAATGAGTAGGTGAATGGATAAATGTAGCTCAGTTCCCTTGTTTTACAGGTGAGAAAACAGATTTAGAGAACAAGGTGACTTACACAGGAGGACACAGTCATTTAGTGGCAGAATGGAGACTGTGGCCAGACCTCAGTTTCTAGGACCCAAGCCCTCTTCACTGACCATGCAGCCTGTTAGGGTCCGAACAGGTAGATCATTCTCAGATGCATTGCACAGAAAGCATTCAACTCCCAGACTTAATAATGAGTGCTGGTAATTCTCCATGTCCTTTATTTGAAGAGTGTGCCCCTTTTAAGCCCCAATATTTTAATGCTTTTATGAGCTCCTTGAACCTTGTGTGGGTGCTTAGAGGTTAAATTCCCTGTCAGACCTCTCCCTCCAATATCCTCAGTAGAATTTATCACTTTAATAATTTAATATTTTTTCTCAAAAAAATAATTATCTACAAAACAGGGACCAAAAACTTAAGGAAAAAACTTCAGGAGTTTAATGAGATCTTATGTATTGCTTTTGGGAGAAAAATTGGTGATGACCGGATAATTATTTCATTTAAATTCCTGGAGAAAACTAAAGCCATGCTCTAGACTCCAGGGTCAGGAGCATCTATCTCAGTTTCAGTATCATAAGTTGTCGGCGATTAATACCGGTAGGGCAGCCCTCTGCTTCCCAGGGCTCCTCGGATGGAAGAGGCACAGCGCAGGCTGGGAAAGGGCAGTCATGTAACATCTATGTCCTCTCCACAGATCCACCGTCGGCACCCTGCTGTCATCCCAGGTAACCTGTTCTAATGCCTCCCAGTTGCTAGTCCCATCATGTTGTCTCTTTGCTTCTCTCCCTTTCCCCTCCCTGCCTTTTCTTCTGGCCTGAGTGGTTTGTAAACTCACCACAGACACCTCCATGCAGCTTGTGAAACCCACCGGAGCAATTTTGTTTTTCTCCTTGGTGATCATAAATAGTGACGAATGAAAAGAAGAGCTGCAGCAGCCCAGGGAGCGGGATTCGTGACGCGACATCAGAGCCCTCCCCACTCCTGCACCTGGGTGGGAGGGGGGGTGGTTTCCTCGGGCTGCTGGTGGAGAAGAGGGTGGCAGGGTTGTTTCTGTACCTGCCCGTTAGGTTTAGTAACCCCACGGTGGCTGTCACGTGGGCCGCACTACCTGCCACATACCCTCTTTCACTTTGTTCTTAAAGCTAGGGTGGAAATTCTACGATGCAGATGACTATCACCCAGAGGAAAATCGGATGAAGATGGGAAAAGGGATACCTCTGAATGACCAGGTAAGGTTTGCTGTCTGTTTTTATTTCCAACACAGATGTCCTGTGATGCAGGGTGACACAGGTTAAGATTCCTGCAGTGCTTGTTGTAGTAGAGTTCCTGAGTCATGCACTCACGTACAGTGCTCCAAAAGCCAGGTGCACAGCGGGTCCACCACATATGTTAGCTTTGGCCCTGAACTCCCATCTAAACTCTAAACTGGCATCAGCAGTGATGCCACCCTCTGCCCCAGCTCGGCAGGATCTGCCGGAACACTTTGTTGAGGGATTTTAATCTGCAGAATGTAATCCCTGAGAGGGCAGAGGCTCCCCTCTGCCTCATATGTGGGGAAGTTCATCTTTTCTTCCCAGGACTTATCAGCCTACCACCTCGCCAGGCCCTGGCATCTTTGCCTGGCAAAGCCCTGGCTGCTTCCCCACCAGCAGCCCGAGGAAACCCCCGCCCCGCCCGCCCACCCAGGTGCAGGAGTGGGGAGGGCTCTGATGTCGCGTCACGAATCCCGCTCCCTGGGCTGCAGCAGCCCTTCTTTTCATTCATCACTGTTTATGATCACCAAGGAGGAACACAGGTCGCCCCGGTGGGTTTCGCACGCTCAGATCTGGCCCTCTGGAGCCACGCGTCCCCTCCTTGTATCCGCTGGAGCCACCCTTGCCTCTTCCAGTTGCTCTACCGCCACGCTCCTCCCGCAGGGCCTCTGCATCTGTTGTTCCCGCTGTGAGGAATAATGCACTTCCCTGCCCTCTTCTCAGTTACCCGGCTCATGCTTCACATCTCAGCTCCTGTGCTCCTTCTTCAGGGAAGCTCTCCCCGACTTCTAGGATAAACTTCTCCTATAATAAACTCTCATGGCACCGTATCCCTTATCGTCCTTGTCCCAGTGGCAACATGGCATTTGATGGTGTGAGAATTTGATTACTATTTATCTCTACAACTAGATTTTACCTCCAAAAGGGCAGGCACTATGGCCATTTCTGTTAACCACTATACATCCCCAGAGCCCGACACACAGTACATGTCAGAAAATATTTGTGGCAGATTTGTGAGTGAATGAATGAATGAGTGTAAGAATGAATGACTAGCACCTCATTTCTTTATACACTGTCATGAGGCCCTTTCCTAGAGGGTCTCTCTCAAACCAGAGTCACAAACTGGATTCACTGGCGTGATTAGCTGTAACCCAGGAGGGACTGAGGGCAGGGCGTAGGGCTGAGTCCACAGAGCAGCTGAGAGCAGGGGCTCTAGCTGGGCCCACGTGCCAAGGGTGTCCAAAGGGCAGGTATGGTATGGAACTGGCCAAAGAGCAACACTGGTGTTTTCACTTTCATGACCTTGGCTCACCCCAGTTGGGCCCCACTTTCTTCTCTTTGTCCTGCCGTGAAGGACTGGAGTCATGAACCCATATTAGGTCTAATTCTAGAGCACTCTGAGGGTTTCTCTTTGTCCCAGGGAGTGCACCTCGATTTGTAATAGTTCAAACGTTAAACCATCAAAATCAAGTTTACAGCATCTGACTTTAGAAGGCAGGAGGAGAGAAGCAAAAACGGGATACAGAGTAATAATGTAAACAAAATAATGATATTATATGAGAGATAATAAACATAATATAGATAACCTGGCCTCACCACTGAGCTTGTGTGACTTGGCAGATGGCTTAGTCTCTCTGTGCCTCATTTTCCTCCTGTGAAATAGGGATGGTGACAGGACCTATTTCATTGAGTTCTTGGGAGGATTAAATGAGATAATATGAAAAATGTGCACAAAGAAGTGCCTGAAGCATTCAGTAAATATCACTTCTTATTGTTGTTGCTAATATCTATATATACATACAACAGAAACCATTTCTGTGGAGTGTGTAAAATGTGACTGTGCTAGGGTTATTTTATTTTTCTCCTTGGCAGGTACAAATGAAAATTAAGGAACAAAGTAAAGCAACCCAAATGGACAGATTTTAAAATGGCATTTAAGCAGCCTTCCTCTTGTTCACAAGTGAGGCTTGTTAAGTGGGCAGTATGGATGGGGGGCTGGGGAGGAGAATTCAGAAGAGGAATTTATTGTACAGAAGAAAAGGTCATCAGTTACTGGAAGAAACACAACAAGTTACTAAATATATTCAGAGGCAGCTGTACAAGTTAGCCTGACCTTAGAGAGAAGCAGAGAGAAAGAGGTAAGATGGCAGATGGCTTACATTTTTGATGAGAGCCCAGCGAGTCTAAGAGTGAAGGTGTGGGTCACAGCTGAGCTGGCACCAAGGACCTCCTGGTTGCTCTGGCAACCAGCCCCCCACCCCAAAGATACTGTACTGAACATCAGTTAGAGTGTTACAGGCAGACATAGCGGTTGGCCTTGCGGGAGAGTCTCAGGAGGGTTTGGGGAGGGTATTGTGCTCAGAAGGCTGAGATGTGAAGAGAAAGAACCTGAGTTGAATATACCAAGGTCTCCTTAAGTCTATTTCAATTAAATTAAACGTAAACTCCAGTTCCTGGGTTGCATTGCCACATTTCAAGTGTTCAACAGCCACACGTGGCTGGTGGCTGCTAATCCAGGTGGCACAGATAGAGGACATTTTCCTCAGGGCAAAAAGCTCTATTGGACAGCGCTGGTATAGAAAGATACGCCACCCAGGATGCAATACATTATTAGCGTGATGATGATGATAATAAAGAATTTCCAAGCTGCCAGTCAGTGAGTCTCCCCTATGTGCCAGGTTCATGCTGTCCTGGTAGCGTATGGTGACACTTGAGCAGACTTCAACCTCAAAGTCTATTTAAAAGAGGTTTTTTTGAAAATTTTTCCCTGATTATAATACTTATCCTGTATAGAAAATTCAACCAGTCCCGAAAAATCCTTTCACAGAATTTTCATCACCCTTGGTTTCATCTTCTAAAAATACCTACTAATTGAATTTGAGTTTTTCCCCCTATCCTTTTTGGGGTATATATTATTTTTACATGCATTCTTTCCTCTATGGGCTTAAGTTCACTTTTGCACCAGATAAAACCAGTCCATCGCCCATTGTCCTCCCCTCCCACTTTCCTTGCCCTCTCTCCACCTCCCCCAGCAATGCTGGACACACTCATCTTCCATCTGTTCCTCTGAGCTCCTGCCCTGCCCTTTAACCATCATCCCCTTCGAGAAGACACTGTTTCTCTAGATAGGCCAAGTGCTTAAGCACTGGGCTGGGGGTTCAGGGTACACTGCCCCCCGCCCATCCCTGCATGTAAGGACTATCAGGAATGAAGGGACCTAGAACATCAGATCCAGCAAGCAGGGATGTTCATTTGGGTTATGTTGTTTCCTCCTCTCTTTCCCCTAAGACTTTTTGTGTTTGACTTGCCTTAGTTACCATATTGTCTGTAGTAACTATTTACACACAGAGTTCAGTGAATTTGCTTTAATATATCCTCTGTTTTGCCCCAATTTCTGCATCTGTGAAAAGGAGATCTCAATCATTCCCTTTTTTCACAAACATGAACACAAAATTTGGAGCTCATGTGTCCAAGTCCTCCCTAAGACCCTAACAATAAAGTCCAGACTCCTTAGCAGGTCACTCAGGGTCTTGATTCTCTAGTCCTGATAGTTTCTGCTGACCTTCCTCACCTATCAACTCCCACACCTCCTGTTCACCAGTGCTGAGCTCCTGCCTCATCCATTTAGACAAGAGTCTTGGTAAACCATCTTTAATATGCCAAGTCTTGCCCTTCCCTCTGCTTGACAGGCCCTGCTTCCATTAAAATCCTCTTTACCCTTTAAGATTTAGTCTTCCTAGGGCCTGATCAAAATTGCTCTCTCCCCTTGTCTTATCATAGCCCTTCTTATATTTCTTGGAGCCCTCATTACTGTCCTGTGGGTAGTTTAATTGATAAATACCCATCCTCAGGCTGTGACCCCCTCGAGGACAGGGACTGCACTGTTCATATTTACATCCCCAGTGCTCGATATGGTGCTTTGCACATATTAAGTATTCATTGTTTGTGGAGTTAGAGCCCACTGCATACTAAATTTATTTATTAAAGGTCTTTTCAAAATTCAGAGTTGGAAATGAATGCTGTTTATTGCAGCTATTAAATCAGCCAAAAAGTAATGTTTAAAATGGAGTCTACTCCTTTTCCTATTTAAGTCCCAAAGCAGCTCAATGTATTATATATGATTCCCCCATTTTGCAGATGAACAAAGGGAGGCACAGAGAAACTTGCGCAAAGGCACAGAGTGAGGGGGATCTCTCCAACCTCTAAGACTCTACTTTTTCTACTGTGTTAAAGGCCCTGATACTACACACACACACAAATAATCTACAAGAAGTGAATCAGGGTTGATTAAGTGGAGCAAGAAAGGGTGAAAGCAAGGGTGAGGGTGAGAGCAGGAGAGAGGCACAGCCCCCGGTGAGCACATCCATTGTAGGGGCCTAGGCCTTGAAGGGTATTTGAGGCAGGTGACACCTGGCTTCACACAGCAGGTCTGAGAATTCTGGTTTCCACATGGAGTCTAGGTAGCCTTTGGAGCTGCTTTGGAAAAACTCTCTGCTTGTGGCCCCATGTGATCCTCCAAGGAAGGATCCCAATTGTGTAATTATGACTCAATACTTGGAAACTTCTGTAAAATAAAGTTGAAAGTGCTTCTGTTTTATCTCCAACCTTCTCTCATTGTTTTTATGGCTGGTGGACCCAGACCTTACCGGTGCAGTGAATAAACTGGTCCAACATACATTCTGATTGGGCAAATGTCTGAAAGCATCCATTTTTGTTTAAATAGTTTAATGTTTCCATGTATTAATATTAGTTTTCATGGTTGAGCTTCTGAGGAATTTTATTATGACTAAGTGATGCAACATGCTTAATTCTTGACGAAGGCACATATTGAGGCACTATTAAAAACAATAAAAAAGTATGGATTCAAAGTAAAGTTCCATTTTCCTATACATAGGATAGGAAGCTTATTACCCAAACATGTTTTCCGTTATTTTTAATTTGTTCCGTCTTTATTGTGAAACGTTTCAGGCATGCAGAAAATGTAATGAATAATAAAGTCAATACCCAACTTAACACCATAACATATTTGTTTCCTAAGCCATAAAATAATAGAGATTGATCTCTGTACAAAGAGATATTTGTGCCGATGGACTGGAGGAAATGTGCAATCTAAGTAAAACAACAGAACACAAGTTTGCTCCTCTGCTAATGTGAAGAAAGAAGAGATATCTAAAGTACTAGAAATTAAACAAATTATCCCCTCTCCTTGGTTCATCCAAACCCACTAGGAACATCTTACTCATGCAGAAGAACAACTCATTTGTTTGTTGTGTTTGCATCTGTGAATCAGTCCTAATGCATCATTATAATTGCTCCTTGAACTCTAAGTAGGCATGTGAATACTGAATATGTGAATTAGCATTTGGCCCTCTGAACCTTCCAACTACCTCTTCTAAACCAAACATTCTTGCTGAATGGGGGTTAGCAGCCCACGGCAATAGTCTCAGGATTTTGTTTCACCTAGAGACTTGTACAGTGACAAGGGATGTATTGTGGAAAAGGCTGTCTGCCTACCCAGATAGGACAAGGGTAGTCAGGCTCTGTCTTGTCAGCTCAATGCCTGACACCGTCAACACATTGAACATGCATTCATGTCTCATATGAGAACCCCACTAGTCAGGTTCACAAGATTTCTACATAAAACCAGAATGCCGGGGCTTCCCCGGTGGCACAGTGGTTGAGAGTCCGCCTGCCGATGCAGGGGACGTGGGTTCATGCCCCGGTCCGGGAGGATCCCACATGCCGCGGAGCAGCTAGGCCTGTGAGCCATGGCCGCTGAGCCTGCGCATCTGGAGCCCGTGCTTCGCAACGGGAGAGGCCACAGCAGTGAGAAGCCCGCATACCACAAAAAAAAAAACAAAACAGAATGCCAGTTGATTAATTTACAAGGAGAAATTTAAGTGCCACATGGCCTGTAACACTTCACATGCATCTGATTTCAGAAGCCAACATACAATCAGGTTTCTCAGTGAACATGCAATCAAAAGAGTAGGAGAGTTAGGGCTGAAGTTTCTAGTGGTGTGAGACCAGCCATCCCCTTACAGGAAGATGTTTGCTAATGAGAATATGATATTCAAAGTCCTATGGCCAGAACTCAGTCCAATGGCCAGACATGTCCTCTGGTCAGTACTCTGCTGTTTAATTCTGTAGTGCTCCTGCCCTGGGCTTTCACACCCACCAAGCCTTGCTGGGACAGACGTGCTTCCTTTATGTGTGTAAAAATATGTAGTTGGATCATAGTGATGTCCTGCTAGCCTGAGGGTCCTTTTTACTCCTTCAGATGAGTTTATACATCTCCGCTCCTTTCTATTAAGTGTTGCTCTTTAAATTAAAGCTTTAAAGAACAAGCTTCTTTCCTTCTTTTCCAAGTGCTTAGGAAGTTACCTCACTGTGGGCCCCATATGCTATAAGCAGACTCCTTAACTTTTTAAAAGTTGACATCATTTCTACAGCTTGAAATGGGATGCCCCCATTTACATGTAAAACACACAATGAAATTAGTCCCCTTAATGATTAGTATACCACTTTACCAAGTAAGTGGCCTGTGCTGCCCTTCCTGCAGGCCTGAAAGGCACTGTATCTTTGTAGGACTGGATCCTAGGTAGGAAACTGCTCATCCTGCTGACTCATGAGTCTTTAAGGCCCAGTCACCCTGCTCTGCTACAGCCTTCTCTTAGAGGAGCTGTTTTGGAAAATATAGCCAAAGAGGTTTAAAAAAAAATTTTTTAAGGTCATTGTATAACTAACAGTGTTCTCTTTTTCATTCCTGTTAGTTCATGAATATAATAGAAAAGCTTAGCTATTCACAGTGAGAGTACAGGAAAGAAAGGAATTTAGAAAGTTGAGTGCAAATGGAATCTTAGAAGTTAAACTTAGGGTGATCATGTCTAGAGTACTGAAAGAAAGCACCCAGAGCAGTGTCTGGATCTCCCTAAGCACACAACAAACGCTTGTAAATGGATGAAGGAAAGGGGAAACCCAAATCTGTGCTTGAATTGGCAGCTTTTCCCATGGGCAATTTTCCATCATAAAATACTGCACAGCTCAGTAAGTCCATCTAATTATCCCCGCTACCTATAATCCTTGACACTCTTCTTCCTGGACCCCTGCCATAGCCCAGAAAATATGTGTTACAGTGGCAATTTCAAGTTCCATAAGTATAGCTCCTACAACTTTTTTTCTCCTCATAGACTTCTCCAGAACATTTAGTTTTTGAGTATGATGTCTTAGAAAACCTTGCCAATAATAAACCTTAAACATATACACTCTTTTCCAAGAGTACATAGGTCTCCTCATAAAGCACAGAGTTCTTTGTGGTCTGCAAATCTGGAGCTGGTAAGCCTCATGATCTTGTTACTTTGTTTAGAAATAACCACAATGGTTCTACTGACTACAGTCAGACAAGTGCTAACATAAACAAATGTTTCATTCATTAAATACATTTGAGCTACAATGTGTGCACATTGTAGTAGCTGTTGTAACTTGAGTAATAATTTCTGTGAATTATGTATTAATAGCTGTTGTTTTATTATTTGTGTAAGTTAGGTGATAGTTGTCATTTGATCTGTGTCTTGTGTGGATTTTGTAACTGTTGCATTTGTACTTCTAAGTGGTCTCTGGTCGACTAGTGTGTACATAGAGGTTAAGTCTTTTTTTTTTTAATTATTATTTTTGGCTGTGTTGGGTCTTCATTGCTGCGCAAGGGCTTTCTCTAGTTGCAGCAAGCGGGGGCTACTCTTTATTGCGAGCACGGGCTCCAGGCACGCAGGCTTCAGTAGTTGTGGCACGTGGGCTCAGTAGTTGTGGCTCACAGGCTCTAGAGAGCAGGCTCAGTAGTTGTGGCGCGCAGGCTTAGTTGCTCTGCGGCATGTGGAATCTTCCCGGACCAGGGATCGAACCTGTGTCCCCTGCATTGGCAGGTGGGTTCTTAACCACTGCGCCATCAGGGAAGTCCCCATAGAGGTAAAGTCTTAAAAAATTCTATCACTAGTAAAACTTCCAGGAACCTCAACCCAATATTAGCACACATGCTTTTCAAAAATTTTATTTAACATGAAAAAATTAAATATATGTGTGTGTTTTTTGTGTGAGAGTGTGTGTGTGTGTGTGTGTAAAATCTTCTGCTTCCTGAAAAGGGTGGGTCCTAGTAACGGGAGGGTCTTTAGTTTGCTGAGTACAGAGTGAAGGCCTTGGTGGAATGAACGTTTCACTTACTGAGTATTTAGTTACTCTGAATAAGAAATGGGAAAGCCTGAGCCCAGAGGAGATATTCAGGAACTAAAGGAGCTCACCCAGAGCTGGAGAACTTGAAAGGCTCCTGGTGGAAAAGATTGGGGGGGGGGGGCATAGCCAAGGGCTTAACCAAGGTCAGAAGCAAAATGAGAAATTCTCAGGTGCCAGAATCAAAGTGGCAAGATTTAATTAAACCTAAGTAACCTCTTCCCCCAAGTTTTGGAAATGCATGTAAGCCAGGAGGCTGGGAACTGAGATTCTGATGCCCCTGTAGAGATGGGAGATGAGGCCTATATGATGCATGGAGCTGGACCTGAAACTAAGTGCGAGGACTTGCATAAAGTATTTAAAGGAAGACTTTATTTGAGTGAGGATTACGAATATCTCCACTCACTAGATTCAAGAAGCAGCAAAGAATCTGGCTGTCTCCCCTGGACCACAGGTGGAAAACTAGAGACTTTCCTACGCCCAATTCACTTCATGTGACATAGACCAAGTTGAAAAATTAATGTAATACTAGTCTGGAATTAGCAAAACTACCTATGGAAATGTTTCCAAAACTCAGCACTCCTATAAGGGAAAAAAAATCTGAAGATGCACCTGCAGTCAAAAAGTACAAACGATACAGGTAAATGAACCACTGTGAGAGAGAATCAGCAAAAAAGCACAAATGGAATAAGTCATACTCCAAGAAATAGAATCAAATGAAATAATATAATATTGCAAATCAACTATACTTTAATTTTTTTAAAAGAATCAAATGAAAGAAACAAAATTTATTGATAATGTTTCATTATCAATAGATGGATTAAACAATAAACTAGACACAGCTGAAGAGAGAACTAGTGAATTAGAAGGCAGACTAGAGGATATTACCCAGAGTGAATAAGAGAGCTAGATAACTAGAAAAATATTCGAGAAAAATTAAGAGACTGGTATAATAAAATGTTTCACATACAACTAAAAGGAATCCAAGGAGAATAGAATAAGTGGGGGAAAGGCAATTTTCAAAGAGATAATATTAACAGTTTCCTTAGACTGAATATATAAAATGAGTCCTGAACAGGATAAATAGTAAAACTGCAAAACATCAAGGATAAAGAGGTTTATTTTCTACCTATAGCTACCAAAGAGAAAATATATGTTCTGAATGATTGCCCAATATAACAAGAGATACTTCTCAACAACAGTAGAGCCCTAAAGACGGGAGTAAGTATTTAAACTGCTGAGGGAAAATAACTGTCAACCAAGAATTCTTTACCAACTGAAATCTTATTTAAAATGAGAAAGAGTAAGAGCAGAAGACATTTTCAGACACACAAAGACAGAAGGGAAAACTGTCAATTCTTAATCTATGGGAGAATTTAAAACAACTCTCTTGAAAACATCAAAACAGACAAAAGATACACAAAACAGACAAGAAGAATTAGTAAAGATATAGAAGATTTAAACAACAAATATATTGAAAAGCATGAATAAAAAATAAACATTCTTTTCAAGTACATATGGAACATTTATAAATATTGACCATATACTAGACCACATAGTACTAGTGCTCTATGGCACAATTTGCCACAAATTCTAAAGAGTCAATATCATACCAATCAATCACATTTTTTATCATAATGCACAAGAATTAGAAATCAATAATAAAAATTCTCACAAATCATAAAATGGTTGGAAACTGTAGAAATAAGTAAAATTGAAAAATAAAAATTGACATTCATATAAATTCATAAGTTAAAAATCATAGTGGAAATTATAAGATATTTGGAAATGTATGACAAAAGTGCTATCAACTAAAACTTATGGGATATAGCTGAAAGAGTACTTAGAAGGAAATTTACAGCCTCTGAATGCACTTTTGGAAAAATAACAAAAATGAAAATGATGATCTAAGGGTTTAAGTAGAAAAAAAAATAATAAAAAGGAAGAATGTAGAAAAATATAGAAATAAGTGCTGAAATTAATGGAATATAAAACAAAGAAGCCATATAGGTGATGAGTGAAACTAATTGAAAAGATAAAAACAGACAAATCTCTGGCAAGATTGATCAAGGGGGGAAAAAAGCACAATTAAGACTAGGAATGAAAAGAGGCCATGAAAAATCTGATACCAGTGAATTTTAAGACTTAGATAAAATTGGACACTTTCATAGTAAAATATAAATTACTGTGGGAAAACAGGCTTGGATAACAGTGATCTGATGGCAGAGACAGTGCTCAGGGACACAGTCTACTCCCCCCCACCCCCGCCAATGAAAACGTGACCTTGCTGATTCTAAAGTATTTCAGTTACCAAAACTGAATCAAGAATAGAAAAATCTGAATATAACACAATGCTCATTCAAGAAATTGAACCTGTAATCAGAGATCTTTCCTCAAAAAAAGCCCCAGGCACAGAGTTTTTAAGATGAGTTTTAGCTCAGGCTGCTGTAACAAAACATCATAGACGGAGTGGTTAAACAATAGACACTTATTCTCACAGTTCTGGAGGGTGAAGGTCCAAGAGCAAGATGCCAGCATGGTCAGGTTCTTGTTTATTCTGAGCCTGGAGTTTCTCTTCCTGGCTTCTAGACAGCTGCCTTCTTACTGTATCCTCACTGGGTGATTGAGGGGGAGGGCAGTGGAAGGAGAGAAAAAGTACACACTAGCTCACTGGTCTCTTCTCAAAAGGACACTAATCCCATCATGAGGACCCCACCCTCATGACCTCATCTAAACCTAATTACCTCCAAATATCATTACATTAGGGGGTATGAATTTTGGGGAAATAAAAACATTCAGTTCATAACAATAATATATTGTATACAAGCTGTTTCAAAGAACAGAAAAAGAGGGAAAGCTGCCCTACTTATTTTATGAGGCTAGTATAACCTTGATACCAAAATTTAACATGGACTATACAAGAAAACAAATGCAGGTCAATCTCAATTATATAAATGCAAAAATCCTAAATAAAATGGTAGTAATCAAATGTTTAAGAGCAAGGACTTCTAAAGACACATCATGTTTCTTGAATATGCATCAAAATGATAAAGGATGAGGGCACAGGTAAGGATATGGCTGGGACATATATAAAATCAGACTGTGAGTTGAAAATCATTGAATGTGTTTAAAATTTCCATAATAAAAAATTATGTTTTTCTTTAAATGCATTATGACCAATCAGCATTTACCCTAGGAGGATTCCTTTGTGAAACACTGTAGGGTGCCCTATGTAAACTTCCTCTGCCTTCTCTGGAGAAATACAAAATTCTCACACTGCTTATATCTGAGTAGAGCTTTGCTTTTGGAGGATTTGAAGAATAGGACCAGAGAGCAGCTGACATAGGGTTTCTGTGAATACCGCTCTGCATTTGAGATCAGAGGCACCTAAAGAATCATGCAGTATAATAAAGATTTATATACATATCAGAACCAGAGAAAATATACTTACAATGGGAAGATTAAGATGGTGGAAGTTGGGCTTCCCTGGTGGCGCAGTGGTTGAGAGTCCACCTGCCGATGCAGGGGACGCAGGTTCGTGCCCCGGTCCGGGAGGATCCCACGTGCCGCAGAGCAGCTGGTCCCGTGAGCCATGGCCGCTGAGCCTGCACGTCCAGAGCCTGTGCTCCGCAACGGGAGAGGCCACAACAGTGAGAGGCCTGCGTACCACAAAAAAAAAGAAAAAAAAAAAAAGATGGTGGAAGTTACATACTGGTATTTTAGGGCAATTTTTATTATTATGAAAAGAGCCTCTGACACCTGGACCAGGAAAATGCTTCTGTGCTGAACTGCCTAGTGACTTGACCCCTCAGCCTTGTGCATGGCCTACTCCTCAAAACCACTAAGATCTCTCTGGACCTTAACATTGATGAAAATGATTAACTTTCTGTAAAAACGAACAAAACCTGGAAAAGCCACTTTGTGTCTGCCTTCATTTCAGGACAGGATTCCATGGCTCTGCAACTTGCATGACATTTTACAAAGGTAAGAGAAAATCAGGCGCCAGGTAAGCCAGTGAGTAAAGAAAACCCATCACAAAGTACAGGGGAAAAAATACACTCTTGAAATCACAACTGACTGCTGATATGGCATCCCAGAAATGAAATGCACCTCTATCAAGTAACCAACAATGATTTTAATCAGCCACAGATATGTAGTTTAGTTGGGTTCTGGAGTTAGCCTTCTAAACAACTCCACAATTACTAGCTGGGAATCTTGGTCAGCCACTTGGCTTCCATAAACCTGTTTCTTCATCTGAAAATGGGGATAAATATAGTTCCTACTCACAGACTGTTGTGAGGAATTAGTGAGATGAAGCATGGGTAGCACTTAGAACAGTACCTAATATATATAGTAAGTGCTAAAAAAATAATAATGACGTATAGCTATACCTTAGCCACCACTTATATTGCCTCCTACTTCAAACTCTGACAACCAGGAAGATCTGGGGTCATTCATAAGTCAACAGATAACTGGCCACCAGGATTGAAGTCTCAAATTGTTCAGCTCTGTAGCATGCCTCTGAGCAAACGAGGTCCTCCCCAACCCATCTGTGGGCCAGACCCCTGGGAATCCTGGTTGGGACATGGAAGATAAAGTGGCAGGGAATAGGTTCTAAATCTTGCTGTCTCAGATGAAGTCATGTTTTATAAATCTAAAATCATGTGGGCCATATGAAATTAGAGTATACGTATGATTAAAAATCAGTTTACTTTTTTTAGACTGCACAGACATGGCTGGCAGCCCTGTCTTTGCATGGGCTTAGGGGTTTAAGGTTTGGAGTTGAGAACTCCTGCCCACTTGGGTCTCTAACATAAACAGACTTGTCAGAGAGCTAACATACTGACCTGTGATGGAAGCAGAAGTGAAGATCCTCAGGAGAATAGAGATCAGACTTCCAGGCTCAGAATAAACAAGCTCTCACTCATGGCCCTTGGGAAGAGCCAGAAGGCTCAGGTACATAGGTTTGTTGCTGATGACACACTCCATCCACTGGGTCTCCAGTCTACAGTGGCCATGAATCAAGGCAGGCCCCTTCAGAATTCTCAGTTCTGAACTGAAATTTCTAAGTACCCAAGCCAGCTTTGACCCTTCACCTCTTTATACAGTTCCTTCCTGGCCCCAAGATGACTGCCTCTTCTGGCTGGTACATGTAGGTTTAGTGGAAAGGGGGCTCACCCTCATGTATGGTCTTGAACAACACTGGTTTTCCCTTATTGGTGCCTTGTCACTCTACCTCTATTTCTGGCTCAGTTTTTTTTTTTTTCCTTAGCACTGCCCTGGAAACTTCTCACATCCTTCTCACCTTGACCACACAGGGGCTGATGCTCCCTTTTCTCCTGCTCTCTCTAGCTCTGCACTGGTAACTTCCCCAGACTCCCAGCATACTGTAGAGTAGGAATGGAGAGAAGCCAGTTGTGAAATTCAAATCCCTGAATACCTGAGAGGAGAGCCTGAGCTGTGCTGTGTGCGGGGCACAGGTACCTGCCGGCAGCCACCCATGTCTACAAGTGGTGGCTCAGTCACATCCTACATCCAAGGGGCAGAGCCAATACTTACCAAGCATTTCCTGTGTGCTGGGCACCTTGATAAACTTACTCATTACAGTTCTATGGGCAGGTACTCTGAGTAGTTGCATTTAGCAGATGATGAACTGATGCTCGGGGAGGTAAATGTTACCCAAGATGCCTCACTAGTGGAAGATCTTTACCTCAAAGCCAGGACTGGCTGATACTTGGCCACCATTTGTAACACCTTCCACTGTCAGAGAAGTGGGACTCTAGTCCTCAACCTAGACTTGACACCAATTATTTTAAATGTCTTCACTCTAGCGCTCATCTTCCCCCCACACACTTTATTTTTTTAACAGAGATGTAGCCTCTGGACAGCATGTAATTCTTGCCTGTTCAGCTCTGAAGAAAGTATACAGAGACATCTTAATACAAGGAAAAGATGGTGCACCTCTGAAGTGTGATGAGTCAGGAAAGGAAGAAAAGCTGGCTGAAGTGAAGCTTCTTGTGGTCCATCTGACTGGGTCGTTCGAGGTCATCTCTGGACGCTTACTCAAAAGAAAAGGGCATTTTATGTCCCCTGAGTTATTGCAGTCCCAGTTTGATACTTTGGAGCCCCCATCAGCTCCAGAAAATTTCATTCAAATCAGTGTGGACAAAAATCTTTCAGAGATAATTGCTACAATTATAGAAACTCTAAAATGAAGTGAGAATCATCTATATCAGTGGTCCAGAACACAACTGGGCATAACTCTGTCTCCCATCCCAAACCATGTTCCAGTATCCTTGTTGATACTGTATTCTAGATTCTTCTTAAGGTGAATAAACCATAATGTATTGAGATATGCTTGTTTGGGTGGATTTTTAGGAATCTGTGATACTCTTGTCATCATGCTCTGGCATATTCAGAGAAAAGGAGAGGAAACTTTGAAAGTGAAGTTTCAATTGAACTTTAAATTCGTGTGACCCAATCAAATAATCAGAGGAAATTCTATATCTATGCTGTAAACCATGACTTATTTAGAACACTTTTGATCATGCCTGTACTTGGACAAATAAATTAAACCTGGCTATCCTTGGCACCCTCTGGAGATTGGTCTCAGGAGCAGAAAAGCGGACAAAATTGACCACTCACCAGCAAGTCATGTTACACCACACACCTCTAATTTCTCTCTCTCTTTGAGTCATTTCTAGGTAAATAAAAAGCACACGCAGTTCACAGATAAAAAAAAATTTGCAAAGGTGGAACTTGAGTGAATGAAATGCGTGACTCACTGATTCAGTCTGCCCCCACCTCATTTTAGAGACCCCTGTGAACGAGGCTGTTATCAACCTGCCCACCTTCCTGCTGTAAAAGCTGTCAATGATGGACACTAGGCAGGCTAGGAAGCAACACCAGAGGAGCTGCTATGGCT
Source organism: Lagenorhynchus albirostris (assembly GCF_949774975.1). Taxonomy (NCBI): domain Eukaryota; kingdom Metazoa; phylum Chordata; class Mammalia; order Artiodactyla; family Delphinidae; genus Lagenorhynchus; species Lagenorhynchus albirostris. The sequence goes on from NC_083101.1 coordinate 82,118,588, forward strand.
GAAAACTGAAACAAAACTTTCCAATGGGCAGCTTTATGCCAGTGGCAGCAGGGTTGGGTGAGGCTGTGGGGAGCTTAGGGGCACTGGTGCATTGCTGGCATGCACCTTACCAGGTACCAGCAGGGAAAGCTGCAATCTGGCCAGCATGGGTTGGGTTTGAGCCCTTCCCTGTGATGGGGCTCCAGGAAGAAGCTTCCTTATCCCTCTATCCTAACTAGGGCCACAAGACCCAGCCACTTTGCAGGGCCACTGGTTGGTTCTGGCCAAAAAGTGAGTTTTGAAACCAATTACCTGTTTTCTTTCACAACGATATACATTTCCTTGTCTCAGAAACCAAAAATACAATATGTGCATGGGGTGCCAATGGAAAGAAAGGGCCCTTCTGGGTGGACAGATCTTGCCTAAGAAAATGTGGAGAGAATGAGGAAGGTGATGGAAGAGTAAGACGTGGAGCTCACCTTCTCCTCACAGATATATCAAAAATACACCTACACGTGGAACAACTCCTACAGAACACCTACTGAACACTGGCAGAAGACCTCAGACTTCCAGAAAGGCAAGAAAGTCTCCATGTAACAGGGGTCTTGGTTCTGTGGCCAGGGGTCGAGCCTGAGCTTCTGAGGTGGGAAGAGCCGAGAGCAGGACACTGGACCACCAGAGAACTCCCGGCCCCAGGGAATATCCATTGGGGAGAGCCCTCCCAGAGGTCTCCATCTCAACACCAAGACCTAGCTCCACTGAACGGCCAGCAAGCTCCAGTGCTGAACGCCTCACACTAAACAACTAGCAAGACAGGAACACAACCCCACCCATTAGCAGAGAGGCTGCCTAAAATCATACTAAGTTCACAGACACCCCAAAACACACCAACTGATGAGGCCTTGCCCATCAGAGGGACAAGATCCAACTCCACCCACCAGAATGCAAGCACAAGTCCCCTCCACAAGGAAGCCTACACAAGCCACTGGACCATACTCACCCACTGTGAGTGGACTTACCAGAAGCAAGAGGAACTATGACCCTGCAGCCTGCAGAAAGGAGACCCCCCCAAAAGTAAGTTAAACAAAATGAGAAGACAGAGAAATATGTTGCAGACGAAGGAGCAAGGTAAAAACCCACAAGACCAAATAAATGAAGAGGAAATAGGCAATCTAACTGAAAAAGAATTCAGACTAATGATAGTAAAGATGACCCAAAATCTTGGAAATAGAATGAAGAAAATACAAAAACAACACGTTTAACAAGGACCTAGAAGGACTAAAGAACAAACAGTAATGAACAACACAATAACAAATTAAAAATACTCTAGAAGGAATCAATAGCAGAAAAACTGAGGCAGAAGAACAGATAAGTGAGCTGCAAGATAGACAGAATGGTGGAAATAACTGCCACAGAGCAGAATTAAGAAAAAAGAATGAAAAGAATTGAGGACAGTCTCAGAGAGCTCTGGGACAACACTAAATGAACCAACATTAGAATTATAGGGGTCCCAGAAGAAGAAGAGAAAGGGTCTGAGAAAATATTTGAAGAGATTATAGTCAAAAACTTCCCTAACATGGGACAGGAAATAGTCAATTAAGTCCAGGAAGCACAGAGAGTCCCATACAGGAGAAACACACTGAGACACATATTAATCATACTAACAGAAATTAAATTCAAAGAAAAAATATTAAAAGCAGCAACAAATAACATACAAGGGAATCCCCATAAGGTTATGAGCTGATTATTCAACAGAAACTCTGCGGGCCAGAAGGCAGTGGAAGGATATATTTAAATTGATGAAAGGGAAAAACCTACAACCAAGATTACTCTACCCAGCAAGGATCTCATTCAGATTTGACGGAGAAATCAAAAGCTTTACAGACAAGCAAAAGCTAAGAGAATTCAGCACCACAAAACCAGCTGTACAACAAACGCTAAAGGAACCTCTCTAACTGGGAAACACAAGAGAAGAAAAGGACCTACAAAAACAAACCCAAAACAATTAAGAAAATGGTAATAGGTACATACATATCAATAATTACCTTAAATTTAAATGCTCCAACCAAAAGACACAGACTGGCTGAATGGATATAAAAACAAGACCCATATATATGCTGTCTACAAGAGACCCACTTCAGACTTAGGGACACATACAGACTGAAAGTGAGGGGATGGAAAAAGATATTCCATGAAAATGGAAATCAAAAGAAAGCTGGAGTAGCACTACTCCTATCAGATAAAATAGACTTTAAAATAAAGAATGTTACAAGAGACAAAGAAGGGGACTCCCCTGGTGGCGCAGTGGTTAAGAATCTGCCTGCCAATGCAGGCAACACAGGTTCAAGCCCTGGTCCAGGAGGATTCCATATGCTGCGGAGCAACTAAGCTCGTGTGCCACGACTACTGAGCCTGCACTCTAGAGCCCGCGAGCCACAACTACTGAGCCCACGTGCCACAACTACTGAAGCCTGTGGGCCTAGAGCCTGTGCTCTGCAACAAGAGAAGCCACCGCAATGAGAAGCCCGCACACCGCAACGAAGAGTAGCCCCCACTCGCCGCAACTAGAGAAAAGCCCATGCACAGCAACAAAGACCCAACTCAGCCATAAATAAGGAAATAATAAAAATAAAATGCTCCCAGTCTTTAAAAAAAAGAGACAAGGAAGGACACTACATAATGATCAAGGGATCAATCAAAGAAGATATAACAATTATAAATATGCACCCAACATAGGAGCACCTCAATACATAAGGCAAATGCTAACAGCCATAAAAGGGGAAATCGACAGTAACACAGTAATAGTGGGGTACTTTAACACCTCATTTACACCAATGGACAGATCATCCAGACATAAAGTTAATAAGGAAACACAGCTTGAAATGACACAGTAGACCAGATAGATTTAAATGATACTTATAGGACATTCCACCCAAAAGTGGCAGAATACACTTTCTTCTCAAGGGCACATGGGACATTCTCCAGGACAGATCACATCTTAGGTCACAAATCAAGCCTCAATAAATTTAAGAAAACTGAAATCATTTCAAGCATCTTTTCCGACCACAATGCTATGAGATTAGAAATTAATTACAGGGGAAAAAACTAAAAAATACAAACACATGGAGGATAAACAATACACTATTAGGTAACCAAGAGATCACTGAAGAAATCAAAGAGGAAATCAAAAAATAACTAGAGACAAATGACAATGAAAACACAACAATCCAAAACCTATGGGATGCAGCAAAAGCAGTTCTAAGAGGGAAGTTTATAGCTATACAAGCCTACCTCAAGAAACAAGAAAAATCTCAAATAAACAATCTAACCTCACACCTAGAAGGAACTAGAGAAAGAAGAACAAACAAAACCCAAAGTTAGCAGAAGGAAAGAAATCATAAATATCAGAGCAGAAATAAATGAAATAAAAACAAAGAAAACAATAGCAAAGATCAATAAAACTAAAAGCTAAACAAAATTGATAAACATTTAGCCACCAGACTCATCAAGAAAAAGAGGGAGAGGACTCAAATCAACAAAATTAGAAATGAAAAAGGAGAAGTTACAGTGGACACTGCAGAAATACAAAGGATCATAAGAGACTACTACAAGCAACTATATGCCAATAAATTGTACAACCTGCAAGAAATGGACAAATTGTTAGAAACGTATAACCTTCCAAGACTGAACCAGGAAGAAATAGAAAATATAATTACCAATCACATGTAATGAAATTGAAACTGTAATTTAAAATCTTCCAACAAACAAAAGTCCAGGACCAGATGGCTCCACAGGCAAATTCTATCAAACATTAGAGAAGAGCTAACACCCATCCTTCTCAAACTCTTCCAAAAAATTGCAGAGGAAGGAACACTCCCAAGCTCATTCCACAAGGCCACCATCACCCTGATACCAAAACCAGGCAAAGATATCACAAAAAAACAAAACTACAGACCAATATCACTGATGAACATACACGCAAAAATCCTCAACAAAATACTAGCAAACAGAATCCAAAAACGCATTAGAAGGATGATACAGCACTATCAAGTGGGATTTATCCCAGGGATGCAAGGATTCTTTAATATACCCAAATCAATCGGTGTCATACACCATGTTAACAAATTAAAGAATAAAAAACCATATGATCATCTCAATAGATGCAGAAAAAGCTTTTGAGAAAATCCAACACCCATTTATGAGAAAAGCTCTCCAGAAAATGGGCATAGAGGAACCTAACTCAACATAATAAAGGCCATACACGACAAACCTACAGCAAACATCATTCTCAGTGTTGAAAAACTGAAAGCACTTCCTCTAAGATCAGGAAGAAGACAAGGATGTCCACTCTCACCACTATTGTTAAACATAGTTTTGGAAGTCCTAGCCACGGCAATCAGAGAAGAAAAAGAAATAAAAAGAATACACATTGGAAAAGAAGTAAAACTGTCACTGTTTGTAGACATCATACCATACATAAAAAATCCTAAGGATGCCACCAGAAAACTACTAGAGCTAAATCAATGAATTTGGTAAAGTTTCAAGGTACAAAGTTAATGCACAGAAATCTCTTGCATTCCTATACACTAATGGTGAAAAATCTGAAAGAGAAATTAAGGAAACACTCCCATTCACCTTTCAACAAAAAGAATAAAATACCTAGGAATAAACCTACCTAAGGAGGTAAAAGACCTGTACTCAGAAATCTACAAGACACTGATGAAAGAAATCTAAGATGACACAAAAAGATGAAGAGATATACCATGTTCTTGGATTGGAAGAATCAATATTGTGAAAATGACTATACTACCTAAAGCAATCTACAGATTCAATGCAATCCCTCCCTGTGAAAAATTGGCATTTTTCACAGAACTAGAACAAAAAAATCTTAAAATTTGTACGGAGACACAAAAGACCTCGAATAGCCAAAGCAATCTTGAAAACGAAAAAGGGAGCTGGAAGAAGTCAGGCTCCCTGACTTCACACTATACTACAAAGCTACAGTAATCAAGACAGTATGGTACTGGCACAAAAACAGAAATACAGATCAATGGTACAGGATAGAAGGCCCAGAGTTAAACCCACACATCTATGGTCACCTTATCTTTGATAAAGGAGGCAAGACTATACAATGGAGAAAAGACAGCCTCTTCAATAAGTGGTGCTGGGAAAACTGGACAGCTACATGTAAAAGAATGAAATTAGAACACTCTCTAACACCATACACAAAAATAAACTCAAAATGGATTAAAGACATAAATGTAAGACTGGACACTATAAAACTCTTAGAGGAAAACACAGGAAAAACACTCTGACGTAAATCACAGCAAGATCTTGACCCACCTTCTAGAGTAATGAAAATAAAAATAAACAATGGGACCTAATGAAACTTCAAAGCTTTTGCACAGCAAAGGAAACCATAAACAAGACAAAAAGTCAACCCTCAGGATGGGAGAAAATATTTGCAAACAAAGCAGTGGACAAGGGATTAATCTCCAAAATATACAAACAGCTCACGGAGCTCAGTATCAAAAAAACAAACAACCCAGTCAAAAAATGGGCCAAAGACCTAAATAGACATTTCTCCAAAGAAGACATACAGATGGCCAACAAACACATGAAAAGCTGCTCAACATCACTAATTATTAGAGAAATGCAAATCAAAACTACAGTGAGGTATCACCTCACACCGGTCAGAATGGCCATCTTCAAAAAATCTACAAACAATAAATGCAGGAGTGGGTGTGAAGAAAAGGGAACCCTCTTGCACTGTTGGTGGGAATGTAAACTGATACAGCCACTACTGAGAACAGTATGGAGGTTCCTTAAAAAACTAAAAGTGGAATTACCATATGACCCAGCAATCCCACTACTGGGCATATACCTGAGAAAACTATAATTCAAAAAGACACATGCACCCCAATGTTCACTGCAGCACTATTTACAATAGCCAGGTCATGGAAGCAACATAAATGTCCATCGACAGATGAATGGATAAAGAAGATGTGGTACATATGTACAACGGAATATTACTCAGCCATAAAAAGGAACGAAATTGGGTCATTTGTAGAGATATGGATGCATCTAGAGACTGTCATACAGAGTGAAGTAAGTCAGAAAGAGAAAAACAGATATTGTATATTAATGCATATATGTGAAATCTAGAAAAATGGTACAGATGAACCAGTTTGCAAGGCAGAAATAGAGACACAGGCGTAGAGAACAAACGTATGGACACCAATGGGGGGAAGGGGGGGTGGGATGAATTGGGAGATTGGGATTGACATATATATGCTAATATGTATAAAACAGATAACTAATGAGAACCTGCCGTATATCATAGGGAACTCTACTTAATGCTCTGTGGTGACCTAAATGGGAAGGAAATCAAAAAAAAGAGGGGATATATGTATACATATAGCTGATTCAGTTCACTGTACAGCAGAAACACAGCATTGTAAAGCAACTATATACCCAATTAAAAAAAAAATGTGGAGCCCTGGATTTTTGTCGCTGCCAGACTATTTGGGGCACCTCCTGCCTGGCTTTGGTTTACATCAACATTCATATTCAGGATCTAGGCCCTTAAGTTGTCCAGGCAATATACTCTGGCTGGATGAGAGTCCCCCAGGTGTACAGAAAGGACTCAATCATTTCAGTGTACTCAGTAAGTACTGGGTACTGTGATGGGCACTCTGGAGGGTTTGAGGACCCACAACACAAAGCTCTGGCTCTCAGGGGGCCTAAATTGGGGTGGAAAGAGAGGGCATCTCATATCCTCTGGTACCAGCTAGAGTTCTCAGTGAAGGCAGTTCTTCACAAGAATTAATTTTCAAATATCCTGCTGGACTTCCATGTAGGACCAAATGAAAAAGAGTGTTTATAATTATAGGACATTGAATCTAACTCTATTTTATACATAAATAAAAGCTTTGTGGGGTTTTTTTGCAGTTTTAATATACACTGGAATTTCCAAGAATGCAATAAAGGGACAATTGGATTCTATTTTATTTTTAACTTTACCAAGAATTGTTTACCATTTCAGAAAATCACAGTGAACTTGTCAAATACAGCAACCTACATCCACCTGCATTTGTGATTTTTCATTCTCAGTGATCCGATGGCAAAGCATCAAACTAACTCTATTGTGCTCTTCTAGTGTAGCCATGTCCAAGCATCACATATTGAAACCCATCAGTTTATTACGTTACTTTCCTTTTTTTTTCCTCCTTTCAGAGTTAAAGTATCATATTATTTGCTTAGGCAAGTTTTATTCGGAGTTAATTTCACTTCATGATGGTAAAGGGAGCATTAGAAAATATTTATTTAAAAAACAAACAAGAAAAGGAGTCTGGTGGGGCTGAGAATCAGGGCTCTAATCTTCCCAAGAATGGCCGCAGGGAGGCCAAGGTGTGGACCAGTACTGCCCTCTGGTGGCCATGGGGGACATAGCAAGCACAAACTGCTCTCCCACCCCCGAGAATCCCTCTGTCACTGAGGGTCAGTTCCTGGGTCAGCGGCGGTGGAATGCTGCTCACCCAGCCCTGACCACACCCCTGCCCAGCCACTATGACCTGGGAAGAAGGGGCAGGCGGGAAAACGTTTGCAGTGGTTCAAAAACAGAAGCTAACCAAAGAGTTCCTCAGTCCTGCAAATACCACTTACCACCCCCTCTGGCAGCACTCCCTCCACTTTGCCTCTCTCCATTCCCCACCACTGGAGGAAGTTCAGGTTAAACATTTCCCTCTCCTATAAAATGGGGTCACCACCTGCCTCATAATGTTGTAGAACTGATATAACACATGTGATATAACACATGCAAAGTGCTGAGGCCAAAACCATGGAAAATGGAAAATCCATGCTTTATCTAAAAAGGGCAGCCACTACTCATTGCCAGACGATGAGGAACACCTGCATTAAACAAGTTGGGTTTATTGCTCACTGCATAAGGGAGAACACACACCTTTAGAATCGTGAGGGGAAATCTCTGTAGGATGCTACAAAGGACTTACGATTTGGACAAGTTAGGTGATTTGGGGGAGGGTTCAAAGAAGCAGGGCTCTCTCTAAATGGATGCTGTGAGGAAGTGCAGGATGATTGGCTATCTCAGTAATGTGAGAGGCATGAAGTGAGGCTAAAACTATCATTCTTAAAGAAGTACAGTAGCCAGGACAGGGAGACAGAATATTTAGTCTTTTTTTATTCTGGGCCATGCCATGCGGCTTGTGGGATCTTAGTTCCCCGGCCAGGGAATGAACCAGGCCTTTGGCAGTGAAAAGCACGGAGTGCTAACCACTGGACCGCCAAGGAATTCCCAATATTTGGTCATTTTTGTGGTTTAGACAATGTTCATGTTTTTCTCTTCGTTCAGGCAGAATTACAGAATGGTCTTTTGTCTTGACCACGGTCACGGAGCAGTATTGTAGGTGTTCTGTGAAATTGTCTATTTTTAGCAGGAGAGGCCTACCTTTTAGTACTAGGCCAGCTCCTGGATGACAGGCACTGCTTTTCCTTCATCATCAGAGATCCTTGTCATTAAGGTTTTTTATGCGTTGATCTGAAATAGTTGAGGACATATAACTTATAACATTTATCTTTACAATAAGCAAAGAGCTCAGAGGGTTTAACTTGAATTTCCCTTCTCAGGAAATGAGAATTTGGTAGGTTTTCCACCTTCAGTAAGGGCAAGATTGTGGTAGTCGGTTATACCCTGAGGTCAGAGGGTTGAATGACAGGGAGCTAGTGGATTAATCTCCCAGAACACATACCTTCCCCTTCCGTAACTAGGGCTCTAGTGGTTAGGGTATGCAAAGCTGGAAGACCTTGAGAAGTTCTCTCATCCCACCTAGCAAACACATTTGTCCAAGGAACACCCAGGGCCTCTAAAAATGTCTGTTCCTGATTTAGCATGTATCAATATTTCATTCCTTTCTATTGCTAAATAGTATTCTCATTGTATGCATATACCACATTTTATTTATCCATTCATCAGTTCATAGATATTTGGGTCAAATGCTAACTCCATGGTTTAACCTTTTAAGAAGCGGAACTCTTTTCCAAGTAGTAGCTGCACCATTTTACATTCTCACCAGCAATCCTAGTCAACACATGTTATTCTGTCTTCGTGATTATAGCCATCCTAATGGGATATGAAGTGGCATCTCATTAAAGTTTTGATTTGCATGTCACTAATCTTTTCATGTGCTTATTGGCCATTTGCTTATCTTCTTTGCAGAAATGTCTATTCTAATCCTTTGTCCATTTTTTAATTGGATTGTCTTTTTTATCGTTGAGTTTTAAGAGTTCTTTCTATAACCTGCAAACCAGATTCTTATCAAATATACGATCTGCAGATATTTTCACCCATTCCGTGGGTTGTCTTTTTCACTCGATCAACTTTTTCTAACCTTAACTAAAAAAAAAAACTTTACGGCTTCCCTGGTGGCGCAGTGGTTGAGAGTCCGTCTGCCAATGCAGGGGACACGGGTTCGTGCCCCGGTCTGGGAAGATCCCACATGCCGCGGAGCGGCTGGGCCCGTAAGCCATGGCCGCTGAGCCTGCACGTCCGGAGCCTGTGCTCTGCAACGGGAGAGGCCACAACAGTGAGAGGCCCGCATACCGCAAAAAAAAAAAAAAAACTTTATTGCTAAAAATGCTAACCATCATCTGAGCCCTCAGCTAGTTGTAATCTTTTTGCAGTAGTAACATCACAGATCACTGATCACCAGGACACATATAATAATAATAAATAAGTTTGAGATATTGTGAGGATTAGCAAAATGTGACACACAGACATGAAGGGAGCAAACGCTGTTGGAATAACAACCTTGATGGACTTGATGCAGGGTTGCCACAAACCTTCAATTTGTTTTAAAAAAAAAGAAAAGCAATAAAGTGAAGCACAATAAAACGAGGTCTGCCTGCACTGGACAGCAACCATGTGGCAGGCAATGGAGCTCCAAGTGTGGACAGTGCTCATCCCTTGCTCTCAAGTCTCTTGGGGGAGGTGGCACAGGGTTGCTATATAGGATGTAGGTGCTGACTCAAGGGACAGAACATGCAGTGGGACCCAAGAGACAGAACTTGCCCAGAGACGCTGACCCTGAAGCTGATTCTTAAAGAATGAGTCAGAGTTTGCCAGACACAAAAGAGTCAAGTGGAAACAAAGAGTCGTGATGTGTCCAAGAAGTGGCCCGTAAGTAGTCTGATGAGCCTGTGAGACAGCGTGTATGCGGGGGCTTCTGGGAAGTGAGGGAGCTGGGGCGGGATTAACGAAGTGCTTGGATATCAAGTCAAGAAGTCTGGATTTCATCCTGTAGAGGAAGTGAGTGAAAGATTGTCCTTAGGGAAGCGATGTGATCAAATGTGCATTTTAGGCAACTCCAATGAGAAGTGTTTGAGTTTCACCTTATAAAAAGCTTCTAGGTGCCCCTCACACTTACACAGCTGCCAAGTATTAATCCCCTACTGTGTGCCTAGGCATGCCCAGATACCTTTCTTTTTCCCCTATACTCTTTATCCCTTTCTCTCTACTGGCTCTTAGTCTGCCTCATCCCATGCCAAGTTTGCAAACAATGTTATAAATAAAATAATGATACTAAGACATTAAGGTGAGAATATTGCCATCGCTGTAAAGCCAGGCAACCTTGGAAAGAGCCGTTTCAGCTGAGGGACAGGAGCAGTGGTCAGGAATTGATTGGCACGTCAGGAAGGTAAAGTGGGGAATAGAGATGCTCTGTCTGGGAATCTTACAGTGAAAGGAAGGAGTTAAGCACTGAAGATTGTAAGAAGTGTGTGATCTCCCAGGGAGCCTGGGAGGAGAGAGCCTGAAGGCACAAGAAAGTTGGTGCGTGGATTTGTTTCAAGAGGGGAAAGAGGAGGTAGAGGAGGGATGGATGGAAAGGTCTTTTCCACTGTCAATGGAGGATGACTGAAGGCTGAATGTAGATTGTCTGTGGCGTGGGGGAAGTTGGGGAAGGCTTACTTTACTGCCTGCCTTCAATTTTTCCAGTGAAGATCTACTGAGAATGGAGAAGAAGCTGGTGAGAAAGGAATCTGAAGGGAATGGGCAAGGTTTGAAGGAGTGTTTGTGTGGGAAGGAGTGGGACATGTTGGGAAGGATGATCACCAACGCCCTGTGGGGGCCCAGCAAGGTTGGGGACCACAAGCAGGATGGGACCCCACACAGCAAGGCTGGGAAACTTCCTTCAGCATCCTCAGGAGACCGGCGTGGGAACAGAGAAGGTCTGAGTGGAAGTTGAGGTTTGGTTGTGTGGGTCAGAGGAGATGAAGGGTGTGAGAAAAGTATGGGGACGTGACAGATAACAGCATCCAGTCCGTTTAGGAAGAGATGCTTAACAGGGAGGGAACTGGAAGACAAGAGATAGAGGAGGCGATTGTGAGAACTGAAAGGTTGTGATTGGAAGTGAGGATGAAAGGAAGCTGACCATTTCAGACCCAGGGCAACAGAGGTGTGGGCTCAAATCCAAGGGATAGCTGTTAATGTGGGTAGAGAACTGACTCGATCAACTTTTTTTTTTTTTTTTTTTGCGGTACGCGGGCCTCTAACTGTTGTGGCCTCTCCCGTTGCGGAGCACAGGCTCCGGATGCGCAGGCTCAGCGGCCATAGCTCAAGGGCCCAGCCGCTCCGCGGCATGTGGGATCTTCCCAGACTGGGGCACGAACCCGTGTCTCCTGCATTGGCAGGCGGACTCTCAACCACTGCGCCACCAGGGAAGCCCTTGATCAACTTTTAAGCACAAAAATTTTTAAGTCTGATGAAGTCCAACTTATTTATCATTGGCTGCTTGTACTTCTGGTGACATATCTAAGAAACCACTGCCTAGACCAAGGTCACAAAGATTCACACTATGTTTTCTTCTAGCTTCTAAGAGTTTTACAGTTTTAGCTAACTTTTATGTCTTAGATACATTCAGAGTTAGTTTTTCAATCAGAATATGCAATGTAATAAGATCCCAGGTGATCTCTATGCACAATGAAGGTGAGAAGCATTGCTTTAAATTACTAATAAATTCCTTTTTTTTTCTTTTTTGGCTGGAGCATATGGTAGTTTTTAAAATTTTTTTTTGAATTTTATTTTTTTATACAGCAGGTTCTTACTAGTCATCAGTTTTATACACATCAGTGTATACATGTCAATCCCAATCGCCCAATTCATCACACCCCCACCCCGCCACCTAATAAATTCTTATTTCCTTTAAATCAGTGGTTCCAACCCTGGCCTTACAATCACTTCAGAAGCTTTTAAAAATTCCTGAGCCTTACAGATATAATAACAATTCCACTTAGTCTGAGGTGGGCTTATTTCTTTATCTTTTTAGTTGACTCTGATGTGAAGCCAAGGTTGAGAACTACCATCTCCTCTTTGCAGATTAACATCTTCTGCATCCCTCAACTATCTCCTCAATTTCTTGAGGATGTCCACTAAGCTATCTCCATCCACATGCCTCACCGTCTAAATCAATGTTTTGCGTTTTTCTCACTTGAAAAGAAATCCTTAATGAACACATACTTTCTGTATAGATTTCACCCACATGCCATTGCTAGGCTGGTTTGCACCCACTGCCTGCTTTACATCTGATGCTGGGACCTTCAACAGTGCCACATTAAGACTGCAATCAGTGTTCACAGTTTGTACATGAGACTAAGTTTAGTGCCTGAATATGACACATATCACACTTCGATCAAGAGACTACAAGATGGAGGTCATACTGGGTGATAGTGGAAATAGGGATGAGAAGAGGAAATGAAGAACTTCTAAGACTGTTTTGGGAAAACCAAGACTGGCCAAGAGTATGGTCTACAGCCGACTATATTTTAACATCTAGCCATCACGTTCTCTTTGAGGCATTATTCATCTTTTTTACTTGAAAGATCGGGATGAAAATGGGTTAAAAAAACACTCCTATATTCTCTTTGCAAATCCAGAACCACAGGACCAATTCAAATGGATCAATGACCTGTACATAAGAGCTAAATCCATAAAATTCTTGGAAGAAAACAGGGGAAAAATCTTTATGACCTTGGATTTGGCAATGAATTCTTAAATATGGCACCAAAACCACAAGCAACAAAAGAAAAAAACAGACAAATTTGACTTCATCAAAATGTAAAACTTTTGTGCAAAGAACGTTATCAAGAAAGTGAAAAAACAACCTGCAACTGAAAGGGTTTAATATCTAGCATATATAAAGAACTCCTACTACTCAACAATATTTTCAGAAGGCAAAGGACTTGAAAAGACCTTTCTCCAAAGAAGACATACAAACAGCCAATAAGGCACAAGAAAAGATGCTCATCATCAAGTTATTAAGGAAATGCAAATCAAAACCACAATTGGATAACCATCCAACACTTAGTAGAATGACTGAAGTTTAAAACCAAGAAAAGCAGAAAATGAGAAGTGCTACCAAGGAGACAGAAAAAATTGGAACCCGTACCTTGCTGATGGGAATGTAAAATGGTTCAGCTGTTGTGGAAAACAGGCAGTTCATCAAAAAGTTAAAAATATTTATAATTACCATATGACCCAACAATTCCACTCTAGGTATATATCCAAATGAATTAAAAACAGACTCAAATACTAATATTATAGCATTATTCATAATATCTAAATGACGTTAAGTGTCCATCAACACGTAAGTGAATAAAATGTCGTATGTCCATACAATGGAATATTATTCAGCCATGAAAGGGAACGAAGTGTTGATACATGCTACAACATTAAATGAACCCTGAAAACATGGTAAGAAGCCTGACACAAAAGGCCACGTAGAGGGACACCTCATTTTATCGTGCTTTACTGCACTTCTAAAATACTTTTACAAAATGAAGATTTGTGGCAACCCTGTGTTGAGCAAGTCTTCCAGGGCCATTTTTCCAAAAGCATTTGTTCACTTCATATCTGTGTCACATTTTGGTTAATTCTTGAAATATTTCAAATTTTTTCAGTATTACTATATTTGTATGGTGATCTGTGATCAGTGGTCTTTGATGTTACTCTTATAACTGCAGATGTGGTGGAAATAGCAAGAGTACTAGAATTAGAAGTGGAGTCTGAAGATGTGACCGAATGGCTACAAACTCCTAATAAAACTTTTAACGAATAAGTAGTTGCTTTTTATGGATAAGCAAAGAAAGTGATTTCTTGAGATGAAATCTATATAGTCTTGGTGAAGAAGCTGTGAAGATTGTTGAAATGACAATAAAGGGTTTAGAATATCACATATGAACTAATATAAAGCAGTGGCAGGGTTTGAGAGGACTGATTCCAATTTTGAAAGAAGTTCGACTGTGGGTAAAATGCTATCAAACAGCACTGCATGCTACCAAAAAAGCACTTGTGAAAGGAAGAGTCAATCAATGGGGCAAACTTTATTGTTGTCTTATTTTAAGAAACTTCCACAGCCACCCCACAACCTTCAGCAGCCACCACCCTATTCAGTCAACAGCCACAAACATCGAGACAAGACCCTCCACCATAAAAAAAGATTACGACTCACTGAAGGTGCAGATGATGATTAGCATTTTTTAGCAATATTTTAATTAAGGTATATACATTGTTTTTTCGACATAATACTAGTGCACACTAATAGACTACAGTATAGTGTAAGCATGACTTTTATATGCACCAGAAAACCAAACACTGTGTGACTCGCTTTATCGTGATATTAGCTTTACTAAAGTGGTCTGGAACTGAACCCACACTATCTCCTGTATTATATAAGTATGCCTATATTATATAATTACATTTATATGAAACATCCAAAATAGGTAAACGCACAGACGACAGAAAGCAGACTAGTGGTTGCCCGGGGCTGGGGTAAGGGGGAAATGGTGAGTGACTGCTTAATGGCTATAGGGTTTCCTCTTGGGGTGATGAAGAAGTTCTGGATGATTGTGACAGTTACACAACACTGTGAATGTATTTAAATACCACTGAACTATACATTTTTAAATGGTTATAATAGTCAATTTTGTTGTATTTTTTAGCAAATATGAAAACCACAGGTCTTCCCCCACAAGAAGAACTTTCTCACTAACCTTATTATCATATGTGCTAAGACAGCCGACTAGAATGCATGCTTCCTTTGGACAGACTTTCCCGAAGAACAGGGGCTTGGTCAAGTGTACCTCGTTCCTTCTACAGTATTCAACGAGCAGTTAAGTCACTACTTCTCCCTTGGAAAAGAGTGAATACTGAAGAACAAAAATGTGTTCCTCCAACAGTCTTCCCCTTCTGGGATCACAGTGTATGTTAGATTAAGATGATCACAAATTCTGTGACATTCTACCCATCAAGCAGTTGGGCCTGTGAACCTTAAATCTGGGCAAGTTAAGACTGCTTGGCCAGTAGAAGACAGGAGAAATGACATTGGGCCAGACCTTAAAAAACTGACAACTTTCATTTTTCTTGAAATACTTGCTCTTGAAACCTATCCACCATGTTGTGAGGAAGCAGAAGCAGCCCTTGTAGAAAGGCCCAGGTGGAGAGGAACTGACACCCCAACTGTACTCCCAGATGAAAGTAGTAATTAAACAGCTATGTGAATAAGCCTTCTTGAAAATAAATTCTCCAGACCCAGTCAAGTTGCTCCAGCAGTATTCACCAATCCTTGCCAAACTGCTCATTCATGATAGAATTAGTGACTGATTTTTGTTCTAAGCCCCTAAGCTGTGGGGTAGTTTGTTATGAAGCATTAGATAACCACAACACAGTGGAAATTTCCTTCCCTCTCTAGAAAGTATAAGGAGTGGAGAATGGGTCTATGAATAGCTTTAAAAACATCTAGCTTGAATATACAGCAACTACTATACATCCCACTAAAGAATCAGACCCCACATTCAGCTTCGGTCTTTTGAGGGAAACTATACTGGGAGCTCCTATATGTGCCTAGTTCTGTTTAAGCATAGAGTGGTAAGCAAGAGACTGGGTTGTGAATCTGGGACAGGTTACATTATAATTAAGGAGTCTGAGGCACAAATGGTAACATGTATAAACTGGAATTACAAACTGAGAATGTGCTTCATCACCATCTCAGCTCTGGAAAAAACCTCAACCTTATTTCTATTCAGTCTCACCAAAGCAAAGATGTTGGGAGAGGGCTGCTTTTCCTCCATTTCCTTGACCACAAAAAGTTCAGATGGGCCTGGAAGGTACCACTCCTACTGACAAGGAAAGGCAGCTGGCTACCTAGCTGAGGAAGATGATGGCTTGAAAGACAAAGAAACCCTCTCCCTCACACTTTAGCCCATGTAACAAATGTGTCTGCCTGCTTATCTGGATCTATCTATCAAACCTATTCTGGGGATCAAAGGTGGTGGTAACTCCTTTCTGTTTGTAGTTTTTGGTAGAAAACAATTATTCCATACTGTCCTCCAAAAACAAGCGTGCGCACACACGCGCGCACGCAGCAGTACTTCCCATCTTAAAAGAACACAAAGGGCAAACTTCCTCTATACCACCACCACTCGCCTCACCACAGCTACTGCCCCCATTTCTCTGATTCTCTTTACTTCAAAATTCTGTGTCTCCTGATACTTTCTAGGTTCACTCTAACCAGAATTTTACGCTAATCACCCTTAAAACCCCTGTCATAGTCATAAAGGTCCTTCCCTTTACTAAATCCATAGGTTAATATTCAATGCATGATGAGTACTTGAAGCAACAGCATTTAACACACTTCATTTACCATCCTTCTCCTCGTGAAAAAGTTTCTCCACTTGCTTTCAGCCTACCCGCCTGTTCATGTCTTTTTCTGGTTTCCTATCATCTCTCTGAACTGGGAGTAAACAGGACTCAAATCTTCCCAAAGTATGTTTATAAACAATCTCTGAAATTCATCTAGTCAGGATTTCTCAGCCTTCGCACTATTAACATTTTTGGACCAGATATTTATGTTTGTTGTGGAAGGCTGCTCTGTGCACCAGAGAATGTTCAGTGGCATCCTTGACCTCTACTCACTAGAGCCAACAGCAGCCTCAATCATGATGTCAAAAAGGTGTCTCCAGACATTGCCAAAAGCCCCCCTGGGGGGCAAAGTCCCTTCTGGTTGAGAACCACTGATCTAGTTCCTTGGCTTTAAATACTATCTATATACACACTGGCAGCTATATAACCTGTCTATAGCCTGAACCTCTCCTCCAACTGCCTTCTCATTATCTCCAGTTATATATCTAATCAAGTACATCTCACTTAACACATCAAAACTAGATTACACTCCTCCCCATATGTACCTTACTCACCTTGCTTGACATCTCTCTTGTTCTTAACCTCACACTTTTATCCATCAGTAAAACCTACTGGCTCTGCCTTCAAAACATACCCCACATCTGACTACTACTTCTTACTACCTCCATTGCTACCAATCCAGCCCAAGTTGGTATTATCTCTGAGATACTACCTCTTAACAGTCTCTCAGCTTCCACCCTGGTTCCCCTAGTCCAATGGTTTTCACCTGGGAACTTGTTAGAAATGCAAATTCTCCTCCAACCCTAAGACTAGTAAATCAGAAACTCTGGGGATGGGACACAAAAATTGCAGTATTAAGCCCTCCACATCAAACACCTGCACCACTTACCTGTCCCCATCTCGCCACAGTCCCTTCACCACTTTCTCCCTAGCTCACTTGCCAGTCACACCAAACTCCCTGTATTCTACAAACACACTCAGAACATTCACATTACAGGGTATTCTCATTAGTTGCCCCTCTTCCTGAAAAGCTGTTCACCCTCCCACATATTCCTCAAGTCTCTACTTTAATGTCACCTTCTCAATGAGGCCTTCTCTGACTACCCTATACAACAAATAAAATCCCTTCGTCCTGAACTAACACTCTGCTTAATTTTTCACCAAAGCACTTGCCACCACCTAACAGGGCCATATATGTGTTTTGTTTACTGTCTCGCTACATTCTACTATCTAAACCCCATATGGACAGACTTTATTTACTGCTATACACTTTGAGCAACTAGAAAAGAACCTGTTACTCAACAGATGTTCAATATTTACTTTGAGTCAATGGTTGCCTATGGTTGATGAGAGGAAAGATATAAAGAAGTTGAAGAGAAACACTTGTTACCTAAGTAACTGCCAAGAAAATTTCAGAGCAGAAAACCAAACAAAAATCCCCCAAACTGTAAATGAATGAGAGGGACAGAATGCAGCAGTTGACAGTTCAGAGTATATCAACTGGTTAGCAAAGTTTAGGAAGACTACAAAACTGATCCCAGAGGGCACGGTAGGCTTTATATAAGCCAAAGAAGACAGATGAAATTCCAGAGAAGAGAATACCATGTGCATTTACTAAGTATAGTTTTCCCCAAGTGTGTTCACTGGATATAGCATTACCTTAAAAAATAGTTAAGTAAAAAGGACAGCAGAGGATAGGACAAAGCTGTATTAAACAGGTTTCTTTAATGCAGGACTTCTTATTGACTTAACGTGTTTAATGTTAATAGAGTATGCAATATTTCCCTGCCTTAACAACATAACCTTTTTTTGTTTTGCACAAGGACACAGACATGCGCCCTAGCTTCACTTTTATCACTAATGTTAGTGACATTCTTATCTGTCCTAATTTGTTGTAGCTTGCCTATTAAATTAACATAGTAATAATGTCTCCCCAAACAAAAAACTCCTTTCATTACTATATTTAAGCCAAGTCTGAAACTCCAATTCTGAATACACAGAGGCCAGCTGTCATTTATCTGATTTGCTGCACTTTGTTTAGGATCACAAATATTCCACTTGGGAAATAAAATCCTGAAATGTTATTTTCACCACTCTATTCTTTATTCACTTTGTAATAACCCAATATAAGAACAATTTAAGTCTGTATTATTTCAAGAGTTTTTGTAATGCTTTTGAGAATTTTAAGTATTTTGAACTCCTGAACTAAGATAAACATATTAGAAACAAACAAACAACAACAAAAATCACACCAGAGCAACAACTAAAAGGTACTTAAGAGATCACCCAGTTGGGTGTGCCGCACAGGCCTTACCACCACTTTCAGTGAAGAAATCATGATGTCCTGACTCAAAATTAACTAGTCAAGTACCAAAAAGAGCAAGCAAAGCCCAGGCCACCTGACTTCCCAGCTGGCTCTCTTTTTAACACACAACATAGTATATATGCACATATTTTGATTGAGGAAACAAGAGGTTAATGAAAAATAATCTCAAGTGTAATAAAATCAGGTAAACCAACTCCAATAGTCTTTAAAAGACATGGTTAGAGAAAGTAAACTGAAGACACCTTTTTCTTTCTACAAAAAAGGCAAGACAAACAAGTGTAAAAGCTAGAGATTTATTGTTATTTTGTGATTAATAAATTGTCAAATTGGTTATGACACTATCCCACACTGTATACCACCATATTCGCCAGTACAAAAGTTTTTAAACCATACTGAGGCATAAGGCAGAGAGAGCAGACACATGAATATCATCCTTAACAACTTCCTCTTAGCCATGCCTCCATCTTGACCTTTGTACATGTTTTTTTCCAGGGGAAAGTGTCAGAACAGTGCATGAAATGGTGGGCAACCTGCCTCTTTACCTTTTTTAATAGCAAGCAAACTTACAGAAGTAATGGAATTCAACTTGTATTTCCCCTTGATTTTACTGGTCTGAATTCACTTTAGGTTACTTTAACATCCTTTAACTGTACATGAGAGAATATAATGACCTAAGAGAATACTGAACCAGGGTCAGCCAAATACATTACTGACCCCAAAGTTATGTTTTAATTGGTCCTAAAGGAATGTACCACCCCAATAGTTTGAGAGTTAGGCAAACAGAATTTCTTTGGGGAGGGAAGAAAAAAGCTGTGGAACAGCCAAATGTACTCAACATTGTTAAAACGGCTCTTTGTTTTCACCCCTGAAAGATACTTCTTTACTACACTATATGCACAGAAATCCTAACAGAATCTTGGTTGCCAGTATTATTCAGGCTGGCCCAATCCAGGATAGATCCCCACCCCACCCCCAAAATTCCCCTCTCTCAGGCTCTGAAAAGCACAATATTTAACTATTTCTTAATAGAACTACCAAAACACTTCAGAAACAAGTGGCTCACAAATCATTTTAAATTCATGTATTGCCTGTGCATAAGAAAAATGATAAACCCAGAAGACAGTTCTATTTTTATATGGCAATTAAAAATAACTGAAACATCAAGACACTTTCAGTGAAAGCAACATTTCAATTACAAATTGTAATGCCTGTTAAACTACCTATGGGAGAAGCTGAAAAGTCCTAGGCAAATGCACTTTTGGGTTATACTACAGTGCTCCTTCAGTATGCACAAAGATTAAGGTAATTTACAGTCAATCTGTGAATGTTGAGACAATGTTACATCATCTTGTCTGTACAATTAAATGTCCTTAAAGAGATAACCAGAATCAGCTTTTCTACTATATTTTCAACAAACCTGACTAACCGGTACTTTTGCTGAGATGTGTATCAAAGATGCTGTAAGATTCTACACAATTAGGAAATACTCAGCTTTAAAGTATTTCCTTATCTTCACTTTTTTGGTTACAGATGTTTTTGCTCAGATGATCGATCTATTGCAATATGTTTCTAGAAATGCAGTCCCAAATGTGCATACACATTCTGTATACAAATAAAGCAAAAACTGTCAGTAGTATAAATCTTACAGCATTTTTGCAAAACTACATGCCAAAGTCACAATAAGCAATATTGTACCACAAATTACAAAGTGCAAATGATTTGCTTCTTTTTAATGCTTTTATTCTACATAAATTACTACCATAGGCTAATGTTTAAAAAGCAAATAAACTGGACAGATGCAGGACAAAAATCTGTTCACCCAACTATAAAAGGTGATATGTTTTTTAAAAATTACAATAAATGCAGAAGTGGTTGATGCATGCAGTAGCCTTAAATGAAAAAGCATTGATTCCCACTGTTCCAGGAAAAAACAAAAAACAAACAAAAACACAGAGAAACCCACACATCTTACTGCACTCCACCTTAAAATGCATCATATTGCGTTTGTTTATAACAGCACAGAATTCCAGGAGTCAAAATGAAATAAAGCGGGTATTTTAAAGATTTAAGAGCCGTTATCAAAAATAAATTACATTTTTTCAAGATACAGAAATGCTGCTATGATGGTTGAGAGCCCAGTAACCTTTCAATAGCCGCATTGATATCACCTCCTGTGGCTATTAGCGCTTGCAAGTTTGCTTCACGGTTCAAAAATCCCATTGCACTGAGCTGTTCTAGTTGCTGCTGAAATCTGACTTCTGGATTCTGTAGCTGTTAAAGAAAAACAAACAAACAAACAAAAACTCTAAGGAAAATCAGTCCATGTCACACCTAAATAATCTTAAAAATTTTAATTGCTTTTTAAAATAACATATGCTAGACTACTGAGCTATAAAAGAACTGGCCTCTCTAGAAACATATTCAACATATTTAAAAGTTCAATTAGCACTTTATTTTAAACAATCTAATTTATACCTAAACAATGATGTCAAAGATCATATAACTCTGCTTTAAAAAAAAAAAAAAGCTTAATAGACTTCAACCATTACTTAAGAAGCTCATGAACATATAGGCAAACTTTAAAAAGTATGTATGCAAATAGTTTAGAATTAGATTATTTATTTTGTAGCTACTGACCAATTGGGTAATTATAAAAGCCAGTGTCCTCATGTATAAAATTCTAAAGTTCTAAGGAGGCTTAGAATGTAGAATTCATTTCTGTATCAGCCAATCAAGTCTTGAGAAAAGAGTCCCAGTTTCACATGCACAGACTACACTTCTGACTGTTCAGCTCCACCTCCTTTTCAGAAATGATATAAGACAAAAATACATAAATGATCACTCAATTCTGGGCAACCTGATAATGGCGAGGCCTGTAGATTGTTCAACTTAGATAACAATTTGGACTAATACATGAAATCGTTTTTTCTTATTAATTCCAAGAATATTTACTGAGCCAGAAGTTATGCTAGGTATCGGGAATACAAATTCTTTATAAGATAAAACTCTGACCTGTTTTTATTGTATTTAATAAGGCTTAAAATAAAAAAACTATGCTGTATTTTCACCACAAAGAAGTTTAAGGACAATCTACTGTAATAGGTTTGAACTGGGAATCATAATGGCATATTCTTAGTAAATAAATGATTCCAGATGCAAGAATATTAGGCATTCACATTTTTTAGCCATATCTGTGAGGTGTATGTATATATGTAGCAAAAGTTACCACAGGAGGCAGTAGTGGGTGGGGTGAGGTAGTTAGGAATTCTTTTACATCAAAGTACAAAGATTAGATAGAATTCAGGAGATACTGAGAATAACCAAGTTTCTATTCCTCCCTGACAAACTTATAAAATATAACCTATTTCGAATAATTTTCAAACAGGGACTGCAAAAAAGAATGCATTTTTAAAGGCAACTTTCAAAAATTAAGGCAAAGCATTTCTTCCCTTCAACTGTAACGTTTCCTTTAGTGTCCAATATAGTACCAAAGTTAACCATTTTTGTAATGCCTGTTTTTTAGAATCAATTAAGAATGCACTTTTCATTACAGACTAAACCAAAAAGATGGCCACCTTCTTTTCTTTTCTTGAAATTTCTAAATTTCTAACATTAAGAAGAGCAGAAAAGAATCATTACCTGAGGATTCACTCCAGCAAGAGCCTGTAGCATTTGTTGGATAAACTGCTGGTGTCCAGATTCGGTGGTTCCTGCTGTGGGACTTGGGTTTTCACCAGATGCAGAATTAGAGCCACTGGTTCCTGAAGAGCCTCCAGTGCTTCCTAATGCCCCCAGGCCAGGAGTAAACCTAGAAAAAGCGTAAACTGTTAGTAAACCTAAACTCCTGCAAAACAAGAGGCCAGACCAGGCCAGCTGATGGTAAATCAGTTACATTTCAACACAGTATTAGCCAAGTTATCTTCTTAAAATAACCATTTTTAACTTTGAAAACTCTGTCTTAAATAAAACAATCTCAACCAAAAAAAGGCACGATGGCATTAAGTCTGAAATTCTCAGAGGAAAAAAAAACATTGTGCACTTTCATAATCTTCCCCAAACCTACCCGGGGATGAGGCCGGGGGCTTCAGTCGCTAAGGTCTGTAAACCCTGCTGAATCTGTAACAAGGCCTGCATTGCTCTAGGGTTTGACATTGCTGATAACGTATCAGGATTCTGCATCTAAGGAAGAAAGAAAACCAGTGGTTACAAGGTAAAGTCAGTGAAGGTAAAATTTAAATGTTTTCTTTGCTACACTTCTTGAGAAAATCTAATACCTTACTCCTAGACACTGTGAATCCATTATTTCTTTACCAAAATAAACACAAGCACCTCCTCTTTGACAGCAATCTAGTGTGCAAATCGTTACTTGACCTCCTCCCAAGTCCATCATGAAAGCCATTTTTCATAATGAAAGACAATCAGGAGCTCCTCTGGAAGCCGCAGCTGTTCCCCATTTTCCAACAGATAAAAGTATTATTTCTGAGAGACAACCTCCAAAAGCACAGTTTATATAACATGGTAATAATGGTGAAAGCCACATATTCCTCCTGACCAAGTGTTATCCGTTGCTGATGTAACAATTTTACCAGATACACTCTAAAACAATAGTTCCAAAGGTGAAGTTAATACATGTGTCCGGTTCAGCTTCCCTACTTCCAAATATACACCACATGACTAACCAAAAAAGATAGGCTTCCATCATTACAATAGATCAAGGACACTAACCTTGGATTATGGTTTACAGGCCTGAGGATCATTTGCATAATATTTAAAATCCCTCCCTAGAACTACCAGTTTCAAAATGCCAAGACTGACTTCTCTTCTTTTTAAATAATAAAATTACCATGGCCATCTCAAGTACTTTTCTAATAATAAAACCTTCTTTATATGACAACACCGACAATTTTAATCTTGCTAATTCGAGTTTGAGGAATGAGATCTACCCCTTGGAAAACAGGCATTCTATTAATTTGGAGTACCTGAAACATTACAAAGAAATCAAACATGTAAAATAGGATAGGGTAGCTCTTTCCTGTTACTAGAGATTAGTTAAACCATAAAGTGTAACATGACAATGAAGCACTTCAAAGTTAGTAAAGTGAAAGGAAATGGTTTATGGTATTAACGAAGCATTCAAAATCCTAAATCCTCAAAAGCAAAAACCAAATGGTCCTTTCCTCAGAATTTATATTTAAAAAATATAAGCAAAAGTTCAGCAGTGAAATGGGGCTCAATTAAGATCAAGCTGAATTCTCTGCAAATTGACAGCAGACTGTATTCTACATTTTGCTATCAGCCAGAGAAAAGCAAGGAAAATGTTTATCACCAAACTTTTTCAAGCAAATCATTACCGAAGATAGCTAGCATCTTTTCTTACTCACTTGTTGGAGGAAAGTTGGGAGCTGTTGTCTCATTTGTTCTTGAAGCTGAGGATTTCCAGCAAATAGGGGATTATTCAGCATCATCTATGGGGCAAGTGTTCAAACAATTTTAACTGGAAATATCTGAAACAAGTAATGTACCTTGCTTAATAGTCTATCTTCCCCCAAGTGCCTAATCTGGCACTTAACAGGGAGGAAGGTAGAACATGAATAAAAAAGGGAAGATACTGTCCACAAAAGGGATTGCCAAAACAAAACAAAAACGAGGCATCTTCTCTCTCAATGGGAATGGTGATTATGATAATGACATGCAATATCCTAAAAAATAAAAGCAACCATTTCTTTGACTTTTCCTTGAGTAAAGGTATTTGCCCTTGAAAGAAAAATGGGAGTAACTGGCATTCATGAAGATATATTTTCTGCTACACTGACAGAATAAACATAAGCATCAATACATGAAACTATACATGGCTTGCACAGACACCTCAACACACAAGTGGCAAGCACAGAGAAAATCCACATCTGGAACTGCTGTATCTACCTGCCTACTGCAAAACAGATAATATTAGGTCCAGAAAAATAACACCGCAGAACAGCAACCAACTTGCCAGAGAAATGGAGCTGCTAGGTAAATATAAGCCTAGGACTAGCACCGATAGATCTCTGGGGATAAAGTATTAAAATGCTTTAAAAAGACCTTAAAAGATGTAAATCCATTTGAGAACACGAAGATTAGCCTCTGGATTTCACCTCACTACCACCACAGATGAGAAAAATGGCATGCCTCCTAACCTTCAAATGGGTGTTAAGAGTTAAAAAGTCAGGGTCAATATTAACATGATGTTGTATACCTGAAAATAAGATTACAATACACGATCAGCATAACCAGAAACTAGTAAATTCTCATAGCTTCAAAAAAGACAAATTTTTGTATCAGTTTCCCCAGATGGAGTGAAAAGTCAACTAACAATGATTTACTGATAGCCTATTTACCAGTCCACATCCAAAGTCTGGGGGGGGTGGGGGATGATCCTTGCCCTCAAGTAATTAACTATATTTGAGAGAAATTATGTTAACTACTAGAAGTAGAGAGAATTCTTCCCTCCCTCCTTTAGTTTATCAATTGTTGCAAAGTAGATTAATTTCAACAAAATAAAGTAGGAAGAAGTCAGACAATGTTTTATGGATATACAGCATTTATTTCAAAGTGACCAATAAGTTCACGGTAAATAAAGTAAAACCTACTTGAGACCAACAAACCTGCTTCTTTAACGGCTCCAGTCAAATATTTTTTATTATGAACATATATCAATAAAGTTATCACATTTATCTTTCAGGATTCATGTTATTTGAACAAGTGTGTCATCTTAAACTGATTCATTCCTTCTCAGAAAATTGTATCTCATTTGATTAGGATATTTCTCCTAACGTACCTGACTGTATATAACAACAGTTTTTACAATCAGACTTTTTCGAATATCTAAAAATCAAAATCAGAATAGAGAAACTACAAACTTTAATCTGCTGGTAACCAAAGTACATTGTAAGCATTTCTAACAACTGTCTATAATAAAGGACGATTCATATCTAGCTTTCTTTTGTCAACATTTTGTTTTAGAGTAAAAAAGCAGCATACAAAAGTGCTCAAGTCACTTTATAAATGTAAAATTGTTAGTTTAAATGGCCGGGAATGTGCTTGTTAAAGTCAAAATTTTAAAGCAAGATGCACATTTAATGCTTATTATTAATTAGCTAAATATACATTTAAAACCATACAAATAGGATCACTCTGCATACATATTTTCCATTTATTTTAAACAAAAGTACTATCACAGTAAGTTCAAGCATTTAATAGTAATAACTCAGTCTAATAATTTTCTTATGAATAAAACAGTATTTCATAAAACGTACCTACAATATACAAAATTTAAAGTATACAAAAAATTTATCTAAAAAATCTTTACTTCCAATTTTACAAATTTTAAGAGGACAGAAGCTGTTGCTGAGGATTGCAACTCAAAGGTATCTGCTATATACCTGAATCAACATGGTTCCAAATTTTAGAAGTATAAAAACTGTTTCATTTGACATAATGAAGAAAGTGATTAACTTTAAAAGCTTTTAAAATTCTGGAAATGGAAAGCGACTATAAAGGAAACTATTTCAAATTCCCAACATTCCACAGAAGGGAAGCCATTCTTAATAAATAGCAAATACAAATCACAGATGATCAAGGTTTAGTTCACATTCTCCAAGGTTTTTCAAGCCCAATGGTTCTTAACTCTATGGGTATATCAGAATCACCTAGGGAACTTGGGGGGAAAAAAAATTCAATACAGTTATACGAAAATCTCTCAGGACAGGGCTAAGAATTTTAATTTTAAAGTTCCCAAGGTCATTCTAAATGTCAAGCTAGGGTTGAGATCCACTCATTTTTTTAGTTATAGTCTGTTCAGAAACAAGTTAGAAAATGAATTATTTAATAAAGGACCAGTATACTAACTTTGGGTGGAGATCTGTAACGGAAAGAATGAGAATACTGTTCCCACAAATCTCTCTTCACCAATAGTAAACAGTTTCAGGCTATTTTATAACTGCCATTTTGAACATGACTATTATTCAGAATCTGTGTGATCTAATAAATAAAAGTATCAAATGTATTAACACTTCTAAATCACCTTCAAGGTTTACCTTACACTAAAGAATAGGCTTCAAAAGGGAGACCAATTCAAAACTTTTGTATTCATCTCCTATATCAACATATGTAGATACAAACTAAACCTGCACTTCTTTCTGAAGGGAGTGAACAGCAGAAATGAAGCTGTTTTAATTATATTGTGAAGTATTAATTTACTGTAAAGAAACAAACTGTCCAAAAAATTCGAGATGCAGTTTGCCTACTTTTCTAGTGTGTTAAGGCAGCACACACAAATGTGCCAAAATCACAATTATTGGATTAGGCCACTTCAATACACAGTGCTCAGTCCTTTATAATACAATTATAAACTCACCTGTGCAGCAAGGTCAGGGTTCTGGCTTAGTGACTGCATCATGCTTCTCATGTAGGGGGCAGACAACATGTTTTGCATAAGTTGTGGGTTTTCAGTTATTTGTTGCAACAAGCTCTGCATTCCTGGTGTGTTGAACATACTAGCTGAAAGTTTGTTTAAAAAAAAAAAAAGACATTTTATCAAGGAAAAGATACACAAAAGAAAGTTTTAAAACACATATACTGTGCATAATTTTAGCAACTGCAGATAAATACACATATTACTTATCAATTGAACTAAGAAAGAATTTTAAAACTAAGATCTCCAAAACTACACGCCCAACATATACCAATAAAGGAGGGTTTATGGACTTTAAACATTCTGGTTGCATTTATAGGAAAATCACATCTTATGGAAAGGCTAGGTTCTAAAAAATCAATTTAAGGCAAAAATTTGATATGGTAAAAATTACTACTGAAAAAACCTCATTAAGTGAAGAAGTCTGAGCCAACTTTTCCTCCAGGATCGCTTAATTAGAATCATATTCAGCACTCAATATATGTTCCCACTTAAGAAGGAAGCCTTCTCGCCCAGGCCTCCACCCCATTTTCACTAACTCCTGGCACTCAATGAATTCAACCCCAAATTAAGGGAGCTTCTTCTTACTTCAGTTTCCCCATCTGTAAAATGGGGTAAACAGTATCTACCTGATAGTGTGGTTTTTACAATTAAATTAATGTGTAGATGCTTGTTACTATTATTCTTTTTTGTAGAGAGCTATAGCTAAATTTACGTGAATTCAACATTCTTTGAAAACTAATTAATTTGTTCCACATATATCCAGATTTTCACCCGCTGGCTAGATATACTCAAACTCAAGTAAACTTACAACTGATTAGCTTTTTCATTTCCCTTCTGTTCTTATTCCACCCAGTGTAGTTTAATGGGCTCAAAACATGTGACTCTTCCAGCTTACCTTTCTAGTTTATTGTAATTCTGCTCTTTTTCTGTAATAATTTTTGCTTTTCCTATTCTCTCATGTTATTTCAATTTAGGTTTCTTCCCCCCACATCCTAGAGTCCAAGGATATTCAAAGATAGCTGATAAACATAGCCTGCAGGGCAAATATGGCCCATGACCTGTTTTTGTACAGCCCATGAGCTAAAAATGGTTTTTACATTTTTAAATGGTTGAAAAAAATAATAATAATAAAATCTGAAAACTGTATGAAATTCAAACTTCAAGATCCATAAGTAACATTTTATTGGAACATAGTCATGCTCCCTCATTTATTATCTATAGCTCTGCACTACAAAAGCAGAGTCGTTTCGACAGAGGCTCCACGTGGCACTATCATACTGCTCTATACTGCTGTTCAGCATACCACAAATCAGTGAGTCAGTTATACCTCATGCCATACGAATCACTGTAGCATGCTGTTATTTCTTTTTTCATTACCACTGCATACCAATTATGTCAGAACAAGAAGAAAAAGGGGAGAATTGGATTATGAATGCCCTGCTTTTAAGGCACAGAAGAATATGGATTACTTTATCAAATGAGATGGCAAAACCGTATTTACTATGCAATGACACTAAAAGAATACAATACACTTCAACACTGCTACAACACTTATCACAGTATTCCCAACTCACAGTAAAGTCAGAAAAATACAAAATCTAAAATACAATTATCTCATCATAGCCAAACTGCTTCACAAAAATAAGAAATGAAAATAAGGCTGCAACCAAAGTTAGGTTCCCAAATGGTTCTTTTGTTAGCCAAGCAAGGAAAGCAGTACACTAGTGGTGATTAATTAGCATGATTATTTAAATCTTGACTGCGCAGCCAAATAAATGTGTCCAGAGAAAATAAACTTAAGACCATTAGCATTTCAAGGAAAACAGTTTCTCAAGAGTTAAGGGAAAAAAAAAAAAAAAAGAGTTAAGGGACATTGGGCTCTACATCAATAATCAATTAAAAAACAATGCAGGGACTTCCCTGGTGGTCCAGGGGTTAAGACTCTGTGCTCCCAATGCAGGGGGCCTGGGTTCGATCCCTGCTCAGGGAACTAGATCCCGCATGCTGCAACAAAGATCCCACAAGTGGCAATGAAGATCCCACGTGCCACAACTAAGACCTGGCGCAGCCAAATAACTAAATATATTTTTAAAAATTATACAGAATATGAAACTACGTTATTTTTTTAAAATGAAAATTATTTTGAGTAGTATTCCTTGCTTCTTGACAAATGTTACTGATACTGCTCAATTCTTGTATTTGAGGAGTCAATGTCAAGTTTGAAGTAACTGAAAAATTAGTTTTTATAAACAGTCTGCATGGACTAACAGGCAAAACTATTTTCAGAGTTGAGAGAACACTCATTTGGTACAACCTGAGGTAGAATCTGCTAAGATGTGCTACATCTGATGATGATAAAAACACATGTGGAGTATTAAAAGAATTACTTGGACAAAGATATAATGCTTATAAAGTATTTTTAATGCTTATAAGTATTTAAATGCTTATAAGGTATTTGAAGACTATAGTTAATCACTGTCTTATTCATCAGCAGGTACTCTGGAACATATTTTGAACTTTCACGTTATTCAACTGGTAACAGTATCAATGATGAACTTCACTTCACTCCAGTGAACTAGTCAGTATCATGAACTTTTGTCAGAAATATGCTGACTTGCCCAAACACACAGCAGTTTGACGGCTTAACAGAGGTCAAGTTTTCTGGTTTTGTTTGTTTGTGTTTAAAGAGGTAAAGTTTTACTGCAATTTTTTTAGCTCAGAGCTAAGACTGAAATTCTTCTGAACCACTCGACCACCATTATCAAACAATAAATAAATGACTTTGGAAATTCCCTTTTGCTAAAGACTTGGTAATGTTTCTCAATGAATTCCCAAAATTACAAGGCAAAACAGCATTTATACGCCAAACTCATACTGTGGTTAAGTCATTCTGACAACAAATGAAATTGTTTGAATCACAGGCAATGTCAGGCTGCTTTATACATTCTCGTGCTGTCAAGTTAAAACAAGCAGCAAGTTCTCCATTCCCACAAATGTGCAGTAAAGATAGTTTTGAGCTCACAGTATTGTTCCAACAGCATTTTTTGGACCTCAGTGCAAGTGCAAAGAAATATCCACATTTTAAAATTCATTTAATTGTATAATTGAGGCACTACCACCTAATCTTCAATTGGAAGTGATTAATCTGTCATGACATGCTAAAAGCCAAAAAGAATCTAACAGAATCCTATAAATGCTTTCCAACTGATGAATATGCTACTATAATAATATATTTTGGGAATGAACACACATTTGAATGAAATAAGTAAAATCTCATTACCTATCAGTATTACCAGATGAACATTTGCAAATGATTTGCAACTGACAAAAGGAAACACTGTGAACATCAATTAAGCAAAATGTTATCCGTAAAAAGAATTCCATTCTTATCATTAGTTGATATGTGTAAGAAAATGTTATACCCAATTATTATTACATTTTTAATTCCATCAATAAAAGAACTTGTGGAACTTTGTTTTCTCTCGTAATGTAATACTTTTTTTTTTTTTTGGCCACGCCGCATGGCTTGTGGGATCCTCGTTCCCTGACCAGGGATCAAACCCACGCTCTAGGCAGTGAAAACATGGAGTCCTGGGCTTCCCTGGTGGTGCAGTGGTTGAGAGTCCGCCTTCCAATGCAGGGGACACAGGTTTGTGCCACGGTGTGGGAGGATCCCACATGCCGCGGAGCGGCTGGGCCCGTGAGCCATGGCTGCTGGGCCTGCGCGTCCGGAGCCTGTGCTCCGCAACGGGAGAGGCCACAACAGTGAGAGGCCTGCGTACCACACACACACACACACACAAAAACATGGAGTCCTAACCATTGGACCACTGGGGAATTCCCTTCATAATGTGATATTCTTGATTTTGCCTCTTGGCCTGCAAAGCCTAAAGTATTATATCCCTTTGCAGAAAAAATTTGCTGACCCCTGCTCTAAGATTTCCTCACCTTCCAGAGTGAGCACTTACAGGGCAAAAGAAGAGTCACAAATTTCACCTTTCAGGTATATAAGGTGTACTTATGAATATATATGCATACCTAACTAACTCTGAAGAGTTGAGTAAACATTATAATAGTAAAAAAATATAATAAGAATGTTAAGCCATCAGGGTACATTCGTTTTTGTTGTTTCTTATTTTCCTTTGATGGAAATATTAACATGAAATCTTAAATACTGTATTAAGCCATTAAATAAAAAATCTGAGTAAGAAGTTGCAAAACCATTTTTTGTTTGTAAGACAAAGTTGTTACTACAGACACCACGCTACAGTAAAAAAACAATTCGCCTATCAGTGGGGAAACCCAATTAAACCTTTGTTGTCTCTGCTCTTAGACCTCTAAAATGTGAATAAAGCATCTCTCTCAAAAGTCTGTCAGAAAGAATCAAATAAGCATTAAGTAAAATCAGAACAGGATAATTCTTTTCCTTGTTTTAAACATGGTATTATCTGGATGTTTAGACTTATCGCAGTGATCATTTTGTAATCTATACAAATATTGTATCATTACATTTTACACCTGACACCTGAAGCTAATACGTTATATGTCAATCATACCTTAATTTTTAAAAATGGTATTAAATTTTTATAAAAACATTTAGTATTTTATCCAAAAACCTGATGATATCCACTGTATTCTATAAAGGAATATATACTACGGTGACCATTCTGATTATTTCCTCTCAGTAGTGAATTTTTAAAAATTCCTCATCCAGCATCTCATTTTTCTATTTCCTCTGCCAAAACATAGGTATCTTTTTAAACATACCTAATCACTCTCACCTTAGGGACATGGCTCCGTGCTTTCATTTCTTCTCATTTAAATGCTAACTTTTAGGACTAAAATCATCATTCTGGCTACTGATTTTGGACCTAATTCTTAGCATGTTAAACATCTGAATAGTTGAAAAGGATATCCACTTACTGAGTCTGGTCTACAGAAAAGTGACCAAAAGTAAATTCCTAATCTGCTCACACATCAGAATCTCTAGTAACTTTACACAACCACAGATCTTAAACTCCACTGTGGCAGATTCTGATCCTTAAGGTCTGAGGTTAAGACTTAGAAATCTGATTTTTAAACAAATCTGGCAGGTACTCTGATGCAGCTAGTTTAGTCCTGGTGTCAGGAGTGGATACCCACTGTCTTCTATAAAAGAACACAAAACTGGACTAAAGCCAAGGAAAATGTGTCCCAGTGATTAAGTACACAGGTAACTGTGTTACCCCTACACTTCACATTTCCTATGCTGTTGAAAGGAGAAGACAACCCACTTCTCCCAAACCATCTTGTAAGAAGAGAAAACCACAAAACTGCCTCTGGAAACCTTCAAGTAACCTCTTGCACTAAAATGCACACAAGTGATTAATACTAATTCTTATGTATTTAAGGCATCCTTAAAAAACAAAAACAGCACCTTGCAACATGAAAAGATAGTTCACAAAAGTTGTTCCTCATACACACACAAAAGCACTAAGGATAACAGTATAAGAAATGTTTTCATTGTCCAAATAAGTGAGAACAAAGGGAAAAAGTATCAGTTGTTACGAGCATACCTCCTACTCCAGGCCCCAAATTTGGCACAGTAGAATTCTGCCCGGCAGTGCCACTGGCAGCACCACTACTAGTGCCCCCCACGGCACTGGTGGTGCCACTGGAAGCTGATGAACTCTGAGAAGCCTGTGGAGCCCATGGATTGGGTAATGGATCTCTATTTTCTGTACGGGAAGGTTGACTACCTTCACCTGAGGATGTATTGCTCACTAAGGAAGCAAACGGATTGCCACCAAACTGTAATAAAAGACACAAAAATTATAAAGAATAAGCTTTTGTTTTAAATAACAGATATGGAACTCTTTGTTAATGAAAATTACATTTCTGCATATAAAGGCAACACTCAACCACACACATATTTATGTTAAAACAGGAGCCTTGGCCTGAGCCTCAGAGCCTGTGTTATTACCTGTTCTTGTGCAGCACTCAGCATTGGTTCCTGAATATCTGTGTACATGCGCCGTAAAGCATTATATCCCCCCGGGATGCTTTCAAGGTTGCTCAAAGCTCGGTCCTGGTTTCTCATCATTTCCTGCATCATTGCTGGATTCCTAGCAAGTTCCAATGTCTAAGAAAAAGATTTCCGGGGGGGGGGAAAAAGGCACTGAAATACACATGAACTATTTTAGCTATTAACTGCCACAGTTAATTTCATAAGTTTTCTAATTCTATGAATTAGCAATCTTCAATATTTAAATCAGAAAATTATTCTGAATAATTCCTGTTGGAAATCACCTCAAAAAGCAAGCTAACATTCAAATAACATCAAAAGAGAAGCACTTTGTTATGCATGACTGTCCATCTCTTGAATTGGACTCTTTTTATTTCTTAAATCTGCAAAATAACTATTTACAAAAATCTTTAAAATACAGCATAAAATTCAAAGTTCAAATAGTTCGAATTACAGCTTTGTTGAGTTTTCCTGAACAAGGATTAGGAATTTTTTTTTTTACTTATAAATATGGCAAGCTCTTTAAATACAGAAAATTAAATAGAAGAAGTAAGTATGTAATTTCTTAGCTAAATGAAACTTTCCACATACCTGTCTCATAATATCTGGATTATTCAGCATATGACTAATTTCTGGATTTCTCTGTATCAACTGCTGCATTTGTGGATTGGCCATAATTAACTGCCTCATCAGGTCAGGATTTGAAAGCATGCTCTGGACAAAGGGATTCTCCATGATCTGGACCATCATTTCAGGATTGGACATAAGTTGCCGCTGCATCTGGCTCTGTAGTTCAGAGAAGTTGGTAGTATTCAAACCCAAGCTACTCAGACCTGCAAGTCCTCCAAGCCCACCTAAGAAGACAAAGAGAAAAACACACATAAATGAAATTCAGAAGTTTTATCATTAATACGACTAGGCTAAAATATGAAGATGCAAAAATATTAACTGAATCAACAGCCTATTAACAGAAAACCATTCAGTTTAAAGCAAAAATAGAATTCCTATTACTTTCATAAGTACATGTTTAATTTCTATAATTCAGACTTGTAAAAAATGCATTCACTTTGATATTTAAGTATAAGTAATAAAACCAAATAAATATATATATCCTATGTGTAGTATAATACAAAAATATATTTGGTCTTTGTCCCTGGTTCTAGGCACAGACCTCCTAAAACCCTCAGAATTTCCTGACTGAAGGGAATGTCTTTTGTTATTTGTAACAAGCCCCTTTGGATCATACTTCATTTATGCTAATGATGTTTCTTAGGGTGGAGCCCCTAGACAGCCTCAGGATGGGGTGGTCACCACAAAGACCAAGTGATTTGAGAGTTGGAACTTTCAGCCCCATCCAGGACTAGAAGAGGATATAGAGATGGAGTTCTGTGAAACTCTTGTGCAATGAGGTTCAGAAGCTTCTGGGTTGGTGAACACATCTAGGTGCTATTAGGAGGACATGCCCAGAGAGGGCATAGAAGCTCCACACTCTTCCCCCACCCCCCATGCCTTGCCCTATGCTTCTCTTCCACTTAGCTATTTCTGAGATGTATCCTTTATAATAAACTGGTACATTTAAGTAAAGTGTTTTCCTGAGTTCTGTGAGCCATTCTAGCAAATTACCAAACCTGATAAGGGGGTTGTGGGAACACCTGATTTACAGCCTGCCAGTCAGAAGTACTGGTAGCCTGAGACCTGGACTGGTATCTGAAGTAGGAGCAGTCATGGGGGACTAAGTCCTTTAACTTGTGGGATCTGACACTAACTCCAAGTAGGTAGTGTCCGAATTGAACTACTGGATACCCACCCAGGCAGCGTTGGAGAACTGGCTGGTGTCAGAAAGACACCCCGGAATATGTCCGCAAAGGAAGAAATGAAAAATATACAGTAGATTATACTTCTAATAATCTCTTTCCAGAAGACTACTTTAAGTTTAGCAAGTAGAATTCACCTATGACTGGTTGGAACAGAGCTGCTACCAATCATGAAAATAGATGTCTCTCTGGAGGAATTAAATCATGGAGAAACCTAATAGATCCAAGAGGATGATTAAGTGCTTATTGTAAAACTTTGTAAAATTATATAACCAGCCAAATGCATTCATTCCTCACTTACTGAGCACTGTGCTACATGTTGGGAATAAGGTGACAAGAAAGACACAAGTATACCCTCAGAACTCAATCTGGTGGGAAAGACTGACAAAGAAAACAAATGCAGAATAAGTACTTCAAAAGAGACATTCACAGGATATCACGGTAATATAGTACCTAAGTGAAATGGCTGCTTTCCCACAAGATGACATTTAATGAACTTGGAAAATGAGTAAGTTGCAAGAAGTAGGGAGTGCTGGAAGATTTAATACTAGGCACAACAAACATTATATACAAAAACACAGATATAAATGTGAGAATTGCTATATTCTTGAAACCACAAACAATTCAGTATGACCAAAAGGGCAGACAGCAGTGCTCACCAAACATCTCACGTGCAGCATTCTATTTCTTTTGCAGTTGGACAGGCCCATGTGACTAGTTATGGCCAAAGGATTGCAAGAAATGATGTGTGTCACTTCTGGCCCAAGTACAGAATACAAGGTCCAGCTTGGGACACTTTAGCTGTCTATTCTGCCACATTCCAAATGGTGCAGCTATAAGATGGCAGAATTCCATTAGCTTGAGTCCCTGAGAACTATGTAGATGGAGGCCTCACTGACCAGTGAAGAACATGAAGCACAAGCAAACTATTACATTTAGCATGAATAAACAACAAGGTCCTACTGTATAGCACAGGGAACCATACTGAATATCCTGTGATAAACCATAATGGAAAAGAATATAAAAAAACAATGTCTCTGTGTATAACTGAGTCACTTTGCTGTACAGCAGAGATTGGCACAGCACTGTAAATCAACTCTACTTCAATTAAATAAATTTTTTTTAAAAATGAAGAATGAAGAAAAGCTTTAGAGCAAGAAATTAAGCTTGTGGTAATAAGCCACTGAGTTTGGGGTTATCTATTACCACAGGATTGCCTATCCTAACTAGTATAACTGTTGAGATACGGTAAGAGATGGGGACTACATCACAAAGTCTTGAAAGATTTTAAAAGCAAGACAGTCACTTAAGATATTCTAATAACAGTGTGGAAATGACACAGAGCAAACATTTTTAAAAGTTGAGGAGCTACATAAAGGAAGTAACAACAGAATAGAATAATTGCATGGGGTGGGATAGAGAAGATTTTATGGACTAAGAGATTTGGTTGGGGAGAGGTAGTAGTTTGAGACAAGATGATGAATTTTTCTATTTGTTTTGTTCTTCTTTGCTTTCTAAGGAGGCACATACAGGCTAACAGACTCAGAGAACATCAGGCGATATCAAAGAGAGCTGAATACAAGGCAAGGAGTTCAGAAGTGATGTGGGCTGAGGTAAAGATCTGAGAGTCAACAAGTTATAGTTAGGATAATGTCACTTGGGGAAAATAGAGTAAAAGAAGAGAAGAAAAGGCAGAACTCTGGGGAACAATACTAATATAAGGAATAGGAAGAAGAGACCCACAAATGAGAGAGAAAAAAAGTGGTCAGAAAATTAACCAGGGAAAAAGAGTATCAGGAATTAAAGAAAAAAAAAATTTCAAGGAAAGACTGGTA
This sequence comes from Lagenorhynchus albirostris, assembly GCF_949774975.1. NCBI lineage: Eukaryota > Metazoa > Chordata > Mammalia > Artiodactyla > Delphinidae > Lagenorhynchus > Lagenorhynchus albirostris. The sequence continues at coordinate 82,155,709 of NC_083101.1, forward strand.
TGCATTGGAAGAGAGTGAATTAGATTTTAAATCACTTTCTTTTAATCTAAGTATCTAAAAATCTAAAAAAGTGTCCACTAAATTTGGCAAGCTAAGAGGTCAATGGTGACTTTATCTAGGGAATTTTCAGTAAAGTGATGGGGACAAGAAATGGAGCACAGCAAACTTAGTGAAAGAGAAATATAGACAGAAAACAGAAAATGCCTTTTCCAAAGATAGCTTCCTTTTCCAAAGGAAGCAAAGGAAAGGTGGATTCTGTGGCTTTTAAACATGGAATAGACCTTAACGAAAAGAGACAGCAAAAGAAAAGCTGAATATGTAGGGTAAATGGAATAACTGATGGAGAAAAGTAACTAAGATAGGAGGGGGTGGGAATGAGATAAGAAATGGAGGGACTAGGGAGATGTATGGCCTCAGACAAATTAACTGAGAGATTTACCTCAAAAACACCTTTCATGAGTCCGAACACTAAATAATTTCATCCTAATCTCTCTAGATTGTTCATGTTAATAATTTTGCCATCTAAAACTCATCTGCTTCAACCAAAAGAGACACATTTAACCCAAGATCATTTTAAAAAATAAGAGCATCAAGCATTTAAAAAAAGGCAAATGTGAATCCATGCCATTACTAAAAAACTTTTTCTGCAAGAGGTGGAAGGTTTGATCCTCGATATGTGAAAACTGTACATATTTTTTTAAATGTCATTTCAAGGTACTATACTTGTCATACAACTTCGGAACTGAAAGAAGCATTAAGCCATTTATCTACCTAGTTCAACTTTTGTTAGCTTCAGACTACTCTTTTCCCAAAAAAAACCTCCCAAAGAACCTCAGTGTAAAAACTGATAAAAGAAAACTATTGATAGTTTTAGCTGATGCAGAAGATTCTTAACCACTGGGCTTGCTCCCAGGCCCAGGCCTTTTTGTGCGCATTTAGAACAGTTAGGAAATCACTAATGCAATCTGATCCCTTCATTTTACAAACAAGAAAATTGTATTCAGGGGGTTAGCTTATGATCAACAACTAGCTAATCCTCTCCAGAGTCAATTATGTGGTGGTCGGATCAGGTATACATACAGTACATTTCTTTCATTATTGAAAAGAAATGTGTCACTTACTGACCACTTATTATATGTAAATGTAAGCTAAACAAGTACATCTGTATTTCCAACTACTACTCCCTTAATACCTACAACTACAGAAATAAGCTATACAAGTTTTTGTTTTCATTGTTAAAGTGACTTAATGTTTAATTCTATCATTTTATTTAAAACTACCCTGGGGGGAAGGAAGTTTTTAAAAAATCCTTAAAAAAAAATGACTAAAGATACTTACCTAAACCAAAAGGGTTGCTAGTGGCAGAACCAGATGTGGAGTTACTATTAGGAGCTGATGATGCAGTAGCATTGCTTCCACTGGTGTTTGTTTGCTGAGCTGAATGATCCTGAGGCCTAGGAAAAATAATTATATCATGGTATAAACACCGGAGCTAATTATTTCAAAAGAACCTCTGGAACTCCAATATGCAGAAATAAAGTTTAAGTTTTCAGAACAACTCAAATTATCATAGAGTAAATACCCTGAAATAACTAAGCACTAGGAACACAAATATAAAGAAACATAGTGAAACCCCACAAAATCCAAACTATATTTCAACTGCCCTTCCTGAAGTATACTGTCATAAATATTTTATTACTTTCAATCATACTGATTATGTAAGAGAGGGAGACAGGTCACCTCACAGAAGAGAATCAATGACTGGTCACAATCACAAAGCTTGACTATATAAGCTACTTTTTATCTACTCCTTTCTAAGTTCTTGAGGGTTGGGGGGGGCACTTTTACTCAGAAACTAAAACAGTTAAAAGTAAAAAATAAAGAGAGACTTCACCAAAAGAAGGCTGAGAAATCAATACAAGTAATAACTGATTATTACTTAATATCCTTAAGTAAAAAATAAGGAGAGTTTATTGGAAACCCATTCCATGTGACACCAGTTAAGAGTTCTGAATCTCATTTCATCTGAATGATGATAAAATACCATATCTAAATAAGTCTAAGGGAGCTCTAGGAGCTCTTTCACTAAGTATAAAATAATTTTAAGTGAAAAGAAAATATACCAATTTGATTGGAGATATTTTTACTTAGTGGTACACAAATAAAGGTATCTCTTAAAAACTGAATGGTGCCTTAGATTTAATGAAACATGGTTACTAATTTGTGGTTTGCCAAGAAGATGAGTCACCCCTGATCTCTGTCCAAAAATCTCTCTAAACAAAAAACATAGCTAAAAACATTAATTTGCTTGTTTGTAATTCAAATAATAACTCAATAATGATAAACCTTCTAAAATATCAGATGTGTAAGCATTAGCATTACTGAATCATTAAAACATTTGCTATCTACGTGAGCAGCAAATAAATGAATTTTAATCCATTTACATATTAATGATAAAAAGCCATTTAAAGCCAAGACTGGTTATTTTTAAGAGAGAAATGTAAACATTTATTCATGGTTTAAAGTTGAATGTCTTCTAAAAACATACCTGTTTTGCGTTTTGATGACAAGGTGAACAGTAAGTCCATCGTGAATTCCATGCTGACTCAAAGTATCTTGATCTTTTAAAATTTTTCCAGCAAATATCAACACAAGTTGGTCGGTATGGGATTTAAAACGTTTAGAGATTTCTTCCTTGAACTAAATATGATAAAATAAATATGTATTACGGATGTTTGCGTAACATCATCTAGTCTGGTTTCTAGAAAAGTACCTCAAAAGAAGCCCCCACAGATACTGCTACAGATACTGTTACAGATACTGCAACAATTCAAATATAAAGACATAGTCTTTCTGTGTCCGTATCTTGATCTTAGTGGGAAATGAGTGTTACCACCTCACTCATCTCTAATGCAAACATTTTATTACAGGTGTACATATCCTATATTCAATCTTCTGCTAAGATCCAATAATTCACTTCTTTGTCATAGCCTTATTCTTTTTATATCAATGGTGCTAAACGTAGTTCAAGCCACACATAGCTCTTACCAGGTTTACAATAATCTTTTCCTCAGATTTCCATCTCAAATCCTGCTCCTTTCTAGTTCAATATAAAGAAAGCCGATTATACTGACTTTATGCCCCACCTCTTTCATTGAACATTTATTAACAAGCAGTATCATGCAGATGCAAAGATAGAAAGCAAAAATCTTTCCCTGAAGGCGAGCAGTCAGTAAACCACAAAGTACAGAGGAAGCACAAAGGGTAGTTAGAGAAAGTTTTCCAGTGAAAACTAATTAGAAAGTAGCCAGGAAAACCTGAAGAAAGGCTTCCCAGGGACAAGAATAAAATGCAAAAACAGAGAATAGAAAAGAGTGTCATACTATAAGAAAGGCTTACTTATTCTACACTAGATCAGTTTCTCAAACCTTCATCAAAATCATCTGTATACTTAGGTTTTTTTACTCCACTGTCAAAGTCAGGAAACCTCAGGGTGGTAAAGAAATTCAAAGAATCACATCTTACCCCAATGCCCTACAGAAGTGGCTCTCGATAGATGATAGCATTATCGCCAAGACAATGTTTTGGAAATAAAAGGGGATATTTTTGGTTGTCACAGTAAGTGGAAAGACACAGTAAATGATATCTAACATTTTCTTGCAGGGGCAGGAGGGGAGATGAAGAGGAATACAAATATAAAGCAAGACAGGCCATATGTCAATCACGGTTGAAAATGAGAGGTACACAAAAGTTCATCACATTCTACCTTTGTGTATAAATGAAATTTTCCATAATCAAGTTACAACATTCAATGTAACCAACTGGTTTTTTAAAAAATCATATAGATAATGTGAAATTATACTGCAGTAAATATTCTGGACCTTTTCCATATGACTTTCCTTCATTTGAAAATATACGATAGAAAACCATAATTCAAAAAAAACACATGCATCCCAATGTTCACAGCAGCACTATTTACAACAGCCAGGACATGGAAGCAACCTAAATGTCCATCAACAGAGGAATGGATAAAGAAGATCTGGTACATATATACAACAAAATATTACTCAACTATAAGGAGGAATGAAATTGGGTCATTTATAGAGACATGGACAGACCTAAAAAGCATCATACAGAGTGAAGTAAGTCAGAAAAAGAAAAGCAAATATAATGACACATATACATGGAATCTAGAAAAATGGTACAGATGATCTTATTTGCAAAGCAGAAATAGAGACACAGACATAGAGAACAAATGTATGGGGGAAAGGGGTGGGGTGGGAGGAACTGGGAGACGGATTGACACATATACATTATTGATACTATGTATAAAATAGACAATTGATAAGAACATACTGTACAGCACAGGGAACTCTACCTAATGCACTGTGGTAACCTAAATGGGAGGGAAGTCCAAAAGGGAGGGGATATCTTTATGTGTATAGCTGATTCATTTGTTGTGCAGTGGAGGCTAACACATTATAAAGCAACCATACTCCAATAAAAACTAATTTAAAAAGAAAGGAAATAAATATAACCCTTTTACCTAAGGTAAGCAACTTCCAACAAGAAAAATATTTTTAAAGTACCATTAGCACAATATTCTATATAAAGAAGTAAGTCAAACCATGATTTAACCATTCTCCTATTATTAAACATCTCATTCTCCCTTTGGCAGCTATTAGAAATAGTCATAAGGTAACGAGCAGAACACATGTTTTTATAAGGATTGAATGAGAATGTATGTAAAATTCAAGCATCAGTCACATACATGGTGGTCAATAAATAGAAGCTACTACAATGCCAGCTCTTTTAATCCTCAGTAACTGAAGAAGATGATTTTTTTTTTTTTTTTTTTTTTTGCGGTATGTAGGCCTCTCACTGTTGTGGCCTCTCCCGTTGCGGCTCCGGACGCGCAGGCTCAGCGGCCATGGCTCACGGGCGCAGCCGCTCCACGGCATGTGGGATCCTCCCGGACCGGGGCACGAACCGGCGTCCCCTGCATCAGCAGGCGGACTCTCAACCACTGCGCCATCAGGGAAGCCCTGAAGAAGATGACTTTTAATCCTATTTCAGATATAGAAACAGAGAGGTTCAATATGTCCCCCTCCCCTCACAGTGACACAGCTAATAAACTGCTAGGTTAAGCTTGAAATCTAGGTCTGACTTCAAGAACATCAAAACATTTTCATATGTAAAATGAGGTTAATCTAAGTTTGTGTTTCTTAACCTTAAACTAAGAAATCCTTTTCAGAATCCTTGATACACCTCATGTCATTCCAAAATATATAATTTAATTGTTTAACATACAATTATATAGCATTTTAGCACATTTTGGGACTTGAAGGTAAGATGCCAGATTGATGACACACATCTCTTACATCCTTTCAAATGCCCACTGAAACAACAATGAAAGATTTCTTCATGCTTTATAGAGATATAACTAACTCACATATACAATTCACCCATTTAAGGTGTACAATGGTTTTTAGTATATTCACAGATACGTGCAACCATCACCAGTCAATTTTGAAATTTTCATCTTCTCAAAAAGAAACCAGTACCCTTTAGCTATCACCTCCCTATTCTCCCATCACTCCAAACCATAAGAAACCACTAATCAGGGAGTTCCCTGGTGGTCCAGTGGTTAGGGCTAGGCACTTTCACTGCCAGGGCCCCAGGTTCAATCCCTGGTTGGGGAACTAAGATTCTGCAAGCCACGTGGCACGGCCAAAAAAAAAAAAGTGACTCCACAGATACCAATTTAACAAAAAAAGAAACAGCTCACTGATCTACTTTCCGTCAAATAGATTTGCCTATTCTGGACATTTCACAATAAGTGAAATCATATAATATGCAATGTTTGCAAGGTACATCCATGTCATGGTATATATCAATACTTCATCCCTTTTTATGGCCAAACAACATTCTATTGTATGAATATACAACATTTTGTTTATTCATTCATCAACTGATGGGCATGGGGGCTGTTTCCACCTTTGGGCTACTATGAATAATGTTGCTATAAACATTCATGTACAAGTTTTTCTGTGGACATGTTTTCATTTCTCTTGGGTATATACCTAGATGTGGAATTAAATTACTGGGTCATATGGTAACTCTTGATTTAATCATTTGAGGAACCACCAAAGTGTTATCCAAAGTGGCTAATGGCTATACCATTGTACAATCCTACCAGCAATGTATAAGGGTTCTAATCTCTCCATGCCTTCACCAATATTTATTACCTGACTGGTATTTTTAATAGCCATCCTAGTAGATGTGCAGTAGTTTTGATTTGCATTCCCCTGATGGCTAACAATGTTGAGCATCTTTTCATGTGCTTATTTATATATCTTCTTTGGAGAACTTTATTAACATCCTTTGTCATTTTTTAATTGGGTTATTTGCCTTCCTATTATTGAGTTGTAAAAATTCCTTATATATTCTACGTACAAGTCTTATCAGACATACGATCTGCACAAAGAAATTTTTAAAGCAGAAACTCATACAACAGAACAAATTGAGACCTTTTGGTCTTAACTGGAACAAAGTTTTCAACCCAGACTTTGGACCCAGTGGACCCAAGAGAACTGAATCCTGAACTGGCAATTCCTGGAAGACTCGACATGGTACCACCAGAGGCTGAGGATAAGGTATAAGGTGAGAGGTGCCTAAGGGCTAAAATAACGGGATTTGGAAGTCTAAGAAGCAGACACATCTTCATTGCACACTAAGTAAGCAACTGTCCCTCCCCAAACCCAACAAAAGACTAGATTTTTTTTTTCTCTCTGGAAGGGGAACGGAGGGTCTCTGAACTAAAGAACACACCAGACACATTAAGAACAGACATAAAACACTAAAAACAGAAGATTAAGTAAACAGAGACATACCAGATACTGAGCCTTTCCCCCTTCACCTCACACCTATCAAACAGAATGCTGGCATCTGGACCTTCAACATCCAAGCAGAAAGACTGTAATATATAGTGTCTCCAAGGAGAATCTAACCAGGCTAAAATAAAAGAACTTAGAGATAAAGATCTAAGAGTTTTCCCCAGTTAGTCACCCTAAAGCAGCGGTTCCTAAAGTGAATGGAGGTCTCTATCTGCCCTGGGAAGCATTTGGCAATGTCTAAGGACATTTCTGGTTGTCACAACAGGGCTTAAGTACCACTGGTGGGTAGAGACTGAAGATGCTGAACATCCTACAATGCACAGGACAGCCCCAACAACAAAGAATTTTCCAACTCAAAATGTAATCAATAACAAGATTGAGAAACTGCTGTACTTCTCAAAGTGTTGTCCCCAGGTGAGCAACATTCACCATTCTCAGGTTAACTTGGTAGAAATGCAAATTCTCAGGCCCCAACCAAATCAGAAACTCTGAGGATAGGGCCCAGTAATCTATGGCTTAACAAGCTTCCCAGGTGATTCTGATGGACACTACTAAGAACCACTGCCTGCTCTAGGTCTAATAAATTTCCCCCAGATTTGTAGGCAACAAAGGAATAGGTTAAGAGACATTAAAAGGATACAGCTACTAAAGCCAACAAAAAAGGTGTCCTTAACAAATAAATTGCTATGGGGAAAAAGCAGAGGGGAACCTATAGATGAAATGATACTTTTAAGTACACAAGGGACACTCAACCAAGGTAAGACCATAAACTGGGCCATAAAAACAAACCTTGGAAATTTTAAATAATTGAGCCATGTAAGTATATTCCTTGACAATAATGGAATTACACTAGAAATCAATAACAGAAAGATATCTGGAAAACTCCCAAATTAAACAAAATACTTCTAAATAATTCATGGGTCAAAAAGAAAGTCTTGAGGAGCAATTAGAAAATATTTTCAACTGAACAAAAATGAAGTTACAATATGTCAAAATTTCTGAGATGCAGCTAAAGCAATGCCTAGGAAAATTTATAGTATTAAAGGCTTAAATTTAAGAACGATCACAAATCAGTAATCTAAGTTTCAACCTTTAGAAATTAGACACAAAGCAAATGAAACCCAACAAAAAATAAAAATAAGAGCAGAAATCAAAATAAAAACAGAAAAATAAGAGAAAAATCTTTTAAAATATTAGTAAAATTGATTAACCTCTAGATAGAATGGCCAAGAAAAAAACAGAGAAGACATAGACTAGCAATATCAGGAACAACAGAAGGAAATGACTACAGACCTCACAGATTTTATTAACAGAATAAGGAAAACTACATGCAAGTATTTGACAACTTGGATGAAATGGACCAATTTCTTGAAAGATTCAAGCTGCCAGAACTCATTCACTCTCTTCTGAAAACAGAAGAGGAAACACTGCTCAATTTACTTTGTGAGGCCAATATTACCCTGATACCAAAACCAGAAAAGAAAACTAGGGACCAATATCCTTCATGAACACAGATGAAGAAATCCTCTGTAAAATACTAGCAAACAAATCCAGCAATTATAGAACAAGAGTAATTCTTCATTACCAAGTTAGGTTTATCCTAGAAATGTGCCGCTAAGTAAGTCAACATTTGAAAAATCAATAATTCACCACACTGACAAAAGAAAATCCACACCGTCTTATCAATCGATAGTAAAAAAGCATTTGAAACTATTCATTCATGACAAAAGTCCCAGGGAATCAGGAATAAAAGGTAACTACCCAGATCTGATAAAGCGCATCTACAAAATATCTACAATTTGGTGTAGTAATGGTGAACAACTGAATGCTTTCCCTCTAAGATCAGTAACAAAACAAGGATGTCTGCTCTTTATTCACTCTATTCAACAGCATATTAAAAATATCAGCCAATGCAACAAGGCAGGAAAAAGAAATAAAAGCATACTTGCCAGAAAAGGAAAAATAGGATACTTATCAGTCCCTTGCAATGTGTGAGCTTTATTTGGATCCCACTTGAAAAAAAAATCTTTTGCGAGAGAATGAGAAGACAAGCCAGACTGGGAGAAAATATTTGGAAATGACACATCTGATAAAAGACTGTTACCCAAAGTATACAAAGAACTCTTAAAACTCAACAAGAAACTGAACAACTGAATTAAAAAATGGGCAAAAAATTTTAACAGATATCTCATCAAAGAAGATATACAGATGGCAAATAAGCATATCTGTAAAGATGCTCTGCATCATAGGCCATTAGGGGAATTGCCAATTAAAATAAGGAGACTGCGCTATACAACTACTAGGATGGCCAAACCAAAACAGATAACACTACCAAACGCTGCAATGATATGGAACAACAGGAACTCTCATTCACTGCTGATAGGAATACAAAATGGTATAGTCACTCTGGAAGACAGTTTAGCAATTTCTTACAAAACTAAACATACTCTTACCATTCGATCCAGCAATCACCCTCTCCTTGGTATTTACCCAAAGGAATTGAGAACTTATGTCCAGACAAAACCTGCACACAGATGTATATAGCAGCTTTATTCATTAATGTTAAAACTTGGAAGCAACCAAGAAATTCTTCTACAGGTGAATGGATAAATAAACCTTGGTACATCCAGACAATGGGATATTATTCAGCAATAAAAAGAAATGAGCTGTCAAACCATGAAAAGAACCATAGAGAAACCTTAAATGCATACTACTAAGTCAAATAAGCCAATCTAAAAGGTTACGTACTGTATAATTCCAACTAGATGACATTCTGGAAAGAACAAAACTATAGAGACAGTAAATGGATCAGTGGTTGCCAGGAGTTAGGTTAAAGGTAGAGCACATACACTATACATTTGTCAAAACACCAAGAGTGAATCTTAAACTATGAACTTTGAGTGATAATGATGTGTCAATAGAGGTCCATTAATTGTAACAAATGTACCACTCTGGAGCAGGATGTCGATGGTGGGGGAGGTTAAAGTAGGAGGAGCAGGGAGTATGGGAACTCTGTACTTTCTGCTCAATTGGCTGTAAATCTAAAACTGCTCAAAAAAGTAAAGTATTTTTTAAAAGTTAAAACTACATAATAATAAATCCATGCCAACATTACACTTAAAAAATCATTTTGAAACAATGGGGAAATTCTGGACTGGTGAAATTAAGACATTATTAATTGGTAAAGCAGGATAATATATTGCATTTTTTAAAGAGATCCTTAGCTTTTAGAGATACATGCTGAAATATTAAAGGATGAAGTGATATAAGGCATGAAAGATGCATCAAAATAATGCGGTATGTAGAGGGGCCTTAAGGGAAAGTACACCTGAAACAAGACTGGCTCCAAAATTAATTGTCAAAGCTGGGTGAAGGATTCATGATGGAGCTAACTTACGATTATCTCTACTTCTGTATATTTGAAATTATCCATGATTTAAAAATTAAGAAAAGGGCTTCCCTGGTGGCGCAGTGGTTGAGAGTCCGCCTGCCAATGCAGGGGACACGGGTTCGTGCCCCGGTCCGGGAAGATCCCACATGCCGCGGAGCGGCTGGGCCCGTGAGCCATGGCCGCTGAGCCTGCGCGTCCAGAGCCTGTGCTCCACAACGGGAGAGGCCACAACAATGAGAGGCCCGAGTACCACACACACACAAGAAAAAAACAATTAAGAAAAAAATTATAAAGAGGGAAGATTAACTGCCAAACTAAAATTTTATACCCAGTGCAAAATCCCTCAAAATGAAATCAAAATAGACATTTTCAGACGCACAAAAACAGAGCATTTGTTACCCAGCATATACAGACTACAGGAAATGTTCCTCAGACAGAAGAAAACGATCCTCTCCTAGATGAAGGAATAAAAAAATAGAAAGAATAAATTGAAATAAAAACCGACTTTATAAAGCATCAGTAACAATGTCTTGTGTTGGAAGGAAGAAAAGAGAGGAAAGAAGGAAGGAAGGAAGATCAAGTGTAGTCCACAGGCAGGTGAACAGTGTTCAACTGTTCTAAGGTTCTTGAATTAACTGGAAAGTACAAGTACTTACTGATTTAGACATTTTATAAGATGCATATAGTAATCTCTAGGATAACTACTAAAAGAATAGTTTAAGCAGCATGCATCTACCAACCTAATAAAAGGGGCAACTGGGAAAAAGGGGGGGGGAACAATTGGAATAATACAGAACAATACAAAACAAAGAGAAAAAAGCAACATAGGAGACAGGAAAAACAGAAATCAAATAGTATAATGGTAAACGTAAACCAAATGTATCAGTGATTACATAAGAGACTATGTGTTAAAAAGATAAAATTGCCGAACTGGATTTAAAAACCCAACTTCATGCTGCTTAAAAAAGATATACACATAAACTACTAAGGAAAAGAAATACTGAAAATAAAAAGAATGAATAAAGATAGTCCATGTAAAAATTAACCAAATAAAGTTAATGAGGCTACTCTAATTGACAAAGCAAACTTTTTTCTTACACTGAAGTGTAGTTTATTTACAGTGTTGTGTTAATTACTGCTGTACAACAAAGTGACTCAGTTATACATATATATACATTCTTTTTCATATTCTTTTCCATTATGGTTTATCACACGATATTGAATATAGTTCCCTGGAAAAAGCAAACTTTAATACAAAAGCAACTAGGACATTTCAACATTATAAAGTGTTCAACTCACAAGAAGATAAAACTTTAAGTGTATATGTACATAATATAGCTTCAAAATACATAAAGCAAAAATCAAATTGAACTACAGAGAAAAACAGACTAATCCAAAAGTACAGTAAGATATTTTAGCATATTTACCTCAGTAACTGATAGAATAAAATAGGGCAAAAAAAAAAAAGATATAAAAGCTTTGAACAACAAAATTAACTGATGACCCAACTGGCATGTATAGAACACTGTACCCAACAACTACAGAATAAGTGTTCTTTTTAAATACATTTACAAACATATACTGGGCCATAAAGTAAGTCGACATATTTCAAAAATTTTAAATCATATGGAGTATGTACTTTAACTACATGCAAATTAAACAGTACCTTGCAATTAAACAGTACCAAAAAGATGAATCAATAAAATATTAGTTCAATTGGAAAAGATTTCCTAAACAGGACACAAAAAGATTTAGCCATAAAAAAGGCACAATAAATTAAACTATCATTAATAGAGTAAAAAGATAAGCAACAGAGAAAAAATATCTACAATACCAAAAACCAACAGAGAGCTTGAATCCAGATTTTATACATAAAGCATGAAAATCAGCAAGACACAACCCAACTGAAAACTAGTCAATAGACTGAAATAGGAACTTCACAAAAATGAAATCTAAATGGCCAATAATACAAACAAAGGGGACTCATCCTAATTAACAACATCAGGTAACTTTAAAACCAGTGACACACCCACCAAACAGTCCAGTATAAAGACTGTTACAGGGACTTCCCTGGTGGTCCAGTGGTTAAAAATCCACTTTCCAATGCAGGGGATGAGGGTTCGATCCCTGGTGGGGAAACTAAGATCCCACATGCCGCAGGGCAACTAAGCCCGCACGCCATAACTACAGAGCCCACACGCTCTGGAGCCCGTTGGCCACAACTAGAGAAGCCCAGGTGCCGCAACAAAAGATCCCATGTGCTGCAACGAAGACCTGATGCAGCCTAAATAAATAAAGTGGTTGTACTATTTAAAAAGACTGTTACAGACTGTTGCAGAGGATTTGGAGCAACTGGAATCCACATATATTGCAAACAGAAGTATAAATTCACATATTTCAGAAAAACATTTCACAGTAGAAGCTGAATTTATGCTTATTGTATGACTCAACGATTCCACTTCTGGGATTTTATCTAACGAATTATGTGTTCACAGGTACACCAAAAGACAAGTTCAAGGAAGTTCAAACTTTATTACCCCAAAACTTAAAACAACCCAAACCTTCAACTGTAGAACAAATTGTGATATATTCAATAGACTGTTACACATGATGATAACACATGAACTACAACCATATGTCACCATGGATCAATGTAGAGCAAAAGCAGCCAATCACAAATGACAATAAACTACGTTATTTCATTAACATAAGTTATCATTAACATAAGTTAAAAGAGAGGAAAGGGGCAAAAACCATAGTGTCAAAAGTGAGAAAAGTTGTAGTTAAGAGGAGGTGGTGATTGTAAGGGATCACAAGTGACATCTGGGAAGTTGATAATATTCTGCTTCTAACTTTTGTGCTAATAAATGAAGCTGTACATTTATGTGTGCATTCTTCTGTACTATACTTAAAATAGGTTTAAAAGTTGATTGTGAATGCCCTACACATAAGAAACAGCAGAAAGTCGAAACGTAAATGACCAACCTTCCTGAGCATCCAATTTCAAGTGACTCAACTAGCCAGAAAGCTATCATATACCTTGTCTTGGGTAAGTCATCAGAAGCAAATTGGGATGAAGATACCCTAGTTTTAAGAGTCACAGATGTAGAAAACAAACTTATGGTTTCCAGGGGGTAAAGGGGGAGGGATAAATTGAGACATTGAGATTGGCATATACACACTACTATAAATGAAATAGATAGCCAATAAGAACCTACTGTATAGCACAGGTAACTCTACTCAATACTCTGTAATGACCTATATGGGAAAAGAATGTAAAAAAAGAGTGGATATACGTATATGTATAACTGATTCACTTTGCTGTACACCTGAAACACAACATTGGAAATAACTATACTCCAATAAAAATTTAAAAATAAATAAATAAAATTTGTCTTGGGGGGGGGGAAGATACCTTAGTTTTAGGTAGCAGACCAGAGTGGCTATAAGGTGTAAATCACAGCAGGGATGATCACCCAAGAGTAAGAGACGGTCATCCATGAACATCATTATCTAGCATCAAATGCTTATAGAACAGTTGTGAATACTTTAGTTGAGCCCTTAGTAATATTTAAGGGCTGGAATCCTACTAGCCATGAGTTGTCAGTGTTAGGAAGGATAGGTGGGCTTTCTGGACAGACTAGGGGCTTCTCTATGGTATCCTAGATGCAAAAGAGTAAAATCCTAAGGCACACAGTTCAAAAAGCATTTACATTCATTGCTAACTTAGCAGCTACACTGTGCCTGGAACCACACCCCCACATCATCTCATTCAATCCTCACAACAAAATCTCAAGAAACCAAAGTCCTTAACAAGACCCCTAAGAAATAATTTCCTCCTACAGAATCACAGCATTGTTGAAAATTAGAATCACTGATACTAGGATCCTCTAGCCTCATGGAACTCTTGGTTCTGAGGGGCACCTAAGGCAATTCAAAAGTATGAGTTTATAGCACTTCATGGTGAAAGTTGGAGAGCATTATGACAGATAGGGTACAGCTATACTTCTAGTACCATACAAAGGGAAACTGTATAATCTGACTACTTATTATAATCTAATTGTTATACAAATAAATTTTACATTTCAAACAACTGATGTCAAACAATTTAGGTATTAGAACTACTCCCAAATAGACTAATGTAATATTCATTTACTCTGAGTAAGTTATCCAAAGCTTGAAACAAACTTACAAAACCCAAGGATTATGACGCTCAGCTGCCTGCCACTCCACTAGAAACAAAAATGAATAAATCTTAGTTTTTAACTGTACCATATCAAAGAGATATGCTATACTTTTCCAAATAAGCTGTATTTTATAAAATTTTAATCCAAATATGATCAACTTAAACAATGTTATGTGTTTGTAGAAGAGCCAAAAATCCTGCACATACTTCATATATCCTTAAACTTCTATTCTGCACTCTAAAAAAAGGCAGAGGAAATAGCTTACAGTGGCTTCAAATTTTCCAAAATTTGATCTCTAACATTTGAACTTTACTTCTATGTCTGTTTTACCTACTACACTTTTATTGAATACTACAACAAAAAATCAGAAACTAAGTAATATTGACTTAGGAAAAAAAACAATTAGCAATCTTAAAACTTCTCAAAGCAGCTTTAGACAGAGGCAGTCCACAAACACTATTCGTCTGCAGAAACATAAAACTTATTTGCAACAAATGCCTGAGTCTGAGTAACCTTAAAGTACCCTCATTAAAAAACATTGCATAGGGGCTTCCCTGGTGGCGCAGTGGGTAAGAATCTGCCTGCCAATGCAGGGGACACGGGTTCGAGCCCTGGTCAGCGAAGACCCTACATGCCACGGAGCAACGAAGCCTGTGTGCCACAACTACTGAGCCTGTGCTCTAGAGCCCATGAGCCACAACTACTGAAGCCCACAAGCCTAGAGCCCGTGCTCCGCAACAAGAGAAGCCACCGCAATGAGAAGTCCACGCACCCCAATGAAGAGTAGCCTCCGCTCACCACAACTAAAGAAAGGCCTGCACACGGCAACAAAGACCCAACGCAGCCAAAAATAAATTTTAAAAATATATATTAAAAAAAAAACCATTGCATAAATCTTACACAAAGATGTTGGGTATAAGATAAACAAGAGACATAAGCAGCTATATGAGAAAAGGGCACCTCTTATAAATATAAAACTGAACACTCAGTCAAAAATGTTATAGTGAATTATCAATAAAAATGTAATTTCTAGGAGTTTCTATGACCTAAATCTAACATCCACAAACTAAATGCTTCACTTACACAAGCTCGCATTCTTCCTTCTACTACAAAAAAATTAAGACTCAATTCACTGGCAAACAAAAGCGTACAGGAGGAAAGAAACCAATAAAACTAAAGTATATAAACTCTGAGCCAGGTACTTTTACATATTATCTCACGAAATCCTCCAAACAATCTAGTGAAGCAGATATTACATCACATGTTAAAAATGTGGCCTGTGCACTAGTCCCCTCCACCAGGAAGCCTACACAACCCACTGAACCAACCATAGCCACTGGGGACAGACATTAAAAACAACGGGAACTACGAACCTGCAGCCTACAAAAAGGAGACCCCAAACACAGTAAGATAAGCAAAATGAGAAGACAGAAAAACACACAGCAGATGAAGGAGAAAGATAAAAACGCACCAGACCTAACAAATGAAGAGGAAATAGGTAGTCTACCTGGAAAAGAATTCAGAATAATGATAGTAAAGATGATCCAAAATCTTGGAAATAGAATAGACAAAATGCAAGAAACATTTAACAAGGACCTAGAACTAAAGATGAACCAAACAATGATGAACAACACAATAAATGAAATGAAAAATACTCTAGATGGGATCAATAGCAGAATAACTGAGGCAGAAGAACGGATAAGTGACCTGGAAGATAAAATAGTGGAAATAACTACTGCAGAGCAGAATGAAGCAAAAAGTATGAAAAGAACTGAGGACAGTCTCAGAGACCTCTGGGACAACATTAAACGCACCAACATTCAAATTATAGGGTTTCCAAAAGAAGAAGAGAAAAAGGGACTAAGAAAATATTTGAAGAGACTATAGCTGAAAACTTCCCTAATGTGGGAAAGGAAATAGTTAATCAAGTCCAGGAAGCACAGGGAGTCCCATACAGGATAAATCCAAGGAGAAATACGCCAAGACACATATTAATCAAACTGTCAAAAATTAAATACAAAGAAAGCATATTAAAAGCAGCAAGGGAAAAACAACAAATAACACACAAGGGAATCCCCATAAGGTTAACAGCTGATCTTGCAGCAGAAACTCTGCAAGCCAGAAGGGAGTGGCAGGACATACTGAAAGTGATGAAGGAGAAAAACCTGCAACCAAGATTACTCTACCCAGCAAGGATCTCATTCAGATTTGATGGAGAAATTAAAACCTTTACAGACAAGCAAAAGCTGAGAGAGTTCAGCACCACCAATCCAGCTTTACAATAAATGCTAAAGGAACTTCTCTAGGCAGGAAACACAAGAGAAGGAAAAGACCTATAATAACGAACCCAAAACAATTTAGAAAATGGGAATAGGAACATACATATCAATAATTACCTTAAATGTAAATGGACTAAATGCTCCCACCAAAAGACACAGATTGGCTGAATGGATACAAAAACAAGACCCAAATATATGCTGTCTACAAGAGATCCACTTCAGACCTAGAGACAAATACAGACTGAAAGTAGGGGATGGAAAAAGATATTCCATGCAAATGGAAACCAAAAGAAAGCTGGAGTAGCAATTCTCATATCAGACAAAATAGACTTTAAAATAAAGACTATTAGAAGAGACAAAGAAAGACACTACATAATGATCAAGGGATCGATCCAAGAAGATATAACAATTGTAAATATTTATGCACCCAATATAGGAGCACCTCAATACATAAGGCAAATACTAACAGCCATAAAAGGGGAAATCGACAGTAACACATTCATAGTAGGGGACTTTAACACCCCACTTTCACCAATGGACAGATCATCCAAAATGAAAATAAATAAGGAAACACAAGCTTTAAATGATACATTAAACAAGATGGACATAATTGATATTTATAGGACACTCTATCCAAAAACAACAGAATACACATGTGTCTCAAGTGCTCATGGAACATTTTCCAGGATAGATCATATCTTGGGTCACAAATCAAGCCTTGGTAAATTTAAGAAAACTGAAATTGTATCAAGTATCTTTTCCAACCACAACGCCATGAGACTAGATATCAATTACAGGAAAAGATCTATAAAAAATACAAACACATGGAGGCTAAACAATACACTACTTAATAACGAAGTGATCACTGAAGAAATCAAAGAGGAAATCAAAAAATACCTAGAAACAAATGACAATGGAGACACGACGACCCAAAACCTATGGGATGCAGCAAAAGCAGTTCTAAGAGAGTAGTTTATAGCAATACAAGCCCACCTTAAGAAACAGGAAACATCTCAAATAAACAACCTAACCTTGCACCTAAAGCAATTAGAGAAAGAAGACAAAGTTAGCAGAAGGAAAGTTATCATAAAAATCAGATCAGAAATAAATGGAAAAGAAATGAAGGAAACAAGAGCAAAGATCAATAAAACTAAAAGCTGGTTCTTTAAGAAGATAAACAAAATAGATAAACCATCAGCCAGACTCATCAAGAAAAAAAGGGAGAAGACTCAAATCAATAGAATTAGAAATGAAAAAGGAGAAGTAACAACTGACACTGCAGAAATACAAAACATCATGAGAGATTACTACAAGCAACTCTATGCCAACAAAATGGACAACCTGGAAGAAATGGACAAATTCTTAGAAATGCACAACCTGCCAAGACTGAACCAGGAAGAAATTGAAAATATGAACAGACCAATCACAAGCACTGAAATTGAAACTGTGATTAAAAATCTTCCAACAAACAAAAGCCCAGGACCAGATGGCTTCACAGGCAAATTCTATCAAACATTTAGAGAAGAGCTAACACCTATCCTTCTCAAACTCTTCCAAAATATAGCAGAGGGAGGAACACTCCCAAATTCACTCTACGAGGCCACCATCACCTTGATACCAAAACCAGACAAGGATGTCACAAAGAAAGAAAAATACAGGCCAATATCACTGATGAACATAGATGCAAAAATCCTCAACAGAATACTACCAAACAGAATCCAAGAGCACATGAAAAGAATCATACACCATGATCAAGTAGGGTTTATTCCAGGAATGCAAGGATTCTTCAATATATGCAAATCAATCAACGTGATACACCATATTAACAAATTGAAGGAGAAAAACCATATGATCATCTCAATAGATGCAGAGAAAGCTTTTGACAAAATTCAACACCAATTTATGATAAAAACCCTCCAGATAGTAGCCATAGAGGGAACTTTCCTCAACATAATAAAGGCCATATATGACAAACCCACAGCCAACATCGTCCTCAATGGTGAAAAACTGAAAGCATTTCCACTAAGATCAGGAACAAGACAAGGATGCCCACTCTCACCAGTCTTATTCAATATAGTTTTGGAAGTTTTAGCCACAGCAATCAGAGAAGAAAAGGAAATAAAAGGAATCGAAATCGGAAGAGAAGTAAAGCTGTCACTGTTTGCAGATGACATGATACTATACATAGAGAATCCTAAAGATGCTACCAGAAAACTACTAAAGCTAATCAATGAATTTGGTAAAGTAGCAGGATACAAAATTAATGCACAGAAGTCTCTTGCATTCCTACACACTAATGATGAAAAATCTGAAAGTGAAATCAGGAAAACATTCCCATTTACCACTGCAACAAAAAGAATAAAATATCTAGGAATAAACCTACCTAAGGAGACAAAAGACCTGTATGCAGAAAATTATAAGACAGTGATGAAAGAAATTAAAGATGATACAAATAGATGGAGAGATATACCATGTTCTTGGATTGGAAGAATCAACATTGTGAAAATGACTATACTACCCAAAGCAATCTATAGATTCAATGCAATCCCTATCAAACTACCACTGGCATTTTTCACAGAACTAGAACAAAAAATTTCACAATTTGTATGGAAACACAAAAGACCCCAAATAGCCAAAGCAATCTTGAGAACGAGAAACGGAGCTGGAGGAATCAGGCTCCCTGACTTCAGACTATATTACAAAGCTACAGTAATCAAGGTAGTATGGTACTGGCAGAAAAACAGAAAGACAGATCAATGGAACAGGATAGAAAGCCCAGAGATAAACCCACGCACATATGGTCACCTTATATTTGATAAAGGAGGCAGGAATGTACAGTGGAGAAAGGACAGCCTCTTCGATAAGTGGTGCTGGGAAAATTGGACAGGTACATGTAAAAGTATGAGATTAGATCACTCCCTAACACCATACACAAAAATAAACTCAAAATGGATTAAAGACCTAAATGTAAGGCCAGAAACTATCAAACTCTTAGAGGAAAACATAGGCAGAACACTCTATGACATAAATCACAGCAAGATCCTTTTTGACCCACCTCCTAGAGAAATGGAAATAAAAATAAACACATGGGACCTAATGAAACTTAAAAGCTTTTGCACAGCAAAGGAAACCATAAACAAGACCAAAAGACAACCCTCAGAATGGGAGAAAATATTTGCAAATGAAGCAACTGACAAAGGATTAATCTGCAAAATTTACAAGCAGCTCATGCAGCTGAATAACAAAAAAACAAACAACCCAATCCAAAAATGGGCAGAAGACCTAAATAGTCATTTCTCCAAAGAAGATATAGAGATTGCCAACAAACACATGAAAGAATGCTCAACATCATTAATCATTAGAGAAATGCAAATCAAAACTACAATGAGATATCATCTCACACTGGTCAGAATGGCCATCATCAAAAAATCTAGAAACAATAAATGCTGGAGAAGGTGTGGAGAAAAGGGAACACTCTTGCACTGCTGGTGGGAATGTGAATTGGTACAGCCACTATGGAGAACAGTATGGAGTTTTCTTTAAAAACTACAAATAGAACTACCATAAAACTCAGCAATCCCACTACTGGGCATATACCCTGAGAAAACCATAATTCAAAAAGAGTCATGTACCAAAATGTTCATTGCAGCTCTATTTACGACAGCCCGGAGATGGAGACAACCTAACTGCCCATCATCGGATGAATGGATAAAGAAGATGTGGCACATATATACAATGGAATATTACTCAGCCATAAAAAGAAACGAAATTGAGCTATTTGTAATGAGGTGGATAGACCTAGAGTCTGTCATACAGAGTGAAGTAAGTCAGAAAGAAAGACAAATACCGTATGCTAACACATATATATGGAATTTAAGAAAAAAAAATGTCATGAAGAACCTAGGGGTAAGACAGGAGTAAAGACACAGACCTACTGCAGAATGGACTTGAAGATATGGGGAGGGGGAAGGGTGAGCTGTGACAAAGCGAGAGAGAGGCATGGATATATATACACTAGGAAAGGTAAGGTAGATAGCTAGTGGGAAGCAGCCGCATAGCACAGGGATATCAGCTCAGTGCTTTGTGACCGCCTGGAGGGGTGGGATGGAGAGGGAGACGCAAGAGGGAAGAGATATGGGAATATATGTATAACTGATTCACTTTGTTATAAAGCAGAAACTAACACACCATTGTAAAGCAATTATATCCCAATAAAGATGTTAAGAAAAAAAAAAATATGTGAGGCTCAGAGGTGTCAAGCGCCTTGCCCAAAGTCAGATCTCTCAAATTCCAAGGTTCATGCTCTCTCCAAAATGCAGACCACATTTCAATGTTAATAATGACAACACCCTTTCCCCACTTCTCAAAATATTAATATAAAAACACAAATAATCATAAATAGTGGAATGAGTTAGCTCTACACATGCCAATATGGAAAGACTGCAAAGATACAAATAAAAAGAGTAAGGAAAAAGTGTGGGTAATAATCCATCTGCTTAACAGGAATAAACAGAAAATTATATATGGGTAAATAGAGAAACACTTCTCCGGACCGAATCAGATAGATAGATACACATTTAGAGTAACTTTTTTTGAACGGGTCCCCTTATTTCATACTTTTCTACATCATTTGAACTTCCTAAAGTAACAGCATGCATAATGTATTTCATTTTCTTTGCAGTCTGTATTTTAAAAACAAATAAAGCCATATCCTTTATAAAAACTGGGGAGAGCTTTAAAGCCTATACAAAATTTATCAAAAACATTTTACTAGTCTAGAAATCTGTATAGAAGCTGCTTAATCAATAAACCAAGCAGTCTGTGTTGTCATATCTACAGAACATCAAACTAACTCAGAATGGCATGAAGTTACCTGGAACAAACCAGAGTTCATATCTTCTTATAATGAAAGTATTTGCAAAATAGAGGCGCATATATATACATTTTATTTATGCTTATAATAAATGGAATTTGTTCGGTATGTTAACTCAGTAATATTTGCATCAAACAGATTTGAAGATAGCAACTTTAGTCTCTTAATAAATTCCCAATCCTAATTTTAATGGGATTTTCTTTTTAAGCTGCTCAGATACAAAAACAACTAAAATAATGCCTTTAGACATTTGATTAAACCACGAATAAACGTCGCATTTTTCTAAGTAAATCACATTGTTAAATTAGTCCCAACTAAGTACAAAATACTGCAAATAAATCTTTAAAACACTATTTGTTCATTCACTCAAAAAATATTTGCATTACTCAATGTGTGCCAAGTGCAATACTAGGTAGGTACAATGGGATTAAGAGGTAAGCAAAACACCCCTACCTTTGTAAATTCTGACAGTATGGGGTGGAGAGGAAAAAGTCCATATAATCACAAAATGGTATCAAGAGATTATAGTCATTGATCTAATTTAGACTGGTGAGTCCAATCAACCTTTAATGAACTGACATTTAAATAAACCCAAAGGCTGAAAAGCCAACCAGAGGAAAGTCAAGGCAGCTTGGAGCAGTGGTTAGGTGTGGGCTCCAAAGTTAGTCACTGGATTTCAATCTAGGCTGCACTATTTAACAGGCGTATAAATTTAATCACATTACTAATCTGAGTTCCGGTTTCTTCACTTTAAAAAAGAGGAAACAATAGTACTTTCATCATAAAGTGAAACTTAAAAAAAATAACAATAATGCAGTATGCCTTGATAAGCCTGGAATAAGTACTGTTATGTTACTGTCATTAGCAGCATTGGCAAAAGCTCAGAAAGGGAAAGAGCTAGTGATAGTTGGAGGGAAAGACTTAAAAATGGCTGAAATGCAGTGAATAAAGGGGGAGAGGTAAGTAGGGAATGAAGCATGAAGACTTTATTAGCTATGCTATCTAATTCGGAAGTCTCTAACCAAATGTGGTTATTGAGCATTTGAAATGTGGCTAGTCCAAATTGAGATGTGCTGTGTGTGTAAAATACACACCAGATCTTGAATGCCTAGTATGAAAAAAAAAGTAAAATATCTCAATTTTTAAAGTATCAATTACATGTTGAAATGATACTTAAGATATACTAGGTTAAATAAAACATTTAACATTACTATACCCAAATGATAGAAACAACCCAGTGACACTGACAGCTGAATGGATACACAAAGTGGGTATATACGTACAATGGTATACACATACAATGGAGCATCATTCAACCTTAAAGAGGAAGGATATTCTGTCACATGCTACAACATGGGTGAAACTTGAGGACACTACGCTAAGTGAAAGTCAGTCACAAAAGGACAAATACTATGATTCCACTCTTATGAGAAACCTATAGTAGTCAAATTCATAGAGACCAAAAGTAGAATGGTTGTTGCCAGAGGCTGGCAGGAGGAGATAATGGGGAACTATTGTTTAACAGGTACAGGGTTTCAGTTTTTCAAGGTGAACAGAGTTCTGGAGATGGATGGTGGTGATGGTTGCACAAGAATATGAATGTATTTAATGTCACTGAACTGTACACTCAAAAATGGTTAAGATGGTAAATTTTATGTTCTAAATATTCTAATAAAAATTAATTTTATTTTTGAAGTGGCTGAGAGAACTTAAATTACATATGTAGCTTGCATTATCTCTATTGGTCACACTGTTAAACTTAAGTCATGGCAAATTTTCCAATGAGAAGGGTTTTGAGGAAGTGTGACAAAATCGAGATCCAGTAAGCCCTAATGCCCTAAAGGCAGGGGTCAGCAAACTTTCTGTAAAGGGACAGATAGTAATGCTTTCAGCTCTGTGGGCCACATGGTCTGTCCTGAAAGCAAAGATAATAGAGACGTGCATGGGCATGGTGGATTTGGCCCACTCTAGTTTGCTGACACCTGCCTTAAGACACCCACTGTAAGCAATGGCTCCTACCAGCTAGACTGCTGAATTTTCAGGAATTGTGTAAGCCAGTTTAGAATCAGTAGCCTAAAATCTTCCATGGTGAGAGGTATTTACAAATGGAAATCAGCAAACACTACAGTAAATCAGTGCTGTTTTTTCCCAAAGAACTAGTTGATAAAACATTTAGCAGCACACCCTACTTTATGTAAAGAATTAACTTCTCGGGCTTCCCTGGTGGCGCAGTGGATGAGAGTCTGCCTGCCGATGCAGGGGACACGAGTTCGTGTCCCGTCCGGGAAGATCCCACATGCTGCGGAGAGGCTGGGCCCGTGAGCCATGGCCACTGAGCCTGCACGTCCATAGCCTGTGCTCCGCAACCGGAGAGGCCACAACAGTGATAGGCCTGCACACCGCAAAAAAAAAAGAATTAACTTCTCTCCTATGCATTTAAAAGTATATTAGCTGGAAAAAGTGACAGTCATTCAAATCCCTGCTGTGCTCTGTGGTTCAGATGAAGATCCTCTGTTAAGAAAGGCTATTTTAGGGCTTCCCTGGTGGCACAGTGGTTGAGAGTCCGCCTGCCGATGCAGGGGACACGGGTTCGTGCCCCGGTGCGGGAGGATCCCACATGCCGCGGAGCGGCTGGGCCCGTGAGCCATGGCTGCTGAGCCTGCACGTCCGGAGACTGTGCTCCGCAACAGGAGAGGCCACAACAGTGAGAGGCCCGCGTACCGCAAAAAAAGAAAAGAAAAAAAAAGAAAGGCTATTCTAGAAGAATTGTTCCAGTAACCAGAAGCGAGAGTGAACACCCTGCGGCAGTCAAGAGTGGTGAGCTAAGGGGAGAGCAGTTTAAAACGAAGCCGTGAGAGGAGGGCTAGAAACCAATGAGATTATGTACACACTCAGCCATCCAAATCCACAAATGCAGAGGGCGACTGTGGAACTTGAGCATTTGTGGGTTTTGGTATCCACAGTGGGTCCTGGAACCAATCCCTGGCAGGTAGCGAGGGACAACTGTACTGCATTCAGTAATGACTAAACAACTGGTAGTAATTATTAATTACACATTATCATGCATATGACAGATTCATTTGTAAACAAATATTTACTGAACACATACTATGTGCTAAGCTCTGGTAACACAATAGTGAACAATCACAAATCCTCTCTAGCAAAAAAAAAGCATTAATCAAATAATCACATATAGACTTTAAATTGTAATAAATTATGACCAAAAACAGGGTGCTGTGAGAAAGTACAATGGGGAATCCCAACCAACTCTGGAAAATCAGGGATACTTCTTTGAGAAAGTGACCTTTGCACTGAGAACGGGCAAAGAGTAGGAGGCGTTCCAGGTAGCAAAAACAAACTGCACAAAACTCCTGAGGCAGGAAAAAAAATGTGATTAACAGGTCAAGGAACTAAGAAGTCAATAAAGCAAGAGCCAAGGAGGAAAGATGGTGTCAGAATGGAGACACAGGATAGAATCTTATCTCACAGGGCCTCATGGCCACATTACATAAGTCCAAGATCAATGGGGAGCTGTTAGTTTTATGTAGAGAATAAAATGATCTGATTACTATTTTTCAGAGATTGCTCTAGGAATTAATGGGGGAGACTGACCAGTAGGCTACCACAGTTTCTAGGCAAGAAATAACAGTAATTTATTGAAGTCAATCCTCAATCTTTTTTTTTAATTAATTTATGTATTTATTTGTGGCGCCTTGGTCTTCACTGCTGCGCGCGGGCTTTCTCTAGTTGCAGCGAGCAGGGGCTACTCTTCGTTGCGGTGCGTGGGCTTCTCATTGAGTTGGCTCCTCTTGTTATGGAGCACAGCTCCAGGCGCGCGGGCTTCAGTAGTTGTGGCACGCCAGTCTCAGCAGTTGTGGCTCACGGGCTTAGTTGCTCCATGGCATGTGGGACCTTCCCAGACCAGGGCTTGAACCCGCAGCCCCTACATTGGCAGGTGGACTCCCAACAACCACTGCGCCATTAGGGAAGCCCAATCCTCAATCTTGTAAGTATCTACGTAATCTATTAAATACTCCATTGCAGCAATTTTTGGCCTCAGGACACAACTCTTACAAATTTGAAACCCCAGAGTTTTTGTTTATGTAGGTTATATCTATTGATATACTAGATATTAAAACTGAGAAATCTTTTAAAAATTCATTCAAGATAACAAACTCATTACATTAAATACCTTTTTTATGAAAAATAGCTATTTTCCTAGTTTGAGGAATAGCACTGTTTTAAATTTTTGCACATCACTTTAGTCTCATAATAGAAGACAATTGGATTTTCACATCTAAAAGATTCTGAAAAAGGACGCTGCTTGTTTGTGATAAAATTAGAGTGAAAAACACAAATAACCTCTCAGAACTATCATGAAACTAATTTTGATCTTATGATCCTCCGAGAAGGGCCCTGGTGACCCCCCAGACCATATTAAGAACTGCTGCTTGAGCAACAGGAAGCCAAGCAATCACAGTAAGGTACTTCACAGCAATTAGGAAGACTACGATCAAAGACAGACCAATAACAAGTGTTATACACAATGGAAAGTGATTGGAATCCTCATGCACTTCTGGTGGGAATAAAAATTGGTACAGCCACTTTGGAAAATAGTTTGGCAGTCCCTCAAAAAGGTAAACACAGAGCTATCACATGACCCAGTAATTCAACTCACAGGCATATGCTCAAGAAATATGAAAACATATGGCCACAAAAAACTTGTATAAGTATTCACATAGGCGTTATTCATAATGGTCAAGAAGTAGAAACAACCCAAATGTCCCTAAACTAATTGAAAAATAAAATGTAACATATATATCCATACATGGGAATATTATTCAGCAATAAAAAGGTGGTACTGATACATGCTACAACATGGATAAATATTGAAAACATTATGCAAAGAAACAAGCCAAAAGTTTTCAAAATCTGGTGTGTATTTTACCCCTACAGCACATTTCAAATCAGTCTAGCCACATTTTAAGTGTTCAACAGTCAGATGTGGCTGGTGGCACCACTGTGGACAAGAGTTCTAGATCTACCCTATAAAGTATAATTTTAAATGATGTTTGTGATGATGACACTGACGCAATGTAATTTCTCTTATCAAGGAAAGGTTCACTTCTATTCAATACATAATATTTACGTTATGTCTAAGTATGTTAGTATTTTTCCAAAAGATTCAAGTGACAAAGGTATTTTCTAAAACTACAATATATACTGCCTGAATACTTCAGGTGACTGCATTTCAAAATCTTACACTATAATCTAGAGAGCCACAAAAATCCCAGAACAAGCTAGTTAGGAGCTAGTATACAAAACTGCCCTTCCCATTCTCTGCACTAATTTTAACCACTCACACACAGACAACATTCCTCTGGACTTCATCTTGTTTAACACTTAGAAATCCTCAAACTGTTTCCAATAGAAAATAATGATTAATAGAAAACATAATCTCATACACAGGGACTTTTTGCCATTACACATTTTTAAAAATCTATCTACTTATATTATGAAAACCCTTATTAATGAAATCATCTTGGAACATAGTGAAGTTTATATTCTAACCACCTTTAGTTAGAAATTTAAACATTACTCAACTGATTCTGAGTACGCAATGAAAAATAAATTTCACTTTAATTTTAAAAAAGTATAAGCTTTATTATCAATTGAACAAGTTAAAAGTGTTAAATACAAACTGTATTAAAGTATCTTGTTTCTGCCTGTTATACACAAACAGAAATTGAGGGAAAAACAAGAAATTAATAACTACCTTACAACTTTTTTATACCTAAGAGATTTAATATAGTTTCATCAATTATTAGAACATGTTCATATAAATACTACTTCAGCATAATGTATTGAGAATTTACGTTATATAGAAACAGTGAAAGAAATTTTAAATTGCAGAAAATGGGATTTGCCTGATAGAAAGCCTAAGCTTTCAATATTATCCTTTTGTAGGTCTTTTGCTTACCCTCTTTACCTCTAAGATTAGATAAGAATTTTCCGAACCAAATACTTCCCAATTTTTTACTAAACATTTTTAGTGAAATCTCAATGTCATTAAGTTTATTTTAATGACAAATTTTAATCTGTAGCAAATAGTTTAAATCTGTGAAACCCTTAGAAAAATTTAAAATTATAAAATGACAGATGCTTTTTTTGTGTGTTTCAGGTAGAATTTTACAAACGATGTGAAAACTACTTTTCTTATTCTTGTACATTTTTCTGTATGTACTTCCCCTAACAGAGCCCATAGTAGTTCAATTTGTCTTCTGGTTCTTGATGCAGTGATGAGCTTCAATTTTTACCACGTTTTCTGCTTCAACAGAAAGTATTCGTCAAAACAAAAATTCAACTGCCATGACAAAAAGTTGCTACAGAGAGACTTTAGTTTTATCTATTAAAATTTTACTTTGGTTACCGAGGAGTAAAACTAAAACTTCCACAGAATTTAAAATTCTAGTTTCACCATCACAAAAAGTTAAAAAATCCTCACAGATAAAAAGCATAATAAACTGAACTAAATGAATTCTTCTATTTACAAAATATTGACTTTATTTCTAATCTTTTACAGTAAAATACTGAAAGCAGCCAGGATGGTGAAGACCTGAACCAGGAATCCTAGATAGAACTATGGGCTTCAAAAGTTAATATGGCTACACACCCACTAAAAAAAGACTGATACTATCAAACGTTAGTAGGAATGTGGAGCAACGGGAATTCCCATGTACTGTCAGTGTGACTGTAAAATGGTACAAGCACTTTTAAAAAACATAGTTCCTTATGAAACTAAGCCTACAGCTACGCTATGACCCAGTCATTCCACTTTTAAGCACTTCTAACAGGAGAGATAAACGCATTTGTCCAACAATACAGATTTGTATAAGCAACTAACTGGAAAGAGCCCAGTTAGTGGTGGTATATTCATACAACGGAAGACAACACAGCAATGAAAAGGAAAGAACTACTGAGGATACACGAGACTTAAAAACACTAAGCTGAATGAAAAAGCCTTTCCCAAGAGTACATACCATATAATCCCACTTACGTGAAATTCTAGAATAAGCAAAACAAGTCCATGGAGGAAAAATACCAAAACACTGGTTGACAGAGGGGCGTGACTGAACTGACTGGAAAAGGGCAAGAGGGAACTTTCTAGTTAATTACGAAGTTCTACAACTCCATTAGGCTTCGGATTAAACAGGTGTATGTATTTGTGTAAACTCGTGGAATGGCAACCGTGCGCAATTCACTGCAAGTCAAACTTACGTAAAAAAAAATTTTAAGTTAAAAATTGAACTCAGGTTAATGATATGCACATTGCTTAAGTGCTTTTTAAGGGTAACATGTACTAATACTTGCAACTTACTTTGAAATGCACCCAAAAAATAAAATTGACTGATAAATGATTAATTGTGCCATACAGCAAATAAAGCAAAACTCTAATTTAGGTGAGGGACACATGGGTGTTCACTGCACATTTCAATTTTCCTGTAGGCCGCAAAATATTAAAATGTTAAGGAAAATTTTTATAGGAGAATTGAGAGACCAAAAGAAGTGATTCAATAGGTAGTCAAAGTTTCTCACTACACACCACCTTTCAGAATTACATAAAAAAATACCCCAATCATTTATTACTCCTAGGGAAATCTGTAGGTACATTTCAGGAATTTTTGCTTCTTCATAAACTGTTCACATTGCCTGAAATCAATTCAATAATTAGGGCAATATCCTGGGACGTATATTCAACAACAAACTAAAACGATTTGTTAAATTCCTCAAGATTATTAACTACAAAATTTGTATTCCTGAACAGATTTTAAGCCGTGAGTTATTTTTTATTTTTCTCCAGTAACTCCAATTTCGTTCTCTTTTATCAGATTGCAAGCGCTAGTATCTGAAGAACATAGCTATCCCTCTAAAATGAAACAAAATCCTCCCCAACGATTAGCATCTAAGGGATAACAAATATACTTTAAAAAGAAATCCAGCAAGTCGTAACTGAAAGTCATCCACCTTTCTCCTTAAGCCTTGTACTATTAAGATGCGGCTGAAAGCAATTTCTACATTATAGTCAATTTTTTCTTTAAAGACTGGAAGGTGGGAAAGATTTCAGCAGAACTAAATGTACACGTGATCCTCACCCCCCAAAATCCACCTTAACCCGCAAGCAGGTAAAACAATGAGCACCCCCTCTTTTTTTTCCTTCATGAGACAAAACCGCGGACTAGGCTAAGGCAAACCCTCGCCCAGCCTCCACCCCGCCTGGAGCCAGGCGGCGGGTCCCTTTCCTTTGTGAGGAGCCGGAGGGAGGCGGCTGGGGGCGGGGAGCTGGGGGAGGCGGCTGGGGGTCTGCGGACGCCCGAGCAGGAGGAAGGCGCTGTGGAAAGCGGCGTCGGCACGTCCCGCAAACAGGCCGCGCGGCCCCGCCACAAACCTCTGCGGCGTCCCCAGGTGCAAACCCACGAACCTGGGTGTGATCTAACTTGGAAGGAGGCCCGGGAGAAAAGCCGAGGGCAGCTCCGGGGACGACCCCCTCCTCCCAGGCCCTTGCAAAAGCTTCTCCCGCCGCGGGAGGAGGTCCTGCCGCCATCCCCACCCCGCCCCGAGCCTCGGGCGGCCCTCACCTGCTGGACGGAGCTATTCTCGGGCACTGCGAACTCCTCCTTCTCCTTCGGGGTCTTCACGGTGACTTTCATGATCTTGGGTTCCGTGGAGGCAGCAGCAGCGGCGGCGGCGGGGGCGCCGGCACCTTCGGCAGCGGCGGCGCTGTCCTGGGAGCTCGGTGGGCCGCCGCTTTCACCATTCTCGGCCATGGCGGCGGCGGTGACTCAGGCGCGCAGAAGGGAGCGGGCGAGCGAGGGGGAGCCAGGGGACGCCAGAGCCGGCCAGCCCGAGCAGCGAAGAATGTGGGGCACGTCGCCTCAGTGACAACGGGCGCAAGGCCGCCGTAGCGGGCGAGGAGCCGCGGAGCTTGGCGTGGGCTCCGGCGCAGGCCCGGGTCGGGCGCTCAGCAGCCGCCGTGTGCTCAGACGCCACTCGGTCGCAGCGACATCCGCAGCCGCCGCCGCTTCCTCCTCCCCGCCCCTCCCCCCACGTCCCTCCGCCGGCGCCGCGCGGGGCACGCCGGGTAACGTGGCTGGCGACGTCGCCGAGTCATGCCTGCCTGCTGCCGCTTGGAGCTGTGGCCGGTTTTCTTTCCCTCTCCCATTCCATTGCAAAGCGTAGGCGCGTTCAGAGAGAAGGACTAAAAACAAAGTGGGGCGGAAGAGGTCAGTTCATTCCTTTTTACCCCTTTACCAAAAAATGAATTTGCGGCTTCTGGGAGGCACCGTAAGGGCGCATAGGGATGACGTCACGGCTAGCGAAATTACTGGAAAGGGGGCTCGACCACTGGGCGCTGAGGTCGGAAATACGCCTGCGCGCTGGCGGGCTAGGTAGTTTCTTCCACCCAGTCATCTCACACCCCGCGGTTACGGTGCGCACCCACTCCGCGCCTGTGCTGGCTTCGCATACCCCCACTGGGAGGAGGGTCTGAAACATGCCTGCGAGGGTTTTTTGTGGTTCATTTTTTTTTTATGTGGTTCATTTTTAAATGTGCTTAAGTTTTGCATACTTGAAAAATTTAAAACGCTTGCTCTTACAGTCCGGTGCGCCGGAGGTGAAAGGTTAATGGAGGAAAAAAAAATCCTCATCATAACGAAGGGAAAATGGTGTACGCGCCTGTAGCTACCCTGCGCAGTTCCGCGGAGTCATTGCTCCACGACCAGAGCTTCCCACCCTCGGGTCAGCCCGGTTTGGTCAGGTGATTAGGCCACCTGTGTTGACAATGGCCTTCGCTCCCGCGCTGACAGCCCTGCTAGCCCACCCCTGAATTCTCTGTGAATGCGGTTCCCCAGGATGTTTGGGGCAGAAACAGGGTACCCAAGGAGTGTCCACCCAACTGGGGCAGTTTAATGTAGCTGAGGTGTTCATTTTATATTCTATCAAATTAAGTTACTGCTCCATTTCAGACTTTAGGTGGCATTAAAGGTAGTTGTTCAAAAATTATTATCGATGTAGTGTGGGTACAAATAAGAAACAGGAAGTTAATTTTCCCGTAGAGAATTCTAAATTTTAAATGACCTCGTCATTTGCCTTTAAAGATGACTTGCAAGGAATGTACAACACTGGACCTGAACTTTATTAACCAGTATTGCAAATGTAAACTCTTGACACCACACCGTGTATGCAAAGATACACTGTGTATTTCTGTTCTTAAACCATACAACTGTGTTCTGGCTATAAGTACTCTTGCATGAAGACCACTTTTTAGCAGAGCCATTTTGGAATCTGGGTCTAAGAGAAGTTCTTAAAGTATAAATTGCAATATAGACATCATTTCATATCAGCTATGTTTCTGGCAGCATTCTTCAATAACATGAACAAATTACACAAGGCTTTCTGCTAAAGGATGACTATTTGCTTATGTTTACATGTGAGGTAATCATTACTTCTCAAGGTAGAAAGTTCCACCACTGGAAAACCATTTATATCTAACCCTACGCTTATGAAATTACTCTATAATTATCTGTGTCTACATTAATTTCTACAAAATTCTGATGTCTATACACAATTTATGAAGTAATATAATTTATCTATAAGAATATACGGTATAGTAATTCATTATGGCCCTTTTTAGGAACAATCCTACCTTTTAAGAAACTGTTGGATGTGTGGGTCTAGATCAGGGATCAGCAAACTTTCAGAGAGGACTAGATAGTAGATATGTTGGGCTTTGTGGGCCATACATTTCCTGTCTCAGATACTCAGCTCTGCCCTTGTAGCACAAAGCAACCATAGACAATACATACATGACTAAGCCTGGCCATGTCCGAGTAAAGCTACTTACAAAAACAGGCATAGGATCTGATTTGGCCCACAAGGTCTAGATTTCTATTTGAATTTCTTTTGAATGATTTTTGTTTATTAAATAGTCTGGAAAAAAATTACAAGAGCATATTTCATTCATTCTATAAACATTAATTGAGCACGTTAATGTCCAAATACTGTGTTGAGGATACAGAGACAAATAAGATTCAGTCTCCGCCCTCAAAAACCTTGAGGGGGGGGTTAGAAGAATGAAGGGAGGTGGAGATAAGCAGTGCCGTGGTGATATATGTTTAATAACCAACTCTCCAGAAAACAAGCTTTGATTTTTTAGCATTTCCCAATCTCCTTGATGTAAATACTTGCAAAATGGCCAATCTCAAGCTACCAACTTGTGGTTCTTGCTCACAAAATTCCTGAAATTTATCATTCAGTTTTCACAAGCCAATATGAGCCAGATCTAACTGGATAGATCCCTTTTTATAAGTCTCAATATTCAAAATTAAAGTATATTAATGAGATTATTATTCACATGGTAGAAGAATTCTTCCTTGACAAAATGAGTCAATCGATTCAGTCAATCAACAAGAATTTATTGAGCAAACTTTAATCCTGTGTCCAGGATTAAACTTACATAATAACACAAGATGGTACATATGTCAAATAAGTGGTGTAAATAACACGCCTTCATCATGTTACTCCCCTACTCGAGATCCATTCTAAACTCCCATTGTCTCAAAACTGAAGCCCAAGCTTCTTAACTGGATGCAAGGCCTTCTACAACTAACTCCTGGTCTTTCAAGCTTCACTCCCATTACTTTATAGATACAATCTGCTGCAGTCAAACATATTTACTCTCATCTCTAGAAGCACATGTACATTGTAGTTTTCTCACCTATGATCATTCCTTCAAGTCACTACACCCCCTGAGTTTGTGTCCATTATTGCTGCTTTCTCTCTTAGAAAACACCCAAGCAGAATAATTTTTTCCTCTGACCATCATAATCATTTGTACACTTCACCTGACAATTCATCACTTGTAACATACCTTCTATTATCTAAAACTGTTTCTCCTGCTACCAGTCTAGTTCACACCCTCATTAATTCTGGCCTAGATTGCAACAATAACCTCCTACAGATTCCTTTGCCTCAGTCTAAAGTCACCATCCTCAAAACTATTTTCTATTGGTGCCATATGTTATCCTTCCAGAACTAAGCTTCCATTGTGACACCCAGAAAATTGTCATTAACTCTCACCAAACTTTCAGAATAATATCTAAACTTGTGGCATAGCGTCCAGGGCCCTCTGTGACCAAAAAACCTTGCTCCTCATTCATATCTTACCCTCAACCAAGTGAGTCCACTAAGCATTCCAAGCTTGCCTCGTGCTTTCCTGCCTGTAGGTTTCAACACAACATTTTCACTGCAAGTAGAAATTCTTCCCTCCCATTTTGACTTGTTTTACCCATCCTTCAAGACTTACCTGAAATGTGATATTCCCTAACAATTTTTCCCTGATTACATTTTTTGATCAGACGTATTCTCTAAATATATTCCCATATGACTTTATTACCTTTCTGCTGTCACTTATCACATTCCGCCTTGTGTTACACTTAAATTATGTGCATATTTCTTTTATTAGACAAGGTCCTTGAATACAGGGATCAAGTCTTAATCATCATTAGTACCACACAACGCCTAAGCTAATTTCTTGGCAAGAGAGCATTTACTGCTAACATGAATTGTTGAACTGTCATTTTTACCACTAGAGAAGAAATTCATTTAGATCAGTAAATCATATTTTATACTCCTTTGTCTCCTCCAAGGTTTATAGTGCAGTGATAGGTAGATGATAGATAGATAATACATACCATACATAACCTGAGCCTTATTTGCTTTGCAATAGTTTCAGAGGAAAGAAACATTATTCACTCCCTGCTTGGTGCCAGGGAAGGAAAGAGAGTCAGAGAAGGATTTTAAAGGAAATGATTTGAGCCAGACCTTGAGGAATGGATATGATTTGGTTAAGTATGTTGAAAGGGGCAACTTCATGAGAAAGATGCAGTGGTGAGAAATAGAAACTTTGCTAGGACACTGATCTTAAACTGTGGTCCACAGCCTAAGAACAGTCCACAAATATCTCCAGGGCTACTTCCAAATCAAAGGGAGTAGGGTAAAATGTTCAATAAGTTTCTGAGCCTTAGGACTGCGGAAGAGGTGGTGAGGATGGTGGTTTATTAATTTGTCAACTAAAACTTTAGACCACTGGGTAGAATGTACAAATACATCTACAGCCACCACAAGCTTTGAATACAAGCTGCTAAGTAGGATCTCACAGCTGTGCCAGCCACTGCATAACACACAGAAGCAACGAGGGGGCCAGCAGAGGCACAAGGGAAGAGAAACCTCTCTGAAGAACACACCTGTGGTTCTTATTTTGCTCCAGTCTCACCATTTCTTTTTTGTTTTTTAATTTATTAATTAATTTATTTATTTTGGCTGTGCTGGGTCTTGGTTGCAGCACGTGGAATCTTCATTACAGCATGCGGATCTTTTTTTTTTAGTTGTGGCATGCAGGCTCATAGTTGCGGCATGCGGGCTTCTTCGTTGTGGCATGCGGACTCTTAGTTGCAGCATGAGGACTCTTAGTTGCAGCATACAGGATCTAGTTCCCTGACCAAGGATCAAACCTGGGCCCCCTGCATTGGGAGCATGGAGTCTTACCCACTGGACCACCAGGGAAGTCACTCACCATTTCTTTTTATTTGTTTATTTATTTATTTATTTATTGTTGGCTGTGTTGGGTCTTCGTTTCTGTGCGAGGGCTTTCTCTAGTTGCGGCGAGCAGGGGCCACTCTTCATCGCGGTGCACGGGCCTCTCACTGTCGTGGCCTCTCTTGTTGCAGAGTACAGGCTCCAGACGCACAGGCTCAGTAGTTGTGGCTCACGGGCCCAGTTGCTCCGTGGCATGTGGGATCTTCCCAGACCAGGGCTCGAACCCGTGTCCCCTGCATTGGCAGGCAGATTCTCAACCACTGCACCACCAGGGAAGCCCCCTCACCATTTCTTTTTAACTTTTATTTTGAAATAATTATAGACTCCGATGGAAGTAGCAAAAATAGTACTCCAAAGAGTCTCTTGTACCCTTCACCCAGCTTCCCCCAATGGTGACATCTTAAATTTTTAAAAATATAAAAATATATATATATATATATTTTTAAATCTTCATTGATTTGTGCATGTGTGTATGTGGTTCTATGCAATTTTATCCTATGTATAGATGCATGTAACCATAACTAGGTGCCAGGATACAGAACTATTCCATCACTGGTCTCACTGTTTTTTATTGTTCCTACACAGCAGGGTTTCTCAACCTTGACACTACTGAAATTTGAGACCAGATCATTCTTTGTTTGCAGGTGGTGGGGTGTGGTCCTGTGCATTGTAAGATGTTTAGCAGCATCCCTGACCTTTACTCAGTAGATGCCAGTAGTACTACCACCCCACCACTATTATGACAATCAAAACTGTTTCTAGACATTGCCAAATGTCCCTTGGGAACCAAGCTGTACAGAGAGCTGGTGGGATCATCCCTATTATATACATTTTTCCTAGTCCTCTGTCACAAAGTAGAATAGCAAATGTTATCAAATATCAAAAAATCATATTTCACTACAGTCTCTTTATTGATTATATTACTCGTGATAAACCTTACTTTGGATTTTCCCCAATATTGGTAAGTATTGCCAGGATTCTGTTATAAACTTGCTTTTAGTGTTATTACATTTCACCTACTGATCTCTTATTAGGAGTCTGAATTTATTCAGGCCTTCTGAAAATGCCTCAAAATATTCATAGACTATTCTCTTTTGACCTCTCTTATAAATAGGATACTACTGATAACCTGAGACACAGTTCCTAGGGCAAGCGTTGAATATCTTACAGAAGTGGTAAGACTGGTTCTCCTGGAAACATACAAATACAGGGATAAATATTTTTGTAATTAGACTCAAGCTTGGTTTTATTCTGCGTAAAACTCCAAGCCTTATGATTTCAGAGGACAAATTTATTCAAACACATGTGTTTGGAATGTGTTTCCTGACCTTAGGAGGTTACCTTATATGAAGAGTCTGCCACCTTGTTGTATAAACTAACCAAATGAGCCATGGAGAAATTTTAGGTGTTCTCTGAAAGCAGAGAGAAGTAAGTTAAAGGGTACAAACTCTATGAAGCAAATCATCTAGGAATTTCAGAGAATAATAATGCTTCTGGAAAAAAGAATGCTTCCGGATGCTGGGGAGTTTTGTAGCACTCAAGAAGGCAACTTAAAGGGAATTCCCTGGCAGTCCAGTGGTTAGGACTCCACTCTCTCAATGCTGAGGGCCTGGGTTCAATCCCTGGTTGGGGAACTAAGATCCCACAAGCTGCACAGCGCAGTCAAAAAAAAAAAGGCAACTTGAAGATGAAAAGTGTTAAAAAAATTTAGTCATCCAATCCTTTCATTTCATCCAAATAATTCTTAAAATCTTGGTTCTCAAATGAGTTGAAAGGTGAAGACAACATCATAGCTTATCTGAGTTGTTCTATAATCTAACAAGGATTGTGAAGGGTTTGAGATTTTTTTCCTACTTATAAACTAACAGTTTCATGGAATACTGGCAGAAGGCACATGACTCTTATGTTAGAAACAACAACAGCGGTAGCAGTGGGCAGTGAATCAGCATCTTCTTGCACTGGTTCCCCAATCCCTGACTTCTGCAGAATGATGCAGAGGGGGCCAGGTGACACCTGTACATGCAATGGGTTGAATTATAAGAGCGTGGGGAGCCCATGTCTTTTATTTATTTATTTTTAATAAATTCATTTCATTCATTTATTTTTGGCTGCGTTAGGTCTTATTTGCTGCGCACAGGCTTTCTCCAGTTGCGGCCAGTGGGGGCTACTCTTCGTTGCGGTGTGCGGGCTTCTCATTGTGGTGGCTTCTCTTGTTGCAGAGCGCAGGCTTTAGGCGCACCGGCTTCAGTAGTTGTGGTGCGTAGGCTTAGTAGTTGTGGTGCATGGGCTTAGTTGCTCCGCAGTGTGTGGGATCTTCCCGGACCAGGGCTCAAACCCTTGTCCCCTGCATTGGCAGGTGCCTTCTTAACCACTGCACCACCAGGGAAGTCCTGAGCCCATGTCTTTTAAATGTGCAGTAAGCCTCCAGCCCTTTGCTCTGGAGGGAGATATTAGGTTTTCAAAAACCACTGTACAAATATCCTTGAAAAAATGGTCCAGAACAAAGACAGTGTGTTAATTTCCTGTTGCTGCTATAACAACCATAAATTTAGTCGCTTAAATCAGCACATATTTTTCCTACAACTCTGGAGGTCAGAAATCCAAAATGGATCTTAAAGGGCTAAAATTGAAAGGCTGTGTTCTTTCTGGAGACTCTAGGGGAGAATCCATTCCTTCCTTTTTCCAGCTTCTAAAGACTGTCCTCATTCCTTGGCATGTGGCCAGATCACTTGAACATCTGCTTCATTGTCGATTTCCTCTGACTTCCCTGCCTCCCTCTTTCCCTTATAAAGACCTCATAGAGATGATGTTGGGTCCTCCCAGATAATCCAGGATAATCTCTCCATTTTAGGATCCTTAATAACATCTGCAGAGTCCCTTTGGCATGTAAGGTGACAGAGTCATAGTTTCTGGGGATTAGGATATGGACATCTTTGGGGAGCCATTATTCTGCCCACCAGAGGCAGTCAGTGCCTGTATTTATAAGATGTGCAGAATTATGAGAGACCCATAAAAAATTTTCTCTCAATAATATCCACTCCTTGTTTCTACAGTTTCTTGGCTTCTGGCAAATTTTCCCATCAGTATGCCACTCTGTTTGTCATTCTGATTAATCTGACCATCAGAGGCTGGGACCAAATCCATTAAATTTGTTTCATATAACATTTAATAAGGGTACCATCAATAGACTCCAAATAGCAGGATGAGGCCAACCTGCAGTATTAATTACTGTGCTCCCAGGGCTTCAGACCCAATCAGCTGAACAAATCCCATAAACCATCAGAATCTACTTTGGCTGCTTCCTAGGTATTGTTTCTGTATTGACTTTTCCCCTTGGCCCAAAGCGTTAATCTAGTTCCAGCAGGATGTCTTAGCAATTGCACGTATTTTGCCATGGCCTGCAAGGAAGAAATCTAGGGCAATTATATCAATCCTAACAGCTCTGAGCAGTGAACTGAGGCTGGCTTGAATGCCTTCTAGGGCCAATGTGATGTCATCCATTTTCAGCTGAAGTCAGGACAAATTTTGTCCTACCTCTTCTAATTCAGTGGTTCTCATTGTAGGAATAACTGCCCACTGGTTGCATATAGATAGCAAGTAAGTAAGTAATCCCTCTGACCAACTCCCCCAAGTTATCAAGAGCAGCTTCATTTCAGATAGTCCTCCCAGTAATCTGAGGGCTCTGTGATCTACTGACGGTGTTTCTTAAAGGTCTCATATGACCTTCCCTAAAGCACAAGCCACTGTGTTTTTAAGAGGAGGAAAGTTAATGCCTAACTTCCACAGATGTACAGTCCTGGGGGTGCACATGGTGTCCCTGGAAAGAAAATGCTTATAATTATTGGAACCCCCTACATGTGGTCAGCAACTAGTTGGTAGGCCTTAGGGTTCCTAGTTCAGTTTGAATAATTGAGTCTAGTCCTTGTTTATGGAGGGACTGCCTATAGGCAGGCAGTCCAAACTGTGCTGTTTATTCTTGCTGCTCGCCAGGTGGCATTCATCCACCCCACAGAGTGACTAGTGAAGGCTACAGGAATGGGAGTGGGAAAGATATCCAGAGGTACTGACACATGTTTTGCATGGGAGGTGCAAGGGCCAGGCCATTCCCTGTCATTTTCAATTGGCTTCTTACTAAGGTTAAGGAGAATGGCAATTGTGGTCAGAGCTATCCTGTGAGCTATGGCAGACCCAGCAGTGAGTTAAATTTAGTGTTTTCTAGTTTAGGAGAGCCTCACCTAAGTGTTTTTCTTCATGAGGAAAGACCCAGGGATAGCTCTGAAAGACGGAAGATCATTGATGTCTCTCCTTTTCCAGTGCCTCCCAAGGTCCAAGATGTTCCTTCTCCTAGTGCTGGGATTGTTTACCTCCCCCATCAAAAATCAGTGTGTCCCATTCCAGTAACTATAACTTCACCTTCTCCCAGTCACCCCCTACTCACACCCAGACCTTTTATCCAGAAGGGTAGGTGCAAAAGGCATAAAAACATTTTTATAAAACATATAGGGACCCATTATGTCTCCCATTTTGGCCCTTATGGAACACGTTAGGGGGACTCAAGGAGCAAGGTATTCAACTACGTAGTCATTATCCTTATAAGCTAGGACTATATCCATCCCACAATAGAATTCAAGTAGCTGAAACAGATTTATGTTTAAATCCCGTAGGCTCCATTTGGCTGGGCTGCTACCGAGAGGGTGTACCAACCAGGCCAGCCTGCAGTTGTCAGTAGGGGAAAGAAAGAAATGTCATGCCCAGGGCAGAATTCTGGATTTTCAAAGTAGGTTTATACACCCCTACCCCACCCCTTTTGTCCTTATCATTACCTAGGAAGTGGGCAAGAGGAGATGATCCCTATCTGGAGACAGCCCCATTCAGTGACCAAAATACCTAGTACTGAAGCATGTGAACTAGGAGGGGATGAGGGATATAGAGTAAGAGATCTTTTTGAGTCGATTTTTGAGGTGACTGTTCCAACACTCAACTATACCAGATGTCTGTGGATAATAGAGAGCATGGAAAGTCCTCTAAGTACCTTGGCCAGTAGCCCATTGTTGAGTGGCTTTTGCAATAAAAAGTATACGATTATCAGACTGTAAATGGTCCAGAAAGCCAAAAACATGACACATTAGTTTCAAGGGCCACAATGGTGTGGTTATAGTCATGGTGTGGTTATTGGACTAGACCAATAACACCCAAGCTGAAAAAGGTCAAGAGCAGTGAGGTACCACCAGTAGCCCTGAGACAAGGGTCTAACATCCAATGTATTCAAAATGCCAGGAGTGGGTGGGGGCCACACTCATGCAACGTGGCCTTATTCTCTGTGAGACAAATGCGTCACCTTTTGTCAGCAGTCCAGGTCTGACATGCAGTGGTAGCCTTTGCATCAGAAACAGACTCTTCTACTCTGATCAGTGTGGATCATGTCCAGTACAATGACGGACACAGGCAGCAGTAGTGGCAATAAAGGCAGTGCAAAGCTCTGTCAGCAGCTTGACTCCAGTTAGCCTCATCAGAATGGCTCCACCATAGATATCTATATGAGAGACCCAAGTGGTTGGGTCAGCAGGTGTGGTTTGTTTCCACAGTTCACATCTCCACAGAAGATGAGTGTTTTTAATCTGCCAGTCTGTAGTTTTCAAAGTACAGACCAAAGAGCTAGGCCATTGGCAACAGCCTAAGAGTCAATACAAATATAACAAGGTTCATTCATCAAGAGGACTGTTGGTAAGAGATAAGAGAGTGGCCTTGAATTCTGCCCACTGAGTATAGTGACCTTGTCCACTTTAGGTTCTACATGTTAACACTGAGATTGAATGGCTGCAACAGGTCCAAGAACTCCTATCAGGTCTCGGTGTAGCCAAACCATCAGTGAATCAGACCCAGGCATTTAGGGGAAACTGTGAATTGAGGATCCCATTGAGCCGGTGGCTTTGCTTCAAGCAGAAAAGCCAGAGGGAGGAGAAGGTGAAGGATAACTTTTCTCCTGGGGGATAGCTACCACTTTTTCATATAAAACCAAGATGCCACTGGGGCCAGAACAGTGGTATTCTTGAACATATTTCCATTGACAAGCGAGACTTACTGATCCCTTCTCACCTTGGTGTCTTTCAGTCCAAGTTGACCCAAGGAGCACCTACAAATGGAGGTTGCCATTGTCAGAGGCTCCAGTGGGCAAAATCATCAGTCCTGTAGACTTGCAGCTGAAATCGTGGAGCCTCAAAAATACTAACATTTCTCAGGAAGTGCGAGACCTCCAACTTTGCTTTTCTTTTTCGGGATTGTTTTGGCTATTCGGGATTCTTTGAAATTCCATAATACATTGTGGGATAAATTTTTCTATTTCTGCAAAAAGTGTCCCTGGCCTTTTGGTGGGGGTTGCGTTGAATCTGTGGATTGCTTTCGGTGGTGTTGACATCTTGACAATATTGAGTCTTCAATTTGTGAACACAAGATGTCTTCCCGTTTGTGTCTTCTTTAATTTCCTTCAACAACATTGTGTAGTTTTCAGTGTATGTCTTTCGCCTCCTTGATTAAATTTATTCCTAAGTATTTTATGCTTTTTGATGCTATTGTAAATAAAATTGTTTTCTTACTTTAAAAAAAACGTACTGGGGCTTCCCTGGTGGCGCAGTGGTTGAGAGTCCGCCTGCCGATGCAGGGGACACAGGTTTGTGCCCCGGTCTGGGAAGATCCCACATGCCGCGGAGCGGCTGCGACCGTGAGCCATGGCCGCTGAGCCTGCGCGTCTGGAGCCTGTGCTCCGCAACGGGAGAGG
Organism: Lagenorhynchus albirostris; assembly: GCF_949774975.1. Taxonomy (NCBI): domain Eukaryota; kingdom Metazoa; phylum Chordata; class Mammalia; order Artiodactyla; family Delphinidae; genus Lagenorhynchus; species Lagenorhynchus albirostris. The sequence goes on from NC_083101.1 coordinate 82,197,763, forward strand.
CCACAACAGTGAGAGGCCCGCGTACCATAAAAAAAAAAAAGTACTAACATTTCTCTACGTGCAGCTCTTCCCAATCAGGAGAATCTCCTCTGGCATTTATGGTATGAGGAAACACAAGTATGTAACGCGTTGATTCCTACTGTACATTTAGATGTAAAAGTAACAGCAACAGTACGTTGAATTGGCTTGGAGGGCCCCACCCACAAGGTCATGTCAGCTCTCCTTCCCCAGGTGAGCGCTGCCTGAACCCCATTAAGCTGAATCCAGGAGCCAGTTCCCCTGTGGGTCTGGTAGAATGGTGACTTGGGCGCCTGTATCCAGCAGAGCCCTACAAGTTCGACTTCTTCCCCTCCTCGAAGTTTCCCAGCATACTTGCCAGGTGCATAGACCTCCAGTGCCCCATGTTGACATAGAAACCTTGGCCCCTCCCCTAATCATCTTTCCCTTAAAGTAGCTGAGACTGGGGTAGAGGAGAAGGGAGGGAGTAAGAGGCATGGAAGGAGAGAGTGACCGCGTGTGGAAAACAAGGTGCGTTGACTTTGTTTTAAGCAGTGCAGTGGCTGACCTCAGCTTAACCAAACAAAATTCCAATGTTCCAGTCCACCCAAAGTCATTATTTGCCCACATTATTTCAGCCTTAGGCTCTGTGGCAGCTGCAGCCACGGTTTCCGGCTATGGCAAGAGTTTGTGTCCTTCAGCTGACAACCTTCGTGGAGGAGTCCACCTTAATCTGAGCCATCTGTTGCCCCGTTATCAAAATAAGGTATCTTAAATTAAATGTAAGTCCTAGGGGGAGTTTTCCATGATATCAGGGCTGATTGCAAGAAGTTATCTATATTTCTTTGGGTCTGTTTCTCAATCTTCATTTGGTTACTTCATCAGCGTTGTAAACCAATCTGGGGCAGTAAGAGCCTTAATCTAAATGCCTCATTTACGGTTTCCCACAGGAATTAGTCTGCCTGAGGAAAATCTCTCTGAGAGGGCCAAAGCTTCTTTTAGCAGTTTGGATGTGCTGTTAAAAAAAAACAAAAACAAAAAAAACCTCTACTGTCATCTCTGGATAGATCTAAGATTAGCATGACAGACTTCAAGGAAGGGATGAGCTGAAGAACAGTTTAACTGTTGCCATTCTTAACAAGCATTGTATGCCCACTCCCTAGCCAACCAGCCAGAGTTCTAAAAATTTGCCTGGTTTCTGCCATAGCAGTTGCAAATTTCCCTCTTATGTTCAATGTAGTGCATGTCTCTGTCACTGTTGTCTAAAAGAGGGCAAAACTTAGTACTATTTGTTACAGTGGGGTAAACCTGAGGCTGATCTAGTATCAGCCTCTACTTGCCCTACTTGCAAGCTAATGGATTAGTCTGCCACAGTTTTGTGGATGTGGACAGAAGACACAAGGCTCCTATGTCATAGGCAAAGGACTTTATTACTTGCAGCAACAGCAGTAGGCAGAGGAGCAGCATTGTCATGCACCATTTCCCCAGGGCCCAGTTCCCACACAGCAAGGCAAAGAGGACCAGTGTCATCTGTACTTGCTCTGGGTTGTGTTACATGACAGGGTTCTCTGAGCTTAGAGAACCCAAATCTTTTGTAATAGGCAGTAAACTGGGCTGGTCTTTGCCCTGGAGGGGAACACTATGGTCCAAGGCTGTAAGTACACCTGCCCTTTGATCCAGAAGGATCAAATCTTCCAAGGCTGCTGTTCACTGTATAAGCATCATTGAAAAGATAAAAGGGGTCAGTGCCTCTTCTCACGAGACATGCAGAAATGCAACAGACCAATGGAGAATTGTCTTCCAACATAGTCTCATAACAATTTATATTTGCCTGAAACTCTCTAGCGTTGGAAAGTTCTTGAGACTATATTTATTCTAGCCCTCTCCATCCTTAGAGACATATCTGAGAAAAGACTATCAGACAGATGTCAAAAAACTTTTTCTATAAAGGGCCAGGTAGTAAAGATGATAAACTTTGCATGCCATGGAATCTCTGTTGCAGCTACACTGCTGTTGTAGCACTAAGCAGCCATAGACAATAATCAATCAAGTGTTACAACTTCATTTACAGACACTGAAATTTTAACTTTATGTAATTTTATGGGTCATTAAATATTATTCCCCTTTTGATTTTTAACCATTAAAAATGTAAAAAGTTATTAACTCTCAGGCTGTAGAAAAATAGGTAGAAAAATGAGCAGCAGGCCAGATTTGGTCCATGCTGCTTAAAAGAATAAGATTCTCATAAATTGACATGAATTCAATTAGGAGATGGCAACATTTTTCATCTGTTTCTTTCTAAGTACCTATTCCCCAAGTTGGGGGAATTTACAGTTGCAGAAAAATAAAACCACTTAAGTACCGAGGCTTACAAAAATGCTAATTGTAGGATGTGATGGTTAAATTTCTGTGTCAACTTGACTGGGACATATGGTGCCCAGATTAAACATTATTTCTGGGTGTATCTATGAGGACGTTTCTGGATGAGATTAGCATTTGAATCAGTAGACTCAAGTCCTCAGATGGGGACTTCCCTGATGGCTCAGTGGTTAAGAATCCGCCTGCCAATGCAGGGGACACGGGTTCGATCCCTAGTCCGGGAAGATCCCACATGCCGTGGAGCAACTGAGCCCATGTGCCACAGCTGCTGAGCCTGCACTCTAGAGCCCGCGAGCCACAACTACTGAGCCCACGTGCTGCAACTACTGAAGCCCGTGCACGTAGAGCCCGTGCTCCGCAACAAGAGAAGCCACCGCAATGAGAGGCCCATGCCCCGCAACGAAGAGTAGCCCCCGCTCACCGCAACTAGAGAAAGCCCGCGCGCGCAGCAATGAAGACCAACGCAGCCAAAAATTTTAAAAATTAAATAAATACATTTTTAAAAATAAATAAATAAAGCAGATGGCCTTCCCCAATGTGGATGGGCATCATCCAATCCTTTGAGGGTCTGAATAGAATGGAAGGGCAGAAGAAGATTGAATTCTCTCTCCTGCCTGACTTCAAATTGAGACACCAGCTCAAACAGTCAGGAAGACTGTTCTCGACTAGGACTTACACCATTGGCACTCTAGTTCTCAGAACTACACCAATGGCTTTCCTGGGTTCCCAGCTTGCAGATGGCGGATTGTGGAACTTCTCAGCCTCTGTAACTGCATGAGCTGATTTTATATATATATATATATAAAATATATATATATATGTATAAAATATATAAATATATATATTTGTTTATATTTATGTTTATTGTTCTGGAAAACAGACTCGACCATGTATTAATATGACTAGCTTAGTTAATACATAAGGCCTTCCTAATATTCTTCAACTAAGTTTAAGGGGAAATGCTTAGTTGTTTACAAGATAAAGTTTTTGCTTTCTTGGAAGATTAAACACTCAGTTTCAATTGTGGATAACCAAGGTATAATCCCTAAAGAGTATGACTGTATTAATATACATGTCAGCAGATGGTATCATAGCCTGAGTTGGGTAGGGAGGGAGTAGTGTGGAATTGGTAATCTAAATGTGAAAAGCAAAACTTAATAGCTTTTAGCAGCTAGAAAAGGATTTCTTAAATAAAACACAAAAAGCACAAATCATAAAGAAAATACTGACGTAGTTAATTACATTAAAATGAAAAATTTCTGTGCATCAAAAACTTCCAAACAAAATGAAAAGACAAGCTATATGCTGAAAAATAAATGTGGGAAACTTATAACCAACAAAGAATTAGTATCCAGAATGTATAAAGTATCAATTGAGTACAATCTCAAAAACATTGAGCAAAAGCTGCAAGTTGCATATCATGATCTATAGTTTATCATTTATATCAAGTTTTAAAACATGCAAAACAATGTTACATTAAAGTGTAAAAACGTGCCTAGGCACGACAACAAAAACATCAGGATAGTAATTACCTCTGGGATGGAGGGAAAGGAATGATAATTGGGGAAGGATATGTGTGTGGGGGGGAGGTGCTCTGTTTTATCTCTATTGTTTTATTCTTTAAGCACATCGATACACAAATGTTTGTTGCATCTTTATCTAATCTTTTGTACCTCTGACATATCTCATTAATTTGGAGAGATTCTTTTCAAACCCTTCAAAACAAAGTAGTCTCCTTCCTCTTTCTCTTCCTGAAAGAGTCCTAAAATCATTAGGTGAGTGTGAGAATAGGGGAGAAGAGGCTAGGTGGTAGGTAGGCATTATAGCCTGAGCAAGGTGACAAGGGCATTCCCACATGGAGGGGATGGCAGCCCCCATGGGAGATTGGTTATAAACAGGGAAATGATACAAGCAGCTCATGCAGTTCAACATCAAAAAAACAAACAACCCAATCCAAAAATGGGTGGAAGACCTAAATAGACATTTCTCCAAAGAAGATATACAGATTTCCAACAAACACACGAAAGGATGCTCAATGTCACTAATCATTAGAGAAATGCAAATCAAAACTACGATGTGGTATCACCTCACACCACTCAGAATGGCCATCATCAAAAAATCTACAAACAATAAATGCTGGAGAGGGTGTGGAGAAAATGGAACCCTCTTGCACTGTTGGTGGGAATGTAAACTGATATAGCCACTATGGAGAACAGCATGGAGGTTCCTTTAAAAACTAAAAATAGAACTACCATATGACCCAGCAATCCCACTACTGGGCATACACCCTGAGAAAACCATAATTCAAAAAGAGTCATGTACCACAATGTTCACTGCAGCACTATTTACAATAGCCAAGGTATGGAAGCAACCTAAGTGTCCATCGACAGGTGAATGGATAAAGAAGATGTGGCATATATATACAGTGGAATATTAGCCATAAAAAGAAACGAAATTGAGTTATTTGCAGTGAGGTGGATGGACCTAGAATCTGTCAAACAGAGTGCAGTAAGTCGGAAAGAGAATAATAAGTACCGTATGCTAACACATGTATATGGAATCTAAAAAAAATGGTTCTGGTGAACCTAGGGGTGGGGCAGGAATAAAGACGCAGACATAAAGAATGGACTTGAGGACACGGGGAGGGAGAAGGGTCAGATGGGACAAAGTGAGAGAGTAGCATTGACATATATACACTACCAAATGTAAAATAGATAGCTAGTGGGCAGCAGCTGAATAGCACAGGGAGATCAGCTCGGTGCTTTGTGACCACCTAGAGGGGTGGGATAGGGAGGGTGGGAGGGAGGGAGATGCAAGAGGGAGGAGATACGGGGATATATGTATACATATAGCTGATTCACTTTGTTATACAGCAGAAACTAACACAACATTGTAAAGCAGTTATACTCCAATGAAGATGTTAAAAAAATCAAAATGTGAAAGAATGAAAAAATAAAGTAAAATCACCTAAACAAGCAAGTACAAGGAAGGAGGAAGGATTACAGAGAGCGAGAGGAAGAGGAAGAAGGAGAGGTAAAGGGAGAGGAAGAGATGGAGATGGAAGGAGAAAGAGAGATGGGGGAGGAGGAGGGGAATCGTGCTTTGTAGGCTGCTGGTCACTTGGGGAAAAACCAAGTATTTCAAAAGGAGTAGCTTCTCTCCAAAGTAGTAACTGAATCTATTGGATTTAGTGTACTAACCACACAGAAGAAACAGGTCACATTGCAGTAAATGGGAAGAGAATATAGGCTTCACTGGAATACAAAAGGTATTTTTTTTGTTTACAGTTGGAGGATTAAATCTATTGTACCACTTTATTCTTCAACATTGCCTTTATTCCAAAATGCTCTAAAGGATAAATGCAAACCCTTATGAATTATATGATCAGTATTTAAAACCTAAGACTTAGAAAGGAGAGACTGAGGCAATGAACATCTAAGTAACTATTATCAGGTAAATGGTCAACACATGAAATGCACAGTTTGGGTTTTGAGTTCTCAAGTGTGCCTTGCTCACTAAAGGGTACTGCCTTTCACCAGTATCTACATCTCACCTCAGAAAAGTTACTATGTTTTCCATCTAGTGGAAAGACTGAATAATTGATACTTCTCAATCTCTGATTAATACAAGAGCAATAAACTGTAGGGGGCTTTATTAAACAGCTCGAGGGAACCAGGACAAAGAAATGATTTACATTAAATACTGAAGACATTAGCCCCAAATATAATGATATACCAAACAGGAAAATTGCATCCATGTTTTCCAAGAAACAGAACAGTTTTATTCTCTCCTGAATGGAGCAGTTGGAAGTAGACATCAACTGTTGAGCAAAGTACCTAAACAGCAGGGGACTGTGTCAATGATTTTTCTTTTTCCTGTTAACAGCACTATTAGAAAATGTCAAGTTCTCGGTCTAATGCATGCCAAGTTTTGTCTATTCTTCCGTTTTTTTCTACTCTTCAATTTTTTATTTTCTAAGTTTTACGTCAGTTAAGTTCTCTTGTTTGCGCAGCTTTCTTATTTAAGGCTTAGGAAGTACCTCACTGTCTTGATAGAGTTGTTTGTTAAACATGTTAAGCCTCTCTAAAGATAAGAAAGCTAATGAAGAAAAGTTTAAATTTATATTCAGAACTCTTAGTCTTTAAGCAGTAGTGTGCTGATAAACCGGTTGGGGTGAAGGTAGGGGTGCTGATTTGTAGCATTTATCCATTGCCAGTTTCCAAGGTGTAAATATTCCCACTAATATAACCAATTTTAGGCTATCAATGTGAAGTGACATTAATTGTGGAGTTGGAAGAGATGCACACAGTCAACTCTCAGGAGCCAGTAAAAGTCATGACCAACACATCACTGAGATCTTAAGTCATAGATTACTACCCAACATATAGTATTCTTGTTTTGGTATCTATATTTTTTAAAGTGCACCTTTAAAACTTACATGGTGTTAAAAAATTCCCTGATAATATTTTTTAAATCACAAAAATGCAAAATGGACATTTAGAATCTTCTAGAATCCTTGACATATACATAAGTCATTAAGAGGAAAGTGCCTAGTTTCTTCCTAGAAGAATTTATTTATTTATTTTTGAAATATTTATTTATTTATTTATTTGGCTGTGCCGGGTCTTAGTTGCAGCACGCAGGATCTTTGTTGCTGTGTGCAGGATTTTTTTTTTTTTTTATTGCGGCACGTGGGATCTTTTAGTTGCAGCCCACAGGATCTTTGTTGCCACATGCAGGATCTTTAGTTGTGGCATGGGGGATCTATTTCACTGACCAGGGATGGAACCCGGGCCCCCTGCATTGGGAGCGCAGAGTCTTAACCACTGGAGCACCAGGGAAGTCCCCCTAGAAGAATTTAAATAGTTACTTTTATTTAAGTGGCTGGTATCCTAGGATCCTTTTCATTTTCTAACGTAGCATGGAATTGCCCTGTGGGAAATATTAAAACAAGAGATACTTGCAAACAGTTCCCCTTTTATACTAGTTAATTTTGTGATATGTAATACACAGTTACATATAGAAGGTGCATTATATATACATTTTAAAAAACATTTTTATATATAGATATAACTATATCCAGGGTCAAGAAATGGAACATTCCCAGCATCCCAGTAGACCCCCTAACTGTGTCTCTTCCTATCATAATCCTCTATGATCTGCTAGAGATAAACAATAAAATGACTTCCAGGATAATCAATGCAATTAAGTTAATTTTGTCTGTCTTCAAATTTCATATGTATAAAATCACACTATTTGTATCGTTTTCTGTCTTCCTTCTTTCACTTAGGATTACATTTGGGATATCCATCCATCATGGTGTTTTGTATGAGTGGGGCTTAATCCATTTCAGATGGATTTTTTCCCCCAGTTTTTCCCTTTTACAAACAACGCTTTTATGAATATTCTTATACACATAAAGCATAAGAGTATATATACTTATGAGTGGAATTGCTGGGCTATGGGGTCTGTGGGTCTTCAGCTTTTCAAGATAATGCCAAAATATTTTCCAAAACAGTTGTAACAATTTACACCCCATCAGCTCTGTATGAGAATTTTGATTAACCCCAAATTTTACAAACTTTTGGTATTATCAGACCTTTAAAATTTTGTCATTTTGGTGAGAGGTATAAATAGTTTCTCACTGTGGTTTGAATTTAAATGAAGCTGAACACATTTTCCTATTTTTATTGGCCATTTGGATTTCTCTTTATGTAAAGAGCCTGATACAGGGGGCATATTTTTTTCTGTTTGGTTTTAACAGTCTGCTGGGTATGTAATGGTATTTCACTTTGGTTTTAATTTTTATTTCCTTTATTAATAAAGCTGATCACCTTTTTATATGTTTACTAGCCATTTGGATTTCCTCTTTTGCGAAGTATCTCTTCAAGGTTTTTGCCCATTTTGCGACTCTGTTATTTTGCCAGTTATATATATTGCAAATAGCTTTCCCCACTCTGTTGATAGCCTTTTTATTCTTTCATCGTATCTGTTCATGAAAAGAGGTTTTTTAGTTTTAATTTAAGATAGTTAATCTTTTCCTTTATAGTTAGCGCTTTTTTTGTACTTTCGATACCCTGAGGTCATGAAGATATTCGCCTATGTTATTTTATTAGTTCCTAGAGCTGCCATAACAAATTACCACAAACCTGGTGGCTTAAAACAACAAGTTTATTCTGGTACAGTTCTGGAGGCCAGAAGTCTGAAATAGAGGTATCAGTAGTGTTGGTTCCTTCTAGAGGCTCTGAAGAGAGAACCTGTTCTATGCCTCTCTCCTGGTGAGAGTTCTGCTGGCTGCCAGCAACTCCTCACCTTCTTTGCCTTGTAGTTGCATAATTCCAGTCTCTGCCTCTATTCACTTGGCCTTTTCCCTTGTGTTTCTCCTGTGTGTCTTATTTTCTTTCTGTTATAAAGACACTCATTATTGGATTTAGGGCCCACCCTAATCCAAGATAATCTCGTCTCGAGATCCTTATTTTAAAAGCATCTGCAAAGACTCTTTTTCAAAATAAGTTTACATTGTGGGGTTCCAGATGAACATATCTTTTAAGGAGGGGCCACTATGCAACCCATGACAGTTATCTCCTAAAAGCTTTAGGGTTTTGCCATTCACAAATAGCTCTTCAGTCTATCCATAATTAATTTTTTGGTATGGTATGAGGTAAACGTTTTTTGTCCAGTTGTACCAGTACAACATATTGAAAAGACAGTCCTTTCCCAACTGGTCTGCAGTGACACTCTTCTCCTCAACCAAGTATTGATACAAATGTCCTCTAAATAAGCTCTCTATTCCACCAGTTTATTTTTCTACTTCTGAGGCAATGTCATAGGCGTAGTTAATGTAATATCGTAAGAATTCTTGGTAGCTGGTAGGTCAAATCCTCCAAAATGATTTTTCATATTCAAGAGTGTCTTGGCTTTTCTTGGCCCTTTCCTTCGGCTAGTCAAGTACCACAAAACAAAGCAAATATTCTGTTCAGAATGATTGAGGTTGCTTTAAATCTATAAATCCATTTGGAGAGAATTAAAATCTTTAAAACATTAGACCTTCTAATCCAGGAACATTGTATATCTATTTATTTAGATTGTTATTATCTCTCAATAAACTTTTATACTTTTCTGTTAACAGTATTGCACACCTGTTTTGGGACTAGTGGTATACATTTTTATGTTGTCTTAAATGATATCTTTAAAATTTTTAATTTTTAATTATTTAATGGGATATATAGGAATAATATACAAATTGTTTTGTTTGTTTGACTAAAGATGACTTTTTGTTGTTTTCTTTGCTTGTCTCGATCTTTTTTTAACATGGAACATGTATGGCAAGAATTTTTAAAATCTACTTTTTGGAGCTATAATTTACACACTATAAAGCACACTTAATTTTAAGTGCATGGTTCCATGAACCTTAATAAAGTATTCATCTATGTAACCACTACCACAATCAAGATATAAAACATTTCTATCAGTCTGAAAAATTCTTTTTTTTTAACGTTTTTATTGGAGTATAATTCCTTTACAGTGGTGTGTTAGTTTCTGCTTTATAACGAAGTGAATCAGTTATACATATACATATATCCCCATATCTCTTCCCTCTTCCGTCTCCCTCCCTCCCACCCTCCCTATCCCACCCTTCTAGCTGGTCACAAAGCACTGAGCTGATCTCCCTGTGCTATGCGACTGCTTTCTACTAGCTATCTATTTTACATTTGGTAGTGTATATATGTCCATATATACACTACACTCTCTCACTTTGTCCCAGCTTACCCTTCCCCCTCCCCGTGTCCTCAAGTCCATTTTCTAGTAGGTCTGCGTCTTTATTCCCGTCTTGCCCCTAGGTTCTTCATGACCTTTTTTTTTTTTTGGAAGAATTCCCTTTTGTCCTTTCCCAGTCAATCCTTACCCTCAACCATGGCTCTAGGAAAATACTGAAATCTTGACTGTCATTATAAGATTAGTCTTCTCTAGAGTTTCATATAAATTGAATCAGTATGTAATCTTTTGTGTCTGGTTTGTTTTATTCAGGAAAATTATTTTATGAGTCATCCATATGGTGTAAATCAGTGGTTCTTTTAGTATTCCATTGTATGGATATACCTCAGTTAGTGTTTCCATTCACATCTTGATGGACATTTATGTAGTTTCCAGTTTGGGGCTATTCTGAATAAAGCTGCTATGAACTCGTGTACACATCCTTGTGTGGGCATGTGTTTTTCTACCTAGGAGTAGATGGAATGAATGGATGTGACTGGATCATATAGTAAGTATATTTTGCTATTAGGTGATGAAGCTTTATTATGATGAGTGTTTTTAACATAGTATATCTTACTCTATCCTTTTAATTTATATGTGAAATTTCTTGTAGCTAGCATGTCATTCATTGGCTATTACTTTTATAAAATCTAGTCTGACAGTCTCTGCCTGTCAGTTGGAGTGTTTGTTTAATCACTTGCATTTAATGCACTTGTCAATATAGTTAGGTTTTAAATCTGACATCTTATTATTGTTTTCTGTTTGTTTCATCTGTTCTTTGTTGCTTTTATCCTCTCTTCCTGCCCTCTTTTAGAGAATTTTTGAGTATCTATTTGATCTCCACCACTAGTTTCATATGTGTATAATTTTTCCCCCTTTTTGTGATTGCTCTAAGGCATTGTTTCTCAACCAGGGGTGATTTTGCCCCTCAGGGGACATTTGGGCAATGTCCAAAGATATTTTTGGTTGTTACAACTGGGGTGGGGGTAGGGCTGCTGTTAGCATCTAATAGGTAGAGACCAGGGATGCTGCTAAACCACCTATCATGCACAGGATAGCGCCCCCTCCCCCAACAACAAAGAATTATCCGGCCCCAAAAGTCAGTAGTGCTGAGATTAAGAAACCCTGAATTTGAATTCATCGCAGTTTAACTTCAAATAATAATATGCCACTTCACATATAACGTAGGAATCTTGGGCGTGTATACTTCATTCCCCTCTCCTGTCCTTTGTGCAAGATAATGTTGTTCTATATTATATATGTAAGAAGCCCTACAATGCTTTCTTAGATTTATACTTAGTTATCTTTTTAAGAAATCAGAACATGAGGAAAAATATTTTTTATATTTATCCAACATTTCCATTTTGCTGCTGCTCTTCATTCCTTTGTGGAGCTCTAGGTTTCTATCTGGTAGTATTATCTTTCTGCAGAGAGGATTTATTTCACATTTCTTTGTAGTGCACACCTGCTGGCAATGAATTACCTGAGCTTTTGTTCATGTGTTTCACCTATTTTTGTTTTTTGCTTTTTGGGGTTTTTTTTTTCGGTACGCAGGCCTCTCACTGTTGTGGACTCTCCCGTTGCGGAGCGCAGGCTCCGGACGCGCAGGCTCAGCGGCCATGGCTCACGGGCCCAGCCGCTCCACGGCATGTGGGATTTTCCCGGACCAGGGCACGAACCCGTGTTCCCTGCATCGGCAGGCGGACTCTCAACCACTGCGCCACCCGGGAAGCCCCACCTATTTTTGAATAATATTTTCACTGGTTATAGAATTCTGGATTGACAGTTACCTTTTTCCTTTCACATTTCAAAGATGTCATTCTGTTGTCTTTTGGCCTGTATGTTTCTGACAAGAAGTCTGTATAAATTCTTTTTTTTATTTTATAGATTTATTTATTTTTATTTTTTATAAATTTATTTTATTCATTTATTTTTGGCTGCATTGGGTCTTCATTGCTGCATGCGGGCTTTCTCTAGTTGCGGCGAGCTGGGGCAACTCTTCGTTGCAGTGCACGTGCTTCTCATTGCAGTGGCTTCTCTTGTTGCAAAGCACAGGCCCTAGAGCACGTGAGCTTCAGTGGTTGTTGCACGTGGGCTCAGTAGTTGTGGCTCATGGGCTCTAGAGTGCAGGCTCAGTAGTTGTGGTGCACAGGCTTAGTTGCTCTGCAACATGTGGGATCTTCCAGACCAGGGCTTAAACCCGTGTCCCCTGAATTAACAGGCAGATTCTTAATCATTGTGCCACCAGGGAAGTCCCTGTTTATTTATTTATTTATGGCTGCTTTGGGTTTTCGTTGCTGCACGCGGGCTTTCTCTAGTTGTGGTGAGTGGGAGCTACTCGTCGTCGCATTGCACAGGCTTCTCATTGTGGTGGCTTCTCTTGTTACGGAGCACGGGCTCTAGGCACGTGGGCTTCAGCAGTTGTGGCACAAGGGCTCAGTAGTTGTGGCTCAGGGGTTCTAGAGTGCAGGCTCAGAAATTGTGGTACACGGGCTTATTTACTCCTCAGCATGTGGGATCTTCCCCGACTAGGGACCGAACCTGTGTCCCCTGCATTGGCAGGTGGATACTTAACCACTGCGCCATCAGGGAAGTTCGAATACTTTCTTTAGCAGTGTCTAATCTGCATTAATCCCATACAGTCAATTAAAATTTTTTTTCAGATATTATACTTTTCATCTCTAGAAATTCTATTTGGTTCTTTTTTTAATGTTTTCAATTTCTCTCCTTATGTTCATGTTTTTCTTTGAATAAACATATGTATCATAGCTGTTTTAATATCCTTGTTGCCAGTTCCATTATCTCTGCCATTCTGAATCTGTTTCTATTGACTGATTTTCCTTTTAATTATGTGTAACACTTTGCTGCTTCCTAAACATGACTAATGATTTTTTATTGGATGTTGGATATTGATATTGTTAATGCTGATTAGTTCAGATAAGTTTTGAATTCCAACTATTACTTAGATGTGAGAAGAAAAAATTTTCCTAGTCTATAAACTGACAGATTTGTAGGACATTTAGAAGAACTGACAGGTTATATCCAGCCTTGTTCTCCTTGCTGTAGGAGGTTAAAATTGCTTGAAAATTAGTACGATTACTCCTGCACTTGGATTTCATTTTGCTCTTTTGATCTGGATCAACCACACTTTTCTGTTTTGAGTTGCCTTGACTGCTGCAAATTTGGTACCTGATGTTCTCTCAGATAAATCTTGGTGACATTAGTAAAGTGCTTCATTTTTAGGTGATAAATATCACATTTAAGAAGTCAGACTAGGGACTTCCCTGGTGGCGCAGTAGTTAAGACTCTGTGCTCCCAATGCAGGGGGCCTGGGTTCGATTCCTGATCAGGGAACTAGATCCCACATGCATGCCACAACTAAGAGTTCACATGCCACAACTAAGGAGCCCATGTGCAGCAACTAAGACCCAGCGCAACCAAAAAAAAAAATTCAGACTAGGGACTACCCTGGTGGTCCAATGGTTAAGACTACAGGCTTCCATGGTAGGGGTGTGGGTTCGATCCCTGGTTGGGGTACTAAGATCCTGCATGCAGCACAGTGTGGCCAAAAAGAAAAATAAATGAATAAAATTTAAAATTGTTTTAAAAAGTCACACTAGAGATACTTGACATTTTCTACACAAGGTACAATAGGTCAGTTGCTGAAAGCAAAAAAAAAGTCAGTTTTTACAAGAAAGTATCTGTGGTAACTTATTTTTTAAATATTTTCTTTCTATAGTTTTAAATCTTTCTTCCCCTTTGTATATCAGGAATGTGGTTCTTCATTTGGAGTTCACCTTATTCACAATGCCCCACTGAAAGCAATTCTAGCTCAAATGAGACTCCTTTAAAATAGGCTTCTATTGTACATAAAGTTCATTACTTAAGAGATGTTATAACAAACAATACTATTTGCTTCATCCAAAAGAGTGTTATACATCTGATATATCTGTAGACAGCTGGTAACTTTTGTAAATAACTTATTCTTTAAGCTTTGAAGTGCTTTTCCATCACTTGATAATGGTAATTTTCAGTCATTTGGTATCAGTATATCTTGATAGTCACTGTTTAAATACTAAATGTGCATTCTGTAGTTTCAAGAGTTCTGTGAAGAACATTTACTTTTATACCTTAAAAGGATTTTAGAGCTTATCTAATAAAACTTTTAATTTACAGATAAAGAAATCAAGATGAATTTTATAGGTGAAATTGAAGTTTTGTGAACTTAATGATACTTAAGAAGTACTTTGAAAGCTCAAATGGAAATGACTACTTTAATATACATATCAGAAAAAGCAGTGGTAGTATAGTGATTATCAGATTTTAACATGCATAAGCATTTCTTGGGAAGTTCATTAAAACTTTAGATACCCAGACCCACCTACAAAATTACATGTTTTTTTAACAAGCGCCACCAGTTAAATCTAATGCATTTGATCTGCAAACCAGTTTGAGAAACAGATATAGTAGAATGGAACTGCATTCAGAATTCTAGTACCTGGCTCCATTATTTAGTCACTGAGAGATCTTATGTAAGTCACTGTTTATTCTAATTAAAAACTAGTAATATCCTGGTTCCACAGGTGAGAGCAGATCCTTTTCATTCTTCTAGTGAGCCATTTCATATAGAATATAAACTTATCCATAATCTTGTCTTCTATCTTCTCAGTGGGGAGTCAAGATGAAGATCTCTAGCTCAGGGTAAAGGGAAGGAAAGCTCTCACCACTCCAGGCAGATATGGTATACTTGGATGGTGGGAAGAGCTGGAGGAAAGGTATCATACCATCAACCTAGAGGTGAGGGAGGAGCATCTAAGGAAGTCAGGGAGGGACATTTATTCACTGAGTTAGAGCATGTTTAATACATACCAAGGTATGTGGCTTTGTTCATTCAGACTGCCCAGAAGAGGACCATAGAACCCTCTATTTCAGGCTAACTGGATGTACTAGCAGCTCATAGTGAGAGCCACTATATTTATGGGCTTGACTCTCCCTGTGCAGTTAAGCCCCTCAAACTTTTGAGTATCTAATAGCATGTTTTTCTGAATTCAAACCACTGTGATGTAAGCAATTTGTATCATCTTGCTTATTAAATTGCTAAAGCTTATAGCCTTTTATGGGCTAACATAGTGAGCAAAGGGAGAGATAGTCTTTGTTAAAAGTGGCATTTGTTTGTGCAGAAAGAGGTTCTCCAAAGGGGGAATATTCTGTATATTTCTACCAATACACATGCTGTAACTCTGGGTCTCAGTTTCCTCATCTGTAAATTGAGTAGGTTGCATATGTTCTTAAGATTTATTCAACCTTTTAGTAGTCTCTGGTTCTAGTGGTTGCTAGATTATGAAGACTTGGCTATGGTGGTTTCTTTTTTATATGACAAAGATTTTAAATTAGCCTCAAATAATTACTCATATCTCATTGTAAATAAATATCTAGAATGTTTCATGACCTGAAGACTTGCTGGATTCATTCATCATTCATTAAGATATTTGTATTAAGAATCCATGACACACCACGCACAAAGTACTGTGGATACAGTATTACCAAAAGACATGACCCTAGCTCTCATAGAACTTACATTATAGTAAAAACAAACAAGAAAAACAAATCTATAAAAATAAGATAATTTTGGATATTAAGTGCCAGAATTTTTTTAGTGTTAAGATGTAATAGGGAGTAACTAGTAAGAGTTACTTCAAACATAATAGTCAGGAAAGGCCTCTCTGAGATGACAGTTGAACTGAAACCTAAAGTATGAGAAGGCGCTAGATACTGAGAATTGAGAAAAGAGCACCATAAGGAGAGAGAGCATCAAGTGTGTCTTAGTCCGTTCTGGCTGCTATAAGAAAAACACCATAGCCTGCATGGCTTAAACAACAGAAATTTATTTCTTATAGTACTGGAGACTAAGAAGTCCAAGATTAAGGTGCTGGTAGATTCAGCGTCTGGTGAAGACCCACTTTCTGGTTCATAGATGGCTTTCACGCTCTGTCCTACACAGCAGCACAGAGGGGAAGCAAACTCTCTTGTGACTCTTATAAGGGCACTAATTCTATTCATGAGGGCTCCAACCTCATGACCTAATCACTGTCCAAAAGTCCCACCTCCAAATACCATCACATTGGGGATTAGGTTTCAGTATATGAATTTAGGGAGTAGGGGACACAAATATTCAGTCCCTGGTAAAGTGCAAAGGCCCGCCTGAAGTGAGGAAGAACTTAGTGTGTTCAGGGATCAAAAAGGAGTCCAGTGTGTCTGGAGCATTATAGTCCAAGAAGATGGGAGAAGTAGAGGGCAGCCCATGCTTACAGGGTCTTGTATGCCACAGAGGTAGGTTTGAATTTTATTTTCCATGCAATGCAAAGCCAGTTAGTGACTTTCTGCAAAGAGTGGCATGGCCTGATTTACATCTTTTTTAAAATTGATGTGGTTATATGTGAATGGTGTGGGTGCATGAGCAAAGGCAGGAAGACCAATTAGAAGGCTAGCACTAGTCCAATGTAGAGATAACGATGACTTGGAATAGGGTGTTGGCAATGGAGCTGGAGAGATATGGGCAAATTTGAGATATGTATGGAGGAAAACTTGAGAGGACTTGCTAAGATATGGGATGATGAAGAGGGAGAGATCAATGATGATAGATTTTTGACTTAAGTATCTGCATGGATATTAGTATCATTTATTGAGAGAGGAAGAGTTGGGAGGAGAGGGAATAAAATAAATTTGATATGTCTCTTAAATATGCAAGTGAGGATAAAGTAGTTGGATATGTTATCTATTTACATCCAGCCTGTCTTTAAGGGGGAAATCAGGTATGGAAATATAAATTTGAGAGATATCAACATATTGCTAGTATTTAAAGCATGGTAATGGATGAACTCACCTAGGGTGATAGAGTAGAGTGAGAGAAGCAGACATCCCAGAACTAAGTCATGGAGCACCACAGTATTTAGAGGTCAGAAATGCTGTCATAACAAATCGCTATAAATTGGTGGCTTAAAAGAACATAAATATATTCTCTCACAGTTCTGTAGGCTAGAAGTCTGAAATCAAAGTGTTGGCAGAGTCATGCTTCCACTGAAGGCTCTTGGGAAGAATCCTTTGCCTCTCTCAGCTTCTGGTTTGCTCCTGGCAATCCTTAGTGTTCCTTGGCTTATATACCTGCCATCGTTCCAATCTCTGCCTCTATTGCCACGTGGCTTTCTTCCCTATGTTTTTATGTACAAGTTTTCCTCTCTTTTCTCTCATAAAAGTATCAGTCATTGGATTAAGGGCCCGCTCTAATCCAGTATGACTCATCTTTTGGATTCCACATATAAGTGAAATTATACAATATTTGTCTTTGTTTGACTTATTTCACTTATCATAATACCGTCTAGGTCCATCCATGTTGTCCAAATGGCAAGATTTCATTCTTTATGGCTAATTTTCCATTTTATATACATAAAATATATATACACACACACACACACATTTTTAAAAAGTAGACAAATCCACAATCACTGTCAGATTTGAACATCTCTCTCTCTCTCTCTCTCTCTCTCTCTCAGTAACTGATAGAAAAGAGGACAAAGAATAATTAAGGATATATTAGATTTGAAGAAACTCAATCTAATCGGACATGTATAGAATACTAAATATTGCATCCAACAACTGCAAGAGACATATTCTTTTTAAGCCCACACATAACATATACTAGTTAGATCACATATTGGTGCATGAAGCAAATCTTAACAAATTTCGAAGTACTGAAATCACAGAATGTTTACTTATCCCATATAACTATGTGCAGCTCTATGCCAATTATATCTCAATAAAGTTGTGTTACAAAAAATTAATTTTAGGGGCTTCCCTGGTGGCACAGTGGTTGGGAGTCCGCCTGCCGATGCAGGGGACGCGGGTTCGTGCCCCGGTCCGGGAGGATCCCACGTGCCGTGGAGAGGCTGAGCCCGTGAGCCATGGCCGCTGGGCCTGCGCATCCGGAGCCTGTGCCCCACGGCGGGAGAGGCCACGGCAGTGAGAGGCCCGCGTACCGAAAAAAAAAATAATAATAATTAATTTTATATAAAATGGTACAGTTAGTACCCATTATGTATATTGAGGTATCAAGAAGAAAATTCTCTCTTCCTTAACAAATTCAGAATGGGGAGCATATTATATAAGTTATACAATAAAATAATTCACATTTTAGTTTGTAGTATGAATATCAAAAAACTAATTTTTGAATAGATGTCACCAGAACAGTACAATATGATTAATGATAGTAAAACTTCTAAAATTCTGAAATATTTTTGAATGAGAAATAAAACAAGGGAAACATCAAGCTGGTTGACTACAATTTTACAAGTTTTCTTGCAGCCACACAGTCATTTTGATTCACAAAGCTACCTTCCCTGGTTCAGTTCTATTATAGTGAAGGGTTCTGGATTAAAAAGCAAAACTTCCATGTCCAGGAGATGTTCTGTATTAATTAACACAATTCAGTTGAACGTGTCAATAAATAAGTTACTACAACCTTCTTCCGTAACAGGAAATAACACAAATCCAAGCAGTAATACTTTTTCTTTTTTTTTTTCAATTACAAAAAATGGTGTATTAGATAAAAATTGAGGGGAAAAACAACCCATAATTCTCCATTATCCCCCATCCCCACACAAGCAGTGTTATTTTGGAATTACTAATTTCCAGTTTGTCCATATGCATATAGATTTTCACTTTACCCGTAATGAGTGTACAAGTTTTTATATTTAAACTTTGTTCAGTATATTCCAAGTTTTTACAGAGTTGTTCTAATTATACTCTTCTTAAAGGCTGCATAAATACTAATTCCCACTGATGTGTTAATTAGTCATTCGAGTTGGGTATTTGGGTTAGACACTAAAGCTAAATGTTTGGGTTACTCCATGGTTCCCTGTTACACTTACTGTTATACCTGTATAGATCTTTTAAAGTTTATTCTTCTCTCAAACTGTTTCCTTAGGATAAATTATCCAATATTGGGAATAAGTGGGTATAAACATTTTTCGGGCTCCTGAAATATATTACGATAGTACTTTTCTAAAAGGAAGAAATCAAAGTGCAAGATTGCTAATAGTACATATGGGTGTCCACTTCAAAACAACCATACTAGCAGTGGGTGTTAACTTTAAGTAAATAACATTTTAAATTCAATTTAAAATTTACCCCAGGACAAATTCATCAATGATTTACATACTTTGGAGGATCTTTCACTTACCATCTTGTCTGTTGCTTCAGGAATTATTCTTTCATGGAAGTTTACTAATGTCTGATCATGAAATCATTTTATATTTCTTTTTTAAGTCCTTAAGTTCTGTTTAAACATTCTTAAACCATTATAAGGAAAGTACATCATTCCATTATCAGAGAGCAGCTTAACTTAGAATTGAACGATGAATCAGAGAGGGTTGACATGGAAACCAAATTACATAATGGCAAGTAAATACCTAATTGGTGGGCTCTGAAGTCAATTCCTCACCGCATTCCCCCAATCTCATTGTTTTTTCTTTAATTGGGGTATAATTGCTTTACAATGTTGTGTTAGTTTCTGCTGTACAATGAAGAAAATCAGATAATATGGGTACATACATCCCTTCCCTCTTGGACCTCTCATGCCCCGGCATCCCACCCTTGTACGTCATCACAGAGCACTGAGCTGAGCTGAGCTTCCTGTGCTTTATGGCAGGTTCCCATTAGCTATCTGTTTTACACATGGTAGTATATATATGTCAATCCTAATCTCCCAATTCGTCCCACCCTGCCCTTCCCCTCCATATCCACATTTCCATTCTCTACATCTGTGTCTCTATTTCTGCCCTGCAAACCACTTCATCAGTACCATTTTTCTAGGTTCCACATATACACGTTAATATATGATATTTGTTCTTCTCCTTCTTAGTTTACTGTGTAGGACAGTCTCTAGATCCATCCACGTCTCTACAAATGACCCAATTTCGTTCCTTTTTATGGCTGAGTAATATTTCATTGTATATATGTACCACATCTTCTTGATCCATTTGTCTGTCGACAGGCATTTAGGTTGCTTTCATGACCTGGCTATTGTAAATAGTGCTGCAGTGAACATTGGGGTGCATGTGTCTTTTTGAATTACAGTTTTCTCTGGGTATATGCCCAGTTGTGGGATTGCTGGGTCATATGGTAGTTCTATTTTTAGTTTTTAAGGAACCTCCATACTGTTCTCCATAGTGGCTGTATCAATTTACACTACTGCCAACAGTACAAAAGGGTTTCCTTTTCTGCACACCCTCTCCAGCATTTGTTGTTTTTAGATTTTCTGATGATGCCCATTCTAACTAGTGTGAGGTGATACCTCACTGTAGTTTTGATTTGCATTTCTCTAATAATTAGTGATGTTGAGCGGCTTTTCATGTGCTTCTTGGACATCTGTATGTCTTCTTTGGAGAAATGTCTATTTAGGTCTTCTGCCCATTTTTGGATTGGGTTGTTTGTTTTTTTAATATTGAGCTGCATGAGCTGTTTATATATTTTGGAGATTAATCCTTTGTCCGTTGATTCGTTTGCAGATATTTTCTCCAATTCTGACGGTTGTCTTTTTCTCTGGTTTGTTGTTTCCTTTGCTTTGCTAAAGCTTTTAAATTTCATTAGGTCCCATTTAGTTTTGTTTTTATTTCCATTACTCTAGGAGGCAGATCAAAATATATCTTGCTGTGATTTATGTCAAAGAGTGTTCTTCCTATGTTTTCCTCTAAGAGTTTTATAGTGTCCAGTCTTACATTTAGGTCTCTAATCCATTTTGAGTTTATTTTTGTGTATGGTGTTAGGGAGTGTTCTAATTTCATTCTTTTACATGTAGCTATCCAGTTTTCCCAGCACCACTTATTGAAGAGACTGTCTTTTCTCCATTGTATATCCTTACCTCCTTTGTCAGAGATTAGTTGACCACAGGTGCGTGGGTTTATCTCTAGGCTTTCTATCCTGTTCCATTGATACATATTTCTGTTTGTGTGCCGGTACTATATTGCCTTGATTACTGTAGCTGTGTAGTATAGTTTGAAGTCAGGGAGTCTGATTCTTCCAGCTCCGTTTTTTCCCCTAAAGACTGCTTTGGCTATTTGGGGTCTTTTGTGTCTCCATACAAATTTTAAGATTTTTTGTTCTAGTTCTGTAAAAAAATGCCATTGGTAATTTGATAGGGATTGTATTGAATTTGTAGATTGTTTTGTGTAGTATAGTCATTTTCACAATATTGATTCTTCTAATCCAAGAACATGGTATATCTCTCCATCTGTTGGTATCATCTTTAATATCTGTCATCAGTGTCTTATAGTTTTCTGCATACAGGTCTTTTGTCTCCCTAGGTAGGTTTATTCCTAGGTATTTTATTCGTTTTGTTGCAATGGTAAATGGGAGTGTTTCCTTAATTTCTCTTTCAGGTTTTTCATCATTAGTGTATAGGAATGCAAGAGATTTCTGTGCATTAATTTTGTGTCCTGCAACTTTACAAAATTCATTGATTAGCTCATTAGTGATTTTCTGGTGGCATCTTTAGGATTCTCTTACAGTACCATGTCATCTGCAAACAGTGACAGTTTTACTTCTTTTCCAATTTGTATTCCTTTTATTTCTTTTCCTTCTCTGATTGCTGTGGCTAGGACTTCCAAAACTATGTTGAATAACAGTGGAGAGAGTGGACATCCTTGTCTTGTTCCTGATCTTAGAGGGAATGCTTTCAGTTTTTCACCATTGAGAATGATGTTTGCTGTGGGTTTGTCGTGTATGGCCTTTATTTTGTTGAGGTAGTTTCCCTCTATGCCCACTTTCTGGAGAGTTTTTTATCATAAACTGGTGTTGAATTTTGTCAAAAGCTTTTTCTGCATCTACTGAGATGATCATATGGTTTTTATTCTTCAATTTGTTAATATGGTGTATCACATTGATTGATTTGCGTATATTGAAGAATCCTTGCATCCCTGGGATAAATCCCACTTGATCATGGTTTATGATCCTTATAATGTGTTGTTGGATTCTGTTTCCTAGTATTTTGTTGAGGATTTTTGCATCTATATTCATCAGTGATATTGGTTTGTAATTTTCTTTTTTTGTAGTATCTTTGTCTGGTTTTGGTATCAGGGTGATGGTGGCCTCATAGAATGAGTTTGGGAGTGTTCCTTCCTCTGCAATTTTTTGGAAGTTTGAGAAGGACGGGTGTTAGCTCTTCTCTAAATGTTTGACACAATTCACCTGTGAAGCCATCTGGTCCTGGACTTTCCTTTGTTGGAAGATTTTTAATCACGGTTTCAATTTAAGTGCTTGTGATTGGTCTGTTCATATTTTCTATTTCTTCCTGATTCAGTCTCGGAAGGTTATACCTTTCTAAGAGTTTGTCCATTTCTTCCAGATTGTCCATTTTATTGGAATAGAGTTGCTTGTAGTAGTTTCTTATGATGCTTTGTGTTTTGCGTGTCTGTTGGAACTTCTGCTTTTCCAATTCTAACTTTATTGATTTGAGTCCTCTCACTCTTTTTTCTTGGTGAGAGTGGCTGAAGGTTTATCAATTTTGTTTATCTTCTCAAAGAACCAGCTTTTAGTTTTATTGATCTTTGCTATTGTTTTGTTTCTATTTCATTTATTTCTGCTCTGATATTTATGATTTCTTTCCTTCTACTAACTTTGGGTTTGGTTTTTTCTTCTTGCTCTATTTCCTTTAGGGGTGAAGTTACATTTTTTATTTGAGATTTTTCTTGTTTCTTGAGGTAGGCTTGTATTGCTATAAATCCCTCTTAGAACTGCTTGTGCTGCATCACATAGGTTTTGGATTGTCGTGTTTTCATTCTCATTTATCTCTAGGTATTTTTTAATTTCCTATTTGATTCCTTCAGTGATCTCTCGGTTATTTAGTAGTGTATTGTTTAGCCTCCATGTGTTTGTGTTTTTTACCTTTTTTTCCCTGTAATTGATTTCTAATCTCATAGCGTTGTGGTCAGAAAAGATCCTTGATACGATTTCAATTTTCTTAAATTTACTGAGGCTTGATTTGTGACCCAAGATGTGATCTATCCTGGAAAATGTTCTGTGCGCACTTGAGAAGAAAGTGTAATCTGCTGTTTTTGGATGGAATGTCCTATAAATATCAATTAAATCTACCTGGTCTATTGTGTCATTTAAAGCTTGTGTTTCCTTAGTAATTTTGTTTGGATGATCTGTCCATTGATGTAAGTGAGGAGTTAAAGTCCCCCACTATTTTTGTGTTACTGTCAATTTCCTCTTTTATAGCTGTTCACAGTCGCCTTATGTATTGAGGTGCTCCTATGTTGGGTGCATATATAGTTATAACTGTTATATCTTCTTCTTGGATTGATCCCTTGATCATTATGTAGCGTCCTTCCTTGTCTCTTGTAACATTCTTTATTTTAAAGCCTATTTTATCTGATAGGAGTATTGCTACTCCAGCTTTCTTTTGATTTCCATTTGCATAGAATATCTTTTTCCATCCCCTTACTTTCAGTCTGTATGTGTCCCTAGGTCTAAATTGGGTCTCTTATAGACAGCATATATATGGGTCTTGTTTTTGTATCTATTCAGCGAGCCTGTGTCTTTTGGTTGGAGCATTTAATCCATTCATGTTTAAGGTAATTATCGATATGTATGTTCCTATGACCATTGTCTTAATTGTTACGGGCTGGTTTTTGTAGGTCCTTTTCTTCTCTTGTGTTTCCCACTTAGAGAAGTTCCTTTAGCATTTGTTTTAAAGCTGGTTTGGTGGTGCTGAATTCTCTTAGCTTTTGCTTGTCTGTACAGCTTTTGATTTCTCTGTCAAATCTGAATGAGATCCTTGCCGGGTACAGTAATCTTGGTTGTAGGTTCTTCCCTTTCATCACTTTAAATATATCATGCCACTCCCTTCTGGCTTGTAGAGTTTCTGCTGAGAAATCAGCTGTTAACTTCATGGGAGTTCCTTTGTATGTTATTTGTCATTTTTCCCTTGTTGCTTTCAGTAATTTTTTTTGTCTTTAAGTTTTGTCAATTTGATTACTATGTGTCTCGGCATGTTTCTCCTTGGGTTTATCCTGTATGGGGCTCACTGCGCTTCCTAGACTTGGGTAGCTATTTCCTTTCCCATATTAGGGAAGTTTTTGACTATAATCTCTTCAAATATTTTCTTGGGTCCTTTCTCTCTCTCTTCTCCTTCTGGGACCCCTATAATGCAAATGTTGGTGTGTTTAATGTTGTCCCAGAGTTCTCTTAGGTTGTCTTCATTTCTTTCCATTCTTTTTTGTTTATTCTGTTCCGCAGCAGTGAATTCCACCATTCTGTCTTCCAGGTGACTTATCCATTCTTCTGTCTCAGTTATTCTGCTATTGATTCCTTCTAGTATATTTTTCATTTCAGTTATTTTCCATCTCTGTTTGTTCTTTAATTCTTCTGTGTCTTTGTTAAACATTTCTTGAATCTTCTAGATCTTTGCCTCCAGTCTTTTCCCGAGGTCCTGGATCATCTTCATTATCATTATTCTGAATTCTTTTTCTGGAAGGTTGCCTATCTCGACCTCATTTAGTTGTTTTTCTGGGGTTTTATCTTGTTTGTTCATCTGGTACATAGCCCTCTGCCTTTTCATCTCGTCTTTCTGTGAATGTGGTTTTTGTTCCACAGGCTGCAGGATTGTAGTTCTTCTTGCTTCTGCTGTCTGCCCTGTGGTGGATGAGGCTATCTAACAGGCTTGTGCAAGTTTCTTGATGGGAGGGACTGGTGGTGGGTAGAGCTGGGTGTTTCTCTGGTGGGCAGAGCTCACTAAAACTTTAATCTGCTTGTCTGCTGATGGGTTGGGCTGGGTTCCCTCCCTGTTGGTTGTTTGGCCTGAGGTGACCCAACATTGGAGCCTACCCAGCTGTTTCATGGGGCTAATGGAGGACTCTGGGAGGGCTCACACCAACGAGTACTTCCCAGAACTTCTGCTGCCAGTGTCCTTATTCCTCACGGTGAGGCACAGCCATCCCCCACCTCTGCAGGAGACCCTCCAACACTAGCAGGTAAGTCTGGTTCAGTCTTCTATGGGGTCACTGCTCATTCCCCTGGGTCCCGATGTGCACGCTACTCTGTGTGTGCCCTGCAAGAGTGGAGTCTCTGTTTCCCCCAGTCCTGTCAAAGTCTTGCAATCAAATCCTGCTAGCTTTCAAAGTCTGATTCTCTAGGAATTCCTCCTCCCGCTTCCAGATCCCCAGGTTGGGAAGCCTGACATGGGGCTCAGAACCTTCACTCCAGTGGGTGGACTTCTGTGGTATGAGCGTTCTCCAGTTTGTGAGTCACCCACCCAGCAGTTACAGGATTTGATTTTATTCTGATTGCACCCCTCCTACCATCTCATTGTGGCTTCTCCTTTGTCTTTGGATGTGGGGTATCTTTTTTGGTGAGTTCCAGTGTCTTCCTGTTGATGATTGTTCAGCAGTTTAGTTGTGATTCCGGTGCTGTCACAAGAGGGAGTGAGAGCACATCCTTCTGCTCTGCCATCTTGAACCAATCTTTCAAAATCAGTTTTCTTTTTTGTGGTATCTTTGTCTGGTTTTGGTATCAGGGTGATGGTGGCCTTGTAGAACAAATTTGGGAGTGTTCCCCCCTCTGCAATTTTTTGAAAGAGTTGAGAAGGATAGGTGTTAGCTCTTCTGTATATGTTTGATAGAATTCACCTGTGAAACCATCTGGTCCTGGACTTTTGTTTGTTGGAAGATTTTTAATTACAGTTTCAATTTCATTACTTGTGATAGGTCTGTTTATATTTTCTAATTCTTCCTGGTTCAGTCTTGGAAAATTGTACCTTTGCCAGAATTTGTCCATTTCTTCTAGGTTGTCCATTTTATTGGCATATAGTTGTCATAGTCTCTTATAATCCTTTGTATTTGTGCAGTGTCAGTTGTGATTTCTCCTTTTTCATTTCTAATTTTATTGATTTGCATCCTCTTTCTTTTTTTCTTGATGAATCTGGCTAAAGGTTTATCAATTTTGTTTATCTTTTCAAAGAACCAACTTTTAGTTTTATTGATTTTTGCTATTGTTTCCTTCATTTCTATTTTATTTATTTCTGCTCTGATCTTTATGATTTCTCTCCTTCTACTGACTGGGATTTCTTTGTTCTTCTTTCTCTAGTTGCTTTAGGTGTAATGTTAGATTGTTTGAGATTCTTCTTGTTTCTTGAGGTAAGATTGAATTGCTATAAACTTCCCCTTTAGAACGGTTTTTGCTGTGTCCCATAGGTTTTGGGTCGTCGTGTTTTTATTGTCATGTGTTTCTATGTAATTTTTAATTTCCTCTTTGATTTCTTCAGTGATCTCTTGGTTATTTAGTAATACACTGTTTGGCCTCCATGCATTTGTGTTTTTTACAGTTTTTTTTTCCTGTAATTGATTTCCAATCTCGTAGCATTGTGGTCAGTAAAGATGCTTGATATGATTTCAATGTTCTGAAATTTTCCAAGGCTTGATTTGTCACTCAAGATGTGATCTATCCTGGAGAATGTTCCATGTGCACTTGAGAAGAAAGTATATTCTGCCACTTCTGGGTAGAATGTCCTCTAAATATCAATTAAATCTACCTGGTCTATTGTGTCATTTAAAGATTGTGTTTCCTTATTTATTTTCTGTTTGGATCATCTGTCCATTGGTGTAAGTGGGGTGTTAAAGTCCCCCACTATTATTGTGTTACTGTCAGTTTCTCCTTTTATGGCTATTAGCATTTTCCCTATGTATTGAGGTGCTCTTATGTTGGGTGCATAAATATTTATAATTGTTATGTCTTCTTCTTGGATTGATCCCTTTGATCATTATGTAGTGTCCCTCCTTATCTCTGGTAACAGTCTTTATTTTAAAGTCTATTTTATCTGATATGAGTATTGCTACTCCAGCTTTCTTTTGGTTTCTATTTGCATAGAATATCTTTTTCCATCCCCTCACTTTCTGTCTGTATGTATCCCTAAGTCTGAAGTGGGTCTCTTGTAGACAGCATATATTTGGGTCTTGTTTTTGTATCCATTCAGCCAGTCTGTGTCTTTTGGTTGGAGCATTTAATCCATTTACATTTAAGGTAATTATTGATATGTATTTTGTTAATTGTTTTGGGTTTGTTTTTGTGGGTCTTTTTCTTCTCTTACATTTCCCGCCTAGAGATGTTCCTTTAGCATTTGTTGTAAAGCTGGTGTGGTGGTGCTGAATTCTCGTAGCTTTTGTTTGTCTGTAAAGCTTTCAATTGCTCCATCAAACCTGAATGAGATCCTTGCTGAGTAATCTTGGTTGTAGGTTTTTCCCTTTCATCACTTTAAATATATCCTGCCACTCCCTTCTGTCCTGCAGATTTTCTGCTGAAAAATCAGCTGATAACCTTATGGGGATTCCCTTGTATGTTATTTTTTTGGTTTTCCCTTGCTTTTAGTATTTTTTTCTTTGAATTTAATTTTTGTTAGTTTGATTAATATGTGTCTTGGTGTGTTTCTCCTAGCGATTATCCTGTATGGGACTCTCTGTGCTTCCTGGACTTGGGTGGCTATTTCCTTTTCCATGTTAGGGAAGCTTTCGACTATAATCTGTTTGAACATTTCCTCAGAACGTTTCTTTTTCTCTTCTTCTTCTGGGACCCCTATAATTCGAATGTTGGTGCACTTAGTGTTGTCCCAGAAGTCTCTGTGACTGTCCTCAATTCTTTTCATTCTCTTTTCTTCATTCTGCTCCTCAGCAGTTATTTCCACCATTCTAAGTTCCATCTCACTTATTCGTTCTTCTGCCTCAGTTATTCTGCTACTGATTCCTTCTGGTGTATTTTTCATTTCAGTTATTGTGTTGTTCATCTCTTTGTTCTTTAGTTCTTCTAGGACTTTGTTAAACATTTCTTGTATTTTCTTGATCCGTGCCTCTATTCTATTTCCAAGATTTTGGATCATCTTTACTATCATTACTCTGAATTCTTTTTCTGGTAGGTTGCCTATCTCCTTTTCATGTATTTGGTCTTGTAGGTTTTTACCTTGCTTCTTCGTGTTTAACATGTTTTTTCATCATCTCACTTTTTTTGATGGGTGGGACTGTTTCCTGTCTTACTGGTTGTTTGGCCTGAAGCTTCCAGCACTGGAGTTTGCAGGCAGTTGGGTAGATCCAGATCTTGGTACCTAGATGAGGACCTGTAGGAGACCTTACTCTGATTAATATTCCCTGGGGTCTGAGGTTCTCTGTTAGTCCAGTGGTTCAGACGCAGTGCTCCCATCGCAGGAGTTCAGGCCAGCCCCCTGACCCATGAACCAAGATCCCGCAAGCCGCACAGTGTGGCAAAAAGAAAAAAAAAAAGCAGACAATAACAAAAAATTACAAAACAGATACATTAGAAAAAATAAAAATATCAATGAAACAATCAGAAAGTAAAACAGAATCACAATAGCCCCCCCACAAAAAAATAAAGGGCCAGAAAAGCCCTTGGTTGTGGGGGGTGAGGAGCTTAGATGGGGGTGGGGCTTAGGGGGCCAGGGTTTAGGTGGGGAGCAGGGTCTAGGCTCCAGAATCACATGGCCAGTAAAGGCCCTGGGGGGGATGGGAGCAGGGCTAGGCTCAGCGTGGTGGGATGGGTCCCTGGAGTGCCTTTGGCCTCAGAGTGTGGTGGATGAGGCCTGAGACCTCAGCAGGCTTGCCAGGGACCGAGTGGGCAGGGGAAACACTAGCCTCGTTCCCCTGCTCTGATCCTCTGATTCCCAAGGGTCCCTCCCTGTTGGCCTCTGCTCTTCCTTTACCCTCCCTCCTATGTCCCCAGGACCCACGTGGCCAGAGGGGGCCTCAGAGGGCAGAGGACCAGGCCTGGGGACCACAGCAGGCTCCTGGGGCCCAACTGGGCAGGGGAAATGCCAGCCACATTCCCTTCCAATCCCCCCAAGGGTCTCTCCCCATCCCTGTTGATCCCCTTGCAGTGAGTGGGCCTCTCCAGGCGTCGGCACCTCTCCCCTGCCCCAGCCGCCCTCAGGGGCACTGCTCCCATCCCACCTCCACTTATCCTACCCCCTTGCTCTCCCCCGTGTCCTACCCAGTCACTCAGGGGTTCCTCCTGTCCCCCTTGGGTGTCAACGTCCCCCACCAGTGTCTGGTAGGTGCCCTAGTTGTGAGGAGACACGGACTCTGCATCCTCTTACTCCTCCATCTTGCCTCCGTCCCCTCTGCTAAAAATGTCTCATTGTTTTCTTAAATGGCTCCTTTTTGTTCATGAACATAGTAAAGGTCTACTGAGTCCTAAATTTAAACAAACCAACCCTCACTCAACCATGTAGTCCCTTCAAAGCACCTTGGGGGCCCTTTTTTATAACTGCCAAAAGGGTTACAGAGTTTAACTTTTTCCTCAGTGCCTTGCTCTGTGCCACTGAAAAAGCTATTTTGAAAGTCATCAATGTGTTCTTTCTCTGTTAAAACCAGTAGTTTTTCCTCAGGCTCATAACTTGAGACCTCTATGCAACATTCATAACCATGCCTCCCACCTTTCTCACCAATCTCTTGTTTCCTACCATTTCCAAAGTCTGTCCTCAGCAGTATTTCTCTTCAAAAACTTTTTCCTTTGGGCATGTCAACTATTTATACAACTTAACTGTAGATGGATCCCAGATCCCAAATCCATCCTTCCCTCAAAGGACCAGATCTATATTTCCAAATTCTTGGACTATTTTCAGATGTTCTGTAGGCAAGTCCAGTTTAAAAAGTCAGAAGTTAATTCTGTCCATCTCCCCCACATAAATTCCTCCATCATTGTACCTTACTAATGGCACTATCATCCTCACTCTCATTTAGGCTAGAGATCTTGCTTTTCATGTCTAATGCCCTTGTTCTTTTCCTCACTCTACAAAAGTTTGTTAAATTCCACCCTGGGAATTTTTTTATTCTGTATTCTGAATCCCACTGCCACCTCCCTAGTTCAGATCCTTTTTATGTCCTGTTTCTACTATTATAAAAGCTTCCTTGATATTTCCAAATTAATTCTTCTATAATTTTCTATTACATCATTACCATTTCAATCTTCTTAAAGGACAACTTTGACTGCATCACTTCTTTGTTCATAAACTTTTGTTTTCAAAAACTCAAAAATTAAGTATTATTATATTAGCTTGATATGCTCCTCAACACATGCCTTGTTATCTTTCTATTCCCTGAACATGTAAACGTTGCTTTTCCTTCACCCCTCTTTTTAAATTTTCCTTTCTTGTCAAACAACCTCTGCCCTTTAAAACTTTCGGGGAAAGCTACTTATCAATTAAAACATTAGCTTTTTAATAAGTAACACTGGACTTCCCTAACAAATATACTCTCTTCCTTCCACAAAATTGTTACGGAATCCACTGTATTCTATCTTGAATTTCATTTACTTATGTGCTATGCTTGTTTATTCATATTAGACTGAAAATAATTTGCAGGTAAAAATGGCATCTTACGTAATTTTTACCCAGTACTTCCACTGACTATTCTCATTAGATACCAAATTTCATGCTGTTCAATCATTTATTGAATATTTATTATGAGCCAAGGCCATACAACTAATAAGTAATAGAACTTGAACAAAGCTCTAGTTCAAGAGTGTTGGCTTTACTAACACACTATAGAAAATGTCAAAAATCCCAAAGAAGATGTCTAAAATGTTTAAAAGAGTAAGATGTATTTTCTTCTGTACACCAACAGCAATTTGAATACATCAGTATTATTTATTAGAATATTTTATGACTATTTCTTTACATTTCTATGTTCTTCCAATTGATTGTGGATATTTGCATCTCTAGTACTTAGCACAATGCCTAACACATAGTAAGCTATCAATAATTTCATTCTATATTCAGGAAGCAGAAAAGAATCTGAGTAAAGATATTTATTAAAAGGGGATGCCTGAGAAATCAATCTAACAGAAGAAATCAACTGATTGTCTTTTCTGTCTCTTACTAGATAAAGCTTTCTCTGTTGAAATTGAGACATTGGCCTAGAAGTGACAGATTAAGCCCACAGAACTGGATATATCAATCAATGAAAAAAAATCAGCAGGAAAAACAAAGTCATGAGTGCAGTACTCCAGAGAATACCCAACACAAAACAGGATAATCTATGTGCTCAGGTGATTTTAAACCATATATACACTAGTAGAAAATGGCGTATCTGTTGAGTGTCTACCATGTGACAGGCACTGTGTTAGATGTTAGATAATGTACCGAATGGATAGTGTATAGGTAAATAATCAAAAGCAGATGATAATGTGATAGGCGTTGGTAATTCAGTTCATTAACTACCTGGGTAATTCAATTATAATTGAAACTATTCAAGTTCTGTCTGGCTTGTTCCTATAAAACAACATTAGAAATTTGATTTTGTTCATCACTGGATTGAAAAATATGGTACCATGGATTACCAAATATATTTAAGTAATTAAGTAGGTTTTGATGGTACCTATTCTTAATCAAAGGTAAAATTAGGGGAAAACTATCTTTAAAAGCTTTACCACTTTATCAATTAATTAAACAAATAATTATTTAACATCTACTCTGTGATACATAGAGAACTAAGTGTTGAGAATAATAATAAGCCACAATTCTTTGCAAGGTTCATGTAACCGCATGGAAGAAGCCAGACATATAAACAATGATGACATTAAGTATTTTTTCTTATTAAAGACTGTCATGAAGTGGAGTCTTTCATATAATGCTGGTTTTGGAGGCCAATACCAGTATTTATGTGTTTGCCTTTGTTATAAAGCAAAAAACTCTGTATTTTAATGAATCATATTTGTATTTCACTGACTACACTAAAAAAAAAAATCAATCCCATAAACTGCTGATTATATGAATAAAAAAAAATCTATCTTCATTCCTCCCCCACATCAACACTCTTCCTATTCTCAGTGTGTCACACTTCTGTCCTCAAGCCAGACTGTCCTTTAAATAAATATTTCAGCCCAGAGTTTGCTCCTTCTGCCTAGGATGCTTCTCAAAAAATTTACAGAAAAGGTATCCACCTTCCAAAAAACTACTGGGTTGGCCAAAAGGTTTGTTCGGTTTTTTCCGTAAGATGGCTCTAGTAGCACTTAGTTGTCTTTAACTTCATTCAAAACAATTTTGTTAGATTGTATGTGACAGCTGTCATATCAGTGTGCATTTTAAAAAAGACATCAAAATTGGTGAATTTTTGTGTAGCCATTTTAAAATTGAAGACGGAAGAAAAAAGCAACTTTTTCAGCATATTATGCTGTATTATTTCAAGAAAGGTAAAAACGCAACCGAAATGCAAAAAAAGATTTGTGTAGTGTATGGAGAAGGTGTTGTGACTCACTGAACGTGTCAAAAGTGGTTTGCAAAGTTTCGTGCCTGAGATTTCTTGCTCGACAATGCTCCATGGTTGGGTAGACCAGTTGAAGTTGATAGTGCTCAAATCGAGACATTAACTGAGAACAAGCAACTTTATGCCACGCAGGAGATAGCCGACATACTCAAAAATATCCAAATCAAGCACTGAAAATCATTTGCACCAGCTTGGTTATGTTAATCACTTAGATGTTTGGGTTCTACCTAAGTTTAGCGAAAAAAACCTTCCTGACCTTATTTCCGCATGCGATTCTCTACTTAAACGTAATGAAAACGTTCTGTTTTTAAAACAAATTGTGATGAGTGATGAAAAGTGGATACTGTACAATAATGTGGCATAGAAGACATCATGGGGCAAGTGAAATGAACCACTACCAACCACACCAAAGGCCTGTCTTCAATCCAAAGAAGGTGATGTGTATACGGTGGGATTGGAAGGGAGTACTCTATTATAAGCTCCTTCCAGAAAACCCAACGATTAATTCCAACAAGTACTGCTCCCAATTAGACCAACTGAAAGCAGCACTAGACAAAAAGCATCCAGAATTAGTCAACAGAAAATGCATAATCTTCCATTAGGATAACGCAAGACTGCATGTTTCTTTGATGACCAGGCAAAAACTGTTACAGCTCAGCTGGGAAGTTCTGATTCATCCGCTGTATTCACCAGACATTGCACCTTTGGATTTCCATTTATTTAGGTCTTTACAAAATTCTTAATGGAAAAAATTTCAATTCCCTGGAAGACTGTAAAAGGCACCTGGAACAGTTCTTTGCTCAAAAAGATAAAAAAGTTTTGGGAGGATGGAATTATGAAGTTGCCTGAAAAATGGCAGAAGGTAGTGGAACAAAAGGGTGAATACGTTGTTCAATAAAGTTCTTGGTGAAAATGAAAAATGTGTCTTTTATTTTTACTTAAAAACCGAAGGCACTTTTTGGCCAACCCAATATCTCATGCAAGTTTTCTCAATTTCCAAACAATGTGATATCACACTCTAATATGTATGGTAATTTTTTGTTGCTGCTGCCATTACCCACCCCCACCTTCTATTTCCTCTGAGCATAAGCCATTTGAGGATATCTTGTATGTTCTGTAGGGTTTAGCATGCACAAAGTGCTGCATAAATATTCACTGAGCTTAAATCCAATTAAATTGATTGTGCTATAAGCAAAAACAATACTTTCACACTGTTTCTGAAATTTTAAAAAAATCAAACATTAATGGAAGAGTAAATTAATTTTATTGACTGATGAAAAACTAAAGTGATAAGAAGTACGAATAGTAAACAATAATCATTGAGTTGTGCTGGAATTCTATTTTTCTTCTTTTCACTTTAAGCCAAAAGGACATAAAATTATAAACCATTAGTGAGCTAATCATTTTAAGTTTCTTCAACAAAAACTGCATAGTTCAGCAGTTGCACAGCATTAAATATATACATTTTTGCAAAACCCTGAAAGTTTTAATTTTTGTGTTGACCTCAAAGGCTAATGGAATCACCTACACTGGTCGGATTCAGAGTTTCTTTTCCCTTTTCTGCCACCCTGTAAAGAAAAATAGGGTAAATTATTGAGGAAATAACATTTTGGGGGCATTTTCTTTTCAAGAATAAATGAGATCAAAGGCATATTTGACTATGAAAAGGAAGGAACTTCTTTTCTGAGTTTGTTGCAAATTTGAATGAACATACCACTAAATTATTTTTACGTATTTTAAATAGCAATAACCTTTGTTATTTTAACAAACGGTTAAAGTAGGTTGTAGAAAACAGTTATCTATTTGAACTGGTCCGGACTTAGTCTGATCACCAGTATCTTATTTTTCAGAGCTCATTTGCACTGTCCCAGATTTTTTTTTTAAATAAAAATTTTGGTCAGGACTTCCCTGGTGGCACAGTGGTTAAGAATCCGCCTGCCAATGCAGGGTTCGATACCTGGTCTGGGAAGATCCCACGTGCCGCAGAGCAACTAAGCCCGTGAGCCACAACTTCTGAGCCCATGCTCTAGAGCCTGCGAGCCACACCACTGAGCCCACACGCCACAACTACTGAAGCCTACGTGCCCTAGAGCCTGCGCGCCGCAACTACTGAGCCCACACACCGCAACTACTGAGCCCACACGCCACAACTACTGAAGCCCACGTGCTCAAGGGCCTGTATGCCACAACTACTGAGCCTTCGTGCTGCAACTACTGAAGCCTGCACGACTAGAACCCATGCTCCACAACAAGAGAAGCCACTGCAATGAGAAGTCTGTGCACCACAACAAAGAGTAGCCCCTGCTCGCTGCAACTAGAGAAAGCCCGTGCGCAGCAACGAAGACCCAATGCAGCCAAAAAAAATTGATCAAAATAGACAATTTGCTCCATATGATCAGCAAATTTGGTGATTCACTTCATTACCCTTTTGGGTAATTCAATTTCTAATTCAAGTTCTGTATAGTTTTGTTCATATAAGACAGCATTAGAAATCTGATTTTGTTCATCAGTGGGTTTATTTGCTCAGTGACATATATAAATCTGTATTTAATTTCCTCCAAATGAAATGCCATCAGTGGTATTTGACTTGAGCCAAAGAAAGAGAAAGGTGGCTTAAAAGACAGGAAGTATTTTTCATTAATTACTTTTAACAACATTTTCTGCCTTACTCTGATTCAAAAAGCAAATAATCATTTTAAAAATATGGAAAGCACAAAGGTACAAAAAAATTTAATCATCCATAACTATTCTACCCTCCATTTTAACCATAAATAATGGTTTGATGCATTTATAATAATTTTATAATTTTTCTACATTTTTGTAAACTATGGCAATGATACTCAAACTTGGTTAATTACTAGAATCACCTAAGTAGTAATATTTTAAAAATTCTGATCTCTAGACTTTGTCCCAGCCTATTTACTTATGATAATTAGTAGTGGGCTGAACAATCAAAAAGTTCCCAAGAAATTCTGATGATCAGCCAAGTTTGGGAACTACTTGTCTGTGAAAGCACGTTTTTTAGAGTGGTGGTTATATCAAGGGCACATGGAACCCAGACCCATTTAATAATGTTGGCAGCTTCTCTTTGTTTCACCCTTTTTCTGCCCATAACCTCCCTCCTGGTGTTCAAAAACATGTCTACAACAAACCTTCTTTAAAAAAAAAAAAAAAAAAATCAAGTATGAGAATGCTGTTATTCAGTCCTGACCAAATAAAAGTTTTGCAAAGATTCATTCAGAGAAAAAAAAGTACGAAGAGGTTATATGAAACTTGAGATGTA
The DNA here is from genome assembly GCF_949774975.1 of Lagenorhynchus albirostris. Classification (NCBI taxonomy): domain Eukaryota; kingdom Metazoa; phylum Chordata; class Mammalia; order Artiodactyla; family Delphinidae; genus Lagenorhynchus; species Lagenorhynchus albirostris. Next base: position 82,233,493 of record NC_083101.1, read on the forward strand.
TAATGACAGGTGTTAAAAATAAGATTTCCTGATAGCAGGGAAATAAAAAATAAACTTACTAAAAAACTTTCTACAAGGTAGATACCCACTATACAGAGGTACCAATGTTATATAGCTTAAAACTCTTACCTTTCTTCTAAACAAGAGTTTTTTAAAAATAATAATAATTCAAAGATCCTTTTCAAAGCTTCCCAGGCAAAGGGAATCTTCCTTCCTGGATTGATGACATGTCAAAGCTGCAGCTAAACAACTTTTATGTTCTCTAGGCCACCAGTGGTGGCTTTCGAACTTTTTTGACTGTGACCCCCCACATCAATTAACTCATTTTATATCATGACATAGACACACATACATATGTATATACAAATATATGTGTTTGTGTGTATTCACAAATATACATATACACATATATTGAAACAAAGCCCTGATATTGTTTACTGCTTCACCCTGAAAAAAATGCTGAATGCCATCTTGTAAATGCAGACGAAATGACAGAATTAGAAAAATCACTATTTTGCAACTACCAAAATAATAACTGATAAAAATATCATTAATCTGGATGCTAAAATCATTGGGTAAAAAGAAAAGGATATTCATACAATCTCAAACTATAACTTCACATATTATTTATTAATTACAAAGGGGAAAAGATATCTTTACAATGAAGATATCTAGGAGAGATTGCTGTACCCAAGTGATAAAACTTATTATATAATGGGATAAATGTCATTATGTACCTTCCCTCGATAAGGTTCACTGGCACATATCTCACATCATCTATGTAGTACCAAAGGTCTTTTTGAGTTACTTTAGTTATTGCTGTATATACTAATGTCTAGAATAAACTTAACATTTTCTATGATGTAAATTATATAACCAATAATAACAAAATCATCAGTATGTTTGGTGAATAAATTTTGGCCTAAGAATAAAATAGTACCTTTATTCTCACATGTATATACCTATTCCAAATGTATTATCTGTGATGAAAACACTTTCATAATTATAAAAGCATACCTGATATTTGGCTAATTCTGCTTGTAATACTTTCACTTTAGATCTTTCTTGTTCTAACGCAGCATGAAGTGAAGTTACCTATAACCAAATATTCAATAAAAAAAGACTTTTTTGGGTCTTTTTTGGTAAATACTCTTAATTGTTATTCACAATGATGATTTTTGACTATGAGATTAATGAGCATTAGAAGAGAACCTCTCTCCTCACAAACAATTTCAATTAGGCATTTTATTCAGCTGTATATTAAAGATACATAGGGCAAGCTCACTGTTCTAAGACAAGACCAAAGAATAAGGATGGGAAGGGGAGAAAATCAAGTCCATGAACAGGATAAGTTCTGTCTGTCCTTTCTATCTCTATATTCAGCCCACATCAACTAAAATACAACCTTATCTTCCCCTATTCTTTAGGACATACATACCTCCCTCAGTTAACAGAATTTTCAATCATTTGCTATTACATAATAATAATGAAGTATGGTTTGCAGTATTGATGGGCTGTGTTTTTGTTTAGTCAAGTTTCATAATTCAGGACTAAAGAACAGCTTACTATAACCAGTCCTACATATAGTTTTTCTTACCTGTATCGTTAGCTCATTCTTGATACTTTGTGATTCATCAACTTGCAGAAGTATTTCTGCTTTATCTTTCACTGACAAAAAAGGAAAAACAGCAGTATAATCTTTTCAATCACTCAGATACTTTAACAATACTTTTACTGAACCAAGACAGCAATACAGTCAGGCAAAGATTAATTGTCCTCATACTTAATGTATTCCTTGACCCTATATATACCTCTTAATTTTCACTGGTAAATTCTGATCATTATTATCACCACAGCAGCTTTTATTGGAAATTCTACATTTCTGTGGTGTTAAAATATTAATTGTACAGACATGACAAAAGATTAATTTTTTCCATTTATACTAAAAAGGACAAGGACAGAGAAAATAAAATATTTCACATAGGGAAAAAAACTTTAAAATGCCTCAACTAATCTTAAAGCAAGATTTTAAAAACAATGTAGAGTGTTTTTGTTTGTTTTGTTTTGTTAAATTGTCAAGGTGTGCATATCATAAGGTCCACAAGAATTATTTTTATATGACTTTTCATACCATTAAAGCACTATCAAATAAGTGTTAGCTCATGTGAGCACAGTTAATCATATAACATCTGTGGTCTCAGAACTGTTCATTCATCTAGAGGTTTTTCCCTCTTTGGGGAAGCAAGAGATCTGTTCTTTGGCCTCTGTGTTCCCTAAGCTTTAAAAATTTCCACATGGCTGACAATTTACTTAACCTATGGTAAAGGATAATACATGAAAAACTAATTCTTCAACTTTGAAAAGCTAGGAGAGACTGAAGAGGTAAAACTAATAAAATGAGTAAAGGAGGAAATGTCCAAATATATAAGAGTACTGATATCACCAGAGCTCCACCAATATAACTCTGTCATTCAAACTTATTTTTCACAGTTTAATATGATATGCACTAAGGTGAGATGCTGTGTCAAGAAACAAATCACAGTCCCTTAAGAATCAACTTGGGAACTTTTACAAATTATACTTTCTACTCCTCCATCCTCAGAATTAAACACACTCACTGAGAAGTAGTGATTTTTAACAATTATGTAATATTTTAACTACAGTCAATTTTCCTATAATGCTGTTTTGTGTTTCAAAGAGATTGATACATCAGGGAACAACATGAACATAACATGAATTGTGTACTTAATGCTTAAGCACAATTTCATGAACAAAGAAAACTGCACCCACTCACACACCTCAAATATCTACCAGCTATTTCAGCGCACTGTGTCAAGAACCACACCAAGTTTCCATCCTTCCATCACTTAACAGTTAACACACACAAGCTGCAACCCTTCTGAAACCTACTTCTACAGCAAACTTTAGGTTGTCTTCAAAGTGAAGTGCCATATTTATTATAGTATTTATGTATTCAACCATTTTAACATGTATAAAACTGTTACTGTTGTAGGTTCCCTTTTTTTTTTAAATGTGTCACTGATGAAATTTTTGAGTATTGTATGCTCCTAACTCCATTTTCCCCATAAACTTTGTGGTTTTAACTGTATGATTTTATAGAGATTAGTGATTTTTAGGAACACATGTTGTACTGTAACATAACTGACTGCATTTATATTATAAATGCTAGAGTTTGTAAACTCTAATGTACTGTATTTTTCATGTCATGGTCCTGTATAAAATTGTTCTACTTGGACTACTTATAGCACTGAGTATGGACACTGATATTATTTACTGGTAGCCATTTTTAATCTATTTTTAAAACTTTATTTATTTTATTTATTTATTTTTGGCTGTGTTGGGTCTTCGTTGCTGTGCGCAGGCTTTCTCTAGTTGCTGCAAGCGGGGGCTACTCTTCGTTGCCATGCGCAGGCTTCTCACTGCAGTGGCTTCTCCACTGCAGAGCATGGGCTCTAGGCACACAGGCTTCGGTAGTTGTGGCACCCGGGCTCAGCAGTTGTGGCTCGTGGGCTCTAGACCACAGGCTCAGTAATTGTGGCGCATGGGCTTGGTTGCTCTGCGGCATGTGGGATTTTCCTGGACCAGGGATCGAAACTGTGTCCCCTGCATTGGCAGGAGGATTCTTAACCACTGTGCCACCAGGTAAGCCCCTTTAATCTATTTTTGAGAGTAAGTTTTTATCAGTTAATTTTCTCATTTTTCACAAACGTTTCCTTAAGGAATATTACTTTATTTTTAGGTATTTAAAAATCATACATCCAATGTTCAATGATACCCTTACTTTCTTCAATTAGAAATACATCTTGTAAACAATTATTTTCATAATTTTATTCATTAAATGATCCACATGGAGCTCAGTGACGAGCATATCTAAATTAATCTCAGGACACTGATATCTAATTGTTCAAATAATGCCTTTTCCCATTATTATTTAACTTCTATTTTATCATAGTTAAGCTTGTAACAGTTAAGTTATATTATAAAAGTCATAAAGTTATAAAAAGTATTTGACTCTACTTCAAGACTATATATTCTGTTCAGCTGGACGTGATTTCTGGTTTTTGATAACTGTTATTTAATAGTTTAAATATTTGGTTGGACAATTCCACTCCCAGTATCTTCATATTTGAAACAATTTAGGGTATCTTGTTTACTTATCCTTTAAGGTGAGCTTCATAATTTCTCAAGTGCTATACAGTACTCACAGGAGCTATATGTGGGATTTCATTAACATTTGTTAACAAGGGAAATTGTTTATTACACTTAATTTTGTCTATTCAGAAGACTTTCTCATTTATTCATGTCTTTCTTTATGTCTCTTTTATGGTTCATTTTCTTTTGCAAATTTAATACACGCTTCCCTTTCTGTTATTAATGGAAAATTTTCAGAGAGCTTTCAAGGTTAGCATCACTAGGTATTCATATTCAGGAATGCAATTGATTTGGGGGGTTTCATATAACATCAACTTTACTAATGTTATTATCTCTAATCTTTTTTGATTGATTTCCTTGGCTTCCTGCTGGTAATCTACTGCCAAAAGTTTAGAGTGGCAGCAAAAGTATGAAGAGTCGGGGCTGGTGGCGGGGTGGGTGGGAGGGGTACAAGGAAAACCTAAAATCATGACAGGCCTTCTCCTCTAATAAGTAATAAACAGAATCTTAAGCAAATGTTTTCTTGTTTTGCCTCTAAATGTACTCCAATAATTCATAAGAATTGAAATTTCAAGAGTTTCTTAGCTGAATAGTTGTAAACTTGTGTAATACTAAGGTGCTGCAAAGGAGACTTGTAATAATAAAATTATCAACAATATCCAGTTTGTATCCTTTGGGAAACCTTTTTATTTTGTTGAATTAATAAATCATATATCTTGAAAAGTTATCTTCAAATATTTTTAAGATTAACTTTTAATTCTAAAAACACAGAAATCACTTACTTTCACCTTCCTGAAGCATTTTCAATAACTGTGCATTTCTTGCCTTTACTTCTTTATACTTTGCCTAATAATCAAGGAAAAAAGATTTAATTTTTAAAAAGTAAATGATATAATTAACGATTTACTACCAATTTATGGAGCTATGAATCTAGGCTTGCTCAAAGACATAAATTACTTCTGAAAGAAAAAAGATGGAGGAAAATGTATTCACAACTATCTACTACTTAATTAAATCCCTCGTATAATAATACAAATCAATATTATATGTGACTGTATTTAAAAAGAGTAGAGTAAAAGTGGAGAAAACTCAGAATAAAACTAAATTTTCCTGAAGAGTCTTTCTCTTTTCTTCCTCAAATAAAATCCTTATACAATTCAAAATAATTATATGAAAACAAAAAGAAAAATGATTCATAGTTCTATACCAGTACTATACTAGAACTCTCTGTATCTGTTCTTTATCGGCCACTGTCCAATATGTGGCTGCTAACTACTGGAAACGTGGCCAGTGTTACTGAGAAAATGACTTTCAACTGTATTTAGTTTTATTTAATTACAATTTTTATTTTATTTAATTTTTATATATAAAAATTTTGAATTTTACTTTTATGTATTTAAAACCCATGTAGTGTATTAATTTTACACCACGTGTAGTAGCTACTGTACAGCACAGTTTTATATTTGCTCAGTTAAGGCTTTACTAATCTTTTGTTATTTCATTAAATATTTTTAAAGTAATTTTTGAATTACTTACATTTTGGCTGAAATGAATTAGTAATTTACTGAAATATCTTTCAATTATTTTTCAACTTAAAAAAAATGGCTTAATGCCACCAGAAAACTACTAGAGCTAATCAATGAATTTGGTAAGGTGGCAGGATACAAAATTAATGCACAGAAATCTCTGGCATTCCTATACACTAATGATGAAAAATCTGAAAGTGAAATCAAGAAAACACTCCCATTTACCATTGCAACAAAAAGAATAAAATATCTAGGAATAAACCTACCTAAGGAGACAAAAGATCTGTATGCAGAAAATTATAAGACACTGATGAAAGAAATTAAAGATGATACAAATAGATGGAGAGATATACCATGTTCTTGGATTGGAAGAATCAACATTGTGAAAATGACTCTACTACCCAAAGCAATCTATAGATTCAATGCAATCCCTATCAAACTACCACTGGCATTTTTCACAGAACTAGAACAAAAAATTTCACAATTTGTATGGAAACACAAAAGACCCCGAATAGCCAAAGCAATCTTGAGAACGAAAGAAGGAACTGGAGGAATCAGGCTCCCTGACTTCAGACTATACTACAAAGCTACAGTTATCAAGACGGTATGGTACTGGCACAAAAACAGAAAGATAGATCAATGGAACAGGATAGAAAGCCCAGAGATAAACCCACGCACATATGGTCACCTTATCTTTGACAAAGGAGGCAGAAATGTGCAGTGGAGAAAGGACAGCCTATTCAATAAGTGGTGCTGGGAAAACTGGACAGGTAAATGTAAAAGTATGAGATTAGATCACTCCCTAACACCATACACAAAAATAAGCTCAAAATGGATTAAAGACCTAAATGTAAGGCCAGAAACTATCAAACTCTTAGAGGATAACATAGGCAGAACACTCTATGACATAAATCACAGCAAGGTCCTTTTTGACCCACCTCCTAGAGAAATGGAAATAAAAACAAAAATAAACAAATGGGACCTAATGAAACTTAAAAGCTTTTGCGCAGCAAAGGAAACCATAAAGAAGACCAAAAGACAACCCTCAGAATGGGAGAAAATATTTGCAAATGAAGTAACTGACAAAGGATTAATCTCCAAAATTTATAAGCAGCTCATGCAGCTTAATAACAGAAAAACAAACAGCCCAATCCAAAAATGGGCAGAAGACCTAAATAGACATTTCTCCAAAGAAGATATACAGAGTGCCAACAAACACATGAAAGAATGCTCAACATCACTAATCATGAGAGAAATGCAAATCAAAACTACAATGAGATATCATCTCACACCAGTCAGAATGGCCATCATCAAAAAATCTAGAAACAATAAATGCTGGAGAGGGTGTGGAGAAAAGGGAACCCTCTTACACTGTTGGTGGGAATGTAAATTGATACAGCCACTGTGGAGAACAGTATGGAGGTTCCTTAAAAAGCTACAAATAGAACTACCATATGACCCAGCAATCCCACTACTGGGCATATACCCTGAGAAAACCATAATTCAAAAAGAGTCATGTACCAAAATGTTCATTGCAGCTCTATTTACAATAGCCCAGAGATGGAAACAACCTAAGTGTCCATCATCGGATGAATGGATAAAGAAGATGTGGCACATATATACAATGGAATATTACTCAGCCATAAAAAGAGACGAAATTGAGCTATTTGTAATGAGGTGGATAGACCTAGAGTCTGTCATACAGAGTGAAGTAAGTCAGAAAGAGAGAGGCAAATACCGTATGCTAACACATATATATGGAATTTAAAAAAAAAAATGTCATGAAAAACCTAGGGGTGAAACAGGAATAAAGACACAGACTTACTAGAGAATGGACTTGAGGCTATGGGGAGGGGGAAGGGTAAACGGTGACAAAGCGATAAAGAGGCATGGACATATATACACTACCAAACGTAAGGTAGATAGCTAGTGGGAAGCAGCCGCATAGCACAGGGAGATCAGCTCCGTGCTTTGTGACCGCCTGGAGGGGTGGGATAGGGAGGGTGGGAGGGAGGGAGACGCAAGCGGGAAGAGAGATGGGAATATATGTATATATATAACTGATTCATTTTGTTGTGAAGCTGAAACTAACATACCATTGTAAAGCAATTATACTCCAATAAAGATGTTAAAAAAAAATGGCTTAGCTTCTTTTCAAACTACATGAATGACACAATTATACATTATAAACAATTTTGGAATTGTGTTCCCACATTAACATCCATATTCCAGGGAACTTTTCCCCTACACTACTCTTATTCAACGTGTCTTATAGCACACACTGAAGTATTTATAAATATTTAATACATTAGAGAAAACAATATATTTAGTAACTATAGAAATACAAGAGGTCAGGGAAAGAAAACAGATCAATATAAGAAATTTGTCATTTCTTCTCTCAACATGTACACAGATATGTACAGAAGTTACCAGATTCAAAAATCTTTCTTGTAAAACAAAGTTGATGTATTTTAAATTAAGTCCAGTAGATGACTTTTACTAAATACTCTGTCCAGTAAATTGCTGAGGATAAATCAATAATGTTACTGAGTAATACTGCAGACAATACATTGAATGGAAGAAGTAAACATAAAAGGGAGTAGGACTTTTGAGAAGCTAAGTAATGAAAGAGGGAGATAAGTCAGATGGAAACATAAAAATATGAAGGGGAAAAACAAATACAGTCAACTACAACTATACTCACTATGAATATAGAAATATATCTACTGGGAATATAAAACTGTATCCACTATGAAATTCTCACTCTCAGGGTTTCAATCAATGTTAATATCTCATCAAACTATAGCTCAAGCCTTTTCTCCAAGGTTCAGATCAGTGTATATGGAAGCATGTCTTCAGTTAGTCTTCAAGACCTAAAGCCAGCTCATAAAGCAAAAATTGCAAATGAACAAAATTACCCCTGAATATTCTTTATACTGCGATAAAAATAACATATATAGTTTTGCATTTACAATCCTGAAGAGTAAATGTATCTATGAAAACATAAGAGTATAAAATCCTAGTACTGTGCAATTTATAATAAAGAACATATGAAATATACAGTGCCCTCATTAGTATTTTTAACTTCATGAAAAAGAGAACACAAAGTTAAACGCACGTATGGTGTGACTCCAATGTGTCCAACACAGATGTTCAACATCCTGAACATCTATGCCTGCATCCACAGCCATTTCAAACTCAACATGTCCAAAACGAGATCTATTAGTTCCGTTTCCCCAAACCAGTTCAAAATGTGTTCTTCCTCTTACACTCAGTACCTGTTAATTTTGTTACCAGACAGTCTTCACTCCAGGCCTCAGCTATATGCATTATCTTCCACAAAAAAATTCTCATGTCACTTCCCTTCTAAAGCCTTCACTGCCCTCTCCGTGTCTAAAATGCAAATGCCTTCAAATACTGACCTCAACTAACACCCCAATCTCACCTTCTACAACTTCGCATTTCTCTAAACATCAGTAACAATGCATTTCCTACCATTCTCATGCCTTGTATGCACTGTTCTATCTGGAAAAACTATGTTTTTTTTGGTGAAACCTTTACCAAGTTTCAATAGCAGCAACGGATTTATTCCTGTTTCTGGGCTTCTGGAGCACTCTGTCAGATCTCAATCACAAATTCTACATTGTACTGCAATTATTTACATGATTACCTTCTCCATTAGACTGTGAGCTTCTTACTAACTCATCTTTGTATTCACTGTGCCTAACACATGGTAAATGCTCAAAAAAAGCAAAAGAAAATATAAATGACAAAGAAAAAACTAAGGCAGAAGTGGGTGCAGTTCAAAAAGGTTTTAACAGGGATAATTCTTAAAGGCATGAGTAGACGAGGAAGGGAAATATAAGAACCAGCAGGGCTGGAACTTGACTCTTTTTCACTATTACATACACAGGGTCTAGAAAAGCACCTGGCCTTCAACAAATAATTGTTGAGTGAATAAATATTAGTTCAAAAAGAGAATGATACTTGAGATGAATAAGAGATTTTTTTAAAAGCCTAAGAAAAGAGGAGAGTAATAGGTTTGTGTTTAAAAAAAATTGTATAAATGACAAGTGTTGGCAAGGATGTGAAGAAATTGGTACCCTTGTTCATTGCTGGTGGAAATGTAACATGGTACAGCTGCTATGGAAAACAGTTTGATGGTTCCTTAAAAAGTTAAACACAGAATTACCATATGATCCAGAAATTCCACTCTTAGGTATATACGAACAGAATTGAAAGCAGGGACTCAGATACTTGTACATCAATGTTCATAGCTGTATTATTCACAATAGCCAAAAGGTGGAAACAGTGCAAGTGTCCATCAACAGAGTAATAAACAAAAAATATGGTATATACATACAGTGGAGTATTATTCAGCCATAAAAAGGAATTAAGTTCTGATACGTGCTACAACATGGATATGCATGCTGAAAACATGCCAAGTGAAATAAGGTAGACACAAAAGGACAAATATCATGATTCCACTTATAGGAAGTACCTAGAATAGGCAAATTTACAGAGATTAGAGGTTATCAAGGATTGCAGCAGAAGGGGAAATAGGGAGTTTAATGGGTACAGAGTTTCTGTTTGGGATGATGAAAAAGTTCTGGAAATAGTGGTGATGGTTACACAACACTGAGAAAGTACTTAATGCCACTGAATTGTACACTTAAAAACGGTTAAAATGGCAAATTTAATGTTATATGTATTTTACTATGATAAAAATATACTATCATTCAGATTATATATAATTAATGCATTAAAAAAACCTAAATAGCAGAAATATTATTTCTATCAATCAAATATTAAACATATTTCAATATAATAAAAACAGAAAATGTACAAATTTATAGAATTAGTTTACTTTACAACAGTAAATATATACAAACCTCCCACTGAGTGATCACATTTTTCAGCTTCTGGATTTCAGCATCTTTTCTTTCAAGTTCCAACTTTAGTCTTTCAATTCTTCCATCTTTTAGAACTACTTCCTAAAGGGGGAAAACATTTTAGAACAAAGACCGTTCTGCCAATTCTGATTTACAATATCCTTTTTGAAAGGTTTAAGAGGAAAAAAAGTCCCAATTTTAATTCATTTTCTAAAGCAACCTAAACTGTTGAATACATTTCCACTTGTACTCAATTTTATAAATGTAATTATGTACAGTACAAGCAAATAAGATATTTATGCCTAATCTCAAACTACAAACGTAACCTAAAACAATATCAGGAATTTGAAATGATATTTCCATCCTGGAATAAACATACTAAAGTGGTCTCTGACAAGTTGTTATTAGTCTATCTTAACAACCTAAAAGAATTGAAAACTTATGAGAAAAATACAAAATAAATAATACAAAAAACCAAAAACAGGGCTTCCCTGGTGGCACAGTGGTTGAGAGTCCACCTGCTGATGCAGGGGACACGGGTTTGTGCCTGGGTCCAGGAGGATCCCACATGCCGCGGAGCAGCTGGGCCTGTGAGCCATGGCCGCTGAGCCTGTGCGTCCGGAGCCTGTGCTCCGCAACGGGAGAGGCCAAAACAGTGAGAGGCCCGCGTACCGCAAAAAAAAAATAAAATAAAAAAATAAAAATAAAACAAAAATAGTTTTTCTCTATATTAGCAATTAACACATAGAAGATATAACTAGAAAAAACATTTTCTCCAGACAGCAATAAAAAATATCCCCAAGAATAAAATTCAGTAATTTTCAGGATCAATAAATGATAAAATATTGAAAAGGACAGAACAAAGCATGTTTTTAGATAGGAAAACTAAGTATTACTAAATATTAATTTGTACATTCAACAGAAATTTCAATAGAGTTTTGTTCTTTGGAACTTAGCGAGATAGTCAAAACTTCACCTGGGAGAATACAGAATAGAAACAAAAAGTTAATGCAGTAGAATTTGCCTACCAGATAATTATATATTATACAGCAAAAATAATTAAAACAGCATGTCATGGCACCTATGTTGACACAGCAATGTAACAGAAAAGAAAGTCCAGAAAGAGATTTAAGACACAAGAATTTATTATAATATAACTAACTATGGTATTTTAAAGAAGTGAGAAAAGGCTGAATTACAGAATAATGGTAGTATATGGGACAAATGGCTAACTGGAAAAATCAAGTTAAATGCCTGCCATCTTGTAACATACACCAAAATAAATAAATTTAAATGCAAAAAAATCAACCCAAAGTCATACTTTTCATAAGGATATATATACTGGTTCTCTATATCTAATGAGTAATGTGGTGACAATTTTAGTCCAAAAATACTCACTGAGCACCTATGCTGGGTGCTGGGTGTACAATGGTGAACAGAACTGAAAAGATTCTTGCCCTCATGGGATTTGTCTGGTGGAGGAGGCAGATATTACATAAAGAAATGCTGCAATTAGAAACCAAGGTTTAAGCAATGACGAAAAGAAACACAGTGCTATAAAGGGAATAATGTGGATTATTCCCTGGTGGATCAGGGAAGCTCTGAGGCCATGACCCTTAAGATGAACCTTGAGTGACTGGGTAGGAATTGGCTAAGTAAAAAGTGGAGGGAGATAAGAGCTTTCCAGGTAGAAAGAACAGTAGGTATAAAGGCCCTGAGGCAGGAAAGAGCCTACAGAATTTGAAGGATATTAAAGAGGCAAGCCCGGTTGGAGATTAGTGAAGAAGATGATAGTATAAGATGATTATGGAAGAAAAAATTTGGATCAAAATTAGAAATATACATACTATTTTAATGGCCCAAAAATCTCATTTCCGGGAATTTATCTTAAATAGATACGCGAGGGGGGAGTATCTATGAAAGTGTTCACTGCTGTTACAACAAAAAATTGGACATCAATTTAAATGCCCAACAATAAGGATATAGGCTAAATATATGACAAATTTACAAACTGAAAACTCTGAAATCACTAAAAATGATGATACAGAACCATAAAACACATCTGTATGATCTCAAAATTGTAATACTATATACAAAGAAAAAATCCTGGAAGGACATACATCAACATTTTAATAACTCTCTTAGAATTATTATGGAAGATTTCACTTTATTGTTTAAAAATTTCCTTTCATCAAAATTGTTTTATACTGAGTATATAATCATTGAATAATATAAAATAGTATTTTAACTAAAAAAAATAAAACCACTTAAGTATTAAAATAAACTCTTTATAATATTACTAGCTAACATCTTTGAATAGGAAAGCTCTTCTGAACATAGTATGAAAGGGAGAAAACAAAAAGGAAAAGACTGATAGATTTAACTTGATGAAAAATCTCCAGAAACACTGAAACAAAATCAAAAGGTAAATGAAAAAAACTAGAAAAAACAGTTGCACCTATATGCAGGCATATGACCAATAAAAACTCAGTAAGTGTGCAACCTCAGTAGTAAGCAATGTTATATCAAACTGGTATATTTAAATTTTTTCCTCATGGGCTGCCCTGGTGGCGCAGTGGTTGAGAGTCCACCTGCCGATGCAGGGGACACGGGTTCGTGCCCCGGTCTGGGAAGATCCCACATGCCGCGGAGCGGCTGGGCCCGTGAGCCATGGCCGCTGAGCCTGCATGTCCAGAGCCTATGCTCCGCAACGGGAGAGGCCACAACAGTGAGAGGCCCACGTACCGCCAAAAAAAAAAAATTTTCCTCAGTGTGGGTAACTGAAATCAATTTAGCTATAAACATTATTATTTAATGTAAAAACATTACAGTTGACCCCTGCACAATGTTGGGGTTAGGGACGCCAACCCTCTGAGAAATCAAAAATACACATAGTCAGGGACTTCCCTGGCGGTCCAGTGGTTAAGAGTCCGCCTTCCAATGCAGGGGACGCGGGTTTGATCCCTGGTTGGGGAACTAAGATCCCACATGCTGTGGGGCAAGAGCCCGCATGCCGCAGCTAAGATGTGACGCAGCCAAAAAAAAAAAAAAAAAAAATACACATAGTCGTATATAGTCAGCCTTCTGTATATGCGGCTTCTCTGCATCCGCAGATTCAACCAACCTCGACTGAAAAAAATCCATGTATAAGTAAACCCAAGCAGTTCACACCTGTGTTGTTCAAGAGTCAATGTATTACTTAATGATCTGAATTGCTCACCATCTCTGTATTTAACTGAAAAGTGGTCCATGTAAGTTTCTACATTATTGGGGAAAAAGTGTAAATCCATAGAAAAGTAGGACCACAACGAAGTATCAATGGTAGTTTTCTCCAAGTGAATGAGATTAGGGTCAATTTTTTTCCACTGCATCTGCAAATTGGGGATCATAAAGGTGCCTATCAACTTCACAGTTAACTGTGAGAACTGAATGAAATAATCATTTTAAGTACTTAATAGAATATCTGGTAAATATATACTAAGCCCTCAAGTATTTTTGCCATTATTAAAATTTCTTCACTTATCAGTTATTTCCAGAATTTCTACAACAAACATCACTTTTTAAAACAGAAAACCATATTGTTTTAATGTATACTCATTTTTATGAAGTCCTATATTTCATTAAATAAATTTTAAACTTATCTTCTAAGTAGAAGACATTATACTAAAATGAAGATAAAAGGGTCTATAAGTCTATGTCCACAAGGGATTTGTAATCTATTAAAAATAATAACAAATAAAAATGTGCTGTGTGAAATGTGCCATAAGAAAAACAAAATGCTATGAGGTATAGAAAAAGAAGGAAAGATCATATCCAGATTTTCTGTGTTTGGGATTGGGATAGGGCAGAGCTTCAGGGAGGAGACGGCATGTGAAATGAACCTTGAGCAAAGCTGGGAAGGATCCAGCGCTGTGATAGGAGTGCTCTGCTCTAGCTAGAAGAAAAAACTGGAAAGAGTACAGCTGAAGTTACTTAGGCCGAAGCTACACTGTAGAACAATGCTTTCAAACTTACTGGACAGCGACCCATGTTAAGGAATGTTTTATATCGTGACCCAGAATGCACATACATGTCAGTGTATGTATGTATTTGTATGTTATATATATATACACAGAAACAAATTTCATAAAATACGAACAGATGTCATATATGCTGACAACTTTTTTTTTTGGTTAGTGCTGGTAGCAATCTACTAAATTGATTTCAGGACTGGTTAAGTGGGTTGGGACTCTCAGTTTGAAAAGCTTGAGGGCTTTAAATGTCAGGTCGAGGACATCTGCACTTGATTCAACAGACACTGAAGCTTAGGGACATGGTGTGGCAGGGTGGAAGTCTTGCTTTTCAAAAAGTCATCTGTTCAGACTTCCCTGGCGGTCCAGTGGTTAAGACTCCACGCTTCCAGTGCAGGGGGCACGGGTTCGATCCCTGGTCAGGGAACTAAGATCCCACATGCCGTGTGGTGCGGCCAAAAAATTTTTTTAAAAAGTCATCTGTTAGGGGGAAGGGTGAGCTATGACAGGGCGAGAGAGAGTCATGGGCATATACACTAACAAATGTAGTAAGGTGGATGGCTGGTGGGAAGCAGCCACATGGCACAGGGATATTGGCTCGGTGCTTTGTGACAGCCTGGAGGGGTGGGATGGGGAGGGTGGGAGGGAGGGAGACGCAAGAGGGAAGACATATGGGAACATATGTTTATGTATGACTGATTCACTTTGTTATGAAGCAGAAACTAACACACCATTGTAAAGCAATTATACCCCAATAAAGATGTTAAAAAAAAAAGTCATCTGTTAGCAATGTATAAGATAAATTACCTAGAATTAGAAGGCAGGATGCAGAAAGACTTATTAGGTTACTGAAATAATACCAGTAAAAGATAATGAGAGCCAAAAAAAAAAAAAAGATAATGAGAGCCTAAACTAGAGAAATGTTAATAAGAATGGAAGAGAAGATAGATCTGAGAACTATTTCAAAGATGAAAAACTCCCAAACTTTGAAAAACAGAAAAGTGAAACAGGAGGTTCAGAGTCTGAATATCTGGATAATGATAAAACCAAAAACAGAAATGAGGAAGTCAAGCCAAACGCTTGGTTTGGAGCGTAAATGATGACCTCGAGTTTGGACATAGTGAGTATAAGGTATCCACAGAACAAGAGTGAAATATGCCACAAAGACAATTGATAAAACAGAGCCCCGAAGGCCATTAGAGGGAATGCCAGTGAAGCTGTGGAAAAGTTAGTAAACTCATATCCTGCTGCTAGAAGACAATGTTGGTAACACATCAAGAGCAACACAGATGTTTACATGCTTTGATGCAATTACTATTTTTTTTTTTTTTTTGCGGTATGCAGGCCTCTCATTGTTGTGGCCTCTCCCGTTGCGGAGCATAGGCTCCGGACGCGCAGGCTCAGCGGCCATGGCTCACTGGCCTAGCCGCTGCATGGCATGTGGGATCTTCCCGGACCAGGGCATGAACCCGTGTCCCCTGCATCAGCAGGCGGACTCTCAACCACTGCGCCACCAGGGAAGCCCTGGTGACTTGCTTTTTTCATTAAAGATTATGTTTTTGATATTCATCCATGTTGCTATGTATTGCTGTAGCTCATTCATTTCTCCTACTGATTTTGTTGTCACAAACAACTGAGTTTGAATCATTCTTGTTGAAGATGTCTTCAGGGTTTAATCTAACGTAGAATTTCTAAAACACAGTCTCCCCATCATCTTCAACTTTAAAAGTTAATGCCAAATTGTTCTCCAAAATGGTCATACCAAATTACATTACCACTAGTAATTTGTTACTGTTGTTCTACATCCTTACCATATGGCATATTGTCCAATTCCTATCACTAGTCTTCACCTTCCTTCCATTTTTCCTAGGCACTGCAGTGAAATTAGTATTACCATATAGAACTTTGTCCTCTGCTCAAAAACTCTTTATTATCTCCTGACTAAATCATAAATCAGGCTTTTAAGTCCTCCACAATCCCTCCAAACCCACTATGCCAAATTTATACTATGCTCCTCTTTGAATTTTGTCTTAATTAAACTGGTTTATTCTTCACTGCCTCCATTCTTTTACTCTGACATTCCAGTTTCTTCTCCCTCCTTCATGTTCAAATTCTACTGTCCCTTAAATTCCAATTCAAAAGCTATTTTCCGACTTCCCTGGTGGTCCAGTGGTTAAGATTCCACTCTTCCAATGCAGGGGTCCCAGGTTTGACCCCTGGTCAGGGAAATAGATCCTGCATGCTGCAACTAAGAGTCTACATGCCACAACTAAAAGAGCCTGCATGCTGCAACTAAAGATCTCACATGCTGCAACTAAGATCCCACACATCACAACTAAGACCTGGCACAGCCAAATAAATAAATAAATAATTTTAAAAAGCCCACAAAAACCAAAAGCTATTTTCTCCTAAGAAAGCCATCTCTCATCTCCATTCCTATGAATTACCTTTTTTGGATCTACCACTTTCCACCTTGTACAAAAACAATTATCAAGTGCATGCTGTGTACAACATGCTCTGCTAAACATTTTACATCATAATCGCTAATTTTCATAATAACAGTGCCTGAAAGGCAGGTAATTTCATTCCAATGTAACACAGCTGATAAGCTGCAGTGCTATATTTTGTGTTATTAGGTTTGATTTCAAAGACTGTTCTCTTTCTACTATACTGCACTGTCACTTTGGTTTTAAAATATCATTAACATTACTTAATAATTTAATTAAACTTATGTGTACCCAACTTTGCCCTACAAAAGATCTGAAACATCTAATTATTTGCTCAAGTATATTAATATCATTCTTACTATCCAACAATGATCTGAGATGACTCAGAAAAATAAGAAGATACAAACCACAACGGGGAAAATCATAATCAATGTAAAAAGAGGAAACAAATATGCTAACTATAAATGTTAACACAGTTGCTTGCACTGTACATAAAATTTGACAGTCAAGACAAGACAGGAAAACACAAAATTTAATTCAATGCCGGAAAGGAAGAAGCTCACAAGTACCTCAGGGCAGGCAAGGATTTCCCGTACTAAGTTGAAAATAGATTTTTCATGTGGTATAGTGTTTTTATAAAGCAATATTATTGCTGCATTGGAGTGACAAGTTCTTAAGAGTCTGGCTTCTTTTGTGTCCTATATAACACAACACAGCAGTGTTTAATTTGTTGAATGACTGACCAGTAAGTATTGGAGGTCAATATAAGGTAAAGAACAGATTCACAGTTTAAGAGGAAGTAAAAGAGAAGACTGGTGGTTGTGGTGAGAACAATAAATGCAGACTTAGAGGTCTCCATAGGATAGTATCTTTTCTTTCTTTCTGTATTTCTCCAAACAATATTTTAAAATGTGAATACCATTCTTAGCTTGTGAGCCTTACAAAAACAGACTGCTAAAAAAAACAAAACAAAACAAAACAGACTGCTGACCAGCCATAGTTTGCAACCCCTGGTCTGCAGGATAAAATTCTAACTTCTTAGTTTCACATAAAAAGACCTTTATAATCTAAATCCAATCTATTTCTCTAGTCATGTTATCCCACACTCACTTAAGTCTATACTTCTTAGATGCAGAATTTTTCAGTTTCCTGAATATTAAGTCTAAGGCTTTTCATAGCTCTGGGCCATTGCTCTTGCAGCTCCCTTAGGTTTTCTCCATTTCTCAGTTTATACAGTTATTCACCATTCAAAATCCATCCCAAATGTCACTTATTTATATACCTTTCCCAATTCACCCAAGGAGTGATCTATTACCTTTTCTATTCAAAAACCTCTTTTTTATTTAAAGCCTTCATCATGCTGAATGATATTTTTCCAGTCTCCCTCCTCCTATCCCCACTACTCTGTCTAAGGCATGGATGGTCTTATCCATCTTGATATTCCCACTCCCCTACACTGGTGCCTAACAATACCTAGCATTATAGCACATGCTCAATAAATATTCATCAACTAAAGAAGTCTTCATACTTTTTAATATAAGTATCTATGTGTAATAATGACTAAGATAATATCCTAAAACTGTAACTTTATACAATCATAATTGGGTTCCACTGCTTAGGTTTTTTAAAAAAGAAAAATAATTTCACTGTGATTTTAAGAGAATTTTCTATTTTACATGCCTGGTTGTGTTCATGAGCTGTGCAATTATCTGTTCCATTATATTCTGTAAGCTGTTCTCTTCTTTTTTCTCTAATAAGAATTTTATGAACATCATCTTCCAGTCTATTGAAGAATCCTCCATCATGTGATAAAGTCTGAGAAGAACTCAATTCCTGTCAAAAATGAATTAAGATTTACTATCAATCAACACAAAAGTGCATGCATGCATTTAATAAACCTGGTCAGCCACTAGAAGGATAGAGAATGAAAAAAAAATAACATAGAGACAATCAACCATCTGATTCTTCTCTATCTCCAGAAGATAACCAGTAGAGATACATTTGCAAATGTCCTTTTCTTTACTTCATATTTTTTGAGTTGGGTATTGCTTGATTTTTAAATTATTTTTTATCCATGTACCATACAATTTACCCATTTAATTTGCACATTTAAATGTTTTTAATATATTCACAGAGTTGTACAACCATAACCCATTTATAAAGTTACATCAAGCCCAAAAAGAAACCCAGAACTTATTAGCATCATTTCCCATTCCCTCCTGATCCCTCCCCTCAGCTGTTCCCTAGGCAACACTAATTACTTTCTGTCTGTATAGATTTGGCTATTCTGGACATCTGATATAAATGGAATCATACCGTATAAGGTCTTTTGTGACTGGCTTCTTTCACTTTGCAAAATGTTTTCAAGATTCATCCATATTATAGCACCTATCAGCACTTCATTCCTTATTGCCAAATAATATCCCACTGATGGATACACCATATTTTATTTCTCAATTCATCAGCTGATGGACACTTGAGCTGTTTCTACCTTTTGGTTATTATGAATAATGCTCCAGTAAACATTCATGCAACAAGTTTTTGTGTGGACATGTTTTCAGTTCTCTTGGGTATGTACCTGGAAGTAGAATTGCTGGGACATATGGTAACTCTATGTGTAACCTTTTGAAAAATTGCCAAATAGTTTTCCAAAGTGACCATACTATTTTACAACTTGTTAATATATTCAGTGTATGAGGCTTCTAATTTCTCCACATTCTCACCAACAGTTGTTATTATACATCTTTTCAAATTATAAACACCCTAGTGGGTGTGAAGTGGGTGTGAAAGAGATTCATTGTGGTTTTGTTGCATTTACCTGATGGCTAATGGTGCTAAGCATCTTTTCATGTGCTTATTGGACATTTGTATATCTTTGTGAAAAAACGTTTATTCAGATAGCTTGCCCAATTTTTTTGTTATTTTTTTGTTTTTTAAACTACATGTGAATTTATTACTAAAAAAATTTTTTTGGGCTGCACCACACAGCACATGCAATCTTAGTTCCCCAACCACGGATCGAACCTGTACCCCCTGCATTGGAAGCATGGAGTCTTAACCACTAGACCGCCAGAGAAGTCCACTTTGCCCAATTTTTAATTAGGTTACTTTTTATTTTTGAGTTTAGGAGTTCTTTATAAATTCTAGAAACAAGTCTCTTATCAAATACATGATTTGCAAATATTTTCTCCCATTCTGTGGGTTGTCTTTTCACATTCTTGACAGTATCCTTAGTATCACAAAAGTTTTAATCTTGACAAAGTCCAATTTATCCAAGAAATCACTGCCTAACTCAGGGTCATCAAGATTTACTCCTATATTTTCTTCTAAGAGCTTTATAGTTTTAGTTCTTACATTTAAGTTTATAATCCATTTTGAGTTATTTTTTGCATATGGTGTGAGAAGGGGTCCAAATTCATTCATTTGCATGTGGCTATCCAGATTATTATTTTCCCATTGAATTGTCTTGGCACCCTTGTCCAAAATCAACTGAACATAAATAAAAAGGCTTCTTTCTGGACTCTTAATTTTATTCTTTCAACCCATATGTCTACCCTTATGCCATACCACACTGCCTTAACTACTCTAGCCTTGTATTGCTCAAACTTTTACAGTATATTTAAAAGCAATTTTTACATAAATTCTACACACAAATGATAAGGAGATAAGACTATCACAATCTACTCAATTATGTAAAGTTAGAGAGTTTATATATTCTCCAAGAAAAGTATCATTTCCTTTCCAACTTCCTGTCGCAAGACAGAGACTGAAGAAAATGTTCCTCTCACTCTCATAGCTTTTCCCTATGTCCCACATTCTTGAGTTTTAATATTCCCGATTTTACCCATTTCAACTGTATTTGTCAGCAAATGACCCAACAGTTCAATGACTGTTCATCCTTTTCCTTTCACCTTATCTTAGAAAATGTTTGAAAGAAAAAAAAAGTGTGTATCAGTGCTTAATATACAAATAATATTTTAAATGTTTGTAGAGCACTTTATATTTTGCAAAGCACTTACAGAAACATCCCTTTAGTTGAATCTCATTAACACTGTAAGAAACTGATAGAGCAAGAATATTTTCCCCACAAAGTAATCATAGTCATAGGAAAGTTAAATAACTTGCTCATGAGTGATTCTACTGCCAAGTGGTACAGCTATAACTCAAAGTCCACTGCTTCATAAAATACTTCCAGTATATTCTGGTAAGACTTCATTTTAAAGCAATGAATACAACAATGCTTAAAACACTGCTGAGCTTCTATGGAAGGTATAGCATGATGATGGCAACTAATCAGCCTCTGGATTTCACTACTTTAAATAGTGCAGTTCCAACTAATGTCCTCTGTTTTTTGATAGCTGCTACCATTATAGCATGCCTATCCCAAAGGGTACTCTGTCCTTGATATTTTTTCTTTAGTGAGGCATAAAATTTCTTTTCAGCCTAAGGATAGAAGTTTTCAAAAGATACCTTGACAGGAAACTACAGAGAAATGAAACAAAAATGAACCAACAACGCCCCCCTCCCCCAACACACACCTCAACAGAAAAAAGACAAAAATGCACCAAGTGTTAAGAACACAGATTCCTTAATAAGTCTAGCCAATTCAATTTCAATTTAACAAATTCTGAGCACCTATTATGTGCCAAGAATGTAATGAAAAAGACAGTACAGTGTTTGTGTAAGTATAGCCTTATAGATCACTGGAACATAATTAGGAGACTGGACATAAGCCTTCACATTTACGGTCAATTTAATTTTTATGAAGGTGTCAAGTTACTTCATTAAAGAAACAATATTGTTTTCAACAAATGGTGCTGGGAGAATGGATATAAACATGCCAAAAGTGTATCTGAACTCTTTCTTCACACTACACACAAAAATTAACTCAAAATTAGATCATGGAGAAGATTCTGTGAAGATGGCAGAGTAGCAAGCACCAGGAACCTGTGTCCTCACACAGACAATAACTGCATTGGCAGAATCTGTCTGATTTGGGAACAACTATTTTGGAACTCTGAAGTCTGTTGAAGGCTTGCAACTTCCAGGGAAACTCTTGGATGGTAAACTGCAGTAAATTTTGGTCAATTTCAGCTCTTAGCACAGTAGCAACTACCCATCCACCACCCTCAGTGATGTGGCAGGCAGCTGTGTACATGTTCCTGGAGCAGCTTGTACACAGTTTATGGGAGCCAGGGTGGGCAGCAAGGAGCCTCTCCTCCAAATAATGGGGATCTGTGTTCTGGTCACTAATTGCCGCTTCTGATTACAGAGGTGCAGACCAAGACACAAAGAGGCAGGCAGCCGTTTTTGCTGCACCTCCCCTCATTGTTGCAAGCCCCTCCCCATCTAGCTGAAGTGACTTCCAGTGGATTTAAAGAGCTAGTGCTCTCCCCCTCCCCCCTCATATTTTGCTTTTCCACTTTTGAGAGCCAGACTTTAAACAAGAGGCCATTCATGGGCTTCCCTGGTAGCACAGTGGTTAAGAATCCGCCTGCCAATGCAGGAGACACAGGTTTGAGCCCTGGTCTGGGAAGATCCCACATGCCACAGAGCAACTAAGCCTGTAAGCCACAACTACTGAGCCTGCACTCTAGAGCCTGTGAGCCACAACTACCAAGTCTGCAGGCCACAACTACTGAAGCCTGCACATCTAGAGCCCATGCTCCGCAACAAGAGAAGCCACTGCAGTGAGAAACCTGTACATCTCAACAAAGAGTAGCCCCCCGCTTGCCACAACTAGAAAAAGCCTGCACGTGGCAACAAAGACCCAACGCAGCCAAAAATAAAATAAATAACAAATTAAAAATATATATTAATGTTTGAAAAAATACAATAAAGACCAGCTTATTAAAAAAAAATAGGCCATTCAAAAACAACTGCCTGTAAGGGGAAAATTAGAAAGTGACTATGAATGCCCAAGGAAAGGCTATGAAAAGACCTAAGACATTAAGTTTACAACAATCAAAAAAAAAACCCAAAACAGTAATAAAAAACACCAATCCCTGAGGAAGGAGGAGAATCTGATTTCCAGAGTTACCATATTACTAGACTCAAATGTCTCATATTCAACAAAAAATCACAAGGCATACAAAGAAACAGGAAAGTATAACCCATTGAAAGTAAAAAGAAATCAACAGAAACTGTTCCTGAAAAATACTAATTTATGGCAGTTGTATTAGACAAAGACTTTAAAACAACTCAACTGTCTTAAAGACGCTCAAAGATTTAAAGGAAGATGTGGAGAAAATCAAGAAAACAATGTGTGGACAAAATGGAAATGTAATTAGGGATTAAAAAAAGAAACTTAAAGGGATGCCAAAGGGAAATTCTGGAGCTAAAAAGTACAATAACTGAAACAACACATTCACTAGAGTGACTGAAAGGCAGAGTTGAGCAGGCAGAAGAAAGAATCAGTAAACTTAAAGACAGGACAACAGAAATTATCTAGGCTGAAGAACAGAAAGAAAAAAGATTGAAGAAAAGCAAACAGAGCCTAAGGGACCTGTGGGACACCATCAAGCAGGCCAACATACAAATTGTGGGAGTCTTAGAAGAAGAAAAGAGATAGAAAGGGGCAGAGAGAATATCTGAAGAAATAATGGCTAAAAACTTCCCAAATCAGGGCTTCCCTGGTGGCGCAGTGGTTGAGAGTCCGCCTGCCAATGCAGGGGACACAGGTTCATGCCCTGGTCCAGGAAGATCCCACATGCCGCGGAGTGGCTGGGCCCGTGAGCCATGGCCACTGAGGCTGCACGTCCAGAGCCTGTGCTCCGCAACGGAAGAGGCCACAGCAGTGAGAGGCCCGCGTACCGCAAAAAAAAACAAAAAACAAAACCCACAAACTTCCCAAATCTGATGAAAGACATGACTATAAACATCCAAGAAGCTTAAAGAACTCCAAGTAAGATGGACTCAAAAAGACCCACAGCAAGTCACATTATAATAAATTTTCAAAAGACCATGACAAGGGGCTTCCCCAGTGGTCCAGTGGTAAAGAATCCCCCTTCCACTGCAGGGGACACAGGTTCAATCCCTGGTTGGGGGAACTAAGATACCACATGCCGTAGGGCAACTAAGCCCACATGCCACAGCTACTAAGCCCACGCACCTCAACTAGAGAGAGTCCACATGCCACAAAAATACAGAGTCCACATGCTCTGGAGCCCGCACACCACAAGTACAGAGCCAACGTGCTCTGGAGCCCATGCGCCACAACTAGAGAGAAAAAACCTGCATGCCACAACTAGAGAGAAGCCTACGCACTGCAACGAAGACCTGACGCAGCCAATTAAAAAAAAAAAGACAATGACAAAATAAAATCATAAAAGCAGCAAAAGGAAGAAAAGCATCATATACAAGGGACCCTCTATAAGGTCATAAGCAGTTTTCTCATCAGAAACTTTGAAGGCCAGAAGACAATGGGCTGAAATATTAAAAATACTAAAAGAAAAAAACCTTTCAACCAAGAATGTTATATGTGGCAAAACTCTCCTTCAAAAGTGAGTGAGAAATCAAGACATTCCCAGAAAAACAAAATCTGAGGGAGTTGGTGACCACTAGACCTGCCCTGCAAGAAACACTCACGGTAGTGCTGGGAAGGTAAAAAGAATGAACATTAGACAGTAACTCAAAGCCACATGGGGAAGTAAACATCTCAATAAAGGCTAATTATAAAAGCAAGTATTGGGCTTCCCTGGTGGCGCAGTGGTTGGGAGTCCACCTGCTGATGCAGGGGACACAGGTTCGTGCCCCGGTCTGGGAAGATCCCACGTGCCACAGAGCGGCTGGGCCCGTGAGCCATGGCCACTGAGCCTGCGCGTCCGGAGCCTGTGCTCCGCAATGGGAGAGGCCACAACAGTGAGAGGCCTGCGTACCACAAAAAAAAAAAGCAAGTATTATTGTAAAAATGGCATGTGACTGTACTTTTTGTTTTCTACATGATTTAAGAGACTAATATGTTTAAAGGAACAAAAACAATTATTGGTGTAAATGCTAACATTAACATAACTTTGATTTGTAACTCCAAATCTTGTTTTCTACATAACTTGAAAGACTAATGCACTTAAAATAATTATCAGTTTATGTTTTGGGGCATGCAATGCATAAAAATGTAATTTTGTGACATCAGCAACTGAAAGGGAAGAGTGGTCAAGACAGCAGAGCACAGAGACCAAGAGCTCACCTCCTCTCACAAGCACACCAACTTCACACCTATCTGCAGAACAACCACTGATGAAGAAGACTAGAACCTACCAGGAAAGATCTTCTACAACTAAAGACATAATGAGATGGGTGGGAGGGGTGGACTCGTGACACAGTCTAATCCCATACCCCCAGGTGGGCAATGCAAAAACTGGAGAATAACTATACTGCAAAGGTTCTCCCACAGGAATGAGAATTCTGAGCCCCATTTCAGGCCCCCCAGCCCAGGGGGCCAGCACTGTGAAGACAAGCCCCCACAGCATTCAGCTTTGAAGGTCAGTGGGGCTTAACGACAGGAGCCCCACAGGACTGGGGGTGATAGAGACTTTACTCTTAAAGGTTGCACACAAAATCTCATGCACACCGGGGCCCAGGGCAAAAGCAGTAATTTGACAGGGGTACATCTACCTGCTGGTCTTGCAGAGTCTCCTGGAAAGGTGGGGGGTGGATGCGGTTCACCCTGGGGACACAGACACTGGTGACAGACATACTGGGGAACATTCAGCTGTGTGAACTCTGCTGTCATGGGGGCTGACATCTGGGCTCATCAGCTCCAAGACCTGGCACCACCCAAGAGCCTGCAGGCTACAGTGCTAGGACACCTCAGGCCAAACAACTAACTGGGCAGGGACACAGCCCCAGGCATCAACAAACAGGCTGCCTGAAGACTTCCTGAGCCCACAGCTGCCTCCAAACATGCCCCTAGATATGGCCCTGCCCACCAGAGGGCCGAGACCCAGATCCACTCACCAGTGGCCAGGCATCGGCCCCTCCCACCAGCAAGCCTGCACAAGCTCTAGATTAGCCTCACCCACTGCAGGCAGACACCAGAAGTAAGAAAACTACGATCCTGCAATGCAGGCCAGACCCAACCCTGGGACCAGCCAGGCCCTGACCCTGTCCACTAGCTGGCCAAAGCACCCTCTGGGACACCGTGGACCCAAAAACTGTATCAGGAATTGCCTCCCCCCAAAAATCTGAAACGAGCTCTGAGATCCCTGGGACCTACAGCCAGACTCTAGGACAAGCTCTGCCTGCTAGTATTCCAGCACTAACCACAGGATCTGGCAACGGTGCACTGGCAACAGCCACAGACTCTTCAGGACCCTGACTCTGCCCACCAGTAAGCCAGTATTAGCCCCGGGGCTCCCTAGGACTCTGCATCCAATCCAGCCACTTTATGACCAGGCCCTATTAAACAGCAGCCAACAGCATCTGCACGAGGCAGGGCCTAGCAACTAAGCAGACTAGGGGCCAATCAAGGCTACCAGACTGCTCACATAGTGAGCCTGCTGCAAAAGAAGGACCACACAGCTCTCTTAGTGGGAAGCCCCAGAGCACACAGCTTGGGTGCCAAGAGGAGAGTGCACAGTGGGGACACACCGGATGCTTCCTACAGAAGGCCACTTCTCCTAGGTCAGGAATCAGAGCTGACCTATCACATACACAGAGATATGAATAGCAACATAGACAAAATGAGGCAGCAGAGGAATATGTTCCAGACAAAGGAACAAAATAAAACCCCAGAAGAAGAACTAAGTGAACTGGAGACAGGTAATCTACCCGAGAAAGAGTTCAAAGTAAGGATCATAAAGAAGATCCAAGAACTCGGCAGGAGAATGGATGCACAGAGCAAGAAGTCGGTAGTTTTTAACAAACAGCTACAAAACCATAAAGAACAACCAAACAAAGATGAAGAATACAATAACTGAAATGAAAAATACACTAGAATGACTCAATAGTAAACTAAATACTTCAGAAGAATGGATCAGTGAAATCACTGCCACTGAACAAGAAAAAAGAATGAAAAGAAATGAAGACAGTTTAAGAGACCTCCCGGACAACATCAAAAGCACTAATATTCACATTACAGGGGTCCCAGAAGAAGAAGAGAGAAAGGGCCCGAGAAAATATCTGAAGAGATAATAGCTAAAAAACTCCCTTGAAAAGTAAACAGTCACCCAAGTCCAGGAAGCACAGAGTCGCATACAAGATTAACCCAAAGAGGAATACACCAAGATAAACTGTAATTAAAATGACAAAAATTAAAGATAAAGAGACTATACTAACAGCAGCAAGGGAAAAGCAAAAAATAACATACAAGTGAACTCCCATAAGGTTATCAGCTGATTTTTCAGCAGAAACTCTGCAGTACAGAAGGGAGTAGCATGATATATTTAAGGTGATGAAAAGGAAAAACCTACAACCAAAATACTCTATCCAGCAAGGCTCTCATTCAGATTTCACAGAGAAATCAAAGGCTTTACAGACAAACACAAAATGAAGGAATTCTGTACCACCAAACCAGCTTTACAACAAACGTTAAAGGAACTTATCTAGGCAAAAATGAAAAGGCCACAACTAGAAACAAGAAAATTACAGAATGAAAAAGCTCACTGGTAAAGACAAACATACGATAAAGGTAAGAAATCATCCACACACCAAGCTTGTAGGGAGATTTAAAGACAAAAGTAGTAAAATGGGGCTTCCCTGGTGGCGCAGTGGTTAAGAATCCACCTGCCAATGCAGGGGACATAGGTTTGAGCCCTGGTCCAGGAAGATCCCACATGCCACAGAGCAACTAAGCCTATGCGCCACAACTACTGAGCCTGCGCTCTAGAGCCTGCGAGCCACAACTACTGAAGCACGCACGCCTAGAGTCCGAGCTCTGCAACAAGAGAAGCCACTGCAATGAGAAGCCTGCACACCACAAAGAAGAGTAGCCCCCGCTCACGCAACTAGACAAAGCCGCACGCAACAACAAAGACCCAACGCAGCCAAAAATAAATAATAAATAAACAAATTTATTTTTGAAAAAAAGTAGTAAAATGATCTGTATCCACAATAAGCAGTTAAGGAATGCACAAAACAATTAGACGTAAAATATGATATAAAAAAACAGTAATCATGAGGGGAGAATACAAATGCAAGGTATTTAAAAGGCATTTGAAATTAAGGAATAAGCTACTTAAAACAATCACGTATATACATACACTGCTATACAAAAACCTTGCGGTAAACACCAACCAAAAATCTATAACAGATATACACACAAATAAGAAAAAGGAATACAAATACAATACTAAATATAAAGTCATCAAATCACAAGAGAAGAGAACAAAAGAAGAAAGGGGGAAAATACCTACAAAAACAAATCCAAAACAATTAACAAAATGGCAATAAGTACATATTAATAATTACCTTAAATGTAAATGGATAAAATGTTCCAACCAAAAGACACAGACTTCCTGAATATATACAAAAACAAGACTCATATATATGCTGTCTATAAGAGACCTACTTCAGATCTCGAGACACATACAGACTGAAAGTGAGGGAATGGAAAAAGGTACTCCATACTAATGCAAATCAAAAGAAAGGTGGAATAACAATATATCAGACAAAACAGACTTTAAAGACTGTTACAAGAGACAAAGAAGGACACCACATAATGACCAAGGGATCAATCCAAGAGAAGATATAACAATTGTAAACATTTATTCACCTAACATAGGAGGACCTCAATACATAAGGCAAATGCTAACAGCCATAACAGGGGAAATCAACAGTAACACAATCATAGTAGGGGACTTTAACACCCCACTATCACCAATGGACAAATCATCCAAAATGAAAATAATTAAGGAAACACAAGCTTTAAATGATACATTAAACAAGAAAGACAATTGATATTTATAGGACATTCCATCCAAAAACAATAGAATACACTTACTTCTCCAGCACACATGGAACATTCTCCAGGATAGATTATATCTTCGGTCACAAATCAAGCCTTTGTAAATTTAAGAAAATTGAAATCTTATCAAGAATCTTTTCCAACCACAACGCTATGGGACTAGATATCAATTACATGAAAAACACTGTAAAAAATACCAACACGTGGAGGCTAAACAATAGACTACTAAATAACCAATAAATCACTGAACAAATCAAAGATGAAATCCAAAAATACCTAGAAACAAATGACAATGAAAACATAATGACCCAAAACCTATGGGATGCAGCAAACCAGTTCTAAGAGGGAAGTTTATAGCACTACAATCCTACTGCAAGAAACAAGAAAAATCTCAAATAAACAACCTAACCTTACACCTAAAGCATTAGAGAAAGAAGAAAAAAAAAAACCCCAAAGTTAGCAGAAGGAAAGAAATCATAAAGATCAGATCAGAAATAAATGAAAAAGGAATGAAGGAAACAATAGCAAAGATCAATAAAACTAAAAGCTGGTTCTTTGAGAAGATAAACAAAATTGATAAACCATTACCCAGAATCATCAAGAAAAAAAAGGGAGGAGACTCAAATCAACAGAATTAGAAATGAAAAAGGAGAAGTAACAACTGACACTGCAGAAATACAAGGATCATGAGATTACTACAAGCAACTCTATGCCAATAAAATGGACAACCTGGAAGAAATGGACAAATTCTTAGAAAAGCACAACCTTCCAAGACTGAACCAGAAAAAATAGAAAATATGAACAGACCAATCACAAGCACTGAAATTGAAACTGATTAAAACTCTTCCAACAAACAAAAGCCCAGGACTAGATGGCTTCACAGGTGAATTCTACCAAACATTTAGAGAACAGCTAACACCTATCCTTCTCAAACTCTTCCAGAATATAGCAGAGGGAGAAACACTCCCAAACTCATTCTACGAGGCCACCATCACCCTGACACTAAAACCAGACAAAGATGTCACACAAAAAGAAAACTACAGGCCAATATCACTGATGAACACAGATGCAAAAATCCTCAACAAGATACTAGCAAACAGAATCCAACAGCACACTAAAAGGATCATACGCCATGATCAACTGGGACTGGATCCCAGGACTGCAAGGATTCTTCAATATACTCAAATCAATCAATGTGATACACCATATTAACAAACTGAAGTATAAAAACCATATGAAAATCTCAACAGATGCAGAAAAAGTTTTCGACAAAATTCAACACCCATTTATGAGAAAGACTCTCCAGAAGGTAGGCATAGAGGAAACCTACCTCAACATAACAGAGGCCATATATGACAAACCCAAAGCCAACTTCGTTCTCAATGGTGAAAAACTGAAACCCTTTCTGCTAAGATCAAGAAGAAGACAAGGTTGCCCACTCTCACCACTATTACTCAACACAGTTTTGGAAGTTTTAGCCACAGCAATCAGAGAAGAAAAAGAAATAAATGGAATCTAAATCAGAAAAGAAGAAGTAAAACTGTCACTGTTTGCCGATGACATGATACTATACATAGAGAATCCTAAAGATGCTACCAGAAAACTACTAGAGCTAATCAATTAATTTAATGAAGTAGCAGGATCTAACATTAATGCACAGAAATCTCTTGCATTCCTATACACTAATGATGAAAAATCTGAGAGAGAAATTAAGGAAACATTCCCATTTACCATTGCAACAAAAAGAATAAAACACCTAGGAATAAATCTACTGAAGGAGACAAAAGACTTGTATGCAGAAAACTATAAGACACTGATGACAGAAATTAAAGATGACAGAAACAGATGGAGAGATAGACCATGTTCTTGGATTGGAAGAATCAACATTGTGAAAATGACTCTACTACCGAAAGCAATCTACAGATTCAATGCAATCCCTATCAAACGACCAATGGCATTTTTCAAAGAACTAGAACAAAAAATTTCACAATTTGTATGGAAACACAAAAGACCCCGAATAGCCAAAGCAATCTTGAGAAAGAAAAATGGAGCTGGAAGAATCAGGCTCCCGGACTTCAGACTATACTACAAAGCTACAGTACTCAAGAAAATATGGTACTGGCACAAAAACAGAAATATAGATCAATGGAACAGGATAGAAAGCCCAGAGATAAACTCACGCACATATGGTCACTTTATCTTTGATAAAGGCGGCAAGAATGTACAATGGAGAAAAGACAGCCTCTTCAATAAGTGGTGCTGGGAAAACTGGACAGCTACATGTAAAAGAATGAAATTAGAAGACTTCCTAACACCATAGACAAAAATAAGCTCCAAATGGATTAAAGACCTAAATGTAAGTCCAGACACTATAAAACTCTTAGAGGAAAACATAGGCAGACACTCTATGACATAAATCACAGCAAGATCCTTTTTAACCCACCTGCTAGAGAAATGGAAATAAAAACAACAATAAACAAATGGGACCTAATGAAACTTAAAAGCTTTTGCACAGTAAAGGAAACCATAAACAGACGAAAAGACAACCCTCAGGATGGCAGAAAATATTTGCAAACAAAGCAACTGACGAAGCTGCTTGTATATCTCCAAAATATACAACTCCAGCTCATGCAGTTCAACATCAAAAACACAAACAACCCAATCCAAAAATGTGTGGAAGACCTAAATAGACATTTCTCCAAAGAAGATATATAGATTTCCAACAAACACACGAAAGGATGCTCAACATCACTAACCATTAGAGAAATGCAAATCAAAACTACAATGTGGTATCACCTCACACCACTCAGAATGGCCATCATCAAAATATCTACAAACAATAAATGCTGGAGAGGGTGTGGAGAAAAGGGAACCCTCTTGCACTGTTGGTGGGAATGTAAATTAATACAGCCACTATGCAGAACAGTATGGAGGTTCCTTAAAAAACTAAAAATAGAACTACCATATGACCCAACCATCCCACTAGTGGGCATACACCCTGAGAAAACCATAATTCAAAAAGAGTCATGTACCACAATGTTCACTGCAGCACTATTTACAATAGCCAGGACATGGAAGCAACCTAAGTGTCCATCGACGGAAGAATGGTTAAAGAAGATGTGGCACATATATAGTGAAATATTACTCAGCCATAAAAAGAAATGAAATTGAGGTATTTGTACTGAGGTGGATGGACCTAGAGTCTGTCATACAGAGTGAAGTAAGTCACAAAGAGAAAAGCGAATGCCATAAGCTAACACATATATATGGAATCTAAAAAGAAAAGTGGTTCTAATAAACCTAGGGGCAGGACAGGAATGAAGACACAGATGTAGAGAATGGACTTGAGGACACAGGGATGGGGAAGGGTAAGCTGGGATGAAGTGAGAGAGTAGCACTGACATATATACACTACCAAAAGTAAAACAGATAGCTAATGGGAAGCAGCTGCATAGCACAGGGAGATCAGCTTGGTACTTTGTGACCACCTAGAGGGGTGGGATAGGGAGGGTGGGAGGGAGACGCAAAAGGTAAGAGATATGGAGATATGTGTATATGGATAGCTGATTCACTTTGTTATACAGTAGAAACTAATACAACATTGTAAAGCAATTATATTCCAATCAACATGTTAAAAAATAAATAAAATAAAATAAAGACTGTTACAAGAGACAAAGGAGGACACTACATAATGATCAAGGGATCAATCCAAGAAGAAGATATAACAATTATAAATATATGCATCCAACATAGGAGCACCTCAATATACAAGGCAAATGTTAACAGGAATAAAAGAAGAAATTAACAGTAACACAATAATAGTGGGGGACTTTAACACCCCACTTACATCAATAAACAGATCATCCAGAGAGAAAATCAATGACGATACATAGGCCTTAAATGATACCTTAGGCCAAATGGACTTAATTGATATTTATAGAGCATTCTATCCAAAGGCAGCAGAAGACACATTCTTTTCAAGTGCACATGGAACATTCACCAGGATAGATCGCATGCTGGGCCACAAAGCAAGCCTTTAAGAAAATTGAAATAGCATCAAGCATGTTTTCTGACCACAACGCTATGAGATTAGAAATCAACTATAAGAAAAAACTGCAAAAAACACAAACACTTGGAGGCAAAACAATATGATACTAAACAACCAATGGATCACAGAAGAAGTCACAGGAAATCAAAAAATACCTAGAGACAAATGACAATAAAAACACAACGATCCAGGGACTTCCCTGGTGGTGCAGTGGTTAAGAATCCACCTGCCAACGCAGGGGACACAGGTTCAAGCCCCGGTTCAGGAAGATCCTACATGCTGTGGAGCAACTAAGTCTGTGTGCCAGAACTACTGACCCTGTGCTCTAGAGTCCGCGAGCCATAACTACTGAAGCCCGCGTGCCTAGATCCTGTGCTCCGCAACAAGAGAAGCCACTGCAATGAGAAGCCCACGCACCACAACAAAGAGCAGCCCCTGCTCTCCACAACTAGAGAAAGCCTGAACACAGCAACGAATACCCAACACAGCCTAAATAAATCAATTAATTAAATTAAAACACACACACACACACACACACACACACACACACACACACACACAAACACATGATCCAAAACCTATGGGATGCAGCAAAAGCAGTTCTAAAAGGGAAATTTATAGCTATACAAGCTTATCTCAGGAAACAAGAAAAATCTCAAATAAACAACCTAACATTACATCTAAAGCAACTACAGAAAGAAGAACAAACAAAGCCCAAAGTAAGTAGTAAGTAGAAGGAAAGAAATCATAAAAATCAGAGCAGAAATAAATGAAACAGAGACTGAAAAAACAGTAGAAAACATCAACAAAACTAAAACTGCTTCTTTGAAAAGATAAATGAAATTGATAAAACTTTAGCTAGACTCATTGAGCAAAAAAGGGAGAGGGCCCAAATCAATAAAACCAGAAATGAAAAAGGAGAAGTTACAACCGACACCACAGAAATAGAAAGGACAATGACAGACCACTATGAGCAGCTATATGCCAATAAAAATGGATACCCTAGAAGAAATGGACAAATTCTTAGAAAGGTGTTATACAATCTTCAAGACTGAAACAGGAAGAAATAGAAAATATGAACAGACCAATCACAAGTACTGAAATGGAAACAGATTTTAAAACCCTCAACAGAAAAAGTCCAGGACCAGATGGCTTCACAGACGAACTCTATCAAACATTTAGAGAAGAGTTAAAACCTATCCTTCTGAAACTATTCCAAAAAACTGCAGAGGAAGGAACACTTCCAAACTCACTCTATGAGGCCACCATCACCTTGAATACCAAAATTAGACAAAGATATCACAAAAAAAGAAAATTACAGGCCAATATCACTGATGAACATAGACACAAAAATCCTCAACAAAATACTAGTAAACTGAATCCAACAACACATTAAGGGGTCGTACACCATGATCAAGTGGGATTTATCACAGGGATGCAATGATTTTTCAATATCCACAAATCAATCAGTTTGATGAACCACATTAACAACTTGAAAACTAAAAACCATATGATCATCTCAACAGATGCAGAAAAAGCTTCTGATAAAATTCAACATCCATTTATGATTAAAAACTCTCCAGAAAGCAGGCACAATGGGAACACACTTCAACATAATAAAGGTCATATATGATGAACACACAGCTAATATCATACTCAACAGTGAAAAGCTGAAAGCTTTTCCTCTAAGATCAGAAACAAGACAAAGATGTCCACTCTCGCCACTTTTATTCAACATAGTTTTGGAAGTGCTAGCCACGACAGAGGAAAAAAATAAATAAAAGTTATCCAAATGGGAAAAGAAGAAGTTAAACTGTCATTGTTTGCAGATGATATGATACTATACATAGAAAATCCTAAAGATGCCACCAAAATATTACCAGAACTCATCAATGAATTCAGTAAAGTTTCAGGATGCAAAATTAATACGCAGAAATCTGTTGTATTTCTACACACTAACAACAAGAGGTGAGAAACAGAAATTAAGGAAACAATCTCATTTACCACTATCAAAAAGAATAAAATACCTAGAAATAAACCTACTTATGGAGGCAAAAGACCTGTAATCCACAAACTATAAGATGCTGATAAAAGAAATCAGAGATGACACAAACAAATGGAAAGATATACTGTGTTTTTGGATTGGGAGAATCAATACTGTCAAAATAACTATACTACCCAAGGCAACCTACAGATTCAATTCAATTCCTATCAAATTACTAATGGCATTTTTCACAGAACTGGAACAAAATTTTTTTTACTTTTTATGGAAATATGAAAGACCCAGGATAATTAAAGGAATCTTGAGAAAGAAAAATGGAGATGGGGAGGAATCAGGCTCCCTGACTTCAAACTACATCACAAAGCTACTGTAACCAAAACAGTATAGTACTAGCACAGAAACAGAAATATAGATCAATGGAACAGGATAGAAAGCCCAGAAATAAACCCACACAGCTATGGTCAGTTAATCTATGACAGGGCTTCCCTGGTGGCGCAGTGGTTGAGAGTCCACCTGCCGATGCAGGGAATACGAGTTCGTGTCCCGGTCCGGGAAGATCCCACATGCCACAGAGCGGCTGGGCCCGTGAGCCATGACTGCTGAGCCTGCGCGTCCGGAGCCTGTGCTCCACAACGGGAGAGGCCACAACAGCGAGAGGCCTGCATACCGCAAAAAAAAATAATAACAATAATAATCTATGACAAAGAAGGCAAGAATACACAATGGAGAAAAGACAGTCTCTTCAATAAGTCATGCTGGAAAAGCTGGACACCTACATATAAAAGAATGAAATTAGAACATTCTCTAACACAATACACAAAAATAAACTCAAAATGATTAAAGACCTAAATGTGATACCAGATACTATAAAACTCCTAGAGGAAAACATAGGCAGAACACTCTGACATAAATCACACAATATCTTTTTGGATCTGTCTTACAGTAATGGAAATAAAAACAAAAATAAACAAGTGGGACCTAATTAAACTTATAAGCTTTGCACAGCAAAGGAAACCATAAACAAAACAAAAAGACAATCTATGGACTGGGCAAAAATATTTGCAAACGATGTAACCAAAAAAGGTATTAATTTCCAAAATATACAAACAGCTCAATTTTAAAAAAAATCAAAAAATGGGCAGAAGACCTAAATAAACATTTCTCCAAAGAAGACATAGAGATGGCCAACAGGCACACGAAAAGATGCTGAACACCACTAATTATTAGAGAAATGCAAGTCAAAACTACAATAAGTTGTCACCTCATGCTGTTCAGAATGGCCATCATCAAAAAGTCTACAAATAAATGCTGGAGAGGGTATGCGGAAAAGGGAATCCTCCTACACTGATGGTGGGAATGTAAACTGGTGCAGCCGCTATGGAGAACAGTACGGAGGTTCCTTAAAAAACTAAAAATAGAGTTATCATATGATCCAGCAAGCCCATTCCTAGGCATATATCCAGAAAAGACGAAAACTCTAGTTTGAATACATACATGCACCCCAATGTTCAGAGCAGTACTATTTACAATAGCCAAGACATGGAAGCAACCTAAATGTCCATCTTCAGATGAATAGATAAAGAAGAAACACACATACACACATACAGAGGAAAATTACTCAGCCATAAAAGAACAATGAGATAATGCCATTTGCAGCAACATGGATGGACCCAGAGATTATCATACTAAGTGAGTAAGTCAGACAGAGAAAGACAAATGATATCACTTATATGTGGAATCTTAAAAAAATGATATAAAGGAAGTTACAAAACAGACATAGACTCACATAGAAAACAAACGTAAGGCTACCAAAGGGGAAAGGGATAAATTAGGGATTTGGGATTAACAGATACACACTACTATACATAAAACAGAAAAAACAGTAAGGACCTACTGTATAGCACAGGAAACTGTATTCAGTATCTTGTAATAATCTATAATGGAAAAGAATCTGAAATATATGTGTGTGTATGTATATACACATATAACTGAATCAGTTTGCTATACACCTGAAACATTGTAAATCAACTATACTTCAATTAAAAGAAACTGAAAGGGGTGGGGACAGCAGTGTAAAGGAATAATTTTTGGATGTTACTGAAGCTAAGCTGCTATAAATTCAAATTAGTGTTATAACTTTAGAATGTTAAATGTAATCCCCAAGTAATCACAAAGAACACAGCTAGAGAATATACACAAAAGGAAACAGGAAAGGAATTTAAAATATTTCACTACAAAAAATCAACTAAACACAAAAGAAAACAGTAATGCAGAAAATGAGAGACAAAAAAACTATAAGGCATATAAATAGCACAATGACAGAAGTCCCTCCTTGTATCATGCTAAGTGAAATGAGTCTGACAGAGAAAAACAAGTACCATATGATTTCACTTATAAGTGGAATCTAAAAAACAAACATACTTATAGATACAGAGAACAAAGTGGCAGTTGCCAGATTAGGGGAGGGGGACGGATGAAATAGGCTAAATGAATTAAGATGTACAAACTTCTAACTGTAAGATAAATAAGTCACAGGGATGTAATGTACACATGGGGAATGTAGTCAATAATGCTGTAAAGGGCTTCCCTGGTGGCGCAGTGATTGAGAGTCCGCCTGCCGGTGCAGGGGACACGGGTTCGTGCCCCGGTCCAGGAAGATCCCATATGCCGCGAAGCAGCTAGGCCCGTGACCCATGGCCGCTGAGCCTGCGCATCCGGAGCCTGTGCTCCACAACGGGAGAGGCCACAAAAGTAAGAGGCCCACGTACCGCCAAAAATAATAATAATAATAATGCTGTAAAAACTGGGGACTTCCCTGGTGGCACAGCGGTTAAGAATCCGCCTCCCAAGGCAGGGGACATGGGTTCGAACCCTGGTCCAGGAAGATCCCACATGCCACAGAGCAACTAAGCCCATGCCCCACAATTTCTGAGCCTGCGCTCTAGAGCCCACGAGCCACAACTACTGAGCCCACGTGCCACAACTACTGAAGCCCACATGCCTAGAGCCTGTGCTCCGCAACAAGAGAAGCCACTGCAACAAGAAGCCCACACACCGCAATGAAGAGTAGCCCCCACTCGCTGCAACTAGAGAAAGCCCACGCACAACAACGAAGACCCAATGCAGCCAAAAATAAATAAATAAATAAATAAATAAATAAATAATTTTAAAATACTGTAAAAACAACTTTGTGTGATAATGGATGTAACTGGTTTTATTGCAGTGATCATTTCACAATGCATAAAAATATCAAATCACTATGTTAAATCTGAGAAACTAACATAATATTTTAGGTTAAAAAAAATAAGTACCTCCTTATCAGTAATTACATCAAATGAAAATGAATAAGCTCTCCAATCAAAAGACAGAGATTGGTAGAATGTATAAAGATTCATGATCCAAGTATATGCTCTCTCCAAGGGACTCACTTGAGATCCAAAGACACAAACAGGTTGAAAGTGAGGGATGAAAAATTACACTATGTGAAAATAATAACCAAAAGAGAGCAAGAGTGGCTATACTAGTATCAGACAAAACAGACTTTACATCAAAAAAAGTTTCAAGAGATAAAGAAGGACAGGATATATTAATAAAAGGTTTAATACAGCAAGAAAATATAATTATAAACATTTACACACCTAACTACAGACCCTAAAAATATATTAAGCAAAAACTGACAGGTTTGAAGGGAGAAATAGACAGTTCTCCAATAACAGTTTGGGATTTCAATACACCACTCACAATAATGAACAGAACAACCAGACATAGGTAAGGAAATAGAGGACTTAACACAATAAACCAATTCGATCTGACAGATACATGCAGAACACTCTAACCAACAACAGTATACTCATTCTAAGTGCACACATATTTTCCAGGATAGCCCACATTAGGCCACAAATTAAGTCTCCACAGATTTTAAAAGACAGATATCATACAAAGTATTTTTTCTGACCACAGTCAGATGAAGTTAGAAATCAACAACACAGAGAAAAGTGGAAAGTTCACAAAATGTGGAAATTAAACAACACAATTTTATCCAACCAAAGGATCAAGGAAGAAATCACAAGGACAATCACGTAGAGGCAAGTGAAAACCAAAACACAACATACCAAAACTTACGGGACACAGTGAAAATGGTGCTAGAGGAAAAATTTATAGCTATAAATGCTTACCTTAAAAAACAAGAAAGATCTCAAATCAAGAACTTAACTTTACAACTTAAGGAACTAGAAAAAGAACAAACTAAATTCAAACCTAGCAGAAGGGGGCTTCCCTGGTGGCGCGGTGGTTGAGAATCTGCCTGCTAATGCAGGGAACACGGGTTCAAGCCCTGGTCTGGGAGGATCCCACATGCCACGGAGCAACTAGGCCCGTGAGCCACAACTGCTGAGCCTGCGCGTCTGGAGCCTGTGCTCCGCAACAAGAGAGGCCGTGATAGTGAGAGGCCCGTGCACCGCGATGAAGAGTGGCCCCCGCTTGCCGCAACTAGAGAAAGCCCTCGCACAGAAACGAAGACCCAACACAGCCATAAATAAATAAATAAATTTAAAAAGAATAACAACCCAAGCCAAGCTGTAGGATTTATTAAAAAAACAAAAACAAAAACCTAGCAGAAAGAAGGAAATGATAGAGATAAAGCAGAGAACAGAAAAATAATAGAGAAGAATCAGGCTTCCCTGGTGGCGCAGGTTGAGAGTCCGCCTGCAGATACAGGGGACACGGGTTTGTGACCCGGTCCAGGAAGATCCCACATGCTGCGGAGCGGCTAGGCCCATGAGCCATGGCCGCGGAGCCTGTGCTCCGCAATGGGAGAGGCCACAACAGTGAGAGGCCCGCGTACCGCAAAAATAATAATAATAATAATAATAGAGAAAAATCAATGAAACCAAAAGTTGGTTCTTCAAAAAGATTTTTAAAAATTGACAAATCTTCATCCAGAAAAGCTATGAAAAAAAGAAAGAAAACTCGAATTACTAAAATCAGATATGAAAATGGGGGGCTTCCCTGGTGGCGCAGTGGTTGAGAATCTGCCTGCCAATGCAGGGGACAAGGTTTCGAGCCCTGGTCTGGGAAGATCCCACATACCGCAGAGCAGTTGGGCCCGTGAGCCACAACTACTGAGCCTGCGTGTCTGGAGCCAGTGCTCCGCAACAAGATAGGCCGCGATAGTGAGAGGTCTGCGCACTGCGATGAAGAGTGGCCCCCGCTCGCCGCAACTAGAGAAAGCCCTCGCACAGAAATGAAGACCCAACACAGCCAAAAATAAATAAATAAATAAATAAATTTTTAAAAAAATAAATGAAAATGGGGACATTACTACTGATTCTACAGAAGTGAGCATTATAAGAGTATTATAAACAGGTATACACCAAATAAATTGGATAACCTAGATGAAATAGACAAGTCCCTAGAAACACAAAACCTACCAAGACTAAATCACAAATAACAGAAAATCTAAATAGACCTAAAACTAGTATGGAGATTGAATCAGTAATGAAAAATCTCACAGCAAAAAAAAGCCCTGGACCTGATGGTGTCACTGGTGAATCCTACCAAACATTTAAAGAACTAAAATCAATCCTTCTCAAACTCTTCTAAAAAACTGGAAAGGAGAAACACTTCCTAACTCACTTTATGAGGCCAGCATAACCTTGATATCCAAGCTAGACAAAGACACTACAAGAAAACTATGGACTAATATCCCTTATGAACATCAATGCAAAAATCCTCAACAAAATACTAGGAAACAGGATTCAGCAGCATACTGAAAAAATTACACACTGTGACCAAGTCAACCCACAGAATGGGAAAAAAATATCTTTGAATCATATATCTGATAAGGGATTAATATCCAGAATATATAGAGATTTCTAAAACTCAGTAACAACAACCAACCAAATTAAAAAATGGACAAAGGACTTGAGACAGTTCTCCAAAGAAGATATACGAATGGCCAATAAGCACATGAAAAGATGATCAACATCACTAATCATTAGGGAAATGCAAATCAAATCACAATGAGATGCTACCTCAGACCCTTTAGGATGAGTACTGTAAAAAAAAAAAAATAGAACAAGTGTTTGCAAGGATGTGGAAAAACTGGAACCCTTGCACACTGTTGGTGGGAATGTAAAATGGTATAGCTGCTGTATAAAATAGTATGGGATACCTCAAAAATTTTAAATAGAATTACCATATGATCCAGCAATTCTACTTCTGGGTATATTCCCAAAGGAACTGAAAGCAGGGTATCAAAGAGGTATCTGTACACCCACGTTCACAGCATTATTCCCAACAGCTAAAACATGGAAGCAACCGAAGTGACGAACAACGGATGAATGAATAAGCAAAATGTGGTATATACAAAAAATGGACTATTAGCCTTAAAAACAAAGGAAATTCCGCAATATGCTGTAACACAGATGAAACTTAAGGACATTATGGTAAATGAAATAAGTCAGTTGCAATAAGACAAATATTTATGTATGATTCCACTTATATTAGGTACTTAAAAGTACTCAAAGGCATAGAAAGTAGAAGAATGATGATTTTCAGGGGTTGGGGCGGAGGGGAGAATGAGTTATTGTTTAATAGGTACAGATTTTCACTTTTACAAGATGAAAAGAGTTATTGGGATGAACGGTGGTGATGGCAGCACAATGTGAATGTACTTAATACTGCTGAACTGTACACTTAAAAATGGTTAAAATGGTAAATTTTATGTGTATTTTACCACAATGAAAAAAAGAAAAGAATGGATCATAGACTGTAAAAGAAGAATTAAAACCATAAAACTTCTGGAATAAATCACTGTGGCCTTGGGTTAGGCAAAGACTTATTAACCAAAATCATGACATAAAAGAAAAAATTGATAAACTAGACTTCATCAACATTAAAAATTTTTCTGTTTCAAAAGACACCATTAAGAGTAAGAAGGCAAGTCACAGTCTGGGAGAGAATATTTGCAAGTCATATATTTGATAGAGGTCCTGTATCCAGAATTTTACAAAATAATAATAAGACAACACACATAAAAATGGGCAGAAGGGGGCTTCCCTGGTGGCGCAGTGCTTGAGAATCTGCCTGCCGATGCAGGGGACACGGGTTCGAGCCCTGGTCTGGGAAGATCCCACATGCCACGGAGCAACTAGGCCCGTGAGCCACAACTACTGAGCCTGCGCGTCTGGAGCCTGTGCTCCGCAACAGGAGAGGCTGCAACAGTGAGAGGCCCGCGCACCGCAATGAAGAGTGGCCCCCGCTTGCCGCAACTAGAGAAAGCCCTCGCACTGAAACGAAGACCCAACACAGACAAAAAATAAATTAATTTTTAAAAAATGGGCAGAAGGTATGAATAGACATTTCCCCAAATAAGATGTAAGAATAGCTGATGAGTAAATGAAAAGATGTTCAAAATCTCTAGTCATTACGGAATTGCAAGTTAAAGTGAGACAGCCACTCACATAGCCACTAGTGTGGCTATAATCAAAACAAGAGACAGGGCTTCCCTGGTGGCTCAGTGGTTGAGAGTCCACCTGCCGATGCAGGGGACACGGGTTCATGCCCTGGTCCGGGAAGATCCCACATGCCGCGGAGCTGCTAGGCCCATGAGCCACGGCCGCGGAGCCTGTGCTCCGCAGCGGGAGAGGCCACAACAGTTGAGAGGCCCGCGTACCTCAAAAAAACAAACAACAAAAAAAAACCAAGAGACAGTATCAAGTGTTGACAGGGATGTGGAAAAACTGGAAGAACCCTCATGTATATTGTTGGGAATGATAAATAGTACAGCCACTTTGGAAAACAGCTTGAAAAGACACAAATAAAAGTTAAACATAAATTACCATACAACCCAGCAATTTCACTCCTAAGTATCCACCTAAGAGAAATGAAAACACCTCCACACAAAGACATGTATCAAACGTTGATAGCAAATGTCCATCAACTGGGGAATAAATAACATGTATACAATGGAATGCTATTCAACAATAAAGTGAGGTGAATTACTGACACATCCTATAACACAGACAAACCTCAAAATCATTATGCTAAGTAAAAGCCAGATATGAAAGAATACATGTTGTATGAGTCCCTTCACATTAGATACCAGAATAGGCAAATCTATAGGGACACAAAGTAGATCAGCAGTTGCCAGGGGCTGAAGGTGGAGTAGAAATTGACTACAAATGGATATAAGGGAATTTTGAGGGATGATAGAAACGTTCTAAATTTAGACTATAGTTATGGTTGCACAGTTCTTTAATTTATTATAAATTATTGAGTTATATACTTAACGATGGGTGAATCTTATAGTATGTAAATTATAACTCAGTAAAGCTTTTTTTTTTAAAAAAGGACACCCATGATTCCACTATTTTACTTAAAAACTGGACTATTACCCATACCATGTGCCCTCCAAAAGAGTAACAAATTTAGTGTTTATCATTTCCATCTTTTATTGTTGTCTTATAGATGTAACAGGAAACAATATATTTTCATTTTGCTTGTTTTACTTTTTATTATGAAATTTTTCACCCATATACTCTACACCTAGTTTTAACAATTGTTAAGATCTTCCTTAACAATTTATCCCACCCCCTTTTTTGCTTAGGTATTTTAAAGTATTGACATCACA
This sequence comes from Lagenorhynchus albirostris, assembly GCF_949774975.1. Taxonomy (NCBI): domain Eukaryota; kingdom Metazoa; phylum Chordata; class Mammalia; order Artiodactyla; family Delphinidae; genus Lagenorhynchus; species Lagenorhynchus albirostris. The sequence goes on from NC_083101.1 coordinate 82,277,125, forward strand.
ACATTTCATCTTAAAATTCACATGTAGCTAGCTACAAAAAATAAATTTTCTAATTTAACCATAATGTCATCACACCTAACAAAAATACTCCTTAATACCTACTTCATATTTAAATTTATTCAATTGTATAAAAATGTCTACTATTGCTAATCTAATTTGGGTCTAGACATTACACTGGTCATTCTTAAATCTCCTTTAATCCAGAACCTCTCCTCTCCACAGTCCACCTTTTCTTTTCCATAATACTTTCTTGCTGAAGAGACCAGGCCAGTTGTCCTACAAAATGTCCATCTTCTAGATTTCCCTAATTGCTTCCATTAGATATCAGTTAACTTGTACATCTAATCCCTATAGTTCTTGTAAAATGGAAGTCAGATCTTCAGGCTTGATTTATGTACAGCTTAAACATTTTTGGCAAGAGTGTTTAGTTTTGCTTGATTTTACACTTTATAAAATTGGTATCACGTAGTTCTAAGACATTTTCACTTAACATTCTCTTTTGGATTCATCCATTTTGTTGCCTAGAGCTACACATTAATTTTCACTACTGCATAAACCATCGTGTGATTATATTTAAAATTTATTCATTCTACTTTAGATTAACATTTGGATCTTTCCATGGTGTTTTTTTTTTTTTTTTTTTTTGGCTGGGCTATTACACATTCATAAGCATTCAAGTACAGTTCCCAGGACACATGGGAAAGTTTCTCTAGGGCATGTATACCTATATGAGAACTGGTAAGTCTTATCAGTGGTCAGCAAACTATGGCCCAAAAGGGGCCTGTTGCAGTTTTCTGTAAATAAAATTTTATTGGAACACATCCATGCTCATTTATGTATTGCCTATGGCTGCTTTGCCTATGAACTCTACAGTAGCAGAGTTCAGTAGTTGTGAAAAAGATTTGATATGCCCCAAAGCCTAAAAATTTGCTACCTGTCCCTTTACAGAAGTTTACTGACTCCAGGGTTATAATGTATATCCAACTTTCCAAGAACACCAAACTTATACAAAATATTTGTACTAATTTACACTTCCACCATTGTAAACTGATCCATAACTCCCTTGATTTATAACCTCTGAATCTCGGTATTTCCAATCTTCATAATTTTTGCCTGTTTGTGGGGAAAAAAATGGTATCTCAGTGTGGTCTTAATGTGCATTTCTCCAACAGTAGCAAAGTTGGACATTTTTTTCATGTTTTTTGCTATTAATTTTTCCCTGTTCTGTAAAATGCCTGATGTCTCTTACCTATTTTAAAAAATTTTTATCCTATGAGACAGTAAGAAAACAAGACAACAATCTCTTTTTTAACCATGTGACAGTTGTTATGTATCTGGACACTAATAGAGATCAGTTCCGTGTTTTGAAAATAGCTTCTCTCAATTTGTGCCTTGTCTTTTAAATTCTTTTTAGTATTTTTGTGGAAAATAAGTTACTTATTTTGAACAGCATCCAACTTAACAATCTTTCATTTTATAGTGTCTTTGTTAAGTTTTCCCCTACCCCCAGGTCAGAAACATATTCCCCTATATTTTATAGTTCTAAGGGTGGTATAATTTGTATTTCATATACAAGTATTTAATCTGTGTGGAACAGATTTTAATGTATGATGGAAGGTAGAAATCCAATTTGATTTTTCTAATGACTAACAACTGTTCCTTGCTCTTTCATATATAAGACATTATGATGTGATGAGCACATTGCAATATTAGCACAGGAATAAATTGACCCGTGTAATAGAATACAGGTATACCTCGTTTTATCGTGCTTTGCTTTATTGCGCTTCACAGATATTGCGTTTTTGACAAACTAAAAGTTTATAGCAATCCTCTATTGTCAGATGATGGTTAGCATTTTCTATCAGTAAATTATTTTTTAATTAATGTATGAACATTTTAAAAGACATAATGCTATTGCACACTTAACAGACTACAATATAGTGTAAACATAATTTATATGCACTGGGAAGCCAAAAATTCGTGTGACTCATTTTACTGTAGCATTTGCTTTATTGTGGTGGTCTGGAACTGAACCAGCAGTATCTCCTAGGGTACTCCTGTAGTTTTCAGTGTACAGGTCTTTCACCTCCTTGGTTAAATTTATTCCTAGGTATTTTATTTTTCTGATACAATTGCAAATGGGATTGTTTTCTTAATTTTTCTGATAGCTCATTATTAGCGCATAGAAATGAAAGACATTTCTGTACCTTGGTTTTGTACCCTGCAAAGTTCATTTATTAGTTCTAACAGTTTTTTGGTGAAGTCTTTATGGTTTTCTATATTACAGTTGACCCTTGAACAATCCGAGTTTGAATCACATGGGTCCACTTATACGTGAATTTTTTTTCAATAGTAGATACTATAGTACTACATGATTTACTGTTGGCTGAATCTGTGAATGCGGAACTCCAAACACAAAGGAACCTCTAATATAGAGGAACTGTGTATACAGAGGGCCAACTATAAATTATACATGGATTTTTGACTAAGTGGAGGATTGTCACCCCTGACTCCTGCATTGGTCAAGGGTCAACTGTAGTATCAGTCATCTGCAAACAATGACAGTTTTATGAATTCCTTTCCAATCTGGATGCCTTTTATTTCTTCTTCTTGACTAATTGCCCTGACTAGGACATCCAATACTATGTTGGACCAAACTGTTTATAACAGGTTACCTCTTCATAAGCAGTGTACTATTCATTATGCTGTATCCTCAGCAACACTTCAAATCATCAGACTCTGATTTTTGCCAACATGGAGGATAAATAATATTCTCACTGTGGTTTTAATTTGCATTTCCCTGATCACAAAAGAGGGTGAACATCTTTTTGTATGTTTTTAAGGACACGTAAATATCCTCTTTTGTGAGTACTTGTTTTTCCACCCATTCTTCAATTGAATTCTTCTTTGGAAAAAAATCTTTTCCTACTCTGGAGATCATCCTTTCACTTTTCTAATTTACTTTGATGAAAAGAAGTCCTTGATTTAAATCTAGTGGGTTTTGTGTCTTCCTTACCCTAAAATCATAAACATATTCTTCTTATATTTGTACCTAAAAGAACACTGCCTTTGACTTTTAGGTCTTTGATCCACTGTGGATGAATTTTTGTGTATGATGTGAAGTAATAATCCAATCTCTTTTTTCCATAAATATATTCAGCTGGCCCCCAAAACCCACTTATTCTAAAAAGTACATCCTTTTCCCAGTAATACTCCACATCATTCTGTTATAAATCAAGGGTACATACATGGTTGGTCTGTTTATGGGCCATTTTGTTCTAATGGTCTATCTGTCTATCACTGTGCCAAATCCTTTCAGTATTAATTATTAGTTTTATAAAAAAAAATCTTGGATATGTGATAGCTCAAGTCCTCCTATCTTTTTCTTCCTCAAGAGCATTTTGGCTATTTTTGGTCCTTTGCACTTTCACATTAATTTTTAGAAGTGATTTCATTTTTATTTTAAAAACTAAATTGTGATTTCAATTGGGATTACACTGATTTTATAGATTAACTTGAGGAAAAGTGACCCCTTTATAATAAGTCTGCCAATCCATGAATATGGTATGTGTCTCCATTTAAGTCTTTACTATCTTTCAATAAAGTTTTATAATTTTCCCAATATAGGTCTCACAGATCTTCTTTTATTAGATTTATTTCTAAGTATTATTATAATCTATTATTGTAAAAAGCATTTTGCTTTTTTAAAAAGTTATTTATTTATTTTGCTGCACTGGGTCTTAGTTGCGGCACATGGGATCTTCATTGCTCCATGAAGAATCTTAGTTGCAGCATGCGGGATCTAGTTCCCTGACCAGGGGTTCACCCCGGGCCCCCTGCAGTGGGAGCGCAGAGTCTTAACCACTGGACCACCAGAGAAGTCCCGCATTTTGCTTTTAAATTACACTTTCTGCTGTTACTGGCATAGAGGAATACAAATAATTATTGAAAATGTTTTTTCATTTAAAGTTTAGTGCAAGGAACTAAGACTAGCATCATAAAAAACCTTTTGTCAGTCTCCCTGCAAGGAATGCGAAAATAACTTTATTTCACAAACTCCCACCTATACTTCCACAAGTGTAAAATGGTACAGCCATTTTGGAAAACTCTTTAGTAGTTTCTTACAGTTACATCTACCCCATGACACAGCAACTGCATTCTTAGGTTTTTACCTAAGAGAAATTGAACACATGTTCATAAAAGAACTTGTACACAAATGTTCATAGCAGCATTATTCACAATAACCAAAAACTGGAAACAACCCAAATGTCCAACTGATGAATACAGAAATAAAATTAAATACAATGGAATGCTATTAACAATAAAAAGGAACTGTAGCATGTCCTGATACATGCTACAACATGGATGAACTTAAAAACCATCATGCTAAGTGTAAGAAGTCAAAAAAGACTACATATTTTATGATTCCATTCATATAAAATGTCCAGAATAGGCAAATATATAAAAACAGAACATAGATTAGTGGTTGCCTAGGCCGGGGAGAGGGGAGGATAGGGCAAAAGGGGTATAGGTAATGGGCACGAGGTTTCTTTTGGGGATGATGGAAATAATCCAAAATTAGATTACGGTAATGGCTGTACAACTCTGTAAATATACTAAAATCCACTGAATAGTACACTTAAAATGGATAGCTTTTATGGTATCCATAAATTATACCTTGATAAACCTGTTTTTTAAAATGTCATAGCAGCCTTATTCATAACTGTCAAAAAATGGAAACCAAATGTTCATCAACAGGATGAATAAACAAACACATTGTGATACATTTACACCACAGAATATAATTTAACAATGAAAAGGAAAAAGCTACTCCTACACAACAACAAGGATGAATCTTCAAACATTTTACTGAGGGTAAGAGCCAGACCAAAGAATAACATACTGTATGCTTTATTTTAAATAAAGAGGCAAGACTAATCTATGATGGTAGAAATCACAAAAGTGGTTGCCTGTGGGGGACAGGGGAGGGCATGAGAGAATGACTGCGATGGGGCAGAAGGGAATTTTTTGTAATGTAATGAAAATGTTCTTTATCTTGATAGAAATGTATGTCATATAACTTTATGTATGTGTCAAACCTCATCAAACTGCACACTTAAGACTGGTACATTCTATTGTGTGCAAATTATACTTCAATTAATAAATCTAGCTTCCCACTGAGTACCTGTTTCCTATCTGAAGAACACATCATTTATGGAGTAAACTGACAAGTATAAACGCACTGATTAACAATTATTTTCATATTTCTAAGGGCTCCATGCCCTTAGAAGAATAGCCTCCCAGCTTTACAGTTAAAAAAAACAAAGAAAAAAACCCCCCAAATAGTTTTAAGATACTTTAATATACAGTAACATGTAAACTTCAAAATGTTCCATCTGTATGTTATTCCTCTTTTGCCACACTTAAGTGCTTTGAATTTATTCCAAGAGGAAATCAAAATAATGGCGTTCTTTATATAAGCATAGTATTAAAGATGACAGTATATATAGGATAAGTCTACTTTCTTCTCTCCCCTAGAACAGACCCTGATGAACTCAAGTCTTGAATTTGACTTGAAATAATTATTTGTTAAACCCTTACTATGCAATTAGTACTATGCTACATATCAGCTACTCTCACGGAACTCACAATTTACTACGAAAGACAAAAACCAACACACAATATAATAATAAACACAATAATTAAGCACTCTTCTATACACGTCAGGGATGGCAAATACCTGTAAAGCATGCAGCCACTTCTTCCTCTTTTATAAATGGCAAACATAATTAACTGATAGTGTGGCACTTTTTCTTGCTGAGCAAGGATGCAGTCTTAAAATTCTTCTTAATGCAGAACTCCATGAAGGCCCTAACAATGTGCTTGAACTGGCAGAGGAATTAAAACCTATATGCTTCTGTTACAGTGTGATAAAAATACACAGAAGAAGCAGACCAAAAAAGGCTAGAGAAAGTTTTAGAAAGAAAGCAGAACATTCACTCATCAACCAACATTCATTTACATTACCTATTATGTGAAAGGAGTTAGGACTACCAAAGAAATTAAAGCAGTAAGATATGGTCGCAGACTTCAAAAACTCAAATTCCAGTGAAGAAACAAAACAATGATAAAACAGGGTGTTGAGTGATATTAAGAATACACAGGATGTTTGGGCATCTAAATAAGACCATGATTAGTGAACCCTTCCAGGAAAAAGTGACTCTTTGGCCGAGTTCTGACACATAGTTAGCCAAATAAAAAAAGATGGAAAGGGTGTGACATCACCAACATGGTGACATAGGTTGTTCCTGATTTCACTCCCCCTCACAAGAACTAACAACTATCCACGGACAAGACACCACTGAGAAAGATGGAAGGGAAGAATATATGGGAGGCAAGGTAGTATGAAAAAATACAGCACGTTCAGAAGAACTCTAAATACTCTTGCATGGCTTGACACAGAGTCAATCTTGAAATATGAGAAGGACTTTAAAATGTAGTAAGAGAATGACAATAGCTGGGATACTACTGGTTTCATAAACTCTACCATTCAATTATTACTGTATGCATGTATTCCTGAAGTAATAAATTTAAATTTAATGAAGAACAAGCTCTAAAGAAATAACAGATCAAGCAACTAATCATTAACAGCTACTAAAAGCATCACGTGAAAGTCTGATGGGAAACTTTATATTGGCTCACAAACCTGAACCCACTAATCAATTTTTAAAATAAACTTTTAATTGCAGAATAGTCTTAGATTTACAGAAAAGTTTCACATAGTACAAAGTTTCCATATATCTCTCTCACCCAGTTTCCCCTGTTAATAACTTCTTAATTATGGTACATTTGTTACAACTAAGGAACCAACATTGGTATATTACTCTAATTAGACTCCACACTTTATCTGGATTTCCCTAGAAGCAGTTCTTCTCTAATGTCTTTTTTCTGTTCCAAGATCCCATCCAGGATATATTACATTTAGTTACCCTGTCTCCTTAGCCTTCTCTGATCCATGACATTTTCTCAGACTTTGTTTTAGATGACCTTGATATTTTCAAGTCATACTGGTATACTGGTCAGGTATTTTGTAGAACATCCCTTGATATGGGTTTGTTTGATGTTTTTCTCATGATTAGACATGTGTTTTCAGAGGAATAGGCCATTCTCTTCACATCGTATCAAGGGTACATGCTATCAACATGATCTATCACTAATAATATAACATTGATCACCTGGTGAAGGCTGTGTTTGCCAGGTTTCTCCAGTGTAGTTATTTTCCCTCCCTTTCTGTACTCTATCTTTGGAAACAAGTTACTAAATACAGGCCACACTTAAGGGGAGTGGAAGGAGTTAAGCTCCCTCTCCTGGAGGGGGAATAAATCATATATTTATGATTTTTTCTGCAAATCTTCTGTATGGGAGATTTGTCTCTTGTCTCTCATTTATTCAAATAACTTATTTATATTAGTATCAACTCAGGGATTTTATTTTGTTTCTCATATTGTCCCAGCTCTGGCCATTGCAAAGTATTTCAGGTTGGTTCCTATGTCCCTCTGATATGCCCCAAGCCTATCCTTTTGTTTTTTGAGCACTTCCTTATTTTCTGGCACTACAAGATGCTCCAGGCTCATCTTATATATACCCTGTTGCAGCCCTAGAAGTAGAGCCATTTCTCCAAGAAATTGTGGTTCCTTTTATTGGAGAATGATAGAACCACTGATCAATTTTAACATAATAACCAGACATTCTATGCCCCCTGATGCTGAGATGACAGGAAGTGTGACACACCACCCAGGAAATACTTCTGCTCCCTTCTTCTCCAAAAAACAAACAAACAAACAACAAAAAACACCTGAACTTCACTCTATCAAGCGTCAAGAGCTAATTAATAGTTTATAGGAAATCCTATAAAGATGTAACCCTGAGGTCCCCCAGTAACTACGTGAACTGCCATGAGGTGAGGCCATAAATGGCAACTGAGACTTGGGAGAAAAATGAACTATCCTAAGGCTATATAAAATCCATGGCTCCAGTAATTATGAGGCCAGTTCTTTCCCTATTCTTCCATGGTTTGGCTATATGAACCAAATAAGTGTCTCCTTTCTTGCTTATGCTCAACTGAGTTCAGCTTCTGTTACTTATAACCAAGAGAGCTAACAAATATAATAAACATGAATAAGGGAAGGCATGGGAAGAAAAATGGATTCAGGACATTGAGAGGGGTAGGATATAGGTTGAATTGCTTAGGTAAAGTCAGATTTTAGGTGAGATTTTTTAAAGCTCAGGAGAATTTATTTGTTTTTAGAATTTAATGATCTATTATTGCTATTCTGTGTTTTGGTAGTATTAACTACTGGGTTCATTTTTTAGCATATAATAATTTCAGTCACACACTGACCATTTATCATAATTTTAGAAATCAACAGATCCCACATCTTACTTTTTAGCTAATATAATTAGGATCTAAAATGAATAAATTATTTATACAAGCTCATATATCCAAGGCAGACATGCTGAAAGCACAGTGCAATAAAAAAGAAATAGGCTGTGGAGCCACATAGGACTGGGTTTTTTCCCCGGTTCTTTCTCTCACCCAGTGCTTTTTCTTAATATAAAATTTTAATAGGTAGTACATAGACTAGATAGAAAATTCAACAGCTTATATTGTGAAAAGTAAGCCTTTCTCCTATCCCTGTCCCAGGAACCCCTTCTTCCCCACCCTTTGGCAACCACTGTTACAACTTCTTGCATTCTCTTCTAGAGGTAGTCTATTTAGGCTTATTGAAGACTTGACCTTTTAGACTGCAAGACATACGATGATCACTAAAATTTTTAAAGTTATTCAGTGGCATTAGAAGGACTGGAGTTGGGAAGGCCTGATAAAAGTGGGGCTAAAGAGAAAGGAGTAGCTAGCTACGTGATACTCTATCCAGAAGCACTGACATTTAAAAAGACAACAAGTTAAAATTAAAAACAAAAAAAGTTTAAGGATCAAGTAATGTTCCTTAAAGGCATGATTAGTTGAGGTTTTTAAGAGCACCTATTCTATTATTCACTCTGCTTGTCTAGAATTCTCTTGGGATCTTCTTGACTATTGCAGCAAATAATGGGGAGGGTACTGATTTAACAGTGTAACATCTCCTGGACATCTAACAAAGAAAATTTAATTGTTCCCACCTTCTACTCCTACAAATGTCATTTTTATTCCAATTGTTTTAGGGTGAGAGAGATTAAAAAGAACTGGGACTGAAAAGAAAACACTGAGATTAGTAACATATAACCAAGATGGATGGAGAAAGAAAAGGGGGAATGATGAAATTAACCTGAGAACACGTTTAGCTAGCAGCTACAGAAATATACAGGCAGTTTAAGTACTCATCCTCACCAAGCAATAAAGTAAACATCTCTTCTTTTTTGAATTTTACCCAGTAAACTCCTGACTTAAAAGGGGATGGCTAAGATACCATGCATATTGCTCTCTACAGAGGTTAGGAATTTTACCCATGGGAAAAAATCTCTTGGCATAAGTGACATATTAAATATGGAAAGAATTAAGTCAATTATTGAGCATACAAGGTAACAAAACTTAGTACATTTTTAGGAGTAGAAAACATATCTCATTTTAGAGTTGAAATGAGAATTTTTTTCAGACTTATTTTTTTAACTCTCCAGAAAAAAGTTTTTCTAAATTCCTAGAACAATGGCATAACCATTGCACATTTAAATATCCAAGTCCCGAGAAAATAGGCAATAATTCTAACAGAAATACAACATAACTTTGGTATATTTTTAACAAGTGTCATAGGATAATGTGAATTACATATTCTTTTGACCAATTTCTTAAAACAGTTATGTAGGAAATAAATTATAATTAGAATGCATTTACAAATGTTTAAAATGTCTTAATCATCAGGATTACTCAAAGTGAATTTTATTACACATCAAATTATTTAATAATAGAAAACAGCTCTAAAACTATAATGGGAGACAAAACATATGCTATGTCACATACCTATGCTTGTTTAAATACGACTTGGGTTAAATATATTAAATAGATGAGATCCTGTCAGTCTGCATTTTTTTCTTTCAAATCAGTGAAGAAGAAAAAGCAAGCATGAATAGTTTATAAAAATTATTTTTCCCTCCACTACCAGTTGCTGGTAGTATCAAGAACAGTGTGTACCATTTGTATCTGCTTTCTCATTTGCATAAAACTATCTTCCAAATAAATCAATGGGTAAAAAAAAATTGAAATCAGTCCAAAAGTACATGTTTTCCACTTTCAAACATAATACTCAGTCTATATTTGCAGTCATTTAAATTTTAATCTAAAAACAGTGACAGTGGTTTGTAAATAACTTTAAAAGAATTTCTATCATCTAACAACAAATCAATTTTGTGCTTGGGTGCACAGTTGAGGACTATATTATTAATGTAGTCAAAGAGTTATTTAGATGTGGTTTTCTTAGAGGTGGATTTCATTTCCCTGACCTGTCAAGAAAACACCTAAAACAACAATAAAAAATGCTCAAAACCATGTATGCATTCTAAAGTGAAATCAAGGAACATCTAACCATTAAAAAAAATCAATTAATGGAATTACTAACAAGAATAATATGTAACAGAAGAATAATAAAACTTTCAATTATTACCTAAAGAAGTCAAAAGAACTCTAACATTAGTACCTTCCTCAATATTAGAAGATATTTTATAGTAGTATCTTCCAATTCTAAAAGGTTTATAGAGGCTGTATTAGAGTCTTAAAAGAAAAAAAGTAACCAATAACACTAGGAAATTATGTGTAGGCTGCACTACCCTCTAATGGTGAATGGTAAGAGAAGTATATGATCAGGTTATCTTATCCACAGATATAAACTATAAAATCACAGCTTACCTCACAATTTCCATAATTCCAAAATATCTTGAGTCATGGTTTCAGGATGTTTTTTAGTAAAGATTGAAGTGTTACACCACTTTTCCCTAAAATTTTAAGCTTACATGTGGTAACCTTCGGACACACAACAATTAGGATGCTAAAGTCAAACGATATTATACTGCATGCAAATAGTATTTTTATTCTACTGTAATGTACTTTATATCCTTTTAATTGCCAGAGACAGGATTGAGTTCATTCATGACAAGCTAATGGGTTAAATAGCTATGTCTCAAAACAGACTTACTGCTAAACACTAAAGTATCATTCTTAAAACCATCAAGTGGGCTTCCCTGGTGGCACAGTGGTTAAGAATTCGCCTGCCAACGCAAGGAACACGGGTTCGAGCCCTGGTCTGGGAAGATCCCACATGCCGCGGAGCAACTAAGCCCGTGCGCCACAACTACTGAGCCTGCGCTCTAGAGCCCGCAAACCACAACTACTGAAGCCCGTGCGCCTACAGCCCGTGCTCTGCAACAAGATAAGCCACCACAATGAGAAGCCCGCACACTGCAACGAAGAGTAGCCTCCGCTCACTGCAACTAGAGAAAGCCCGCGCGCAGCAGCGAAGACCCAACGCAGCCAAAAATAAATAAATTAAAAAAAAAAACCATCAAGTGTTTTCTAGAATAAAGATGGTTATAATATTACTTACCTCAGTCTTTTTACTAATGTGATCTGTAAATGAAAAAAAAATGGTAAGACTTTACTGAAGGACATAAACATATAAAATATTTCAGTATGTAAAAAATATTTAAACAAAGTTATTGAAAAGAATTTCAAAATTATAATAAGAGTTATATTTCAAAATATAATAAGACATTTGGGGGTTGTCTGGGACTCACATCAGGATTTACTTTTCTAGGGATACGATGTTAAAATTTACCATATAATTACTAATTTGCTCAGCTTAAAAGACTTCTATCCCAGTAAATGCCACCCATACCAAGGTGTATTATTAAATTTTAAACATTTGAATCCCATATACTTTATATTTGTGGTTTCACATAATTTTGGGGGGGGGAGAACTTGCAGGGAGGTAAGTATGTCTAAAATCAATCACAAGGTACTGTTACTGTAAAGACTGTACAGATCACTGCCTTTGTGGAATAAAAGGTAGAATAGTAATTTGTGTCCTTCAAAACTGTTACCTAGTTTTTTTTTAATTTTAAAAATACATATCATAGTGATTTGATAATACTGTGAAAAAAATCCTAAAAATTAATGTATGTTTATAAATGAATACAAAAAAGATGGCATAACTATATCCAAATTAAACAAATCATTGACTTAGTAACAACAGTATTTCTGGGAAGTGATTACAAGGAAGACATACGGAATCCACACAGATACAAGGTTGAACTAAAGTACAAATAGGTAGCAAGTGTTCTTAAATTGGAGATGATCAGGATATCTAATATTTAACAATGCTTCTCGTGCACAGCAGAAATTTTCCATTCTCAAGGACTAAAAATAATTTAATAGCATAGCTTCTTATGAGAAATCTATTTGAGAATCTAAAAGCTGGTCCAGTTCTCTAAAGTATCTGTTGATCAGAATAGAGTCCATAAACCCAGTAAATGTCAAAATCACATGTTTCAGGTCAAACTACCAAATCCTGGTGGGTTATCCAGTCATTCTTCTAGCACGTTCTACTTAGTATACAATGTGATGCCCGAAACCCAGGGAAGTACTATGACTGTGTTAATCATGTTTTGAAATAGTTGTACAGCTTCCCTTTAACATTATCATACTAATGTCTTTCTCAATGCATCTAATAAATTTACATAGTACTTAAACATATGAAAAATAAAGAAGTTTTTAAAAAGCATTCTTTTCATGTCTCTGCCTAGTTTTTAATGACATAATTCTTATATTAAAATCTTTCTTACTGAAGTTGGAAATTTAACATATATCTGTTCTTTTTAACCCCGAAACAAAGCAACTTAGAGAAGCAGACTATAGGGAAAAGTTTCCTCATCCTTAAATGAAAATACGATCCTCTAAATTTATTCCTAACTTCACAGGTAGGCTTGTTTCTGAAAACAAAGTATTTTGGGGTTTTGTTTTTTTTTAGATTATTGCTACGGTCTTATTAATCCTCATGGAACAAATGCCCAACGTATTAAGCTTAAATTCATGAGTCAAACTGACTTCTTGGTCAATGAAGAAACAGGTGTTCATTTGGTCAGCAACTATTCCTTTTTCTTTTTGAATATAGTTCCTTGCGCTATACAGTAGGACCTTGTTGTTTATCCGGTTAGCAACTATTCTGATTGGTATAAGCACAGCACTCTTCATTAAAATTTTCTGTGATGACAGTAATGTTCTATACCTGTGCTGTCTAACATTGAAGCTACTAGTTACATGTGGCTACTGAGCACCAAATGTGGCTAATGCAACTAAGGAATTTTAAATTTTAGTTCATTTTAATTAACTTATCTTTAAATTGCCACACATGAATAGTAGTTACCATATTATACAGCACAGACTTAGAGTTTTCACCATTTCCCAATTCAAAAATAATGTGCTTTGTGCTCTGTCTTCGAAAGTTCAGTGTATGGTATAATTTCCTTCTGTCTTCTTTGTTCAATAAAACCAATACAAATGATATTATAAAGAGATTTCTGGTAATAAGTCTCATTCTAAAAATTTACATTTTAATTTTCTAAGATATAGTTCCAGATAACTTGAAGAGGTTGACCAATAATGGATGAAATCTGAAAATACTATTCCTGGTCTAGTGTAAGCCAAATCAATTTATGTATAAGGACAATATGTTTCAAGATGACTCAAAAACTACAAATATCAATTTTTATTTTCAGTGAGTTTTAGAAAAGGAACAAATTCAGAATTACATAAAGACAAATTCTTATTGAAATTTTATGAGGTTTTAATGACTGATTTTAAATTACTTTAACCCCGAAATAGTTTATTTTCAAGCAGGTTTACATTTTTTACATTCTAAGTAACATATTAATAAAACAATCTTTACTTATTTTAAAAATTAGAGAGGTACTTAAAATGAAATTATACAAGGACTAAGAATAGCTTCTCTAGTGTAATAGATTTCATACGTATATTACCTTCAGATTGAAACTTTTTTAGTGATATTGGGAGAGGTTTGTCTTTTCCCTGATGAGTCTTTCTTTTGTCTTTTTTATTCATAACCCTTGACTGAGCTGATGCATTTTCAGCATTTTCATATTCCTAAAAAAAATTACCAACAATAATTAAGCTTGGTTTAACACTAGTAAAATCAACTAACCAATGGGCAATATGTTTCTTAAAGTTTTATTTTTTAAAGATAAGAGGCAAATAAGAAAATCAAAACATAGGCTAGCCAAACCATATAAAAAGACACCTGTTTATTTATACACTCAATCTCTTCCCTCTTAAACACTAAAATAAAAATAAAAAGGTATTCCTTGCTCTGTAACTCCTAGTTGCCACCCTCTTCTTCATTTCAGGACCAAACTTAACACAATAATCTACAGTCAATTTCCTTTCTTAACCACACTGAAATCTGGATTCTGCTAGTCTCTGACACTAAAATTAAAGTCAACCTTCTCTTCAATGCCAAACCCAAAGACATTATGTTTTCAAGCATCTCTTGGTTTTCTCAATACACTTCTGACTATTCTTAAGTCTCCTTCACTGGTTTCTCTTTCCCCAACTATATTCTTAAAAATGCAGCCGCTGTTTACCATTATTCCATTCTTAACCCATTCTTCTTATGCTTTATACCTGTTGTTCCTCAAACTCAAAATTTAAAGTTCTACCTGATAACTTGTGTATGTACAGACAACTCAAACAGAATGTTCAATAAACATCTGCAAACTAAATATGTTCACCCTGCCTTCCCTGCTTGATCTTCTAGTAAGTACCTTGCTTAATGCCACCATCATCTACACAACTGTCTAGGCTAGAAACCTCAGTCATCCTTGCTTATTCTTCCTATACACTTCATATGCAAATTAGTCCCTAGGTCTTGTTGAGTTTATCTCCTAAAGATCTCTTAAATCTATTCTCATTTATTCATACCTTCTGTCACTTCCCCTATCTTCTCTAGCTTGACACTGCAACACTCTCTAATTTTAGCCCCTCCATTCATCTTCTACACTGTTATGGCATAAGTTTCTAAAATGAAAACCTGAAATCAATCTGAAAGTTAAAAATATTCAATAGCTCTCTGCCAACAAATGTATAAAACTCAACCTCCTTAGCCTGTACATGAGGTTCTTTATATTCTATTCTGGTAGCAGTATCTCCAGCAACTCTAGGTCCGTAAATTATAGTTTTTCAAAACGCTACTCTTTCATGTGTACATGTCTTATGTACTTGTTACTCCTTCCCTAAGAATGCCTACTTTCTCTTGCCTACTGCTGAACTTCTAATACATTGAGTAAGACTCCACTTTAAAAACGCTTTCGTAAGATATCCTGTCATTTGTGACAACATGGATAGACCTTGAGTACATTATGCTAAGCGAGATAAGTTAGACAGAGGAAGACAAGTACTGTATGATATCACTTATATGTGGAATCTTTAAAAAAAAAAAAGTCAAACCTGTTAAAATAAAATGAGTAAAATGGTGGTTACCAGGGGATGGGGATGGGGATGGGGGTATGGTGTTTTAAGTATACAAACTTATAATGAGTAATAAATAAACCATAGAGATCCAATGTACAATATAATGAATATAGTCAATAATACTATACTACAATGCTGTAATATGATGAATATTGCTTCACTGGCAATCATATTACAATATATAAATGTATCAAAGTAACACACTGTACACCTTAAATTTACAAATTGTAACATTCAAATTTATCAAATAAAAAGAATCCTTTCCTAAAACCCACCCCCATCAAAAGCACAGAAAATTCTTCTATCTTCCTGAATTCCCACTGCACTGAAAACATAAAATCTCTCAATACACTACAATTATGGGTGTGTCTCCTTCCACTGAACTCAACAGCTTGGACCATGTCTTTATCTTTGTCCGTTTACACACGTAAAAACAAGGATTAGTTATTCTTGATAATTCTGGATAAAAGGAATAGGGACATTGAAAATGAAACTAACACATATAGTGTACCAAGTCCAGTCTAACAGCAATCTTCATCCTCTTCCCTTGAGCTATAAATAAATAGCAAACTCATCTACTGTAAATGTTAATTCCTCTCCTCCCTTCCTCTTGAGCAAAGAAGCTAGTGTACATAGTATAAAGGCCCTTAAGCATGACCAGAGGCCATTTATGATCAACCACTGAGTAATCACAAGTTGAATAAACTTTACAGACCAAAAAAAATTCCCAATATATATAAAGGACTAAAATGTTAAATAATATGGAGATGATATAAATGCTCAATTTAAACATAGAAAATGGAAACAAACACTACTTTTTGCACAAATGTCCCTACAGTTACAAGCTGTAGAATGCATTTCAACACACAGCCCAATATCAAAGCTTAGTGATAAATGCTGAATTCACAAGGCCAAATTATCAGAAATGTCCTTCTATTTACTTCAGTTAATTAGCAGTGTATCTCTAGCAGAGGGTCTCTTAATGGATGCCCCTGTACTCACAGTTACTTAAATTTTTAAAATTTAACTATTTTCTATGTTCATTTAAAATAAGTTAAAATAAATCATCTGCTATTAGCCTCATTTCCTCTCTCCCCTTCATCTTGGTTGGAGAAATTTCTTAACTGAACATTCCAAATCACCGGACAAAGCTTAGTGTTTGTGTTTCTGTTATCTCTAAGAACTTGAGGAGAAATCTCATGAAAACTTTATGTTAATTACTTTGTCACAAGGATAAATTTTTAGGACAAACTTTAAAGAACTTTTATACAAAATTCAGGAAGGGTGGTTCTAACTTTTGACCACTTAAACCTAAAACATCTAAATCCATAAATGTGTAAATACCTTTTTGTGTTCTTCATATTCTAATTTACTTAGCAACAATGCCTTCTCAAGATCTGCTTCAAACATTTCAGATGTCAGCTAAAAATAAAAAGAAAGTTTAAGGATAAACAGATAATAGCATTATACAACACGACAATATATACAGGATAAGAAAACAAATACTTCAATAAACAGTCTGGGTTCTCCAAAGTTACCTACCCATGCCAAAGTAGAGAACTCTGTGTTTTATAGAAGATACCAAAGCAAAAACTTACTATTTTGATATTTTTATTTTCTCATTGTCAATTATCTGTTGTATAATACATAATCTTTTTACTGTAACAAAACAAAATCTCACAAAGGAATTGACACTGTAACAGATGTTAAAGATGGTATCTAGTTTTGGACACAGAAAATATAACAGTGATTATTACTCAAAAATATAAGAATATTGAAAACTCAGTAAGCATTATAAAACATACCATTTACTTAATACAGACTAATTCACAGGTATAGAACCTTTAAATAAGGGACCAACTGTCCTGGTATATGCCTGATGTTACAGAAAAATTGTAGTGCATCTTTTTACCGCTATCTTTTTATTCCTTTTGTATGACTTCCCTACCTTTAAACTCCTCTAACACTATAATAAAATGATTCTTTGTGATCTGTATCTTTTGGTTCCTCTTTCTCACCACTCAATCTCACCTTAACTTCTCATAATCTAGCTTCTGCCACCCTCCAATCAAATTACTCTCTAAGAATTACTTTTCCTAATTGCCAAACAGAATTGGTACAGTGGTTGGATGGGGCTTTGGGTTGTCTACCTTGGGGGATAAGGTATATCTGCAGCTGAATAGGATAGCTGCCACATGTAAACATCCTGGATTTGTTTACATGTATGTGTTGACCTATGCATACTGTATAATAAAAGCATAAATTTAGTAGGCATTGCTTGTTTTTGTCTGTCCATAATCCCTTCCTTTATTCCTTTGAATAACTACAATTCAATCCAGTGTCCTAGGATTCTAGCAAGACAGCCAATCACCTAATTTTATATACCACCCACTACCACACCCACACAAATATGTGTATGGTATCACCAACAATAGGATGGGAGCAAAGGACCTAACTCTTTTTTGTTCTCCTAGGAACTAAAATTTGAGAACACAAAGTAAGTGGGGTTCAATCAGCTGATGATAGCCTCTAAAAGTGAGTGTACTAGTTCATGCCTCTGAGCACCCCAGAATTCCTTTATTTCCACCTTTCCCAAGGTCTCATTGTTTAGTTTTTAATTCAAATCTGTGAATCACTCAGTATCCTTTTGTCAAATTATTTTTTGCCAAAGTTATTCAGAATTGTTTCTGTTGTTTAACGATTTAAAAAAAAAACTAAACTAAAACAGAAACCAATTCCAAAAAGAAGTCATCTGTTTCAAAAGGACACCTTAAAAAGTAGAAAAATGTTAACACTGGACACCATGAACTAATAAATCTTTTACTTCTAATCAAAGCATTTCATCCAATCCTATACTAAGACAACAAAAAGAGGGGGGAAAATAGGTTTATCACAGAAAAAAATTAATCTAACTCAGAGAAAAATAGTTAGAATTAAAATGGTAAATAAGGGCATATAGCACTCAAAATTCTGGTTAAGCCCCAAGTAAACTGTACATACTTTTTCTATGGAGTAACTGAAAAGAACTGAAGAATTAATTCAATCCAAATTAGTAACAATCAGGAAAAAGTAACCTTTTTTAAAAGGTTAACCTTTTAAATACTTTATTATATAAATGTATATTAAATAACAATATACAGTTAAAAGGTAAAAAGGAAGTGGATTCATGTTAGTGTTACACAAAAAAGGAAGTTTACATCAATTTCTCCACCAAAACTCAAAGCAATCTGAGTACAAAATACTTCAATATAATTAGAGCATAGCAGTCATTCCAACATAGAGAAAGTAACAAAACTACTTAAGTTTATTCTGAGAAAAGTTGGTTAAATTTACCACTAAGCTTTTAATCCATATTAATGACATTTAACATTTACAGAAAACACATTTAAGATTATTTCCAATATGTCACATATTCTGACTGATATTCCAAAAATAAATTAGTAGGCAGAAGAGGAGACAAAGTTGGGAGTCTTGCAAGATGCGATTATTTTTTTTTCAAACTATCTCAAGTAACTTAGATATTAAGACAGCTGATTCTAAGAAAATGATAAAAACTGAATGAAATGGACCTTTTAAAAGTGAAAAATATGGCTCTCCCAAGCATTTGATTCTAAATACAGCAGTTTAAAGCTTACATTTACCTTTTAATTATTAATAAAAACTAATATACAAGGAAATACAATTAGGCAAAAATGATTTAAATTTCAGTTTAACTCTTTGAAAACTAGGAAAAACTTCCCAAATGTCACCATATGATCGTTTAGCCTATAAGGATTCACAGAGAACCCTCTATGTACTTTGCCTCTAGTCCTTTAAAGTAGCAGCAAAAATTTGGCTTTTGCCCTCAAAGAATTTCTACTCCAGTTGGGAATAAAAAACTAACACACATGACATACAGAAAATAGAGTAAGATATTAAAAGTGCTACAAAAGTTGACAGAAAATAGGTAAACAAGAAATAGAATTCAAAGAAGCATACAGAAAAGAAACTAAGTTGGTCCTTAAAGGAGAGATATAATTTGGATAGGTAGCAAAATGAATGGAAGAATTTTAGGAGGAAAGAGTCACGTGAACAAAAAGTGTGATATTAAGAATATATATATTATGGGATACATGATAAAAGATAAATTCTATGCAATACAAGAGAGATGTGGAAAAAACCCAGGCTTTGGAAGATCACACAGGTGGATAATTTAAATTTCTATTCCACCCATTCTAGCTGTGATCTGGGGCAAGTTATGTAACTTCTGTGAATCTCAGTTTCTTCATAAATAAAAAGGAAATAGAAATATCAACCTTGCAGTGTAGTTTTGAAAATTTTAAGCTACAATATATGTCAAGTACCTAGCACAGTGCCTACCTGGCACAAGAGTTACACACAATAAATTAGAATTCCCCTTCCCTATGCTGGAGAATAGTAGAAAATAAGATTGCTTAGGTAGGGTAAAATTAGGTTCCAGACACTCCCTAAAAATTATGGATTCAGGATAGATGAAAGAGGAAAACTGATAAGAGTAATTTTAAAGAAATAAACTGTCATATTAGAAGAATGAGAACTTAGAATCAATGGGTCTGGCTAAACCACTGTAGCCTCAGCATACAGGAACCTGGACCTGAACATAGCAATGCAGGAAACAAAGAAGGCTATTTCTCACCAAAGAATGACCAAGTTTCAGAACACTGATTAAATATGAAGAATGAATCAAAGATAAGATCTTTTACTCCAGATAACAGGGAGAAAGGTAACACAAGACTACAATATCAGGAAAGAGAAAGAAAACATGATTCCAAATTCCCTAACCATGCCTTAATTAGAGAATTAGTTAATCATAAGACTGCTGTCAATGTAATTAATCAGTACATGTAGAGGTAGAACTGGGAAGGAAAAAAAAAAGAGTCTGGGCCTGAAAGACAGGCACTGGACATGAAAATGCAAATATAACCATGATTTTTAAAAAGTATCTTATATGTTAAGTTTGCAAATTGAGAATTCCTCATCATTTTCTTTGTACTTATGGGAGGAGGAGGAAAGGAAGAAAAAGAGGAAATAGTAGGCACTAAAATGCCTACAGGATTGGAGAAGATACTTACATGTGCCCAAGATGGAGTACTTCAGATCCCCTTCCTCCTGGCTTCCTTCATTGCCTCCTATCCCCATCTAGTAGTAAAACATTTTTTTTCTATTTAAATAAATAAACCTATAGCTCAAGGGTTTATGATCAGTTAAAGAGTATGAAGAACCAACGAAAAATGAGAAGGACAGTAAATATTTTGTAACTAGATTTTTAAAAATTTGTAAATTAAAGTACCATAAAAATTTTACCCACTTTAAATCCAAGCAAAACAAATCCCAAATGAAGAATTAATCTTCATTTCTCAGGGGAACAGGGTTATTGTAAAACAACACACAGCAACATTCTGAGGACATCTAACACTTGCAGCCAAGTGTTTAGCCACAGTAGCAGTAGCGCCTTCTGGTCCTCTAACTCAGTGATTTTCAAAGTGTGGAACATATACCTTCACTAATTTGGAAAGCAGAATCATTTCCCAGAAAATCTTCCAGTAGTCTTATTGAGCATTATGATTTTTTTTTTTTTTTTTTTTTTTTTTTTTGCGGTACGCAGGTCTCTCACTGTTGTGGCCTCTCCCATTGCGGAGCACAGGCTCTGGACACGCAAGCTCAGCGGCCATGGCTCACGGGCCCAGCCGCTCTGCGGCATGTGGGATCTTCCCGGACCGAGGCACAAACCCGTGTCCCCTGCATCAGCAGGTGGACTCTCAACCACTGCACCACCAGGGAAGCCTGAACATTATGATTTTAAAGGTTGTAAATATTCTACAAAAACTGTATCTACGTGTTCATACTAATGATCAGGTTTTGTTAATCTCAATTAATGCATCTTCATATCTTTTGAGTGCTGTTTACATTTTTTAAGTTGTATGCTTTAATTATATCTCAAAGTAATAAAAATGGTTCAATGATTCACTGAAGGATTAAAAGTAGTAATGAAAATAGTAAATAATGCAACTTATAAAAACACATAAATTTTAAAATGAAGAAGACTCTAATACAGTGAATACAGAATATAAATCTGCATGTGTCAGCACAAGAGTGACTGTCACATAAGCAAATGAAAAGGAAAATTATAAATAGAAAATTAACATAGTGAATATTTGAAATTTCAATTTATTGAGTCATCAATCTATTTGTTCCTAGCTTCCTGCTATGAAACATGGTCAGACCAGTGGCCTAAAGACATTATAGTTTTTGTTTCACTTCCAAAGCACAATGACCTGTATGAGTCTTTCCAGAACAGAACAAGTACCAAGTAATGCTTTCCAGAACAAAAGTGATGAATTTTGTTGCTAAAGAAAAAGCCAAAAAAACAAAGAGCACTGCTTATAGTAAAACCAGGTGCAAGTCAAACTATCAACAATAGACTTATTATACCAGCCACAAGGTTAATGAGAAATATCACACTCACAAACAAAAAACAGAACAAACTATTGGCAAAATGCCTTTATCAGATAGATGTACTAGAGGCTACAGTGTGAAAAAACAATTAACTATGCACATGCTAGCAGATATTCAACTTCAGAGTTGGACAAAACCAGTGATATGTGGAGTCTGAATCAATACAACAGGAGTAAGAAATACACAATAAAATTTGATCTATTTATCACTGAATATCCACGAGAAGAGACTTTTCTATTCATTCATTATGTTTGAGCCATGATGTAAAATTTTAAAAAGGTAATACTGGAATCAGTATTATCAATGCACTACCACAAATATAAGAGGTTATACCTGAACAACATCTACACTGAGATTTATTCCCAGGCAACAAGTAATGGTGAACAATATGTCTCTTGATCTTGATTCAATATTTTAAAAAAATGTTAAAAATTCTGAAAACAATCAAAGTCATGGCCTATTCTACTTTTTTTTAAACACCTTTACTGAGATATAATTCACATATTTTATGTATCACATAAAATCTACCCACTTCAAGTGTGAAACGTATACCTCCTTTGATGTATACATCTCTGCAAAGAAATTCTGTATTCTGCTCATCTCCCTTTCAATTTCTCTTACCCAATTTTTCATCTCAGTCTATTATTTCACCTTTTTATATAACATTACCGACACTTTGACTTTTACAAAATGTTCTAGCTCCTTAGTTTTTATTAAATCAAAAAATAGGTGCTGTCTAAAATCAATTTCTCTGTTCCCCGTAGCAAATCTTTTTCAAAGTACACTTTCACTTTGGACATTAAGTACAATGTTCTTCTCCTTTTATGTGGCAGAAACTTTTCTTCAGCTGGCATGAGATCAACTAAGATCCAGTGTTTGCTTCTAAGTAAGTGAGAGTGGATGTTTCTTTACTGTCTATCTTGTTGCTGTTTAATGCCAGCTCTCAGATTTTATGCTGAGGCTTAGCCAATGTAAATTTACATTATCACTTTGATAATTTAGGAGTAGTAAACTCTGTCTTAGCATTTCTCTTTTGTGTTTACAATAAGCAGCCACATAACAGACAGGATTTCTATATCCAGCTTTTTGACTGGCTCAGCCCTCAACACGTGGAGTTTCTCATAGTGTTGTTTCCCTGTGTGAGGGAGAACACCCACCACAACTGTATACCTTCTGCCTAGTACAGTCACTGTCTGGTCCCTACTTTTAAAATCTATTATTCCACACAGTAAAATAGATTCCAGATGGTATACTGTCCATCAGTCCCAAAGCTTGCCCTTATCTCTTCTTCACTTGTCACTGTAATTATCCCAAGAACTACTTTACTTCTCATGACCTTGATTATTTTCCTACAAGTGAGACTTCCAAATAAGGTACCAGGTTTTCCTAAGTGACCCATCAATAGTATATCCAGCAGAAATTCCTCTAAGTTCCTCAGCCTTGGATGATATTTTTATATAGGGTTGGGGCCAAGTTGACTATTTCCTTCTCATAATTACCTGGTCATTTTGGCAGCAATCAATGGCAGCAGGAAGAAGAGCAATCAAATATCTGTGCTTAAGTTCCCCTATTACGTGGCATTTATTTTGGTGCAAAATTGAGTAGTTTTCCTTTATTAATTTTCCAGTGCCTCTTGGGCCACTGGGAGAAATTCTCTCTGGTGAAGACACTAGCAAATTCTATTACTGTCTAAACAAGTAGATCATTACGTTAATAATACTTGTAAACCAGAAAAAAAATTGTTATAATGAATGCTGTAGAAGGAAAAAAGAATCAAATAACCCCTCTAGAATAATACAAGATGATTTATCCAGTTAACCAATGCTCGGAAATATCATTTTTGCACAGCCCTAGTGTAATAACTGATGCTCGTAAAGATGAGCCCGAGGCACTACAAAATTCTATAGAAAATGTTATAATTAACATAGTTTATGTTAAGAGCAGAGTTTAGCATAGTCTACTTATTTATTGGCTGCGTTGGGTCTCTGTTGCTGCACACAGACTTTCTCTAGTTGTGGCGAGCAGGGGCTACTCTTCATTGCAGTGTGCGGGCTTCTCATTGCGGTGGCTCCTCTTGTTGTGGAGCACAGGCTCTAGGCATGTGGGCTTCAGTAGTTGTGGCACGCAGCCTCAGTAGTTGTGGCTCATGGGCTCTAGAGCACAGGCTCAGTAGTTGTGGCACACGGGCTTAATTGCTCCACAGCATGTGGGATCTTCCTGGACCAGGGATCGAACCCGTGTCCCCTGAATTGGCAGGCAGTCTTAATCACTGCACCACCAGGGAAGTCCCTAGTCTAATTCTTTTAAAACTGGTAACCCAAGCATGATAGGTATAGCCACTCCATTAAGCCAAACATCTGCTAAAACAATACCTATTCCCAACAGATCAAATGGCAGTTTAACAGATAAGAAAATAACTATTCATTTCCCATACATACAGCACCTCCTAGAGTACACTCCAGGCTTAGTGTGTTATTTCCCTGGATACCACACACACAAAAAGAAATTGATTGGTTTTATTAAATTATCTCTTTGATTTGGTTATTAATGACATTTATTTAATAGAGGCATAAAAGAACAAAACATCGTGTAAATAGGCTAAAAAAAACAAACGTCATAAACTATTTTACAAGGTTGAAAAGGAAAAGTTTCCCCTCAAAGTCTTTCTTTCTTTAAGTAAAACTGTCACTGAGTATTTTTTTTTAACATCTTTATTGGAGTATAATTGCTTTACAATGGTGTGTTAGTTTCTGCTTTATAACAAAGTGAATCAGCTATACATATACATATATCCCCATATGTCCTTCCTCTTGCGTCTCCCTCCCACCTTCCCTATCCCACCCCTCTAGGTGGACACAAAGCATCGAGCTGATCTCTCTGTGCTATGCACTGCTTCCCACTAGCTATCTATTTTACATTTGGTAGTGTATATCTGTCCATGCCACTCTCTCACTTAGTCCCAGCTTACCCTTCCCCCTCCCCATATCCTCAAGTACATTCTCTACGTCTGTGTCTTTATTCCTGTCCTGCCTCTAGGTTCTTCAGAACCATTTTTTTTTTTGATTCCATATATATGTGTGAGCATACGGTATTTGTTTTTCTCTTTCTGACTTACTTCACTCTGCGTGAGCCTCTAGGTCCATTCACCTCACTACAAATAACTCAAGTTTTTTATGGCTGAGTAATATTCCATTGTATATATGTGCCACATCTTTGTCCATTCATCGGTCGATGGACACTTAGGTTGCTTCCATGTCCTGGCTATTGTAAATAGAGCTGCAATGAACATTGTGGTACATGACTCCTTTTGAATTATGGTTTTCTCAGGGTATATGCCCAGCAGTGGGATTGCTGGGTCGTATGGTAGTTCTATTTTTAGTTTTTAAGGAACCTCCATACTGTTCTCCATAGTGGCTATATCAATTTACATTCCCACCAACAGTGCAAGAGGGTCCCCTTTTCTCTACACCCTCTCCAGCATTTATTGTTTGTAGATATTTTGACTGGTGTGAGGTGATACCTCATTGTAGTTTTGATTTGCACTTCTCTAATGATTTCACTGAGTATTTTTAATAAGAGACCTCTGGTCTTACAAATGTGATTTTTTTACTTGAAATAATTTAATCCTGTTTTTCTCCCTTCCCTATCTCTCCCTCATTTGTAAAAAGGCAGATGAATTTAAAACTCAGAAAATAACTGCTTGAAATTGCCAAAACTAACAAATATAATATGTGTCAATCTGCTTTCCTAGTAGATAAAAACCAGAACCTCTTATAAAAAGTAGCAAACACATGGGAGTTAATCCAATATAAAATGCTCCTCAGAACAGTGGTGTCATGGTCAGATGCACTGCTATCTTAAAAATGCAAAAATGCACTGAAAACCAAAGCAAAACAATTTGATTTACTTAGTTGTACCTGCTCATCTCTTTGTCTCCACTCTTGCCAATTTTCTTCCCGTGAATCCTTCTGTACTGGGTTTGGTAATGATAGCTCATGCTGAGCATTACAAATGCCATGGGAGGATTTCTGGGGAATTTTCTTAAAAGCAAGATTCCTGAGCTACGAAACAAACAAAAAATTAAATTCAGTTTACCAATCCTGAGATACAAACGATTATTTTGGAAGTTAAGAAATCAATATTTTTATACTTCTAAATACTCATTATGCTAACTCACAAAGTCACTATTTGAATTTTTTGTAGTCTTTGTAGAATGCTAATTTCACCAGCATTTGAGATAATTTTGGTGGATTTCTCGATGAAATGATTAATAAGTGAGAATGGATTATACTCTACTATACCACCATTTTAATGAGTCTGCTTTACTAAAGGGAAGTTTATAGGAGTAGAGAACAGGATAACAAGTATGCTTTTAAAATGCAAAACAATAGCGTTCAATAAGATTAAAGTTTAATAGCTTATAAATTTAAAAGTTTAAATAGTGAGAGAAGATAGCTTAAGGAACTCTAACAACTATTTTGCTAGTCCTGAAAAATACAGGGCCTAGTCCACAAAGTAACATAATGAACTAAAACTGTACTGGCCAAGCCACTCCCAACAATAAGAAAAATCTTAGTCACAGAGGTTGAAACAGGGAGAAAAATACTGAGAGGTTACTATGGATTAAAATGTATTCTCTCAAAACATATGTTGTAGGCCTAACCCTTGCTCTCTGTGAATGTGACCTTATTTGGAAATAGGATCTTTGCAAATATAATCAAGTTAAGATTAAGGTTATACTGAATTAGGGTGGGCCCTAATCCAATGAAGGGTATAGACAAAGATACACAAAGAGAACACCATGTAACAGAAGAGGCAGACTGGAAAGATGCAGCCACTAGCCAAGGAACATCAAGGACTGACAGCTACCATAAGAAACTAGGATGAGGCAAGGAGGGAGTCTACTCAGTCTCAGAGAGCGCCTGGCCCCGCTGACACCATGGTTAGAACTTCCAGCCTCTAGAACTGTTAAGAGAATAAATTTCTGTTGTTTTAAGCCACCTGGTTTGTGGTACTTTGTTACAGCAGCCCTAGGAAACCAATGAAGAGGCTTTAAATCAAGGATCAGCAATTTAACTGATAATCAATAGACTGTTCTGCAAGAGTGATGAGATACAAACATCACTTTAAGCAGCTGTTTTCTGCTGTGGAAAAGACAGAGTAGAGGGGATGCTGCTAGAGACAAAGCCATGGCAGGTACACTACTGATTTATTACAGAAAGTAGACTGACAGAACTATAGCTGTGGAAGTGGGAAGGGAGGATCCTCAGGCTCATTCTCAGTAATGTAATGTAAACCCCACTATTACCTTATTTTTTGTTCCCCACATCTAATACCAAAAAGAAAATGGGGGCTTCCCTGGTGGTGCAGTGGTTGAGAGTCCGCCTGCCGATGCAGGGGACTCAGGTTCGTGCCCCGGTCTGGGAAGATCCCACATGCCGCGGAGCGGCTGGGCCCGTGAGCCATGGCCGCTGAGCCTGCGCGTCCAGAGCCTGTGCTCCACAACGGGAGAGGCCACAACAGTGGGAGGCCCGCGTACCGCAAAAAAAAAAGAAAATGGTGGGCAATCAAAAGTTCTGTAAGACTGGACTTCTGAAAGGTTGTATGGTGAGAAAAATGTCTTTTAAAGTGACTCTCTGTGTGGCAGCATTTTAAAGAGATACTTAGAAAGCAATGGTGATGGAAATAAATTGAAAAGGCTTTTTCTAAGTCTTGGGATATTATAAAATGAATATAGGAGGAAAAAAACACTTTTACTACTTCTCTCATTAAGTGATATTGAGAAAAGTCCTTAATATCTAACTGCTTCTTCTGTTAAAACACAGACAGACACAGACTAGAGGTGTTTTTCAATGTTTCTTTTAAAAATAAATGGGCGCATTAAATGTTGGTCACGTAACTCATGCTAGGCATGTCTAGGGGAGAAGGGCCTGTTTAGTACCCTTAAGAAACAGATGACCATCAAATGCATAAATGTTCAAGGTTAGTCATAGGCTTATTGTCTAGTCATAGGATTACTGTCTATAACAGTAAAAAAAAAAAAAAAAGGAAACAACCTAAATGTTTATCACAACAATCTGATTAAGTAAACTATGACAAAGCCACATAATTTTAAATAATGTGGATAAAATAATGTAGATCTTTATTTACTCATGGAAGCCTGCTCATGCTAATTTTTAAAAAGCCAGTTATGAAAGTCTATTATATAGTCTCATTTTCATTTAAGTAAAATATGAATGTATATATGAATGTATCTATATAGTCAAGTAAACTTATATATGTATACAGAAAACACATACCAAAATATTAATTTCTTATATCTCTAGTTATATTTACAAATGACCTTTGTTTCCTTTTAAGACTTTGTTTTTCAGAAACGTTTTGGAATGAGCACATAAGCTTCCGTAGACAAAAAAAAAAAGGCAATTTAAAATATGTTCATTACATCTGACTTCAAATACACACAAATTTATATCCATTCATTCAAGTCATATTTACCAAGTACCTATGGACCAGGAACTGTGGATACATAGGTCAACAAGATAGTATCTACCCTCATGATGCATACAACCTACTGGGAAAGCAGACATGAATAATTATAATTGCTACCTCATTTGCTTCACTCTGTTGCTGTTCCTTCTTTTTTCTTCTTTTCTCTCTTTTCTTCTCATTTGTAGTTGATTTATTTGTTTGAGACTTTCCAGTATTCCGACCTTTGCCTTTTCCAGGCTCAGAATCAGAACCACTGCCACTATCCACTTGCAACAAGGCAAAACGAGAAGCAGTAGTGGGAACAGAACTAAGTACTGCTGAGGCCATTGTAAGGATTTTTCTTTTAAAATACTTCTGTCAAGAATAATTCCTGTGGGAAGGGAGAAAGGAGGAAGATGAATAAACACAGTAGAATTTGTTTCAGATTTTAGAACAAATATATATATATACACACACACACACATACACTTCTCCTGACACTGAATTTAGTTAACAGTTGGATTCGTACACACAGTTCTACTGGTAGAAACATACTTTTTAAACTTAAGTAAACAACGTAAGATTGTATAATATAAAAAAGAAAAATGATATACTGAGATTTCACAATTATTGCAAGAATACCACCAATACAATGTATTGATTTTCCATATACAGTTTCCAAAAATTAATGATTTTCCTCTCTTTTTTTTTTTTTTTTGCAGTACGTGGGCCTCTCACTGTTGTGGCCTCTCCCGTTGAGGAGCACAGGCTCCGGACGCGCAGGCTCAGCGGCCATGGTTCACGGGCCCAGCCGCTCCGCGGTATGTGGGATCTTCCTGGACCGGGGTACGAACCCGTGCCCCCTGCATCGGCAGGTGGACTCTCAACCACTGCGCCACCAGGGAAGCCCTTTCCTCTTTCTTTTAAATACACTGCTGTATATTTACATAATTATGGAGAATATCCTAATATATACGTATATATGAAGAATATCCTAAATCTGATTAATATATACGTATTTATGGAGAACATCCTAAATCAATATGGTTTACAATGGAAGAGTAAGAATATCATTTTTCACCGCACACAGAGACCATTGGTCCAACTACATGCTTATCCCCAACTTCCAAGACAGGAAAAAAGGAGTAGGAAACAAAGAACATCCTTACCGTGTACAAATTCTGCTTGAGTTTGATTCTAGAGAAGTGACAGCAAAATAGAGAACTTAAATTCTCTCAACCAAAGGAAACTTTTCAAAATCACCTTCCACCATTATCTTTTAGTTCACTAGTCTCAGTGCCCCCTACCTCTCTTAGCTTTTTTTTCTTTTATTGAAGTATAGTTAATTTACAATGTTGTGTTAGTTTCAAGTGTACAGCAAAGTGATTCAGTTATTTATATATATATACACATATATATTCTTTTTCAGATTCTTTTCCATCATAGGTTATTACAAAACAGTGATTATAGTTCCCTCTGCTATACAGCAGGTGCTTGTTGTTTACCTATTTTATATATAGTAGTGTGTATATGTTAATCCCAAACTCCTAATTTATCTCCCCCCACTATCCCCCCTTGGTAAGTGTAAGTTTGTTTTCTATGTCTGTGAATCTATTTGTTTTGTAAATAAGTTTATTTGTATCATTTTTTTAGATTCCACATATGTGATATCATATGATACTTGAGTTTCTCTGATTTACTTCACTTAATATGATCATATGTAGGTCCATCCATGTTGCTGCAAATGGCATTATTTCATTCTTTTTATGGCTGAGTAATATTCCATTGTATGTATATACATCTTCTTTAACCATTCATCTGTCGATATTTAGGTTGCTTCCATGTTTTGGTTATTGTAAATAGCGCTGATACGAACATTGGGTTGCATGTATCTTTTTGAATTAGAGTTTTCTCCAGATATACGCCTAGGAGTGGGATTGCTGAATCATATGGCAACTCTATTTTTAGTTTTTTCAGGAGCCTCCATACTGTTCTCCATAGCGGCTGCCCCAATTTACATTCCCACCAACAGTGCAGGAGGGTTCCCTTTTCTCCACAGCCTCCCCAGCATTTATCATTTGTACTTTTTAATGATGGCCATTCTGACTGGTGTGAGGTGATACCTCACTGTAGTTTAGATTTGCATTTCCCTAATAGTTAGCAATACTGAGCATCTTTATGAGCCTGTTGGCCATGTGTATGTCTTCTTTGAAGAAATGTCTATTTAGGCCTTCTGCCTATTTTTTGATTGGGTTTTTTTTTTATGTTAAGCTATATGAGCTGTTTGTATATTTTGGAAATTAATCCCTTGTTGGTACCTTTCAGCTTTTTAAGAGCCTTTTAAACTTAAGACAGGATTGCAAAGGTCCTCTAGTAAAATATATGTACATAAAAAACTGAATCACTTTGCTGTACACCAGAAACTAACACAACATTGTAAATCAACTATACACCAATTAAAAAAAACTTTTTACAAAAAAGGTCCTCTAGTAATATCTGACCCAAATCCTTTTTTACAGATGAGGCAACTGGTACTTAGACTGGTTAGGTCATTCTGCAAGTTACTGGCAAAGTCAGGACCTGAAACTAGATTTGCTGAACCTTACTCTGCAATTTCTAAGTAAGCAGCCTTGTAACTACTAGAAGACTAAGTACTCTCTCAATTCAAAAGAAACAGATTCTCTTAATAAGTTGTGAAACTGAGAAACTTGTTTATTTTGAAATGTATTGAGTACATAACTGAATAAACTATTAAGTTTTTTTAAAAAAAGGAACACTCCAAGTACCTAGCACTAAGATTAACAAAATGTTAACCCACCCCATGCCTCTCCCCAATAGCAACCCCCCAACTCCCACTCTGTCCAGAGATAATTATTATTCTGATTTGTTACTTATTACTTTGTTTTTCTTTATAGTTTTATCATGTCCGTCTTGAGCCACAGCGCTCATATCTGAACTAGCTACTGTTATTTCCACAATATCCTACTGTTTACACAGGTCCACCCTATTCATTGTGGGAAGGGACTGTGTGAAAGTGTGAATACTAAGAGGTGAGGATCACTGAGGTCCATTTTGAAAGCTAACCACACACTACAGTTTGCATGTTTTCAGGAGGGAACAAAAATGAGAAGCATACGTTCAATCTTCCATCTTAACCTAAGAATCTAGAAAATTATTTGGAAACCTTTCAATTTTTTGTTAAACAATGAAAAAAATCAAAAGAAGAACTGAGATTTGAAGATGTCATCTAATAGTTATGAAATCAAAGTATTTTTATCACAATACCACATTCATACCTACTGCTCCTATGTTCAGAAGCATACAGATTAAGATAAAATACCACAACATACAGAGATGACATCACACCATTAAAATTATGACGTATTTTTAGGCTTAAATCTTTCCCACAGACATGAGAATTAAGGCTTTGTAAGTTACTATAAGGAAGAAAATATTACAAAATGAAAAGGAAATTCCAGACTCAAAAATATTAAGGAAAACATTAATTCTGCTTCAACTTCAACATGCCATGTTAAAATCCTGTAAGTTTTAGTAGCTTTGACCACTTTAGGTACACTAATCCTACACAGTTGTTCTACAACTACTGTATTTAATTTTAACTGTCGCAACTATAAATTGCATATGATAGCTGTTCACAAATATTCACCGCCCCTCCCTGAAAGAGAATTGCGTATCACTCTCATGTTGAATGCAGGCTGGCCATGTGACTACCAGTGAAATATAAGCTTTAAAAAGCTTTAAAAGCCAGAACATGGTTCACCGTGTTCTCTTTTCTCTGCTTCTGTTATTGTGGAAGTGTATGCTGAGATGAAGCCTCCTAGAGTCAAGTCTGATGGAGTCTAAAACTAC
Organism: Lagenorhynchus albirostris; assembly: GCF_949774975.1. Classification (NCBI taxonomy): domain Eukaryota; kingdom Metazoa; phylum Chordata; class Mammalia; order Artiodactyla; family Delphinidae; genus Lagenorhynchus; species Lagenorhynchus albirostris. The sequence continues at coordinate 82,309,469 of NC_083101.1, forward strand.
AATGAACAAAATCTCCTTACTAACCTGTAATGGATATGTAGCTTGAGCAAGAAAGCAACTTTGCTGCTTTAAGCTGCTGAGGTTTTCGGGTTGCTACTGCAATATAATCTAACCTTATCATCACTGATAGCTTACACAAATACATTTCCTCTCCATTTCAGGACTGATATCAAAACTGTGAATTTCATATTTGGATTGTTCTGCATGAGTGAAATGTTCACAGGTGTTCTAAATCTCTCTCCAAAGCTCACAGAAATTTTTTTTCTTTGAAATGAAAAGAAAAAAGTTTTTAGGCATTGAGAATTTGTGGTTGAGCAGTCGGCCACTGAAGAGTCAGAGACCTAAAGATTATACCTAACAATGCATAAGGAAAACACCAATCTATCTGAAACCCTAGAATCACAGTAGAGACTATCTCTTATACAGTGGACACACACAACAAGCAATAAATATTTCCTGAATGAATGAAAAGAATAAAAGAAAGACAAAATGAAAAGAAAGCGTCAGAACAAATACTGTTAACTGAGAAAAGAATCAGTGATAAACACTCAAATAATTATTTTTCTGAGGCAGCTACCTATGCTACATCTTAGCAACCCATGTGTTAAAATACTTTCTCTAACTAATGAAAGGGTAAATGGAAAGGGTAAATGCTCACCTCCAATGATCCCTTGTTCGGTAAGGGGTACAGGTAGAATAGGAGAGTGGTAGCCACCTGCACTATACTCTACATAATAGTAAATACTAAAGGCCAAAAATAGCTCTACTCAGCAGCTGAGGGAGTAAGGAGATGGGACAACTGGAAGGGCTCATCATCTGTACTCAAGCTGTACTTAAAAAAAAAAAAAAAGTAATAAACAGCCAACACATCAACTACCTCATTAGCCATGAGAGAAATCTGTATACTATGCCAAAAATCTATATACCATACACTAACCAGTACTTCAGAGGTGGAAGAGGGGGGGAAATGTAAATTTTAAATGAAAGAAGGGAATAAAAATATAAAAATAATCCCCAATTTGTAAATATGTGTATTATTTATTTACATACCAAAAGGAGGAAATGCATGGGACTACTCCTTTTCCTTTCTATAGTTTTCACTATTTCCCCAAATATTCTGTAACGACCATATTCCTTCTATAAGAAAAAACTCTCATCGTGAAAAGGAAAAATGGTCATCTATACCCAAATTCAAAAAAGAAAAACATAATGTAATCAAAGCAATATTGATTTTTCTGCCCTGTGTCAAAACTTAAAAAGGGCAACTACAGGTCAGAATTAACAATGACATGCCTCAGGTTCTTTTATGTTAGTGATTGAGAAGATAAATGACACAAAGCAATTGTCAAAGACTGATTATGGTGCATGTTTTTAAGAGAACACTGCCTTCATTAACAGATTTTTCAGAATTTGCAAAAAGATAATCATGTTATACAATCCAGGAATTCATTTGTAACTGCTTTAAAACCTTGAAGAGAAAAAGAGATAAATAAGCAGACCACAAAAACATGAGACTTTTAAAGATACTATTTCAGGGAAAGGCTAGGGTCAGTATTCTTGTGAGGCTACGGTTAGAGGTCTTGTGTCCTAAACTTCTGCATCTCCACCTACGGTCATACCTAAGAGATACTTGGATAAATAGATTCAGAGTTCTTCTCCCTCCCCCTGTTATTTTCCCTTTCTTTATGCATCACATGGTCTTTAAAATCCAGATACCTGAGTATATATAAATGCTCATTTATAAACATACACTTAAATAACAAGGACATAATTAAGATACACAAAACAAAAATACAGTGGACATCCACTAAGCTACCTACATTGGTCAGTCTATGAGTGCAGTGGCTAGTGCTCTATGTTAAACAGTTACAAATTACTAAAATACTACACAAATTACGTTTTTAGTCCAGAAATTTAATGATTATTTTCTATGTTTCTCCCTCTTCCCTTTGAGTCTCCTTTTATTTTATTTATTTATTTATTTATATATTGGCCACACCCCGCAGCATATGGGATCTTAGTTCCCCAACCAGGGATCAAACCTGCAGAGTCTTAACCACTGGACCACCAGGGAAATCCTGAGTCTCCTTTTAAAAAATAATTTAAAGGCTAATTTAAGTAGTTGAAGGAAGACAAAAGAAAATTTGAAAGATAATTTGAAAACAAATGTTTCAGGTCAAATGCATAAGAAACAAATAAGTTTACAAATATGCAGGCAGCTCATCACATATAAGTGCAACATTCTATAATTTCTTAATGAATCTATTAGTAAAAACTATTAATTCCTCTATACTTAAAATCGCAGCAAAATCAAATTATAGTGAAGTCTCCACTTTATATATACTCAATACTAGAAAAGCCAATTACTTATTAAATATTAGAGCATATGTTAGGGCTTTCTATAGCAACTGTCCTTCCTCAGATTTTGTACTCCAGCAAAACAAACTACTTAAAATTTCCTGACCACACATTTAGTTTTACTTGCTCAAATCTTTTTGCTGTGCCTTTTGCCTAAAATGCCCTCCATCTCTTCCACTTACAACTTGTATTTGTTCCTTAAAATCCTGCTCAGATGCTAGGATCTCTATAACGCTTTCTCTGACCTGCCTGTTTAATCATTCCCTCCTTTGTAATATTTCTGTAGTTTATATTTACTTTTATTACTGAATAGATTTAATTAAAATTATCTGTTTACTGTTGTGCCTAGCCCCTTATAATCCTGATTTCAACATTCTGAAAGGCAAGAGCTTCTTCTTTCCACCCCTAACAAAACCACAGGACCTGGCACACAGAAGATACATTTATTGAATTTGTTTTTTTAAAAAATATTTACATTCCCCAAGTACACAGCTATCTATGCATTCAAAGACAAGCTCTAAAATAGAATGGAGCTAAAGAAAATGCAAAGTGCACTAGAGATAATCCTCAATTCCCAGAATGCAAATGTGAGTTAACAGTGATTATTAGCAGTTCAAAGTTGCTTCATTATAAGGGCCATTCTACTAACTGATTATCACCACAACTAATTTTGTTTAGGAAACATATTTGTTTAGGAAACACAACTGGTTTCAAAGTATTGATTAAAAAGAACTAGGATACATGAGGAGCTTAAGTAAACTACTTTTTTAAATGAATAGCCTAAACTGCAAGCAGAAGGATTTATAAACAGCTGATCCTCTTGGGCTCCTCTACTAAGGTTCTGAGGACCAGTGCCACTATGATGTAATCCCTTTAGACTATGATCTCTCTAAGGTCAAGAAAGATGGTAGGAGTAGCCATACCTCAGGTCCAGGGAACCACAATTAGGGCACTTCAAAACTGGTATATGTATAAGCTCCTCAATCAAGACCAAATATATCCCTTTTATAAAATGTAATGATAGTCATCTTCTATTAACACTATTGACCAGTAAGCCTGATGAAAAAAGAAGTGAATACCATGTAGATACCAACTAGTGTGGTCTCACTGAAATGTAGCTTAGATTAAAAAAAAACAAAAACCATAAAATGAAATGGCATTGAGTATGAATGACTTAATACCTGGTGAAATTTTTTATCATATTATTTCACGTCTGTTCCTCAAATAACACAACTACACAATATCTTTCACTTTGGCTTCTTATAAAGTAAGGTTCACAACCAGTAAGTGCCAAGAGCATACCAAAACTTTGCTCGCAACAAACTTAACGCAAACAAACCATATAAACTTAATGGGTATGCCCTAAATTCCATTTTTTTTCTTCATAGTTAAATACTGCCTCCCATCTCCAATCTGCATCACCTAATTTCTGTGGGTTGAAAAACCTAGGCAAAAAGTACAAGCAGGTACCGGTTGAGGACCTAAGGGATTCGCCTATAAATAAAGCACATGTATTTTCATTTGCCCCAGTGATCTCTTGGTCAACTTCTGGGTTCTTCACTCTTAAAGAGTGAAGCCACCTGATTATCTTATAGATAAGTTTGTTGTAACCATTTATGACAATATCTTCCATTAATTAGGATTTGACTGATGAGAACTTAAGTGTTATGAACCTGTTGAGAAAAAAAAATCTAAGTTTCCACAGATTAAAGATTTAAAAAATTTTTAATTGCCACAAAGTTCAATATTCTTATGGCTGCAAGTCAAATTTGTTAAACTGATGATTCAGGTTACAATCACAAGCACGTTTACTACGTAAAGAAATAGTAATGAACAGTGCAGAGAAAATTTCACTGGCTTTTCAGTAGAGGAAAGACGATCTTTCATTAGTGCTTCTAATGAAAGCCATAGCACCTACTCAATTGTAGAATCTAGCTAAGGTAAGAATGAAAAATCTAAAACAAGGCGGAGAGAAAAGACAATTTAATAAGTCATTTTTTATCACTGTTCAATATCTACCAAGCACCCTAAGTGCTAGAGATGACAAAAATTCTGGAAGAGTGCTTGTTCCAAACAATAACTACAAAAAACAAACAAAATTCAAAACCCTTCTCCCTTTTACTCTTCAATAGTTAGCGGAGAGGAGGAGAAGCACTTTACTCAAAAAGTAATTCACTATACCTCATTCACGAATGAAAGCCAAATTTCACCCACAGGCTGTTAACCAATGCTCCAAAACTTATTCGCGCAAAGTACATACAGAAGGAAACAGGGCTGGGCGAGACCTAACTCGGGCAGAGAAGCGGCTTCAAAACCTGAAAGGGAGAAAACAGCGAGTCAGGTCGAAGCTCCAGAAATTTCCGAGCGCCTGGCTCCCCGGGCGGGAGCGCGATGCCCGCGGCGGGGAGGGGGCGGCGGCACCTGTCACTCGACGGCCCGGAGACCGCGGTCGACCCCGGCCCCGGCCCCCGCGGGGTCTCGGGAGCCGCAGGCACCGCCCGGGCGCCTGGGCCTGAGGTCGGCGTGGGTCTCTCTCCGCCGCCCCCGAGACCAGAGCCTAGCGTCGGGGCCGCGGCCCTTCCCAAGGAGCGGCCCTCCCGCGCACTCTGCCCAGCGGCTCCGGACAGCGGGGCCCATCGCCTCAGGCCGAGTCCCCAACTGCCGAGACTGGGGCGCACGGAGCAGCGCGGCCGAGCCGCCACCACCGCCTCAGGGGCCCCGGAGCGGTCCCCCGCGAGGCGGCCCGCCCTCCGCGTACTCACCGGGCCTCCCTGGCCGCCGGCACGGCCCTCCTCTCCCTCCTCCCCCCGCCGCCGCCGCCGCTCCGCGGCTCCTGGGGCGGCCGCACTGGGCGTTGGGACTGCGCTGGGTCAAGTGTCGGGGGGCAGGGGCGGGCTCGCTCCGGGCGGGGGTCGCACGGTGGACCCGCGAGCGGGCGCGGAGCACTAACGGGCCCCGGGGCGCCGGGCCGGGCGGACCGCGGCGGGGAGCGCGGCTGCGGGCTGCGGTGAGGGGCGGGGAAAACGCGGCCGCGAGCCGAGGGCGGGAGGGAAGTCTCGGCGGAGGGGGCGGCTTGAGAGCCGCGGGGCGGAGCGGGGGAGGGGCCTGACGCGCCCGCCGCCGCGCGCGGGGGTTTGTTTATTTTCTAGGTTGGTTGCTGCGCTGTCGCGTGGGTAGGGGTTCGCGGCTGACGTGAGCGCCCGGAGTTGGGGGAAAGGACCAGACCCACCTGCTGGAGAAGGGGAGCTACGGGGGCCGGGCAGGGTCCAAACGTCTCACGTAGGCGGCGGCGCCGCGGTCTTCGGGGTTACCGGGAAGAGAAGGGCTTACCCGGGGTAGGTGGAAGGACGGAGGCCTCCCGAGAGAATAGGACTCCAGGCTATTTCTCCGCAGTTCGGCGGCTTCACCTGAATCGCGGAGAGCAGTTAGAGAGCCCTGCAGTGGAAAAGGGCCAGTGGAACGTGGGGGCCCGAATTCCCAGCCCCTCCGGGCTCGACCTCCAGTTAGTGAAGTAGGGTTGGTCCTGCAAACAAGATTTGAATAGAAAGACTGCATCATTTCTCTGTAAGGAAAATAATGAACATTGCTCAGTTCTCTGTAGAGTTACAGCACTTTCACGTTACCTCCCTTCGTGCTCCATCAGGTAGTAGGATTCTCATTTTGCAAGCCAAGTTAAGTGACTTACCCAAAGCCTCACATCTAATAAACGGCACAGCCGGAACACAGCTGTCCTGACTTCAAATTCTGTGCTGCTTACCGTTGTGTCACATTATCTTCCTAAATCACTTTGTTTCAACTAATAGTAGACGCCCCCATAGGTAAGACGCTGCAGGGTTACAGAGGGGAGTTAAAGCTGTTATCCTTGCCTTCAAAATAAGAAATAAAACAAGGATAAAACAGTTAAAAGACAAACCATGACAGATGCCATGTGAAAAATACAGAGTACTGCAGAATATCAGAGAACTGCTCAGACCTGTCTGGGGAATCAGGAAAGAAAGGCAATAAGGAGGAGAAGGCATTTGGGATTGACCTTGAAGGAGATGGGGATGGTTTTACAGCAAGAAGAGACAGCATGAGAACATATATGAAAGTGAATCAATGGAAGTTGTGTTCAGGAAAAGCAAATGGTAAGGCTCTAGGGCATGTTGAGAAGTGGCAGACACAGAGGAGAATGGGGCCTGGGATGCCAAGTGGAAGAATTTGTATTCAAATCATTACTTAGTTTTTGTGGTTTAAAAGTTTGGGGGTTTAAAAACCTTGCTTTTCTTTGATCTCTCTGTGAATGGATACAGAAATGAGAGGTGGGAAAATGGTCAGATAGACTTGCCATAGGCCAGGTAAAAGGTAATGATAAATCTGAACTAAAGGTAAGGCAGGAGGAATTTAAAAGAGCTTGGCTAAAAGATGATGTGGAAGCAGAATCTACAGAATTTGGCATTTGATTAATTGGTTTTCCAGTAAGAGGGGATGGCTTGAGAACATACATGAAGGAGGAAGAGAAAAATAAAAGGTAATGGAGGTTTTGAGTTTGGAGATAATTATAGAAGATAGAAAAAAGACAATTAGAGATAGGAATAGGAACTTCTTGAGAGATCAATTTAGACTTGGACATTTTAAGCGTTTGAAAGATTGTTGAGACAGCCAGATAGAGGTGGACACTGAGAAGTTAGATGTAAAGGTTTTGAAGTAAGGGTAAGAGGGTTGAACTAGAAAATAGATTGGGAAGTTATCAGCCTAGCAGTGATATCACTGTGAGAGAAAAAAAGAAAACAAAGGGCAGAATCTTGGAGAACATCTTCTTTAGAACCTTGCTACTCAAAGCATGGTCAGTGGCCCAGCCACACTGGCCCAGCATCACCAGGGGGTTTGTTGGAAAGGTGGAATCTCAGCCCTCCCCACCCCAGACCTGCTGAATCAGGTCTTCAGTTTAACAAGAACCCCAAGTGATTTGTATCACATTAAAGTTTAAGAAGCTCAGACCTAGATGAGAAAAGCCAACAAATAAAGAAGGGATCTAACCTAGATAGAGAAGCCAGCAAAGAAAGAGAGGAGGAAGTGGGAGGAGAACCAGAGAAACACAGAATCACCAAAGCAAGATACACTGGAGTTTCACAAAGACAGGGGCAGGAAGGAGAGTTGATCACAATATCCAAAACCACAGAGGTCAAAAAGTGCAAGGAAAGAAGGTATGTTTGAACTTTGTGATTAGGTGGTGTGGTCATTATGACCATGTTGTTCTAACTGAAAGCTTGGAAACTGCCCCTTTGTGATTGGGGACAGCCTAGAAATATAATCCCTCCAGTCCCCACATATATGGGACATATTAAAGTAGGCTTGTGGATTTCATAGTGGGACAAAGTAGAAGTTCTTTTCTAGTTGCTTCTATCTTCTCAGTGAAGTAAGAAACAAGATCATTTTGGGAGACTGCTAATTGTCCATCACAATGTATTCTCTCTTTCTTCCTGACCACAGAGACTATTTTTCTCAGCCTTTCTTTCAGTTGGGTATGGTCAAATGTGAAGTTATTGCTACTGGAATGTGAGCAGAGATGATGTCGGCCTCTGCCAGACTAGTGTGCCTCCTTCATGCATTTTTCCTTCCTGCCAGCTGGATTATGCAGATGACTACAAGTCCCTGGAGTTGGCAGAACCACAAGAAAGAACGTGCAGGGATGAAGGAGAGCTGCCCATTGACCTGGAACACCCACTCTGGATTATTTTGTGAGCAAGGTATAAATTTCTATTGAGTGGGAGCCATAACATTTTTGTTTGTTATAACAGTTTAGCCTACATGGCTCATGTAGTTATTAACTGAAAGTAATGAGGGGGGAGTTAGCAGGGGAGGGAGAGAAGAAGAGAGATGAAACACTAGTCTGTCAGTGTGGGAGAGGGAATTGATGAGGGAAACACGGTAAGGTTTCCAGGCACTAATAACGCCCACCTGAGTGAGTGGCCATGAATTTATAGTGAGACCAGTCATTATGGTTGTGCATTTTTCTCCAGACAGATTTAGTTGCTCATGCGATGCGCAAGCACTGAGTAGGCAGTTTTGGATTACCCAGGACTGAGATTTGGCTGGGCAAGTAGGATGGGGAGAGATTGGCAAAGGGTAGTTGAGGGTAGATGCAAAGGAGGCATTATAATTTCAGATGTGGTAAGAAATAAGGCTTTGAGAGGGGTGGGGAACTGTGAAAAGATGGGAGGGTGAATGGAATGGTGTTTCTGATCAGGTTGAAGAATTGTTGGAGTTTAGGTACCATAGAGAATGACCTGAAAAGAGAAGAGAGGGGTTGGAGAGTAGTAGGCTTGAAATTAAAATTAGAAGTAATGTCAGTAATGTCAAGGTGTAGGGAATGACCATAAGAGTGGGTAGATGCGATAGCAGAGGGCAAAGATCGTTCCAAGAGAGATGGTCAAGGAACTGAGAGGCAGTAAGAATTTGAAAGATACCTATGTCTATATCTATATCTATATCTTGCAAAGAATTATCTGCAGATGTGACAGTGGTGTTGGAGTAGTGAGTAGCTTTGAAGAGAGTGATAATGAGCCTGGTCCTAAAATCTTCAAAGAATGAGGGGCTGAATGCTCTGAATTAAGGTGTTCAAGGCCATCAGTGATTTAAGATGTTAAACTCTTGCATGTTTCAGGCACTTTAAAGTTTTGTTACTAATGTGAGATTTCTAATTGCTTCTCTCTGACCTCTCAGATTACAGATGGTGACTGCTTTCTTTAAGAGGAAATGCCCATCTGTCTGTATTATAAAACAAACACATGCTAGGGTTCCCAGTTTAAATGACTATGCTTTAAAATTGGTCATAAACTACTCCTTCTACCTCCAACATGTATCTTCAAATAGACACATCAAAAGTGACGCTAGCCTTGCCACATCAAATAATGTGCTGTAAATGTTAAAATTCTATGTGAAAAACCTCAGCTATAGCTTAAGCTAACAATAAATAGGGATTGATTAGAGGCCTGACAAGTTGAAAATAACTAGATTACCTGTAGTTTAAAACATGAAGTACCCCATTATATAGCATAGGTGGTCTGGAGTCAGACTGCTAGGTGTTGAATCACAGCATCCATCTCATGGGATTATTGTGAGGATAAAGTATTAATATATATAATACATATAAGCATTTAAAAGACTTTTTAGCACATATAAGCACTCAATAAAATTTAGGTATATTATTGTACTAATCTATATCTAATTCTTATAGAATTGCCTATAACTATAGTTGGACTTTTCCCACTTAGAAAACATGTTCGTTACATCTGTTCGTTACATCTGTTAATGGTAAGGAGACTTCTGGTTAAACACGGTGCATTGATCACATGTTTTTCCCTACTCACTCCAGATACCTCATTAAAATGAGAGTGAAGGGATAAAAAAGGTATAAACCCATAAAGACAATGCAAACAGGAAAAAAGATCCCGCTGAAGAAGGATGTCAACAAACTTAGGAACATGGAAGGAGATGGATGAGTGACAACTAACTTACCCAAACTAAGAAATTTAATATCTAAGCTTCTGGGAGGAGGTTGACCCAGCCAGAGTGAACCTTTTCACATCCCAGACCCTGGAAAGGGTCTGAAGCTAGAGCTGCCGCACCTCTGAAAGCAGAAGTAGAGTGGGACTGAGAATGAGAATTTATTATGAATACTTTATGATGAACAGTGGGATCCTTCCTCTCCCCAGTCCCTAACCCATTCCCTCCTGCCTTAACTCAGCAGACAGGAAGTTTACTTTCTGGACAGTTTGACGCAGAGCTCCTCTGGACCCCAGGCAGAGCTAAGGACAGGGATGACTCACTCCATAGAAAAGCAGAATTAAATGAAGTTATGCATGTTGAGTTATGAGACATATCCCCCCCCCACCCCAGCTTCATTCCCAAATTCAGATTCTAGAATGCTGGGATCATGTCAGGGAACTAGAAGCTTCCTCTGGGTGGAAAACCAGCTGGTCCAAGAGTAAAGGCCTACAAATATTGACAATTGGGGGTTCTGTAATGGAGAATGTGGCTTGTCACCTATCTCTTTACAATGAAGACCAACAGTAGACAAGTCCTGTTCCTACCAACAGAAGCTCTCATCCACTGTTAGTCAATAGTGAATAGTCCAGGATCTCCAGATATTTGAAGAAACCTCCTTACATGAAAGAGCCTGAAATGAACAAACAGGGTAAAGAAAGAAAAAAAGAAAAAGTCAGAGAGAGAGGGAGGGAAAGAAGGAAGGAAGGAAAGAAAGAAGAAGAAGAGAAAAAGAAAAGAGGGGCTTCCCTGGTGGCGCAGTGGTTGAGAGTCCGCCTGCCGATGCAGGGGACACGGGTTCGTGCCCCCGTCTTGGAAGATCCCACATACCGCGGAGCGGCTGGGCCCGTGAGCCATGGCCGCTGAGCCTGCGCATCCGGAGCCTGTGCTCCGCAACGGGAGAGGCCACAACAGTGAGAGGCCCGCGTACCGCGCAAAAAAAAAAAGAAGAAAAGAAACAGAGACAATGGAGGGAGCAGAAAAAGATGTCAAAGTAAAAAATTTTAACTCACATATGCTCAGGAATCTACTAGAGGGAGATGCCTCATCAAAATAAGGGTGTAAACCAAGAAACAGAAACACAAAAGACCTACCTGGTAAACAGGAGCTCCAACAAAAGAGAAAATAGGGAGAATTCCTGAGATAAAGGTGAAGGGAAGTTCCAGGATGACGACTATGTAGCAGGCCTGGAGAGCAAACAGTCTACTCTGACACAGGAGGATGGAGGGCTCCAGAAGGGATGTCTCCAAGGAAAAAACAACAACTATAAAAGCCACAGAATTGATCGATTACCTACTGTGTTTGAACCTTATGAGAGAAATTTCACAGCTCTGGTGGAACATATAGAGATGAAATGGTGATAGGATATAGAGAAAACTAAGCAACCCAAGGAAGAGGGGGCTATAAATTCCAGGGAAAACAAAATAATTGTGGTGGACTATATGATTGTTTAAAACTTGATGTTACCTTCCTGGAGGAGAATTATACTTCCCTGCCCCATTGATGTCAGACCCGGCAGGGTGAATTACGGTGGCCAGGGAAATAGAGGCACAGGCAGAAGCTTTAGAGCCATGTCTCTGAGCCTGCCACAAGGTGGGCAGTTGTTAGAGGCTGCCTCTGGCCATCTGAGTCCTGAATGCAGACACCGTAGAGCGAACTGCAGCTGGCCTGCCGCCAACATGCTCTGTAAATGAGAAATAACCCTTTATTGTTGTAGGCCACTGAGGGTTTTGTGGTAATTTGTTAATGCAGCATAATTAACCTCTCCTGACTGATATAACATGGGATGCTGTGGACAATATATAAAATAGAGATTAAAATATATAAACACTGAACAATGGGATATAAGCATATTGGGAAATTAATAAATGGCATAAAATGGCTAAAACGGAATAACTAAGCCATGGCAATAGAAATGTGCTCTTTAGGGCTTCCCTGGTGGCACAGTAGTTGAGAATCTGCCTGCTAATCCAGGGGACACGGGTTCGAGCCCTGGTCTGGGAAGACCCCATATGCCGCGGAGCAACTAGGCCTGTGAGCCACAATTACTGAGCCTGCGCGTCTGGAGCCTGTGCTCCGCAACAAGAGAGACCGCGATAGTTAAGAGGCCCATGCACCGCAATGAAGAGTGGGCCCCCACTTGCCACAACTAGAGAAAGCCTTCGCACAGAAACAAAGACCCAATACAGCCAAAAATAAATATAAATAAATAAATAAAAGATTACTATTAATTAAAAAAAAAGAAAAAAGAAATGTGCTTTTTAGAAACGTGGAGTTAAATAGTAGAACAGCAGTTTTCCTTTGAGAAGCAGGCATCAGAGTGACAACCAATGGAGCAGGGCCTTCTGTTTATTGTTACGAGCCTTGTAATTATTTGACTCAAACCATATATGCTGTCACTTTGAAAAAAATGACAAGAAAAAATGTAAGAAAAATTTTTTTCTTACACTTAAGAAAAAATTAATGCCAAGTGAGAAGAGGGAAATGTTGTAGTATTATTGTTTTCTTGTTTTTTGTGTATTTTTTATCAATTTATTTTATTTATTTATTTATTTATTTGGTTGCGTTGGGTCTTCGTTTCTGTGCGAGGGCTTTCTCTAGTTGCAGCGAGCGGGGGCCACTCTTCATCGCGGTGCGCGGGCCTCTTACTGTTGCGGCCTCTCCTGTTGCAGAGCACAAGCTCCAGACGCGCAGGCTCAGTAGTTGTGGCTCTCGGGCCCCAGTTGCTCTGCGGCATGTGGGATCTTCTCAGACCAGGGTTCAAACCCGTGTCCCCTGCACTGGCAGGCAGATTCTCAACCACTGCGCCACCAGGGAAGCCCAGTATTATTGTTCTTAATTCAGTCAATTTAATAGACTGATCATTAATCATCCCGCAGTAATATTAAGATTGTAAGTAAAACTATTCCTGATTAATAATTAATTTTAAAATATCTTTTTCAAGAGAATTGGATGAATCAAATAAGCTAAACTTTTTCATTCTACCTTCACACTGCCCACTACAAAGTAGAAATGTCAATATGGCTTTGCTAGTATTTTGACTCAGCTACCTCCTTCCCTTGCCCTTACTATGGTGTTATTTATAGTGTACTATTTATATGAAGTCAAACATCACTAACTTGAATTTGAAAAATGACCTACGTGAATATGGAATTGTTTTATGAAAGGCTATTTTGTACTTTCAAAAATAATTAATTTTTAAAATACCCTCTCACACTAGACCCCAAAAAAAAAAAAAAAGGATTTTCCTCAGACTTGCAGCGATTAAAATCGATGTTATGCATAGATATAGACACAGATATCACCTATAAATTATTTGTAAATAATTAGTTCTACTTAATGGGTTTTAAATTCTCTTCTGCTATTTTGCACATCATCTGTACTATGTCTAAAGAGAAAGGATTTCGGGCAGCAAAAGTAAACCAGTCCAATTGCTGTGTAAATTGTACAGAATAAATGCAGCAGGCTTTCCATAGCCTTTCGATTCTTTAGTGTGGTCCTTTTGTGATCTAAGCTACCTTCCTATCCTCAACTTCAGCCATCCCTTACACCCAGCACTAATTCAGTCACTCAGCAGATCCTTATTTGGAGTCCCCAATGTACTAGGACCATTACTAAACTGCTTGCTGTTCCCTGAGTATATGGTGTTGTCTCCCCTTTCTTAGCCTTTGCAATGGGGTTTCCTGATCTAAAATGCTATTCCTCTTATTCTTATACCTTCTAAAACCCAACTTATCCATTAAGACACAAGGGGCACCTTCCCTTACCCTTGAACGTTAAAAGCCCTTCCTCCATGCTCCCATAGTGCCCTCTATATTTTTACCAGAGCCATTATATTCTCCTTTATATTGTGAGTCCCATTAAAACAGAAACCTGGCCTTTTACTCACTTGTATGTCACTAGAGTGCCAGGCTCCTTGTATGCGTTCAAATGGTCAAAATGTTACTGTCTGTCTTTATTCAACAGACTGTGTGCTTCTTGGTGGATGGGTCTGTGATTTATTAAACTATGTTTTTTTTTAGCATAACACCTAGCACATAGAAATTGGTTGAATAAATTAGCTTTCTCTGCATCACCATTAATCTTTAAAATATATAGCATTGAGGAATATGCAGAAAGTATCCTCATGATACAGAGAGACAGGGTGCTGAGGATTGTTCCATTTGTGTTTTACTTAAATAGGAAAAATACATGTGAAAGACCTGAGACTATAGACTACAAAGGCCAAATTACCTAGTGGTGCTCTATGCTCTTACCATCCTTCACCTAGCAATAAGAAAAACAGAAATAATTCTTGAAGGAATAATCTTAAAATAATCAGCTAAAAAGTTATGATCATCATCAACAAAAAAAAGTTGGATTTCTGGGAATTCTTTAGCAGTCCAGTGGTTAGAACTCCGAGCTCCCACTGCAGGGGGGCACAGGTTCAATCTCTGGTTAGGGAACTAAGATCCTGCAAGCCATGCAGCGCGGCCAATTTTAAAAAAAAAAAAAAAAGGTGGATTTCTGCTCGTTCAGTCAGTTTGTATGGGTAAACATTACCTAAGTTCCTTGATTCATGGTGTGGTGTGTTTCTAACCCAAATTTATTATCCATCACAAATTGTGATCAATATACAAAAATTAGTTGTATTTCTATACACTAGCAATGAACAATCTGAAAATGAAATTAATAGAACAAGTCCATTTACAATAGCATCAAAAGAAAAGAAATATTCAGGAATAAATTTAGCCAAAGAAGCATAAGACTTGTACACTGAAAACTACAAAAGATGGTTAAAAGAAATTAAAGATATAAATAAATAAAAGACAGCCCATGTTTATGGACTGGAAAACTTAATATTATTAAGATGGCAATACTCCCCAAATATAGATACATATTCAATGTAATTCCTATCAAAATTCCAACAGACTTTTTTGCAGAAATGGATAAGCTGTTCCTAACATTCATAATCAAACTCAAGGGACCCCAAATAGCCAAAACAATATTGAAAAAAGATAAAGCTGGTAAACTGACACTTCCCAACTTGAAAATTTACTACATAGCTACAGTAATCAACTGTGGCACTAGCATAAGATATAAGCCAATGGAATAGAATCAAGAGTCCATAAACAAACTCAAACATCTATGGTCAATTAGCTTTCAACAAGGGTGCCAAGACAACTCAGTAAGGAAAAGATAGTCTTTTTCAGTAAATGGTGCTGAGACAACTTGATATACACATGCAAAAGAATGAAGTTGAACCTCTACCTCACACTGCATACAAAAATTAATTCAAAATGGACCCTAGACATAAATGAAAGAACTAAAATAATAAAACTCTTTTTATTTATTTATTTATTTTTGGCTGCTTTGGTCTTTGTTGCTATGCGCAGGCTTTCTCTAGTTGCGGCAAGCGGGGGCTACTCTTCGTTGTGGTGCGCAGGCTTCTCATTGTGGTGGCTTCTCTTGTTGCAGAGCATGGGCTCTAGGCACATGGGCTTCAGTAGTTGCAGCATGCAGGCCCAGTAGTGTGGCTCACAGGCTCTAGAGTGCAGGCTCAGTAGTTCTGGCGCATGGGCTTAGTTGCTCCGCTGCATGTAGGATCTTCCCGGACCAGGGCTCAAACCCATGTTCCCTGCATTGGCAGGTGGATTCTTAACCACTGTGCCACCAGGGAAGTCCCAACAATAAAACTCTTAGAAGGAAAGACAGGTGTAAATCTGTATGATATTGGAGTAGGCAATGGTTTCTTAGATATGACAACTAAAGCAAAAACAACCAAAAGAAAAAAAGATAAACTGGATTTCATCAAAAGCAAAAACTTCTGCAATGCAAAGGACACCATCAAAAAAGTAAAAAGACAACACAGAATGGGAGAAAATATTTGCAAATCATATCTGATAAGGGACTTGTATCTAGCAAATATAAAGAACTCTTACAATTCAACATTGAAAACACAAATAGCTCAATTTTAAAGGGGCAAAGGATTTGAACAGACATTTCTCCAGAGAAGATAAACAAGTGGCCAATAAACACATGAAAAAAATATTCAGTATCATTAGTCATTAGGAAAATGTAACTCAAAACACAGAGAGATACCACTTCACATCGACTAGGATGGGTATAATAAAAAAGACAGACAATAACAAGCGTTGGCAAGGATGTAAAGTAATTGGAACCCTCATACACTGCTGGTGGGAATGTAAAATGGTGCAGCTGCTATGGAAAACAGTTCAGCAATCTCTCCAAAAGTTAAACGTAGATTTACCATATGAATCAGAAATTCCACTCTTAGGCGTATACCCAAGAGAACTGAAAACATATTCACACAAAAGCTTGTACACAGATGTTTATAGCATTCTATAGCATGGTTATTCATAAGAGCCAAATTATAGAAATAATCCAAATGTCCATCAACTCATGAAAGGATAAACAAAATGTGGTATATCCACATAATGGATTATTATTCAGTCATACAAAGGAATGAAATACTCTTACAGGCTACATGAATGAATCTTGGAAACATTATCCTAAGGAAAAAAGCCATACACTAAAGGATGTATGAAATGTCAAAAACAGGCAATTCCACAGAGACAGAGAGATTAGTGGTTGCCAGGGGATGGGAGAAAATGAAAATTGGGACTGATTACTAATTAAAACAGAGGTTTTTTTGGCATGATGAAAATGTTCTGGAATTAGTAAGATTGCACAACACAGTGAATATACTAAAAACTACTGAACTGTGCACTTTAAGATGGTAAATTTTTTGTTATGTGAATTATATCTCAAAAAATTTTTAAGTGGAATGTGATCCTAAACTTAAAATAAGTTCTAAGCAACTGTATAGATCAAAACAGTAGATCTAGAGCAGTTTCCAATGGCTCAGCAAAATTAGTCAGTGCTCTTCCCCTCCCATAAAAACTGGCTGGATGGGATTTCTGTGTTCAGATGCAATTTATGATAATTGCCCCTTTTGAGCATGCATGCACTGGGTCAATTGAAAAGCAATTTTTAAGTTGGTGAGCTTACATCTGTTTTTTACAGCTTTGTGTGTTTGCCTAACTCAGAAACCATTTCTAACTAAAAAAAAAGCATCCTTGATTCTCTATTCCCTTACCCTGCTTTATTTTCTCCATAGTACTCATCACTGCAATCAATGTAAGTTCCTTGAGTGATAGGGCTTTTAGTTCTCAGCTCTAGCCTCAACGATAAAAGGTTAATAGAAAACATAAAGCAGAAAAATGCCTACAAATTAAATATCTAAAGAAAATTTCCATCAGTTGTCCATAGATGCCATTTTTGTGATATCTTCAGAATACAGGTAACTTTAATTATCAGCTCACCCTTTGAAAGAGGTACAGATTTTTCCCCGTACAAGAACTAAACCCCGGGGTACTGGCCTGGTTCTGAAGGGTGTTTTGGTTTGCTGTAGCCTGGCCAATTAAACTCACATAATCAGGTCCTTACATGTAGTTTCCCTTCTCAGTGATTAGTGAGATAGTGAACTTTGTAATAAACCTTATAAGAGGACCAAGGAAAGTAACTCTCCCAGGAAAAGTGTATGTTAGTATTCTTCCTCTCTATTTGTTCACAATCCACTAGAATACTTCTGATTATAGGTTCCATTACACTTAAAGTCTTGGCCTTCTCTTTGATTACTTGGCTGCACAGGTCATGGGTGCTTTGATCTAAATAGAGACAAAATATTCCTTAACGTTGGCAGATACTTGTGAACTAAGGGAAATGAGCTTCCCTCAGAATACTTACAAAGGAGACTGCCATGGTAATGTTAGATTTAATTCTAATATACTTCTTGTATATAGTAGCTAAGAGTATGAAAGGCCAAAGACTGACTTTGCTGTTAATTTGATCACATACCTATACATGCACCAAAAAATTAACTTTTACAGTTTCCCTAAGGGAAAAATTGAGCTTAAAATATTTACCAAATAGAAACTAGACTTTTCAGTTTTAAGGAAAGTTATTTTCTTTCTTTTTTTTTTCTTTTTAATTTTTGGCTGCGTTGGGTCTTTGTTGCTGCGCTCAGGCTTTCTCTAGTTGTGGCGAGCGGCGGCCACTCTTCATTGCGGTGCGCAGGCTTCTCATTGCGGTGGCTTCTCTTGTTGCGGAGCACGGGCTCTAGGCTTGCGGGCTTCAGTAGTTGCGGTGCGTGGGCTCAGCAGTTGTGCCGCACGGGATCAGTAGTTGTGGCGCACGGGCTCAGTCGCTCTGTGGCATGTGGGATTTTTCCGGACCAGGGCTTGAACCCGTGTCCCCTGCATTGGCAGGCAGATTCTTAACCACTCCACCACCAGGGAAGTCCCAGAAAAGTTATTTTCTAGCCAGAATTCATCAATAACAAAAAAATGTAATTGTTACTAAAGAAATAAGTAATAAATGGCCAAAAACTGGTGGTTAAAAACCCAGTAAAAACATTTTTTTGTTTGTAAATCAAAGAAATAGTAATGAAGCACTTCTGAGGCCTATAAAAATAGACTCAGCCAAGTCTTTAAAATATTTTCTTGTGAGAATTGAATTCACATGAAACTTCCCAGAGACTAGTTATTTCTACTGTTGCTAACATATATAATTAAAACTCTGAGAATTTCTTTTAAAATGTTTTTTGATATATATAAAATAAGCAACCACATTTGTGCTAAAAAGTTATCACATTTTGACAACCAACTCCATGGAAAACCTACTTGTAATTCTATCATAAACATGTATGATCCTTTAGTTTTCAAAGTGCTTTTATATATTTATTTGATAAAGCAACAAACTATTTACATGTAGTAAAAACAGTAGTTTCACTACCAAATAATTTATTAAATACTTAGAGTTGCATTTGAAAAATAAGGTTTTGATTTTAAATGCAAGGGAGTGATTCATACATTGCTTTCTTTTAAAAGAAATGGCTGTTTGGTGGTTTAGAAAATATAATTATTTAAGGTACTCCATTAATAAGATTATAACCTGGGTCATTCTGATCATGCTCTGGTTGTCTTACAGCCAGTGACACCTAGGGAAAATGTCCAGTGAAACAGACAGGCTTACTTCCAGGCTTTGAATGGAACAATTTAAATGCTGCCCAACCCCCAGTTGATGGATATGAATTTCAAAAGAAGACTGGCACCTCAGTACACAAATACCTTGCCCTTTTCCCGATCTAGAAAAAAATAATCACGCTAGAAAGTGACAACAAAACTTTGATAATACTTATAAATTATCAAAATTATAAATTCAGATTCACTCCTTACTCCTTTTCATGGTGGACAATGAAATACCACTGAAGGCCACAAACAAAAATGAATAACATCAGTTCAGCCTCTCAAGGCAGTCTAAGAGCTGCTGGTTTGTAATTATGAATGGAAGTCTTTTAGCCAAAGATTTTTCAGGAGAAAAATTCAGGGATATTTTAGCAGACAGAAAAATTAAGCAAAATGGTTAAGTATTATTTTATAAAGATAAATCCTGCCAATTCTGCCTACAGTGTTTGTTTTTGCATATTCTTCATGGTTCTTCAACGGTAAAATCACTTAAGTCCTTCACTTAAATTCTTCAGTTTATGTTACAACTGATGAAATTTATCTAAAACTAATGTTTCTTGTAATTCTCTACTGAATGGCTCCACAATTTCCATTCAAATTCTGTCTAGGGTGGCTTTTTTTCATACAATCCTGAATTAATAGTAATCATAGGAAGAGAGATCAGTATTAAAAACTGGGATGTATATTTTCAAATGGCAAATTCAATACTAACTAGGAGTATTCTTTAGGGTATAGAGATAGCCAAAGAGTGAAGTTAAATTTATGTTGCTTCAAGAGAAATAAAATATATTCTCTTAAAACATTTTTGAAAATTCCTTGCTGGCCTATGGAATGCTTTAAAATAAACCTCTTTTTCTTCTCTTTTTATCAGAGCTATTTGAATCCTGGAACACTGTGGGGAGTGAGGGGAGCTATAATCTGCCTATAATTTGTTGTTACTTGGGGCAGGGTTCAAGAAGTGGTTCTTTTAAGAGACCCCTCAGATCAAATAAATTCTAACAATATTTACCACTTTGGACTTGAAAAATCATACCTTGCTTTGTATATACTGTAATAAGCTTGAAAACACAATAATACAGTATGCAAATATTGTTTCAAGATGCATTTCTTTTGTTCTACTTTAATTACATAAGTATTTACTAATAAATGGAGTTTTAAATTTCCAAAAATCCTAAGTATACAAGTTTTTAGATGTTTAGTTTTCTACTCTTCTGTTGTGAATGGTTCTGTTCCCTGGGCATATAAGGATCTTGCTCATTATAACAAAGTCTGTGAGATTGTTCTATTTTTCTCTTTGAGTACTGTAGAGATCACTCAGTGGAGTTTTGTGTAATAATTTACCAATAGAACTTAATAACTAAATCTAAGTCAATATATTTGGGTTCAGTTAAATTACAATACTGACAATTCTGTTGATTCATTGTGGACATTCCTAGGAAAGAAGATATAAAAATGGACAAAAAGAACTATGCAAAATATCAAAAGCCAACATTATAACATCAAGTTTTTCTGAGCTTTCTTTTTATAATTTCTCTTGTTCTAACTACCACCACATTGAGGTATTGTTGGTGTCAACATGAAGGCCATCATAAAAATCAAACACCACTCTAGTATTCGCTGCCATGTATGCACTGCATTCCAAAAGCAAGGAATGGAAGCAGTCACCCCTGATGCAGGCATTAAGGGGTGCATTGTTTGTAGAGAATTTTAAAACAATGAAACTTATGAAAAGTCAGTCTACTTCTTATTATTAGCATCAAGGTAAACAATGACAGTGATAAAATACTCCTCGCCATCAGAAAGATGCTCCTATATCCACCCTTTGAGTATTACTGCCCAGATGAGCTCCAAATACTACATACCCAATGCATGAGATATTTATTGTGGCAAGATCTCACTCTCAACTTTATTTTCTATTTTTGAAAATATAAACATAGAAGATATATGTGTTATCAATCTAATCAAGGCAGCCTGCAGCCCGTTATATCTTTAAATGTAAAATATACATAATGAATATTTTAAAAAATTCCAGTGAAGTTGAGAGAGGAATTGTAGACATGAGTGGACACTAAGCTTTCATTATTCATACTCCAGGTGCTTTATAAAATCACAAGTATGTCCCTAAGGAAATAAATGAAAGAGCAGAACATGTCACACTTGCTTTTAATGCATGAGAATCTGTGTTGACTATAGAACCGAACTCCCACTAAGGACTTGACTTCTTAGCAATTCATTCTAAGACTTAGTATGACACTTTGTTTTAAAATATAAGACACCCATTCTTAAATAAGCATTTATCACTTTATTGACCTGGACTATTACAAACAAGCCAATAGCAATAAAGTCCACATTACTGAAGATCATATGTATATTTTTGCTGACTCCTTGGACACTGAGTTCATGAAGATATGAAGAACTAAGGGGGCGAAAAACATTAGCGAAGGAAAACAAACATTAAAGCACAAAAGCACCTTCACTGATGTTCTTGCCACCCATAGTTCTCAGACTCATAGAATTCTCCAACTCTGTTATCTACAACACTCTGGAGTTAGGGAAAGAACTAGTACTTTATGGAGGCAAATATGTTTCTTTCCAAATGCTCTGTTATAGGTGGAAAAAAAATAATGAACAAAAAACCCCCCACAAATGTATTTCATATACACGCAAAAAGGCAAAGACAAAATGTTTAGACTAAGGAGAGCATGTGAAACAGAGGGTAAATTTATTACTAGTTAATGTAAAAAAAATTGTACTTGCCTTGGGGGAGATGACAATTTTTCTTTCCTTTGTGACTGCACTGACTAAACAAGAAAGACAAGAGGTTCACTCCCAGAATATATTATCCAGGACATGATTTATATGTTTGTTTATTTATATGAAATCTATCATAGCATATAAAGGATGTATGTTTAACCAAAAGGAAGAAAAAAAATTGTACCTTTGTTATTTAGATGTCAGTTCACATTTGCATTATCAAATCTACTCATTGTTGGTTTAATATAAATTTTCTTGCTTTGTTAGTGAGCTGGCTTTTAGAAAATGTTTATATTTCCACAGGTAAAGCAAATATGTGTCAATTTCTTGGGCAAGCAGAATTCCAATGTCAAAATACATTCTTATATGAATTATTTCTAAATTATTACTTAATTTTATAAGGAACTTAAAATTAGGGGCTTCATTAATATGTACATATTAATAAATATATGATTGCTGTGCTTTGCTAAGGCACTGGCCTTTTGCCATTGTCTATCTATCTATCTAAAACACACATTATATACAATATATATATTAAATACATATCATACAAACCAAAGGCAAAAAGAGAAAACTAGCTGAAAACAGGAATCTGACTTCAAATAGTCCCTGTTAAAAAAATAAAATCTCTAAGTTGGTTTGTAAATTTGTTGGTTGAAACAGTTTCTCATTGGGCCGAAGTTATAACTTGTGGTTCCGTTTCCAGGTTAAGTCCACAGAAGTCTATTTAACCCATAATTCAAATGAGTTTTAATACCATACTTAAGAGATCTAGAAACTATTCACCAATTTAGAAGTTTGTTTTGGCTTGGTTTTCTTCTCCTATAGGAACTGTTTTTTACCGGTAAGACCAAGGAACCCTACTTCCTAGGGGCTAGAAACTAGAAAAGGAAAACAGTCTTTGAGCACAGGGCAACAGTCTGGGTCTTAGGTAAGATGGTCAGGGTCAATAGCAACAAAGGAAAGAACAAAAAAAACTTAGTATCAGGTAGGAAAAGTTGGAGTCAGTAATAAAGTGGGTTACTCTCATGGAGTAAGCTTCCATAAATCAGGGTGATTTTGCTACTGCCCCCCAAACAAACATTAATTGGTTTAAGAAAAAACTTTATTTTACAAGCAAAAGTTTGGAAAAGTAACAAAAATAACAATATAAGTAACAAAATCATACCTCTGGTCATTATAATGAAATGTTTTCTGTGATTGAAAACTACGATGAAAAATTTGTTGGGCAAAGCAATGTTTAGTTCTTAATTCCAAACTGAGGTTTACATTATATAAGATTTAGACCAAAAATATCTTGAAGAAAAAATTTCATTTACATATTTACAACCCCCGTGCAATCTGGGCGGCCTGTGTACAGGCCTGACTAACCAGGTTGTAGAGGAAAAAAATCTCAGATTAAGCCCATCAACTTATTAGCTAAAGATCCTCTGGCTAGATGTCAAGCTTTATAGGTGTACTCCATATGACTAGATACCTTTTCCTTGATATGTTAGAATACTTCAGTGTTATTCTGTCCTTGTTTCCCTATTCCATGGAACTGTATTCATTTCTCCCAATTTTAGTAGCATAATGAGAGATATGCTGAATAGATAGGGCAAGAGAGAGATGATAAACCTATATTCCAAAATATTAGCAAACCAATAATATAATACTCTAAAAGCAATTCCAGAAAAAAGAGCAGAGACCGTGTTTAAAAAGTCAAGAATGATCACTCAGCCTCTGAGGAGCATAAATTAACCTTAATCCCTAAACCTAGCCAGTTGCCTTAGCCCATAGAGTGCATTCTGGCACAAATTTTCAGCTGTTTCAGCCAAAACATATGCAGCAGGTGACTCTCTCTCTGATATAAGCAATATTTAATTGTTTCTTTTTTTTTTAAATAAGATGTTGGGGCTAGGAGTTTTAGTAATTTATTTATTTATTTTTGCTGTGTTGGGTCTTCGTTTCTGTGCGAGGGCTTTCTCTAGTTGTGGCAAGTGGGGGCCACTCTTCATCGTGGTGCACGGGCCTCTCACTATAGCAGCCTCTCTTGTTGTGGAGCACAGGCTCCAGACGCAGGCTCAGTAGTTGTGGCTCACGGGCCTAGTTGCTCCGCGGCATGTGGGATCCTCCCAGACCAGGGCTCAAACCCGTGTCCCCTGCATTAGCAGGCAGATTCCCAACCACTGCTCCACCAGGGAAGCCCCCTGTTTTTTAAAAAAATAACAAAATATACTTGTATTTGAGAATAACAATATAAATTTATATTATAATTATTGTATTATAACATACTCTTATAATATAACAATATACTTAATAATATACTTTTATATTATATAATAATATACATTTAATGGATATTTTAGTTTATTATTCTACTCTTAGTTTTGTTCTTCAAATATGCCTGGAAAAAATTTTAAGCAAATTTAGAAGTGGAAACATTTAAATGTTCCATTACTTGATAAAGTATGTGTTTGGTTATTATGGAAATACAAATTAAAACTCCTCAAATATACTATAGAAGATATACATATCCATGGTATACAAAAGGATTAGGGATTACTTCCTCCCCTTCTTCTTTTATCCTGAGGGAACAGCTAGTGAGCTTAAGCTTTAATTTTTAACAGATTAGAAAAAGGAATCTTACTCACCTACTAAATTAAAATTTTTCTTATTAAATGCCTAAGTTTTTAAGTCACTCATTTTCCTAGCTACTTCAATGGAATCAGCAGTCATAGATCCAACCCCAACTCCAAGACTGGAACTTCGTAACAACAGTTCCAAGGCAGAAATCTGACGTAACTCTTTGCGACACAACTTTACACGTGTGACACTATGCAACTGTGCCACATTTCCTACTGGCTGAATTTGGGGTGTTGGTCGACTGTGAGATTTTGTAAACTGATTGCCATCCCTTTCTGTTTTGGCCTCATTGCTTAACAAATGCCCACTAGTGGGTGCTAAAGAGCTATAAATTGGTGGTAATTCTGCGCCTTCTTCCCAGAGCTTCTGAGGATTTGGTTGTGTTCTTGAACTGCTTGCAGAACTGTCCAATTGTCTTTCCCTTCCACTTAATTTTATACTTTCAGTTCTGGATGCCCATTTTAATTCTTCTGAAACCATGCCTGCTTCTTCTGGGTTCTGTACTCCATTTCCAGCATCATGATCTAAAAATAATCCAAAAAGCAGAAAAAAAAATTAAGAGGTTTCCTCCAAAACAGGTATTTTAATCATGATATCTTAACATAACTACATTATTATCATGCAATATAAATTGTCTTCCAGCTTTTTTTGTTAAGTGACTTCTTTGAGAGGAACAGAAGTGTGAACATTAATTATTCTTATTTCACTTAGAGGCATCTTCCATGTGAATAACTGAGAACTTTCAATTAATAGAACAAAACTGAGAAGTAGTCTTCTAGAGATTTTGGTACCCCTGGAAACACAGAGGTGCTTTAGGCCTCTCTGGTGCCCTTCCACACCTGCCTCTGCTGGGCTTGCCACTGGTGAATCACATTTCAAATCCTGGTCATATCTCCAGGGAATGTTCTGGGACTTGGCATTATATGTGTGAAAAATCTAGTCTTTTTTTTTTATTTTTTTTTTTTTTGCGGTACACGGGCCTCTCACTGTTGTGGCCTCTCCCGCCGCGGAGCACAGGCTCCAGACGTGCAGGCTAAGCGGCCATGGCTCACGGGCCCAGCCGCTCTGTGGCATGTGGGATCCTCCTGGACTGGGGCACGAACCCGTGTCCCCTGCATCGGCAGGCGGACTCTCAACCACTGCGCCACCAGGGAAGCCCAAAAATCTAGTCTTGATTGAACTCCAAGCACAAGAGCAGGGTTCTTCCGTCTGAATGTACTCTGGGGTACATGCCACTGCTTTCACCATCAAAATGGAAATGACAGCATACCCCTCAGTGGGGACCACCTTGCTAGAATGAGTGATAGGAGTGAGTGAAATTATCAAAGCTTGAGGCCCTCAAATCATAGAATAATCTAATATCAAAGACAAAACTTACTTAAGGGAAGTCCATATAGGTACTAGACCTAATGCAAAGAAACAATGCCAACTTTAAAATATGTTGATGATGCAATTAGGACACTTCTGGTCCTGCGAGAACCAAGTTTAAAAACAGAAGTTGCACACTGGCAGCTCCCAAGCCAAATCTGCCCACAGACATGTTTTACTTAGCCTATAAAATAATATGTGATACAAAATTTAAAAAGTGGAAAGTTTCATATAAAAATATAGATTTCCGGATTTTAAAGAAAATGAGAAAAACTGACAATTTCTGCCTGGCAACAGCAGCTGGAGCAGAGCTGCCCCTGCCAATTTAGACAACTGCTGCAGTCCCACCGCTCACTTTGGCTTCCTGGCTCCTGCAGGCATTTTAGTTTGTGACCCTGGTTTAAAACATAATTGATTTTCTATATAACCTTTAAATATTGTGAATAACTCTTTTGTACACCTGAAATTTATATAATATCATACATCAACTCTACTCAATAAAAAAAGAAAAAAAGGATTGATTTTCTAGTTTTTAAAATTTTTCTCACAAACAAAAAACTTGAACTAGCAAATGACATAAATCCTCATGTGGAATTAGCAGGTACAAACTTGATCATAGTGCTCACAGTGGCTCCCCAACTTTGCTGCACATTAGTGTCACCTGGAAGCTTTTAAAAATCCTTTGGCCTAATAACCTATAATGGAAAAGAACTGAAAAAGAGCGTGTGTGTATATATATATCTGAATCACTTTGCTGTACACCTGAAACTAACAGAATATTGTAAATCAACTATATTTCAATGAAAAAAAAAATCCTGATGCCCAGGTCACAGAGTCTCGGGGAGGGAGCCAGGCATCTTAATTTTTTTTTTTTTTTTTTTTTTTTGCGGTACGCCGGCCTCTCACCGCTGTGGCCTCTCTCTCCCGCCGCGGAGCACAGGCTCCGGACGCGCAGGCCCAGCGGCCATGGCTCATGGGCCCAGCTGCTCCACAGCATGTGGGATCCTCCCAGACCGGGGCACGAACCGTGTCCCCTGCATCGGCAGGCGGACTCCCAACCACTGTGCCACCAGGGAAGCCCCTTAATTTTTAAAGATCATATGAGAAAGAGCAGAGATGGGCTCATTGGAAAGGCTCACTCCCAAGCCCACTTAGATTCCTCACAATATAAAGTTTCCCTCTTCCAGAATTTCAACACCGAAGGAACAAACTAAAGAAAGATTTATTCACCCATATTCACACAGCCAGTAAAAGAAATTAGGATCCCAACCAGATCTTCTGACTCTAGTATCCTGACATGTAGAGTTTTATAGTGGTTTAAATTGATACAAGAATAGAGTTTTGGGGGAGACCTTCAAGATGGCGGAGGAGTAAGACATGGAGATCACTTTCCTCAGCACAAATACATCTGAAATACATCTACATGTGGAACAACTCCTACAGAAAACCTACTGAACACTGGCAGAAGACCTCAGACCTCCCAAAAGGCAAGAAACTCCCCACATACCTGGGTAGGGCAAAAGAAAAAAGAAAAAACAGAGACAAAATAATAGGGACAGGACCTGCACCTCGGGGAAGGAGCTGTGAAAGAGGAAAAGTTTCCACACACTAGGAAGCCCCTTCACTGGCGTAGACAGGGGTTGGGCGTGGGGGAAGCTTCAGAGCCACGGAGGAGACTGCAGCAATAGGGGTGCAGAGGGCAAAGCGGAGAGATTCCCGCACAGAGGATCGGTGCCGACCAGCACTCACCAGCCCGAGAGGCTTATCTGCTCATCCGCTGAGGCGGGCGGGGGCTGGGAGCTGAGGATTGGGCTTCGGAGGTCGGATCCCAGGGAGAGGACTGGGGTTGGCTGCATGAACACAGCCTGAAGGGGCTAGTGCACGAGGAGAGGGGATTCAGAGCACCGCCTAAACGAGCTCCTGAGACGGGCAAGAGCCGCGGCTATCAGCACGGACTGCAGAGACGGGCTTGAAACGCTAAGGCTGCTCCTGCAGCCACCAAGAAGCCTGTGTGCAAGCACAGGGCACTGTCCACACCTCCCCTCCAAGGAGCCTGTGCAGCCCACCACTGCCAGGGTCCTGTGATCCAGGGACAACTAGCCCGGGAGAACACACGGCACGCCTCAGGCTGGTGCAACATCATGCTGGCCTCTGCCGCTGCAGGCTCGCCCCACATTCCGTACACCTCCCTCCCCCCGGCCTGCGTGAGCCAGAGCCCCCTAATCAGCTGCTACTTTAACCCCGACCTGTCTGGGCGAAGAACAGACGCCCTCAGGCGACCTCCATGCAGAGGCAGGGCCAAATCCAAAGCTGAACCCCGGGAGCTGTTTGAACAAAGAAGAGAAAGGGAAATCTCTCCCAGCAGCCTCAGGCGCAACAGATTAAATCTCCACGATCAACTTGATGTACCCTGCATCTCTGGAATACCTGAATAGACAACGAATCATCCCAAATTGAGGAGGTGGACTTTGGGAGCAACTGTTGACTTGAGGTTGCTTTCTGCATCTAATTTGTTCCTGGCTTTATGTTTATCTTAGTTTAGTATTTAGAGTTTATTATCATTGGTAGATTTGTTTATTGATTTAGTTGCTCTCTTCCTTTTTTTTATATATATAGATATGTATATATTTTTCCTCTTTCTATTTCTGTGAGTGTGTATGTGTATGCTTCTTTGTGTGATTTTGTCTGTATAGCTTTGCTTTTACCATTTGTCCTAGTGTTCTGTCTGTCTGGCTTTTTTTTTTTTTTTAACTATAGTTTTTAGTACTTGTTATCATTGGTGAATTTGTTTTTTGGTTTGGTTGCTCTCTTCTTTGTTTCTTTCTTTTTTCTATTACTTTTTAACTTTTTTATTTTTAATAATTATTTTTTAAAATAACTTTATTTTTCTTTCTTTTTTTCTCTTCTTCTCCCTTTTCTTCTGAGCCTTGTGACTGACAGGGTCTTCGTGCTCCGGCCGGGTGTGAGGCCAGTGCCTCTGAGGTGGGAGAGCTGAGTTCAGGATATTAGTCCACCAGAAACCTCCCAGCTCCATGTAATATCAAACGGCGAAAGCTCTCCCAGAGATCTCCATCTCAACGCTAAGACCCAGCTTCATTCAATGACCAGCAAGCTACAGTGCTGGACACCCTATGCCAAACAACTAGCAAGACAGGAACACAACCCCACCCATTAGCAGAGAGGCTGCCTAAAATCATAATAAGGCCACAGACACTCCAAAACACACCACCAGATGCAGTCCTGCCCACCAGAAAGACAAGATCCAGCCTCATCCAGCAGAACACAGGCACTAGTCCCCTCCACCAGGAAGCCTACACAACCCACTGTACCAACCTTAGACACTGGGGGAAGACACCAAAAACAACAAGAACTACAAACCTGCAACCTGTGAAAAGGAGACCCCAAACACAGTAAGTTAAGCAAAATGAGAAGACAGAGAAACACAGCAGATGAAGGACCAAGGTAAAAACCCACGAGACCAAACAAATGAAGAGGAAATAGGCAGTCAACCTGAAAAAGAATTGAGAGTAATGATAGTAAACATGATCCAAAATCTTGGAAACAGAATGGAGAAAATACAAGAAACGTTTAACAAGGACCTAGAAGAATTAAAGAGCAAACAAACAATGAAGAACAACACAATAAATGAAATTTAAAATTCTCTAGAAGGAATCAATAGCAGAATAACTGAGGCAGAAGAACGGATAAGTGACCAGGAGGATAAAATAGTGGAAGTAACTACTGCACAACAGAATAAAGAAAAAAGAATGAAAAGAATTGAGGACAGTCTTGGAGACCTCTGGGGCAACATCAAACGCACAAACATTTGAATTATAGGGGTCCCAGAAGAAGAAGAGAAAAAGAAAGGGACTGAGAAAATATTTGAAGAGATTATAGTTGAAAACTTCATAATATGGGAAAGGAAATAGTCAATCAAGTCCAGGAAGTGCAGAGAGTCCCATACAGGATAAAACCAAGAAGAAGCACGCCAAGACACATATTAACCAAACTATCAAAAATTAAATACAAAGAAAAAACATTAAAAGCAGCAAGGGAAAAACAACAAGTTACATACAAGGGAATCCCCATAAGGTTAACAGCTGATCTTTCAGCAGAAAGTGCAAGCCAGAGGGAGTGGCAGGACATATTGAAAGTGATGAAAGGGAAAAACCTACAACTAAGATTACTCTACCCAGCAAGGATCTTATTCAGATTTGAAAGAGAAATTAAAACCTTTACAGAGAAGCAAAAGCTAGAGAATTCAGCACCACCAAACCAGCTTTAAAACAAATGCTAAAGAACTTCTCTAGGCAGGAAACACAAGATAAGGAAAAGACCTACAAAAACAAACCCAAAATAATTAAGAAAATGGTAATAAGAACATACATATTGATAATTACCTTAAATGTAAATGGATTAAATACTCTAACCAAAAGACATAGACTGGATGAATGGATACAAAAACAAGACCCATATGTATGCTGTCTACAAGAGACCCACTTCAGACCTAGAGACACATACAGACTGAAAGTGAGGGGATGGATAAAGATATTCCATGTAAATGGAGATCAGAAGAAAGCTGGAGTAGCGATTCTCATATCAGAAAAAATAGACTTTAAAATAAAGACTATTACAAGAGACAAAGAAGGACACTACATAATGATCAAGGGATCAATCCAAGAAGAAGATATAACAACTGTAACTATTTATGCACGCCACATAGGAGCACCTCAATACATAAGGCAAATGCTAAGAGCCATAAAAGGAGAAATCGACAGTAACACAATCATAGTAGGGGACTTTAACACTCCACTTTCACCAATTGACAGATCGTCCAAAATGAAAATAAGTAAGAAAACACAAGCTTTAAATGATACATTAAACAAGGTGGACTTAATTGATATTTATAGGACATTCCATCCAAAAACAACAGAATACACTTTCTTCTCAAGTGCTCATGGAACATTCTCCAGGATAGATCATATCTTGGGTCACAAATCAAGCCTTGGTAAATTTAAGAAAATTGAAATCGTATCTAGTATGTTTTCCGACCACAACGCCATGAGACTAGATATCAATTACAGGAAAAAGTCTGTAAAAAATACAAACACATGGAGGCTAAACAATACACTACTTAACAACCAAGAGATCACAGAAGAAATCAACAAGGAAATAAAAAAATACCTAGGAACAAATGACAATGAAAACACGATGACCCAAAACCTACAGGATGCAGCAAAAGCAGTTCTAAGAGGGAAGTTTATAACAATACAATTCCACCACACGAAACAAGAAACATCTCAAATAAACAATATAACCTTACACCTAAAGCAATTAGAGAAAGAACAAAAGAAGCCTAAAGTTAGCAGAAGGAAAGAAATCATAAAGATCAGTTTAGAAATAAATGAAAAAGAAATGAAGGAAACAATAGCAAAGATCAATAAAACTAAAACCTGGTTCTTTGAGAAGATAAACAAAATTGATAAACCATTAGCCACATTCATCAAGAAAAAAAGGGAGAAGGTTCAAATCAATAGAATTAGAAATGGAAAAGAAGTAACAACTGACACCGCAGAAATACAAAGGATCATGAGAGATTACTAAAAGCAACTCTATGCCAATAAAATGGACAACCTGGAAGAAATGGACAAATTCTTAGAAAAGCACAAACTTCCGAGACTGAACCAGGAAGAAAAAGAAAATACAAACAGACCAATCACAAGCACTGAAATTGAAACTGTGATTAAAACTCTTCCAACAAACAGAAGTCCAGGACCAGATTCCTTCACAGGCGAATTCTATCAAACATTTACAGAAGAGCTAACACCTATCCTTCTCAAACTCTTCCAAAATATAGCAGAGGGAGGAACACTCCCCAACTCATTCTATGAGGCCACCATCACCCTGATACCAAAAGCAGACAAAGATATCACAAAGAGGGCTTCCCTGGTGGCGCAGTGGTTGAGGGTCCGCCTGCCGATGCAGGGGACATGGGTTCGTGCCCCAGTCTGGGAGGCTCCCACATGCTGTGGAGTGGCTGGGCCCGTGGGCCGTGGCCGCTGAGCCTGCGCGTCCGGAGCCTGTGCTCCGCAACGGGAGAGGCCATAGCAGTGAGAGGCCCGTGTACCGCAAAAAAAAAAAAAAAAAAGATGTCACAAAGAAAGAAAACTGCAGGCCAATACCACTGATGAACATAGATGCAAAAATCCTCAACAAAATACTAGCAAGCAGAATCCAACAGCACATTAAAGGATCATACACTATGACCAACTGTGGTTTATCCCAGGGCTGTAAGAATTCTACAATATACATAAATCAATCAATGTGATAAACCATATTAACAAATTGAAGAAGAAAAACCATACGATCATCTCAATAGATGCAGAAAAAGCTTTCGACACAATTCAACATCCATTTATGATAAAAACCCTCCAGAAAGTAAGTATACAGGGCACTTACCTCAACATAATAAAGACCATATATGACAAACCCACAGCCAACTTCGTTCTCAATGGTGAAAAACTGAAAGCATTTCCGCTAAAATCAGAAACAAGACAAAGATGTCCACTCTCACCACTATTATTCAACATAGTTTTGGAAATTTTAGCCACAGCAATCAGAGAAGAAGAAATAAAAGGAATCCAAATCGGAAAAGAAGAAGTAAAGCTGTTACTGTTTGCAGATGACATGATACTATACACAGAGAATCCTAAAGATGCTACCAGAAAACTACTAGAGCTAATCAACGAATTTGGTAAAGTAGCAGGATACAAAATTAATGCACAGAAATCTCTTGCATTCCTATACACTAATGATGAAAAATCTGAAAGAGAAATTAAGGAAACACTCCCATTTATCACTGCAACAAAAAGAATAAAATATCTAGGAATAAACCTACCTAAGGAGACAAAAGACCTGTATGCAGAAAATTATAAGACAGTGATGAAAGAAATTAAAGATGATACAAATAGATGGAGAGATACACCATGTTCTTGGATTGGAAGAATCAACATTGTGAAAATGACTCTACTACCCAAAGCAATCTATAGATTCAATGCAATCCCTATCAAACTACCACTGGCATTTTTCACAGAACTAGAACAAAAAATTTCACAATTTGTATGGAAACACAAAAGACCCCAAATAGCTAAAGCAATCTTGAGAACGAGAAACGGAGCTGGAGGAATCAGGCTCCCTGACTTCAGACTATACTACAAAGCTACAGTAATCAAGGTAGTATGGTACTGGCAGAAAAACAGAAAGATAGATCAATGGAACAGGATAGAAAACCCATAGATAAACCCACGCACATATGGTCACCTTATCTTTGATAAAGGAGGCAGAAATGTACAGTGGAGAAAGGACAGCCTCTTCGATAAGTGGTGCTGGGAAAATTGGACAGGTACATGTAAAAGTATGAGATTAGATCACTCCCTAACACCATACACAAAAATAAACTCAGACTGGATTAAAGACCTAAATGTAAGGCCAGACACTATAAAACTCTTAGAGGAAAACATAGGCAGAATACTCTATGACATAAATCACAGCAAGATCCTTTTTGACCCACCTCCTAGAGAAATGAAAATAAAAACAAAAATAAACAAATGGGACCTAATGAAACTTAAAAGCTTTTGCACAGCAAAGGAAAACATAAACAAGACGAAAAGACAACCCTCAGAATCGGAGAAAATATTTGCTAATGGAGCAATTGACAAAGGATCAACCTCCAAAATTTACAAGCAGCTCATGCAACTCAATATCAAGAAAACAAACAACCCAATCCAAAAATGGGCAGAAGACCTAAATAGACATTTCTCCAAAGAAGGTATACAGATTGCCAACAAACACATTAAAGTACCCTCAACATCACTATTCATTAGAGAACGGCAAATCAAAACTACAATGAGGTATCACCTCACACCAGTCAGAATGGCCATCATCCAAAAATCTACAAACAATAAATGCTGGAGAGGATGTGGAGAAAAGGGAACCCTCTTGCACTGTTGGTTGGAATGTAAATTGATACAGTCACGATGGAGAACAGTATGGAGATGCTTTAAAAAACTAAAAATAGAACTACCATACGACCCAGCAATCCCACTACTGGGCATATACCCTGAGAAAACCATAATTCAAAAAGAGTCATGTACCACAATGTTCACTGCAGCTCTATTTACAATAGCCAGGGTATGGAAGCAACCTAAGTGTCCATCGACAGATGAATGGATAAAGAAGATGTGGCACATATATGCAATGGAATATTACTCAGCCATAAAAAGAAATGAAACTGAGTTATTTGTAGTGAGGTGGATGGGCCTAGAGACTGTCATATGGAGTGAAGTAAGTCAGAAAGAGAAAAACAAATACCCTATGCTAACACATATATGTGGAATCCAAAATAAAAAAGGTTCTGAAGAACTTAGAGGCAGGACAGGAATAAAGATGCAGATGTAGAGAATGGACTTGAGGACACGGGGAGGGGGAAGGGTAAGTTGGGACAAAGTTAGATAGTGGCATGGACATATATACACTACCACATGTAAAACAGATAGTGGGAAGCAGCTGCATGGCATAGGGGGATCAGCTTGATGCTTTGCGACCACCTAGAGGGGTGGGATAGAGAGGGTGGATAGAGGGATCTAGGGACCACCTAGAGGGATAGAGAGGGAGACGCCAGAGGGAGGAGACATTGGGATATATGTATATGTATAGCTGATTCACTTTGTATAAAGCAGAAACGAACACACCATTGTAAAGCAATTACACTCCAATAAAGATGTTAAAATAAAAGGTAAAAAAAAAAAAAGATGAATGGTTTTACTAATGTAATTGACCACATTGTAAATTATATATTTACAAATGTATGGTATAACACACAAATCTAATTAATGCATTTAGTATCATATACATTCATCAAATTTTTATTGTGTCATAAACTTGTACCTCCAGTGTAACGTCTTCAAAATATTATATATTTTATAATTAAGTTCATAACTTTTACTAAAAAAGAATTTTCTTTCTCAGTGAAATTCAATGTAAGCTCTGAAATGAATGATATGTAAGTATTTTTATATTCAAACAACAATCCTCGCCAAAGAAAAGAAACAATAATTAAATTCTTCTAATTATGGCTAAAGCTGAATTTAAAGAGTTGCTTGGATTTAACGAAGTAAGAATTTATGTCTTAAATTGTGTATCTTTCAAGACTTTTATGTTTTGTTTTAGGATAAAATACAATATTATTCAATTAAAAAAAGTATAGAGTTTTAAATACTTAAACAAGTACACAGACTGCATGTCCATATATACTGATTTTATCCTCACAAAATGTTAGAAAATAGATGCACTGTGACAGAAGCATGACCAAGTGCTTTTAGTCTTTTTGGTCACTTTTTAGAAGTGACCAAGATATTTTAGTCAAAAGATTAATTCTTTTGCTATTTGAAAATGCTAAAAATATTCAAAGCAGATAAAGTCTGGTAGGCAGACAATGAAAAGACTACTAACAAAACCCAGTCAACTGAATACCAAGACAGTTATATATTAATTAGGATACTGATTATTAAGCATATAATACAGGTTAGGGAACTCAAAATTTGATATATTTAAACTGCTATATTTTATAATTCAAACAAGTCTTATTTAATGTCATTTTATTGGAGCTGCATTTTGAGGTAGGATATAGTACAAGCTATATCACCAATATGATTCCAAATGAATTTTTTTAAAACATAAGGAAAACAGTGAAAAGAATTATGCTGAAATGTTAATAGTTGTGGGTAGGATTATGGGTGGTCTTTTTCTGATTTTTTTCTATATTTTCAAAGTTTTCTATAATGACTATGTATTACTTTTTATAGCCAAAAAATAAACATATTTAAGATGGTTCTAGGGGATATAGCAAATTAGCTGAGATAACATCTTCAACATTATTATTTTTAAGACTAGACTTCCAGGAATTCCCTGGCGGTCCAGTGGTTAGGACTCTGAGCTTCCAATGCTGGGGGCCGGGGTTTGATCCCTGGTCGGGGAACTAGGATCCTGCAAGTCACGTGGTGCAGCCGAAAAAAGAAAGAAAAAGACTAGACTTCCCAGGTCAGTTGGTAAAACAGGAGTTATCCTCACTTTACACATCTCCAAGATTATTTAGCTTTTTTAAAGCTTTTTATATTTGTTTCATTCAAGAGCATGATTAGGATCCAGGTTTCTTTCTTTCTTTTTTAATATTTATTTATTTACTTATTTTATTTTGGCCACGCCGGGTCTTAGTTGTGGCACATGGGATCTTCGTTGCTGCGTGCGGGATCTTTAGTTGCGGCAGGCTGGATCTAGTTGAACCCTGGCCCTCTGCATTGGGAACGTGGAGTCTTATCCACTGGCCCACCAGGGAAGTCCCAGATCCAGGTTTCTTAAACCTGTTTACTACCATATACCACACTGTCATTTTAAGAGATGTCTAGTAGACTCAGCAGTATAAACATGGGCCATTTAAACAGTAAACATCTAATTTCAGATATCTCAAATTTGAAAGTGAATTTTTTAAAACAAAAATGGTTTTGTGCTAATTGCTCTGTGTCCTACTTAATACCTGTTTACATTTTAATTTTTTGCAGATAGCGTTTCAAGTAAAAGGTTCAGCTATATGTTGCAGGCTGTATTTCAAGTAAATATTTTAATTATATGAGTAAATACCTCTGCATTACTACACTGAAAATCAGAAAGGTTAGTCTCTTTGGCAGAATTCGTATGTTTGTATCACATCTCTATCCTAAAATGACTTTTATACTAGAACACAGAACCAGGAATCAGAAGACCAGGGACCTTAGACCATGCTCTAATTACTGGTCGGCTCGTGAGTCACTGGACCACTCTAAGCTTTAATTTCCTCATCTAAAAATGAGGTTAGCATATACCGGCCTACCCTGAGTTTGAGGGCTAAACTGAACTATTTGGGAAAATGCCTGTAAATGATAAATACAATAAATATAAGGTAGTATTAGAACTACTTTTCTAAAATATTACTAAGTTTTAAGATTTAAAACTATGTTAATTCTGCTTATATTATATATTCAGTATATATCTTTTCATTGTGCATATATATCATTTTCCATTGGTTTCTATATTTTTATGGTTTCATTTTTATAATTATATTTTTAAGTTGAGATATAATTGATATATAACATTATATTAGTTTCAGGTGTACTCTTTATATCTTGTTGTACCCATCTTTAGTTTTCTTTACAGGTACAAAATAGTTGTGTTCCTAAAAAGAGCTGTAAAGTCAACTTTCAAAAGCCATTCTTAACTTATTAGAAGAATACTTTCTCTAAAGGAAGGCTAATTCTTTTATAAAATGAGTATACATTATTTTAGAGATATTGATTCCTCTCTATTGGTGGCTTAAAGACAATATGTTTTTTCTTTTTTCTTTTTATTGGAGTATAATTGCTTTACAATGTTGTGTTAGTTTCTGCTGTAGAACAAAGTGAATCAGCTATACGTATACCTGTATCCCCTCCCTCTTGAGCCTCCCTGCCACCCCACCCCCATACCACCCCTCTAGGTTATCACAGAGCACTAAGCTGAGCTCCCTATTCTATACAGCAGCTTCCCACTAGCTATCTATTTTACACATGGTAGTAAGACAATATGTTTTAATCATAACAGTGTATCACCTTCATGGCACTTCTTGCTTTTGCAAAGTTCTTTGTCATGTTTTATCATTTCATTGAGGAAGATGGTTATTTCTACATATCTACATATAATTATGCAAGAAAACTTCCTTGTCTCAATGATGGGTTTTATTATATGTTTGAATTTCTAGAGGTCATGATATGAAAAAACATGACTGATCTTAGAAATACATAAATATTATTTTACTTTTATTATTCTCTATTTTACTTTTTTATGATAATCAGAAGGCTTAATTTACTATAAAACAGGAAAACAACAGCTATCCTATATTTAGGGTTATTTTAAGAATTAAGTGAGTTAGAGAACACAAGAGCCCCTGGTACATGGCAGGCAATCGAATAAATGATCATTTCCTTCACACATATACATTTGTTCATTTATTCTTTTCTCCAGTGGTTCTGTGTTACACATAGACTAGACAACTATTTTTGTCTACAGAGACAAAGAGAAGTTAAATATGTAATCCTAAATAATCCAATCAATTGGGAAAGGCTCCACTACAAACCATGCTATGGTGTTGGCGTGACAAGTAACACTAAATCTCTTACTTTCTGATGGTACTAGTTGTCGCCGAATTGCTTCCCCTACCAATTCCTTAAGTTTCTTCTTAAGATCTCTGCTGGTTTTCTTATAGAAATAAAGCTCTCTTTCCAGCTGCTGGATTTTATCTCCATAATTTTTTAAAGTTTCCACAGTGCCTTCCCCGTCTTGCTCTATAAAACAGAAATTTACATTTAAAATCAGTTTAAAGTAAATGATTGAAAATTCTAACAGAACTCCCAGACTGTATTGTAGGGTCAGAAGTATGTTACATGTATCTATTACTTGGCTGGATTTGTTTTCAGCTACAATTTGGAGTCTTCTGCCTGTAAAATTTTTCGAAGTAGGATGAGCCCTTCTCCACCCTAATCCCTACCAGCTACCGCATTTTTCATGATTCATAAGCACTTTTTGAATAGCTACTAACTAAATTTATCCTCAGAAGAGCAGAAGTAAGGTTCACATTTGGAACTCTGTCCAGCTGCATCAATGTCTTGAAGTTTATATCAGGAACCACGGATATATGGAAAGTTATAAGCCTAAAGTTTATAGGCCCAAGAAATATAGAACCAAAAAAACCCTCAAAAACTGGAAACCTGTCAAAAGAGGCTAGAAAGATTAAATTACAAAGGAAAACACCACCAAAAAAGGAGAAGGGGGGGGAAGTATAAGTAAAGTTCTAGTTTATGACACAATATAATTTTAAAGCTTCTAATTAATATTTAGGAATGTCTAAAACTGTCCCCTTTGGGTTAGGTTCTAGAACCAGTAAAACGCAGTTTACTGACCTTCAGAAATACACACTTTCAGACCTACTCTTTCCTATTGGTAAATCTATAAAATGGTCCTACTGGTTTGTAATTTTCTTTTCTTATAATTGGTTGTTTTGTAAAAATTGATCTAAGTATATCTGTAATTTTATATTAACCCATCATCTTATTTAAAAAACATTTTAAATTAATAACATTACAAATCAGAATGCCCATGAAGGATATCATAAAAATGAACTTAATTTTATGGCCTATATTCAGTTGAAATTAGAAAATTCGTAAGTTGTTAACATTTTCAGTTATAACCTTGCTATGAAAAACTTGTCCCAGCTATAGAAATGAATGATTTTTTAAATGTTCTCATTTGGCTAAAGCATGAACTTTTGCGGTAAAATGCCAACCACTTGAAAAACATATTAAAAATTCTATTAAAATATCACTTTTAGAGACTTAAGACAGAATTAACATAAGGTAAGGAAAGCATGTTTGAATGAAATAACATATGGAATCCAGTCAAGGAAATCCTGTCATCAGGCAACTGGTTGCTAATTAACTTGTTATAGAATTAACTTAGAGGCAAACTGCCTCAACACTCAAATGCATATATTTTCCAATTTTCTGCTTACTCAGGTTGCTTCTTCCAGATCCTTTTTAGCACATTTCCAGCTATAGATTCATAAGAATCAAAACTAAACAGCCAAGCCACCTGGACTGAAGCATTCCAGGCGTTGAAGTTATCGCCAGGCAGTGATTTTGTTGCCATAGGAACTGTGTGTACCAGCCATAAGCCCAGGTATTGAAGACCAATTGCTATGACAACTCCATACCACAGTTGACGGTTGAACTACTGTGCACTGATAACACTATGTGCCCATCAATGGTAGACTAATTTTGACCTAAGCTATAACCTTAATGCATAAAATTTATAATTTACTGAAAACTGTAACAAGAAATATAACCAGAAATCTGACAGAACCTATCAGTTTAATTTTATGAAGGGAAAGTGATTTAAATATCAAGGTTCTATATCCTAGAGATGGGGAACTTTTCAACTGTACACCACCAAGCCAGAAGTCATCCCACATTCCTACATAAAAAGTAGACCACAACAAAGTAACAGGATTGCAGCAGTTCTCTGTGTGGCACTGGGGACAGGCAGAGGAGATGGCATTTCAAGCATGAATAGCCCTGCATCAAAGTCAACTATCCCAACATGTGGACCAAAACATGTAAAGCACAAAACACATATAAGTAGTAACTATTTATACATGTTGGACTTTAAGTGATCCAATTCTGTCCTACCTTCCTTTCCCAATCCCCCTCCTACACGTCCCCATTACACAACTGATGTGAAGGGGCAGTTACCTTTGAAATGATGTAGCAGAAGCTGCATTTTTTGCTCGTGTTCCTTTTGCTGAAGGGTCAGTCTCCGGTCACACTGCAATTTCAGATGTTCCAGTGTAGATTCCAACTCACGAACCACATTATCCCGTTCCAGAACTTTCATTTTAATTTCTTCATTCTGTAACTGTAGTTTCCGTTCAGCTTCTCGCAGATTAACCACCTAGCAAAGACATTTTTTTGATCTTTTAAGTGTGTTTTAGACAGCCTAATAGACAATTTACTTCTCTTAGACTTCATAAAGATGAACTCCCTTAATCCCCATGGTATAACTAGGCAAATGCTTTGTAATATACCCACAAGATAACCTAACAGCCTTTTTAATTCGTTGAGATTCTGAATTGGTAACAACTTCATTTTAAATATAATGTTGCTCTACTCTAACAATCACCTCTCCATCATTTCTTAGACATGATCTTTGTAGTTTACATTTATAATCCTACAACTCCATTTCTCCAGTCTAAAAAGATATCAAGAATCTAAAGACTTCTGTAACATCTAGATAATTCTCATTTTTAACTCCAAAGTGAATGTTATAAATAAGTGACAGAATTTTTAAGCTATAGAGTTCGGTCTCAGATTGTACATTTAGTCCAGTGGGTTCCTCTCTGAACTGATATAAAGTAAAAACACTTCAGATAATATCTGTGTCACAGAACTTGTTAATAATGTAATAACATTCTCTCCAGAAAAATACTCATTTCTACAAAGAGTTCTTAAGACCAGAAAATCCACTGACCTTCACCTGGGTGCTTTGGGTTAAGAACCCTTGCTCTAAGAACACCACAGAAGAGTTATCTGTATCAAAGCCTCAGACAACATGCACCATATTTCTGCCCTCCACACACCCAGTGATGGGATGCACTTGCATCAATAATAGAAGCTTACTACTGACGGTAATTATCCAAGAGAAGGCCTGTGTATCACATTTCCATTAATTTAGTCATCTTTATTTCAATTGTCTAACAGAATTAGAACTTTATTTTAAAACTTCTGTGTTTCATTTTTCATCAACTGTCTGCTATTCCCTTAAACTGAATATATTTTTCAGAGAAAAGAGTTATCTACTTGTTTAACACTTCATAATATATATCTTAAGAGAAGACATTAGAGAAAAGACAGATAGCTGTGAAACATCTCTATCAGTAAGCTGTCAAATCTGTATAAAATATTTTAATTTATATTAAGCCCATCCAGGTTAATGCTAAAATCTATTACTATCTTTGTCACTGATGCACCATTTCACCTCCATTTCAATTCATAGGGTATAATGAGAAGGTACAGGTTACCCCTACCCTACAGCAATGAAGGAAAGGGAACCCAAACCTGGAGGGCCCTTGATTTTTCACGAATGCTGAGTAGGAACAATCAAATCTAGAAAACATACAACCAAGATATAGTGACTGAGGAATATAACTTAAATTCTTTGGTTTTTAAAACTATTCCCAAAAGCCCTCTTTCAAAAGGCCCTTCAACTTTAAGAACCTCACAAAGTTAGGCCTACATACTTGGATAAGTGCAAAGATTTCAGATGACAACATTCAGTGCTGTAAATTCTACATAAATGTGAGCTGTATAAGGATCTCAACCCCTCTTTATAAGAAAATCCTCTGTCCCTGAAGAACAAACCTTATTGAAATATCTGAAAAGAATAGCTCTAATCTCAACAGGACTCAGGCAGATTAGTTTTTCTAAGACATTTTCTTCACTATGAGAGAGATTTTGAAGTGAAGCTCTGAGTGAGTTCTGGCGACTCTGGATATGTTCGTTCTTGTATTCAATTGCAGCTTCCAAAGCTTCAATCCCTTCTTCAAGTTGGAAAAGAACATGTTCTTCCTAGATATAATACAAAAGAAATCACTCATTTTAAATGAAACAGTATAACTTGGACTTTGTCATATACTAAGATCTTATTATGCTATTTGAGTCTAATGGACAGTACCATTCTTCTACTAAATTAAAAAAAATGTTTATTGAGTGCTTGCTATGCTACACAATGCACTGTGTGTACACACACACACACAAACACACACACATATATATAACAAATAATCATTGAATCTTTGTAGTAAACCTTGGGTAGCAAAATGGAAGAGGAAGAAGGTTAGGTGAGTTATGAAACATCCCAAGGTCATAAGCAAATGCTGATCACGAAGGAATACACTTGAACAAAGCCTGAGCCCACAGGTTTGACAGTGTCATCATGTTATCTCCCTCCATGGCTCCTAAAGTGCATATTATGTGTCACTGAGATCTGGAGACCTCGGGGGTCCCTTCAAGGATCTATCAAAACAATATATTGCTAGGAAGGAAAGAGGAAATATATTAAAATAAGTTATTAAGAACTAGTAATCAGAGGAGAGTCTCCAGGGAAAAAACACTGTGTAACATAAGAAAAAGTAGTGAGGATTTAAGGACATGAAACATTTTATAAGATTCCTAGGAGATGTCATTAGAGGGCAAGTGTAGGCACTAAAAATGATGGCAGCAAAACCTTTTTTTCATATGCCAAAGAAGATTCCCTCTGTAGGAAAAAAAAAATCTGATGAATTGCTGTCAGAAAACCTAGCCGTTCTCTGAATTATCCAAATAACATCTTATTTGGGGGATCTAAATCTCTGGTAAGAAATTATTTTGGACGTGGTAAGACCTGGATATATATTTTTGTATCCCCGTACTTGTGGTGGAGGCCACTTCAACTTTAAGTTCCCTGAGGGC
The DNA here is from genome assembly GCF_949774975.1 of Lagenorhynchus albirostris. Taxonomy (NCBI): domain Eukaryota; kingdom Metazoa; phylum Chordata; class Mammalia; order Artiodactyla; family Delphinidae; genus Lagenorhynchus; species Lagenorhynchus albirostris. The sequence continues at coordinate 82,352,256 of NC_083101.1, forward strand.
AGATGGTCTTGTCCATACTCACATCCTTATTGCCCAGCACAGTACATATTACATAGTTTAAACTCAGTACGTATCTGCTGAACAACTTAATGAAGAGAGAGGAGCAAAAAACATTTTCATATGTCTTGGGTATATGACCCAAGTATTTCTCTCCTCTCCTCCCCACAGCATTTCAAAGAAAAATAATGTTACTATTTCTGATCTCCCCAACGAACAGTGAGAATGACTTCTGGAACTCCTTTTCTGGAATTCAGGGAAAAGGTAGGTTAATAACCTATTCCAATGGGAGGTTGAATAATACTTATTTTTTTTAAAGCCATTTTATAAAATCTCCTGAAAGAGCCATTTTGGAAAAAAAAAAGTTCAGCAGCCATTTTATTTCTTTGTGCAATTACTGAATTTGAAGATTTGATAATCACTCCATAAGGAAGAAAATAATATTCACCTTTTTAAGAAAAACAAACTTAAATCCTGAAAGGTACTTAGGTGAATAAGAAGAACCAGAAAATAAAAGTGAATAACCCAAGAAAATATTTGACTTTTGAATGCATACTATGATTATATTCTACCAAAAACAAATGTGGATAGTTTTCTGCATACAGGTCTTTTGTCTCCCTAGGTAGGTTTATTCCTAGGTATTTTATTCTTTTTGTTGCAGTGGTAAATGGGAGTGTTTCCTTAACTTCTCTTTCAGATTTTTCATCATTAGTGTATAGGAATGCAAGAAATTTCTGTGCATTAATTTTGTATCCTGCAACTTTACCAAATTCATTGATTAGCTCTAGTAGTTTTCTGGTGGCATCTTTAGGATTCTCTATGTATAGTATCATGTCATCTGCAAACAGTGACAGTTTTACTTCTTCTTTTCCAATTTGTATTCCTTTTATTTCTTTTTCTTCTCTGATTGTCGTGCCTAGGACTTCCAAAACTATGTTGAATAACAGTGGTGAGAGGGGACATCCTTGTCTTGTTCCTGATCTTAGAGGAACGGTTTCAGTTTTTCACCATTGAGAATGATGTTTGCTGTGGGTTTGTCATATATGGCCTTTATTACCGTTGAGGTAGGTTCTCTCTATGCCCACTTTCTGGAGAGTTTTTATCATAAATTGGTGTTGAATTTTGTCAAAAGCTTTTTCTGCATCTATTGAGATGATCATATGGTTTTTATTCTTCAATTTGTTGATATGAAGAAAACTATAAGACACTGATGAAAGAAATTAAAGATGATACAAACAGATGAAGAGATATACCATGTTCTTGGATTGGAAGAATCAACATTGTGAAAATGACTATACTACCCAAAGCAATCTACAGATTCAATGCAATCCCTATCAAATTACCAATGGCATTTTTTACAGAACTAGAACAAAAAATCTTAAAATTTGTATGGAGACACAAAAGACCCCGAATAGCCAAAGCAGTCTTGAGGGAAATAAACAGAGCTGGAGGAATCAGACTCCCTGACTTCAGACTATACTACAAAGCTACAGTAATCAAGACAGTATGGTACTGGCACAAAAACAGAAATACAGATCAATGGAACAGGATAGAAAGCCCAGAGATAAACCCATGCACCTATGGTCAACTAATCTCTGACAAAGGAGGCAAGGATATACAATGGAGAAAATACAGTCTCTTCAATAAGTGGTGCTGGGAAAACTGGACACCTACATGTAAAAGAATGAAATTAGAACACTCCCTAACACCATACACAAAAATAAACTCAAAGTGGATTAGACACCTAAATATAAGACTGGACACTATCAAACTCTTAGAGGAAAATATAGGAAGAACACCCTTTGACATAAATCACAGCAGGATCTTTTTTGATCCACCTCCTAGAGTAATGGAAATAAAAACAAAAATAAACAAATGGGACCTAATGAAACTTAAAAGCTTTTGCAAAGCAAAGGAAACTACAAACAAGACAAAAAGACAACCCTCAGAATGGGAGAAAATATTTGCAAATGAATCAACGGACAAAGGATTAATCTCCAAAATATATAAACAGCTCATGCAGTTCAATATTAAAAAAACAAACAACACAATCTAAAAATGGGCAGAAGACCTAAATAGACATTTCTCCAAAGAAGACATATAGATGGCCAAGAAGCATATGAAAAGCTGCTCAACATCACTATTTATTAGAGAAATGCAAATCAAAACTGCAATGAGGTATCACCTCACACCAGTTAGAATGGGCATCATCAGAAAATCTACAAACAAATGCTGGAGAGACTGTGGAGAAAAGGGAACTCTCTTGCACTGTTGGTTGGAATGTAAATTGATACAGCCACTATGGAGAACAGTATGGAGGTTCCTTAAAAAACTAAAAATAGAATTACCATATGACCCAGTAATCCCACTACTGGGCATATACCCAGAGAAAACCATAATTCAAAAAGACATGTGCACCCCAGTGTTCATTGCAGCACTATTTACAGTAGCCAGGTCATGGAAGCAACCTAAATGTCCATCGACAGACGAATGGATAAAGAAGATGTGGTACGTATATACAATGGAATATTACTCACCCATTAAAGGAACAAAATTTGGTTATTTGTAGAGACGTGGATGAATCTAGAGTCTGTTATACAGAGTGAAGTAAGTCAGAAAGAGAAAAGCAAATATCGTATATTAATGCATATATGTGGAACCTAGAAAAATGGTACAGATGAACCAGTTTGCAGGGCAGAAATTGAGACACAGATGTAGAGAACAAATGTATGGACACCAATGGGGGGAAGCAGTAGGGGGTGGTGGTGGTGTGATGAATTGGGAGATTGGGATTGATATATATACATTAATATGTATAAAATGGATAACTAATAAGGACCTGCTGCATAAAAAAATAAATAAAAAAATTAAAAATTAAAAAAAAAAAGAAAGGATTACCTAGTACACCTGAGCACAGTGAGCCCCATTATTTGTGAAAAAGACATAGTTCTGCTGATAACTCTTTCTCCTGCAAAGTAGTAAGTTCATGTTTTCTGCAAGCACAGGAGCTAATATTTATTGCCACAAAACTGACATTTTATAAGGCCTGTAAGTTAAAACAGTTTAGAAAGGTCACACAAAAAAAAACAAAAAAAATAAATGTGGAAAGAGTTTGCCTTTATGTAATGGCTGAGAACAATTTGGTACAAATTTAGTTTCTATAGTTTTGGATCTATGTTAGCGAAGCACTGAGATAATGTAAGGTAGCAAATCTATAGAACCCTGAGGATAGCCTGCTCTAGTGAGGCTCCAGCATATAAATATTTGTGGTTCCATCTAACCCAGCAAAAAGTTGTAGGTTGAGAAGATGAGGGGCAATGGGAAGCTGTCCCAGGATGAAGAATTTGCCACAACTCAAACCTTAGATTATCAAGAGTTGACTATGCTTTGTCACAGAGCACTGCTTTCCAAACATGCACCAGGGAGCTTGTAAAAATGCAGACTTCTAATTCAGCAGGTCTTGGTGGTGCCTGAGGCTCTGCATTTCTAACAGGCTCCCAGGTGATACTATTGCTGCTGGTACAGAGATCACACTGCGAGTAACAAGGATCTAAAGCAGTGGTCTCCAAACATCTTAGATCACAAATTTCCCATTAGTAAAAAACAAACATGACAAACAAAACCTTTTGAGCAAGCACTGCATGTATTTCTCTATAAACTATATGCATTTTCTAATGATAAAACATGAAATTTAAAAAAAACCGAAAAAACATGAAATTGAAAATGTAAAAGATGAAATAAACATAGATATTCATATGTATTCTTCCTATACTCCACTTACTAGGTAACTGCTCTGCATTATTAGAAAAACAGAGTTCAAATATTTTATTTTTTCTAAATTTTAGTTTCTGGATTTTACCCCCCAAAAAAGGAGGTGATTTGTCTATATTAAATTGTTGGGTAATCCTGTGCTAGTATAGTGATCTAAAATCTTTCTATCATTTCCCATGAAGTAATACAATTAGAAAAAATATTCTGATTTATTGTGGAAAGAAAAAATAATTCTGAGCAAGTTTAAAGACATCAAAACAGCAAACCATTCCACCTAGATTTTACTGATGTCTTATGTCACAGCAGAATCTCATGTTCCTGATCATCTGCTACTGGAGATCTATTTAGTACTACCAATCTTGGCGTGAAAACAGTGGTGAGAGCAGAGCCCATTTCAGAGCTACGCTAAGAAGAACCAACCATGTGGAAGCAAGGTGCACAGACGCTCACAGGACTAAATGGAACCCCACCGATTGTAGGCGGCTCACCCTTCCCTCAAACAAATCCAGGGTGGCTGCCAAACAAGTACCATGCATTGTGCTGCATTTTCACCACAAAACACTACATAATGTTTTTAGTTACAGAATTCCTCATGAAATAGAAACTTAAATGTTTCTTGAAGATAAGAATTGACCCTCTAGAAATGCAGATGGCCAACAGGCAAATGAGAAGATACTCAACATTGCTAATCATCAGGGAAATGCAAATCAAAACCACAATGTGATACCACCTCACACCTGTCAGAATGGCTATCATCAAAAAGAACACAAATAACAAAGTTGGTGAGGATGTGGAGAAAAGGGAATCCTCATACACTGTTGGTGGGAATGTAAATTGGTGCACAGTGGAAAACAGTATGGAGGTTTCCCAAAAAACTAAAAATAGAACTACTATATGACCCAGCAATTCCACTCCTGGGTATATATCCAGAAAAAAAAAACACCCACTAATTAGAAAAGACACATGCACCCCATTGTTCACAGCAGCATTATTTACAACTGCCAAGACACAGAAGCAACCTAAGTGTCCATCAACAGACGAATGGATAAAGAAGAATTGGTATATATACACAATGGAATACTACTCAGCCATAAAAAAGAACAAAATTTTGCCATTTGCAGCAACATGGATGGACTTGGAGGGCAATATGCTAAGTGAAATAAGTCAGAGAAAGACAAATGCTATATCAGTTATAGGCAGAATCTAAAAATTACAACAAACTAGTGAATATAACAAAAAAGAAGCAGACTCACAGATATAGAGAACAAAATAGTGGTTACCAGTGTGGGGGGAGGGGCATTATAGGGGTGGGAGTATGGGAGGTACAAACTATTGGGAGTAAGACAGGCTACAAGGATGTATTGTACAACACAGGGAATATAGACAATATTTTGTAATAATTCTAAATGGAGGGTAACCTTAAAAATTGTACAAAAAGGGCTTCCCTGGTGGCGCAGTGGTTGAGAGTCCGCCTGTCAATGCAGGGGACACGGGTTCGTGCCCCGGTCCGGGAAGATCCCACGTGCCACAGAGCGGCTGGGCCCGTGAGCCATGGCCGCTGAGCCTGCGCGTCCGGAGCCTGTGCTCCGCAACGGGAGAGGCCACAACAGTGAGAGGCCCGCGTACCGCAAAAAAAAAAAAAAAAAAAAAAAAAAAAATTGTACAAAAAGATTAAAATTAAAAAAGAATGGCCACTCTACCCCTCTGCAAACATAATTTGCTCATTCCCATCTCTATGCCTTATTTAACAGTGTTCTATCTAAAATGGCCTTCTTTCTTATATCTATCAATATATACCATGTTTTTCATAATCCAGCTCAAGATTCTGATCTAACAAGGCTGCCTTAATTGAATCTTCCCCCAAATGATCACTGCATTGTTTTGTATAAATAATGTAATAAGTATAGCTTTATTACATTATCTATAACTTGCTTTTTTATGTTCTTCAGGGTTTAGAGTTTTCTCATCTTTCTATCTGTCTCCTCAGATGTAGTATGAATTCCTCAAGAGAAGCATAATGTTTTCTCCTTCTTTTTTTTTCTCCCATAGGGCCCAGTAACTGTCCTGGGCAGGCAAGAATTCCTTAAATCCTATGTTTTGCTGAATCTAAGGCTCTCAGACCTTCACATCTGTAGGCTTGGGGCTCCAATTTAACAGCCTCAGGAGGACAACCTCATTCTGTGATCCTTGACAAAGCTACCCCAATTAAGTTATAAAATAGGGCAGTAGAAGCTTATAATGTCACATAGCCCCCAGTCAAGGTTGTCTTCAATTTCTTTCATCAACTCAATGAACAATAATGTCATGAAATCCTTTCCCCTGTTCCTTCTTAACCAGCCCCTTTCACTTCTTGTCACACTTGCTCCAATCTAAAACACCACAAGATACATGATTCCCAGCCACTTATTTTCTCTCAGCAGCTTTCCCTTACTTTGGACATCAACTATAAATATTTGCAGAGAAAATCCAGACTCAAAAGTTCATCTTTGGGGCTTCCCTGGTGGCGCAGTGGTTAAGAATCCACCTGCCAATGCAGGGGACACGGGTTTGAGCCCTGGTCCAGGAAGATCCCACATGCCGCGGAGCAGCTGAGCCCGTGCACCACAACTACTGAGCCCGCAAACCTAGAGCCCGTGCTCCACAACAAGAGAAGCCACTGCAGTGAGAAGCCCAAGCACTGCAATGAAGAGGAGCCCCCGCTTGCTGCAACTAGAGAAAGGCTGCACACAGCAACAAAGACCCAGTGTAGCCAAAAATAAATTAAAAAAAAAAAAAGTTCATCTTTGTCTGATAAAGTAATAAGGTATAGATACCACTGCCAACTGAAGTAAAATTTTGAAAAGACAAAGTCTGGGACAGTTTGCTAGCCAACAAATGAAACATCTTTTACATAGTTAAAAAAAATAAAGGTGAGAGAAGTCATATCCTCCCCTAAATGAAAAATCCTAAAAGGTGTTTTTTTTTTGGTTTTTGGTTTTTTTTTTGCGGTACGCGGGCCTCTCACTGTTGTGGCCTCTCCCGTTGCGGAGCACAGGCTCTGGACGCGCAGGCTCAGTGGCCATGGCTCACGGGCCCAGCCGCTCTGCGGCATGTGGGATCCCCCTGGACCGGGGCACGAACCCGTGTCCCCTGCATCGGCAGGCGGACTCTCGACCACTGCGCCACTAGGGAAGCCCCTAAAAGGTGTTTTTATTGGGGTATGAGTTTTATGCATCTACTTGGCTAGGACTTAGAGTGGAACATGCTCCCATACTTTCTGAAAGAATTAAGCATTAATGCCCTAGACATTGGTTATATGTGATGAATTACCAAGTATCATTCAAGAAAGGTACATAGAGAGAAGACAGGTGCCCTCTTTGGAAGAAATGAAGAAAAGTGTCCCTCAAATCTTTTTCTGTGTTCTGTGATTTCAGATGAGAAACCCCAGCTAAGAAAGACCATACTCAAAAGAAACGTTAGTCTCCCAGTCCCTGGCAATGCCTGGAAGGGACCACGTTCATGGACCTCTACGAGAGGACATCACAGTTTCTAGTCAAGCATGCCTCATGGCGCCAAACAGGTGACAGGCAGACTCATTACATCTGACAAAAGTCTCAAGGAAACAAAGTTGACCAGATTTGTCATTTTTATGTTTAAGTAACAAAAATGGAGGAAATCATCCAAGTGATCCATCATACAGTACTTCTAGTTTCAAAGCATACCGACTTACTTCAGGTGATAACACACGACCATTTTTAAGTTTCTCATCCACGCTGTTTCTTCGTCTCTGTAGCTGATCCTTTTCTTTCTGGAGGGCTTGAACTTGTTCTGAAATCTTTATTTTCTCCTCAGCTGTGCTGTTCTGGAGCTGCACATTCTTTTCAGACAACTCTTGGTCCAACAAGCTCAGGCGAGTTGATATTTTCAAACTATCTGTGTTTAAAGCCTAAAAAGACAATCAACCAGACACCCCAAGATCAGTTATTAGAAATCCAGACTGTAAATAAATTAGGAAAAACACAGAGAAAATTACTAAGTGAACATATTTTTAGCTTTTACATTATTGTTTTCTCCCATGGAGTTTTTTGGGGGACTGGGGAAGCTTCATTTTCTAAAATCTTAAGTTGAATGCCTTTTTTTAAAAAGTGGAGATTTTTCAAACAATGAATTTATTACTAAGTATTGTAAAAAAAGTATTGTAAAACCAGACTATACAACACAGGTTTGAGAGGCAGTATTTTTCTTTTGTATTATTTTCCAAATTAAACTTTTCTTTCTTGGCCTGTTACATAGTAGTATCAAGTATGCTAACATTTCCTAGAGGTTGACATTTGGTTTGTTGTTATTTAAACATACAATTTGTTTCTACTCTTATTTCATTCCGGTCAAAATTATGGCCAGTTAGATTTACGGTGATCTTCATTATGACCAATTTAAGATAATCTTAAAAAGAGTTTTTCGTCCAAGTAATTATATGTATATACTGCCATAAGGTTTAATAATGTTTTTAAAAAGAGTCCCCTACCTGACCCTTTCCCCTGAGTCCTGCTCCCTAGAAACAACCATCTTTAACCTTTTAAGCTATTTCTTTTGGTGTTTATGTCCATGTTTCTAAATAACATTAGCAATTTTAGATACTGTCTGCTGATTATCTATTACGGAAGACAAGGATTTAGCACTCCTATGCCTCCTCTTCTGTACTTCCCCTCCCTCTATTCTCCCAACATAAGTTGTATTATAGTTTTTAGATAAACCAATGGTCAGTTTACATGATTTTGTGAATACATGAACATTTTGCCTGGAGCCTCCATCCTCCTGCTCCAAACTGGACTAGTTGTTCCTGGACTTCCTTTGGTATTATCCTGAAAATTTCCAGTTAGATCACATTTGCAGGATCCTGAGTCTTCCTTTATCATAGCTTGCACCCTCATTTTTAAGGAGCACATCCTCTAGTAGTTTCCTGAGACAGGCTAGGTAGTAGGTAATTTTTTCACCGGAAAATGTCCTTATTCTACCTTCCCATTTGATTGATAGTTAGGCTAAAAAGAGAATCCTTGTTTGGAAACCATTTTCCTTATGAATTTTAAGCCTGCTTCAGGTCTTTTAACTTCTAATGAAGAAGGTTGAGAAGTCTAATGCCATTCTGACTCTCAAGATTTTCAAGTGACTAGTCTTCTATCTGGAAGCTTTCAGGATACATTTTTTCCCCTAGTGTACTCGAAACTTCACAATGATATGCTTTTAGTACTCTTTGCTGTGCCTTTGATAAGCTATTTCAACCCAGTCTTATATCTTCAGTGCTGACAAATTTTTTTGTATTATGTCTTTGATAATTTCCTCTTCTGTTTTCTCTGTTGTATCTTTCTGGAATTCCTGTTACTTGGATGATGGACTTTGTGGGTTTACCTGCCAATTAAATTTTATTCCTCCTAATTTCTATTTATCTTTTTATTTACTTTCTGAGATACTTCCTTAACATTATCCTCCAATCCTTTTATTTCCGAAAGTTCTTTCATGTTTTTTATAGGCTGCAATTCTTGCTTTACGGATAGAGTATCATCTTTTACCACCTTGAAGATATTAAGGTTTTTTAAGAAGTTTTTTCAGCTCCTTGCTCTATCTCTATAATTTATCTGAGCTTCTTTTTTTTTTTTTTCTTTTTGTTTTGGCCTCTGTCTTTAATGTTAGTAGCATTCCTGAAATATACATCATACTTAAGAGTCAGGTATTAAAATCCTGATAAACTGCTGTGGGCAAGATGTGTCACAATAGGATATATCTGGGATCTGGCCACTTAGTTGGGGGCTCCCAAATGTAAATTTTTTTAAGGTCTTTTTTTCTGGGACTGTTTCAGAAAGATCCACCAATCTCCTGCTGGGAAGTGTAAGTCTGGCTGCCAGCATTTTGGGATCCAAGTAGGGGTTAGGAAATGGATATCTCAGGATTCAGACTTTCATTCATTCCCTGTTTATTTTGACTTAACCCGGCCCTCTGCTGTATCTGGTTCAATCTTCAGAAAATAAATCATCTAGTCCCAGAATCAGAAAAGGATGCTTTCCTGACTATGCCCTGTTTTCATCCTTAGGCCTCACTCCCGCCGTCTAAAAATCAGGGTCCCTTCATTTCTGAGTCTTTTTCATGTTTATGTGAATTATATCTCATAAAGCTGTTATTTAAAAAAAAAAAAAAAAGCTAAAGTTAAAGGCTTGGCTCTCATTGATGTCCCTCTTCTAGACATTTGGATTTCAGCTTCTTCTGTTCTGCTAAGTCAGTAACCACTTATCTATCTGCTTTCCATCTTACATTTTTTGGTAACATTTTGTCCTCTGTTGTCTCCCCTACTGTTTTTTCCCTTTATGGGTTTATAGTTTTTTTGAGTAATAGCTTTACTAAAATATAGCTCACGTACCATACAATTCACCTAAAGTGTATAATTAGATAGTTTTAGTATATTCTCAAAGTTGTGCAACCATCACCAGAATCAATATTAGAACATTTCATCAGCCCCAAAAAAGAAACCCCATGCCCACTAGCAGTCATTCCATTTCCTCACCAAGCCCCCACGCAGTCCTAAGTAACCAGTATTCTACTTTCTGTCTCTATGGAACTGCCTACTGTGACTGGCTTCTTTCACTTAACATAACATTTTCAGGGTTCATCCATGTTGTAGAATGTATCAGTGCTTCATTCCTTTCTATTGCTGAATAATATCCCATTATTTCATTTATATATTATCAGTTGAAGGACATTTGGGTTGTTTTCATATTTTGACTATTATGAATAATGCTGTTATGAACATTCATGTACAAGTTTTTCTGTGCACGTATGTCTTCACTTGTCTTGGATATACACCTAGGAGTGGAATTGCTAGGTCATTTGGTAATTCTATGTTTAACCTTTTGAGGAACTACAAGATAGTTATCCAAAGCAACTGCACCATTTTACAATCCCACCAGCAGTGTATGAGGGTTCCAATTCCTTCATATCCTCACTAACACTTATTATCTACTTTTCTGATTATAGCCATCCTAGTGGGTGTGAAGCAGTATCTCATTTAAATTTTAGTTTGCATTTACCTGACGGCTAATGATGTTGAGCATCTTTTTATGTGCTTATTGGACATTTGTATATCTTCTTTGAAGAAATTTCTATTATATCCTTTGCCCATTTTTTAATTGGGTTGTCCTTTTATTATTGAGTTGTTAGAGTTTTTTATCTATTCTAGATACAAGTCCTTTATCAGACATATGATTTGCAAATATCTTCTCCCATTCTGTGGGTTATCTTTTCACTTTCTGGATAATGTCCTTTGCATCACAAACATTTTTAATTTTGATGAAGTCCAATTTATCTAATGTTTCTTTTGTTGCTTGTGCTTTAGGTGAAATATCCAAGAAACCATTGCTTAACCCAAGGTCACAAAGAGTTATACCTATGTTTTCTTCTAAGACTTTTATAGTTTTAGCACTTACATCTAGGTCTTTCATTCATTTGAGTTAAATCTCTATATGTTATGAATATAGGCTTTTTTATATCATGTTTCTTGTCTGAAATGCATATGATCGCATCTTATGGTATTTCTTAAATACTGAAAAAATATGTAATATTCTTATGACTTTTGTTTTAAAAGAAACCCAGAAATATGTCTCAAGTTTCTCTTCTGTTTTATTAAAACAACCTTCAAAGAATCAATTTTGCTATGATTTCCTGTGGGTTTCCTTTATTTGCACTCTCTGCTTACCTCAGTATGTTCTGACTTCCTAAATATCACATCTTGTTGAAACTAGAAAACTAGAAGTCTCCCTTGTCTTTTTAATTAGAAAAATAAACAAATCTTCACTATACAAAATCTTCTTTCTGTTACAGGAAACCTGCAAACCCCTAACTGTGAGTAGTAAATGACAGATCGTTTTCAAGTCTATTCTTCCAAATTATCAGTGTTCACTCTACAGCATCAAATGGTACAATTAATTTTTAAAATATCCAATAAGGGGGCTTCCCTGGTGGCGCAGTGGTTGAGAGTCCGCCTGCTGATGCAGGGGACATGGGTTCGTGCCCCGGTCCGGGAAGATCCCACATGCCGCGGAGCAGCTAGGCCCGTGAGCCATGGCCGCTGAGCCTGCGCGTCTGGAACCTGTGCTCCACAACGGGAGACGCCACAACAGTGAGAGGCCCGCGTACCGCAAAATAAATAAATAAATAAATAAATAAAATATCCACTAAGGTTAATAATAGAGGCTGCCAGGGGAAATGGTGAATTATTGCTTAATGGTTACAGAGTTTCTGTTTGAGGCAATAAAAAGTTTGGAAATAGACAACAGTGATGGTTGTGCCACACTGTAAATGTAATTAATGCCGCTGAATTGTACACTTTAAAATGGTCAAAACGGTAAATTTCATGTTATGTATAATATACTACAATTTTTAAAATACCCCCCAAAAGTTAATAATAAGTAAATCATACTTGGTAGAACATTGAACATTTTACTTCAAAATAGATTTTAGTGATAGACATTAAGTAAGCACTAATAAGCGAAATACACTGAAAACCAGAAAAGTTTTCTTTTGGTTTCTAACTTTACAGTGGTATGATTTACTTCATAGAGAAAAATAAATCCTAGTTTATAAGGCTTACAACCAGAATCAAAGAGCATATTAAATAGAATACCTGACTAGATCGTAACTTCTTATTTTCCAGATGGCTCTTCTCCTGTAACAGGGCCTCCTTCCTACAAACTATGGCCTCCCGTTTCTTTAAGTCTTCTTCCAGCTCCTCTAATTCTTGGCGTTGGTTCAGAACTTTCTCTACTTCTTCATCTAACCATTTCTTTTGCTCATCCAATTTCTACATTAAAATTCCAAAGAAATGTTATAATTTTTCTTCACCATAAAATTTATATGGTAATAATATAGCTTCAGATTGACTAAAACACCTTAAATGAACATTTAAAAACTATCTGGAATACCTTAAATGAACAGTGAGAATAATAAAATAGTGTCTGTCCAAAACTGTCAAGAAATAAGTGGTTCTAAGCTAACATCTTCCTGTGTAGTTTTATAAGGAATTAAAATTTATTCCACAAATACGTTTTGAGTCTGAGATTTTTCAGGCTGACAGTTTTCTTTATATTGAGAGTTAGTTCTGAGAACATGCTGGAAATCTTCTCTGTTACAGAGGTGCACACCTCTCTCACAGCACTAATACTACTGATTGTTCTACAGTCTTTCTCCCCTACTTGAGCTCCTTGACTGATTGCAGCGACAGTGCTTTTTGCCTCTGTAGCCTCAGTGCCTGCTCTACTGCCTGGCCCATGATTGGCTTTCAATAAAATGTTAAATGAATTCTTGATTCAATCAATCAACTAATGAGGTGAATAAATGAATACGCATTGTGGAAGACATAGATGATGGAACATGGAAATCCACTCTGCATTGTAGCCTGTCAACATCAAATAATTACAAAATAAAATAAATTGAGCTGTAAAGATTTCCAAAACAAACATCTCAGTATTCTCTTCAGTTAAGGATACCCAGAAATAAGTACAAACAAAAATGTGAATGGAATGACTGTCCAAGATGAACTCTACCAAGTGTCCATCTGCACTGGGACATAGTAATGAAGCAATGCCACCTAAATAACAAATAATAAGAAAACAAATCAATATAGAACTATTTTCCAGTTCTTCTCAAACTTGATAAAAACTGTCCCTAGAAATCCATATTAAGACAATAAGACAGTGAATATGCATGAGAAAAAGAGAGCAAAGTGGCCAAGGCAAAGCAGGTCCAGAGCTATGTAGTTTTCCATCCAGACCTAGATAGTATGGTCCTATAAGCAACAGCACATCCAAATAATATTGAGGCCTAAAATAGCAGCTCTACAATTATTAGGAACAGGAAGCATATCCCAGAGCAGCTACAGAAATACTTTAGTTTTGTTATATCCAGCTATACCTTAGAAACTCCATATATGAGACCCTATGAAGACTAGCAATTAACTTAAAACATATTCTACAAACATTTCTTGACTGTGAGTGGGGTCTGAAAGATGAATAACATATTCTGTAAGCTCCATTCCAACAGGAAAGAAACCAAAAAATTATGACAGTTGATAATAAATGTTGTATACAGCAAACTCCTAGGTACTATGTATGCAAAAATGGAAGGAGGGATCGGTTCTGTCTGAGAAATGGAAGAAATGTCAGTGCCAGCCTCACAGAGTAGGCAATATTTTAGCTGTGCTTTGAAGAATGGGTAGGAGTCTGCTAACATAATACAGGTTTTTTTAGGGAAATAATAATAAATGAATGGATTTTTCTGCATTTGATATAATAAAGGGTATGATTTGTGCAATTCACTGTATCTTAGTAACTTTTCTGAAAATTTCTTACTTTGTCTTTTCTTATAATAAATATTCCTACCACACAGTTCCAATTTTAAATACTCTCTTCTTATAAGAGAGCTTCATATCAAATCAATGTCCTATTAAAAGGTCTTTGGATAGTCATATTGATTAATATATAATCTTGTTCTTGTTTAGAGTCAAATTCTGGAAAATGTTGTTTTACAACATTAAAAAGCATGAAGGTCTCTGTTTGTTTGTTTTATTATTATTTTTAACCCAACATAATCAGTGCAAGCTGTGGGAATCTATTATTGTATTCATTTAAAATTTAGATCCTTAACATTTTGAAAAGCAGGTCTAACTATTCTATGCATTCCTACCTCACCTACTCCCCCACATACCCTTCCACCCAGAAATATTACCAAGCACGTCAGAGAGAGAGCTCTTCAACTAATTTCTAAAATACACTAGTAAAATAACTGAGAATACATTCATGTCCTAAATTTTACTATTAAAATATATAAGGTTTAAGAAGAGAGAGCAAATAAATTTTTCAGAATTAAGGTGATGTATTTGCATTTGAGGGTAATTACAGTTTTAAGCACATTAATCTTCAAGACTTTTAGAACTGCCATTTCTAATTTACATAAAATTAAAACTTTGTTTCTTTGAACTTTGATATTAATCTATGGATTTCATTTTTTAAATGTGGCACTAAAACAACAGCTTTTTAATATATTATATATGGTGCATATACAATTTGGTTGTGCTTGAGTAGAGATCTCTTATCTTTAGAAATATATGTTTCCAGGTGAATAAACCAGTCTTGACATGGGAATAAATACAATCTAGTTTTCATGTTTACATTCCTCAACACTCAGATAAACCCATTTCTACTGAAATAAGAATACAGCACATTTCCGGATGGGAAATTAATTTTTTAATAACACAAAAAATTCAGAAGAAATATTAGAAATTTTGTACTTGAGTGGCAAAATCTAGTGTTTGAAGATTTTATTCAGAGTCCACCACTTTTTACCCCTACTTAGACAATCATCAAATTGAAGTGAAACCAGGAAACACTAAATAGAATCGACAAACCTGGAGTTGGTCTATACTTCCAAATGAACCTTTTCTCCTTTTCATCTTAAATGCATCAAGGTCCTCAGCTTTCAGTTTTAGACCTTCTCCCTGTTCTGTTTTTAACTGTAGTTCCTATAGATAACAGGAATTGAAAACACCTTATTGCTTTTACTACATGGTCATCATTAAATATTTATGCAGATAATCATTTTAACATTTACTTTCTTAGTTGCAAAAAGAAAGAAAACGAGTAGATGAAGGTTGGGACCATTTAAGAAGAAAATAATGTTAGCCCCTCATTCAAGCAATAAAATCTCACAGTAAAAATCAGGATTTACTAGAAAAACTAGGTATTTTTTTTCATTCTTTGCCAGTGTTACAAATTTGCATAACAGGGATAAGAGTATGAAAATTATAAATTTGCTCTTTTCTTCTGCCTTTCTGAGTTCATTACCTTCAGTTAGTCCACCCAAGGCACCCATCTGCAATGGGGATATTAGAATTTATCACAGGAGAAATGTAAAAAGAAAAGTTATATTCAGTTTCCAGCATTCAAAAATCAGATTCTGCAGCATGAAAATAGTCTTTCAAGATTAATCATGGTCCTCTGAAGAGTATTTTCCAAATTCCTTTAGTTTCCATTCACATCTTAAGAGTCATGTCAAGAGGGCCCTTGTGTTCTACTGGGGTTTAGAGACGATGTTGCCATCCACCACCAAAGCTTAGCAGGAATCAGGAAGGAGGCCATGAACTCAAAGTGAACTGGTCCACACTGCTATTCCTTACTGGTCCACGATGGATAAGTACAGAAATTAAAAGTAAGTGTTTAGAACCTTTTACGAAAATTTAACAGAATAATTTTATGTCTGTTGAATCTAATAATTAAAAGATAGACTTGTATATTTTAGTTTTTATTTCATTTTTCTACTAGTTCTTGTTTTACAAAGGTATTGGGCTGTGACAAATTAATAATAAAATGAAACTTGTATCTTTTCCATAGGTAATTTCAGAAGTACTGATAAAAAGGAAGTAAAAGGGAAGTCTACCATTTTCCAGCCCTGGAAATGGCAGAAAGGAGAAAAGAGACAGTAAAAAAGATGTGTGTCCCAATTTTCTTCTCTCTGAGTTTTGGCCCAGAAAGGGGATGATAAACAAAGGTATCACTGAGAGCAGACGGAGAAAATGAGGACTGCAGCGCAGAGGCCTCACACACACATGGATCTGCCCAGTCTTGCTGAAAGAACAGAGAAGTACGATCAGGAAACAGAGACTAATTGGACTTCTTGGCCTCAGATGATGAGGATCCTGAGTTGAGAACAAATAGGGGTCAGTTATTGTGGGGAATTGACCCCAAAACTGAAGGTGAGGACAGGCCACTGGGCTAGCAAGCTAGATGGAAGATCTAATAGTCTCAACAGGGATTTATAATGCCATTAGGAGATGAGATGAAGCCAAAGCACCTCCAGGCTCTAAGCTGAAAGTGAGACCAATCTATGAACTATACTGGCTTCATATCAAGTGCCAGCAGGGAAAGGTGAACAAGAGAGAGCAGATTCCAGCCAGTCACATCCAAGGACCAAATGAAACTCAGAAAGTCCCTTCCCCTTCAACACCATGTGATGCAATAAAGCTACACACCAGAACACCACATATACCAGACTCTATCTTTGAGAATCATGGGGAGGAAGAGGCCAAGAGACTGAATATTCTTATTCAAGAGAACTGAGAATTATTTGAAGGAAATGTTTAAACTATCAGAATAAGGTTTGGACAGACTGGTAATTTGGTTAGTTCCCATGATATTTCCAGAAATTCTCGTGACATGGTTTGGGCAGGGCAGGGTGGGAGGGGTGTCATAAGGAACACAGGTCTGCTATAGACTAGATAAATTTTCTATGCCCACTTGAGTTGAATTATGAGTGCATTTGGACCCTGTTATATTTACTACCCATTAATTTTTCATGCTTCCCTAGCTCTAGTTCACAGTTATAAGTTAGCCCCTGTCACAGTCACAGCAACTTCAGGATGCTGAAATAAAGGCACCTTATACTGGAGCTGACTGCCTACTATTCCTATTCTTCTACAAATGCTTTGAAAGTGTACTGCAGGTGGTCTAATCCCCTCTTTTGCATGTTGCTCTAGACATAATTACCTTTACCTTATATTGTAATCTCTATTATAATAGTAAAATAACTGTCTACCAGGTACTGTGCTATGCTTTTTACATCTATTTAATTATCCCATTTAATCCTCACAATAATCCTATGAAACAGATACCATTATAAATCCCATTTTATAGATGAGGAAATTGGTGCTTAGAGAAGTAAAAATCCCAGGTCACATTTCAGGGGTTCCTATACCTTTCCTTTATAGCTCATCCATAGTCTTCAGTTAAGAACTGAAGAACCTATGCAGAAGAACATGCAGAAGAACATGGAGAACCTATGCAGAAGTCATAGTATTCTCTGGAAATGGTTTAGTCAAGTGAAAAATGTAATGTTAAACAGTTAGCTCCAAACAGAAGACAAGATATCCCTTAGGACTCTGAGCAGGTTTTGCTTTTGCATTAAGTAGTAGAAACTTCAATATATCTTCGGGGCAGACTGTTCCTTTCTCTGGAATACTCATTCTCCCCTTAAATGGGTCACATTTCCCTAGAATGAGAGAAGGAACAAAATTACCCTAGATAAGAATGTAAAAAGTTTAAGTTACAGGCAGAGTTGCATTTCAGCAGACTATGCATTCTGCTCAAAAGTATTTTTCTTTTCCCTAAACATAGATTTAGAGATTGCTATGTCTTGTTGCTTTAAGCCAGGGTTCATGAGAGATGAGAAGCTGAGACCCAAAGACCACAGGACTGACAGGCAGGCCTGATCCTCACACTGGAGGAAGGACAGGAACGAACAGACTAGGCTGTTGTCAGCGAAATGAGAATTGAACAGATTCAAGATATTTAGAAGACTCAATTTATAGGACTTTGTGATTCATTGGATATGCGTAATGAGGAAGAGGACAGAGTCAAGGATGACTGCTAAATTTCTAGCTTACCCATCTGAATGAATTGAAATGTCATGTAAAGTACACTGGAAAACTATATTTTCTCTCCCATGAAGGGAGCAGGGAGGAGGAATAGTGGCGAGGTAAGTAAGGGAATTCACCTATAAGACAACCTAATAAAGATGTCAATGGTTGGATATATGAATCCAGAGCTCAAATGGCAAATCTGGTATTAAGGATTAAATCTGGGAGTTGTCAGAGTTAAACTGCAGTCATGGAAAAAGACAAGGTGAGAGGTCACCCAGGACAGAGTATGGAAGATACGAGGGCATAGGCTAGAGCCCTGAGTAATTTCCATAGGTAGGAAACGATAGTGTAGGATAAGCTAGCAAAGACAAAGAACAAGCAATCAGAGAAGAAAAAACAAGGTGAGTATAATTTCACAAAGGCAAAGGGGGAAATATTTCAAGATGGAGGGAGTGGTGAACTATGGTGGATGCAGCTGAGGTGTGACAGAGAGAGCACTAGTGAACTTCTCAAGAGCTTTGAAGTGAACGGTACAGCCAAGACCCAGAAACCAGACTGGAGAGGAGAAGAGAACAAATGAAAGGAAAGGAAACAGAATCAAATATAGTAAACTTTTCCAAGAAGTTTGGTTATAAAGGGGAGAAGTGAGAGAGAGAAGTATAAAGTTGAAGGAGAATAATTTTAGGATGAGAAAAGTCTAAGATGTTTAAAGAAAGAATCTAGGAGAAAAGGAAAAGATGAAAATACAGGAAGAGAAAAAGACAAATGCGATAAAGCACATAAGTGCTTAGCACAGTACTGACTGAAGACAAATAATAAATATTATTTACTGCTATAATAATGATTATTACCATTATTATTTAGAATGAGTAACTCAAGGAAATTAAGAAAGCAATTCCATTTATAATAACATCTAAAATAATAAAATATCTGGGAATAAATTTAACCAAGGAGGTAAAAGACTAGTACACTAAAAATTATAAAACATTCTGAAAGAAATTAAAGAAGATTTAAATAAATGAAAAGATGCCCCATCCTCATGGATAGGAAAACTTAATATTGTCATGATGCCAATACTACACTAAGAGATCTACATAGTCAACACAATCCATATCAAAATTCCAATGGCCGCAGGCTTCCCTGGTGGCACAGTGGTTGAGAGTCCGCCTGCCAATGCAGGGGACACGGGTTCGTGCCCCAGTCTGGGTGGATCCCACCTGCCATGGAGCAGCTGGGCCTGTGAGCCATGGCCACTGAGCCTGCGCATCCGGAGCCTGTGCTCCGCAATGGGAGAGGCCACAACAGTGAAAGGCCTGTGTACTGCAAAAAAAAAAAAAAAAAAAAAAAAAAAATCCAATGGCTGGGACTTCCCTGGTGGTCCAGTGGTAAAGAATCCGCTTTCCAATGCAGGGGACTTGCATTCAATCCCTGGTCAGGGAACTAAGATCCCACATGCCGCAGGGCAACTAAGCCCATGCGCCACAACTACTGAGCTTGCGCGCCTCAATGAGAGAGCCTGTGTGCTGCATACTACAGAGTCCACGCACCCTGGAGCCCACGCACCACAACTAGAGAGAAAACCTGCATGCCACAACTAGAGAGAAGCCCACATACCACAACTAGAGAGAAGCCATTGTGCCACAACAAAGAGCCTGCACCACAACGAAAGATCCTGCATGCCTCAACTAAGACCAGATGCAGCCAAAAAAATAAAGAAAATAAATAAATTTTTAAAAAGTGGATCTACAGAGAAAAACCCAAGAACAGATCGTCATAAAAGGAATAATTTGAAAATAAAAATTTGTTGAGTGCTGCTGTAAAAAAAAAAGAACCATGCATTAAACACAATTAAAGCATTAAAAAAAAATTCCAATGGCCTTTTTTGCAGAAATGGAAAAGCTGACACTTAAATTCATGTGGAATTTCAAGAGTCCTCAAATAGCCAAAACAATCCTGAAAAAGTACAAAGTTGGAGGACTTACTTCCCAAAATCTACTGCAAAGCTACTGTAATCAAAACAGTGTGTACTTGCACAAGGATAGACATATAGACAAATGGAATAGAACTGAAAGTTTAGAAATAAATCCATAAATCTACAGCCAATTGATTTTTGACAAGGGTACCAAGTCCATTAAACAGGGAAAGAATAGTCTTTTCAATAGATGGTGCTGGAACAACTGGATTTCCACATGCAAAAGAATGAAGATGGACCCCTACCTCACACCATATACAAAAATTAACTCAAAATGGACCAGGAACCTAAATATAAGAGCTAAAACCATAAGATTCCAGAAGAAAACATAGGGGTAAATCCTTATGACCTTAGATTTGGCAACGGATTCTTAGATATGATACTAAAAGCACAAGCAACAAAAGGAAAAATAGATAAACTGGAACTTCATAAAAAATGTAAAACTTTGGTGCATCAAAGAATATTATCAAGAAAATGTAAAGGGCTTCTCTGGTTGAGAATCTGCCTGCCAATGCAGGGGACACGGGTTCGAGCCCTGGTCTGGGAAGATCCCACATGCCACGGAGCAACTGGGCCCGTGAGCCACAACTACTGAGCCTGTGCGTCTGGAGCCTGTGCTCCGCAACAGGAGAGGCCATGAGAATGAGAGGTCCGTGCACCACGATGAAGAGTGGCCCCCGCTCACCACAACTAGAGAAAGCCCTCGCACAGAAATGAAGATCTAACACAGCCAAAAATAAATAAATAAATAAAATTTAAAAAAAAAAGAAAATGTAAAGATAATCTACAGAATGGAAAAAAATATTTGGAAGTCATGTATCTGATAAAGTTTAATGTCCAGAATACATAATGAATTCCCACAACTCAACAACAAAGAGACAACCCAATTAAAAAATAGACAAAGAACTTGAAAAGACATTTCTCCAAAGAAGATATACAAACGGGCAATAAGCACATGAAAAGGTGTTCAATACCATTAGTCATTATGGAAATGAAAATCAAAACCACAACGAGATTCCACTTCACATGTACTTGGATGACTATAATAAAAAAGAAACAGAAAATGACAAGTGTTGATGAACATGCAGAGAAATCAGACCCCTCATACATTGCTGGTGGGAATGTAAAATGGTGCTGCCACTATCAGAAACAGTTGGTGGTTCCTCAAAAAGCTAAGCATAGAATTAGCATATGACCCAGCAATTCCACACCTAGGTATTTCAATTCCAAATTGAAAGCAGGCACTTGAACAGTTACTTCTATGCCAATGTTTATCACAGCATTATTCGATAGCCAAAACGTGGAAACAACCCAAGTGCCTATCAGATAAATGCAGAAACAAAATGTTGTGTATGCAATGGAATATTACCCAGCCATAAGAAGGAATGAAGTTCTGATATATACTACAACATGGCTGAACCTTGAAAACATGATGCTAAATGAAAAAATCCAGATACAGGACAAATATTGTATGATTTCACTTTTATGAAATATCTAGAATAGGCAAATTCATAAAGAGAGAAGTAGATTAGGGTTACCAGGGGCTTGGGGGGAAGAGGGGAAAGGGAATTATTGCTAATGGTTACCAAGTGTCTATTAAGGGTGATGAAAAAGTTTTGGAAAAAGACAGTGGTGATGGTTGCACAACACCGAATGTAATTAATGGCACTGAGCTATATGCTTAAACAAAGTTAAAATGGTCAATTTCATGTTATATTATTTTATAAAAATCAATAATGTAATATACCAAAACTCACTGTACGCTTTACATGGGTGAACTGTATGATATGTGAAGTATATCTCAATAAAGCTGATTAAAAAAAAAAAGAATCAGTAATTTGGCTTAAATGCTCTTTTAAGTTCCCTTCCATCACTAAATTCTGTCATTTTTTTTTTTGAAGGTCTGAGAATATATTATTTTCCAAAGTTTAAAATCTAGGAAATCTCCAATTATGTTCCAAACCTTGGGTCTGGCTTAACATTTGAACAGAACAGAGCCTGGTACACAGTGCTAGATAAGTGTTTGTTGTTGTTATTATGATCATTATCATCATTCTCTTCTTCAAAAGAGCCCTACTGAGGCAAGTATGATAAGGCCATCTTAGATAAGAATAAACAGACACAGAGAGGGTAAGTGATTTTCTCAGTAAATGATCTTATCTAGCCAGGAAGTGAGAGAGTTGGGATTGAATACATGCAAGCCTGGCTCCAGAGCCCAGGCTGACACCACTAGTTCCTCCCCAGCCCAATCCATTCTATAGAACGGCTGGGCATACAGGTCTGATCACTTTTCTGCACACTATGAATGAAATGGTACCATTTTACCTTGTACTTTTTTCTATGCTGCCACATGGACAATGCATGTCAAAGCACTTTGAAAATGGCAAATCCTATTCAAATGTTAGATATTTTTTTAGAAAGTCAGCTTTATAAATTTGTGTTTTTGACAGCCTCAACTGAAGTTAAGATCCTAGTTACAGAAATTATCACGGCACTTTCTTTTGGGAAGTCAAAGCCTTCAAGACAGTACTCAGAATTCAATAAATAGCTTTTACTATGTAGATCAACAAAGTTTTAAAGTGAATGAGGACAGCAGCCAAGGACAGGCCAAGGTGAGATACCTCACAAGCCAACTGAATCAAGACCTTGGTTACATTAGCTCTGAGCCATTGAACATTTCATATTATGCTTAGCAGGAAAGTATGACAATATTACTTTGATTTTTTGTTGACCCCGCTTAATTTCTGCATCCAGTTGCTTCCTTTTCTCATTTTCTTCTTGAAGTCTTTTTTGCAGCTGTACCTTTTGATGCTTCATGTGATCTACATTCTGCTCTAGTTCATTAGCACGTTTCTCATTTTGGATCGACAGTGATGCCAATTTCTTACTATTTTGTTGCTTCTTCTGTAAGACCTGGGATCATATGAATATTTCAAAATGAAAAACTGCACCTCTCATATCCCTCCACTAAACTTAAACTTTTCATTTAATGACGCAGGTAGGCATTTTTGCCTAGATTTTAATTTATTCTTGATAGTTTCACAACTGTTTTCTACATTTCTACTTTTACAGTCAAGCAAATATCATAATTTTCACCAGATATAAAGAATAATGAGACTTCCTGGTGCTGACAGCCAAACAGAACAAAATTGACATCGTTGCTTTTTTTATTGTTTTAATTTTAAAATATTTTATGTACATAATAAAAATTAAAACAATACAAAACTAAACTTATATTTAAAATGACTCTTCTCTCAGACGCCTAATCTACCTGTCCTGTTTCCTGAAACAAAATTACCAATTTCTTAAATATTCCTTGAGAAATAATTTATATGCACATAAGTAACTTTATGTTCTAGGTAGCCTATTCTCCACCTCCCCTTTTTTTCTGTTTAACGTATCTTAGAGGTGTTTTCTCATAGATTTGTTCTTTCTATATGACTGCATAGTATTCCACTGTGCTCATCTTTAATATCCAGCTGCAGCCTAAATCATTAATCCCTGAGTTAAGATGATCAGAAATGATACCATTTTCCCTGAGAGTGACCAACCATTGTAATTACTATTTTAATTACCTTAAATAAGGCTTTTCCTCTCTAGGTAAAGTTATCCATAGACAGCATTAAAATTTTTTGAAGAGTTTACTAATATAAAATACCAGAGTATTTCAATTTAATCCTGATCAAACAAGCAAACATATATTAGATTTGTATGCTGTACTTTAGCGTTACACTAAGTAAGTACCTCTTATGTGACATAAAAAAGTTAAGGTGAGGTCATTTGTAAGTTATGCAGACTATGATTAATTATTTTCTTTATCTTGGCGATAAATTGTTGACATAAACACATTTTGTTTTAATTAAACGAAGTATTCACAGAGGCATTGTAGCTTAGAGCAGCCCTACTCAAAATGTGGTCTGTGGACCAGTACCACTCACAGACTGTTGTCAGCCTGCACCATGAAGCACATTATTAGATTCAGCTGATGATGTTTTCATGCAAGACTTTGTTGATGAGAGAAGCTGTGCTCCCATTTACCTTTATCTCACTGCAGACCAATAATGAACAATCTGCAGACGGACTACTTGGAGTACTACTAGCTTGGAGGCCACAGGACTCTGCAGTTTCCCATGCCTGGATTTGCACCCTGGCTTTGTCACTTTTTTTTTTTTTTTTTTTTGCGGTATGCGGGCCTCTCACTGTCGTGGCCTCTCCCATTGCGGAGCACAGCCTCCGGACGCGCAGGCTCCGCGGCATGTGGGATCTTCCTGGACCGGGGCACGAACCCACGTCCCCTGCATCGGCAGGCGGACTCTCAACCACTGTGCCACCAGGGAAGCCCCTGTCACTTATATTTGACAGTATTGCAATACTGGAGTAAAAAATGTTAATACTAGAATTTTAGTGTCTTTTCCACATGATATTGAAGATATCAGTATAAGTACTGATAATCTTATTTAAAAGTGAGATAGGTTTGTCATTTGCACTTATTCCACAGATGCTCAAACGTGCACCTCTGTTAGCATTAAACAGAGCATATAATGCAGCATATAATGCTATATATATCTAAAGACCAAGAATACAGATTTTAGATTTTTTTTAATTAAAACAAATTTTTTAAGTTTTAAAAACTAAAATAACTTCATTATACCAATAAAACCACTAGTATTTCAATGTTAAAATGGTATGAAATGTTAGAGTACTGAACACCATTATTATCATCACAATTATGTGACTGAGTGAGTTATTTTACCTTTGTAAACCTTAGCTTCCTCATTTGTAAGAGTGTAAAAATACCCACTTCAGGGCTTCCCTGGTGGCACAGAGGCCGGCGTACCGCAAAAAATAAATAAATAAATAAATAAAAATACCCACTTCAAAGGATTAAATAATGATTAAGTAATACATATAATACATATAAAACATCTAGTATGTATATAGCACTTGGTAGATACTTAACTATCACACTTCTCATCCCCACCACCATCCTTATCATCTTTAGCATCCCAATCCCCGTCAGTTGTGCATGCATATGGCAAAGGCACAGAAATCTCTAAAACTATGTGGGACACTTCTTTCAGTCCTCCTTCTATGAGATGTTTCTTTTGAATTTAATTAAGTTCTTTCCTTTCCTCATCAGTACCCTCAGCAGAAAAAGATACACAACAAGAAACATGGAAAACAAAAAGAACATGATAATTCAAACGCTATTAATAATCTTTCATTTAATCTTTTAATCACAACCATAAAAATAATCTTTGCTAAATCCACACACAAGGCTTAAGCTATAGATTTATATGGTTAATATAATAACCTCCTTAGAAAAATAATAATTTTGGCTATTTCAAGAAAACTGGAAAAAACACAAACACATGAAGACTAAACCATGTGCTACTAAACAGCCAATGGGTCAACAAAGAAATCAAAGGAGAATCAAAAAATACCTTGAGACAAGTGAAAATGGAACCACAACTGTCCAAAATCTATGCGACACAAAAAAAGCAGTTTTAAGAGGGAAGTGTACAGTGATACAGGCCTTCCTCAAGAAACGAGAAAAATCTCAAATAAACAATCTAACATTACACCTAAAGGAACTAGAAAAAGAAGAACATGCAAAGCCCAAAGTTAGTAGAAGAAAGGAAATAATAAAGGTCAGAGAAGAAATAAATGAAATAGAGACTAAAAAAACAATAGAAAAGATCAGTGATACTAAGAGCTGGTTTTCTGAAAAGGTAAATAAAATCGACAATTTAGCCAGACTCAGAAAGAAAAAAAGAGAGAGCTCAAGTGAATAAAATCAAAAATGAAAGAGAAGTCACTACTGATACCACAGAAATACAAAGGACCCTAAAAGAGTATGATCAGGGGCTTCCCTGGTGGCGCAGTGGTTAAGAATCCGCCTGCCAATGCAGGGGACATGGATTCGAGCCCTGGTCTGGGAAGATCCCACATTTAGTTGCCGTGGAGCAACTAAACCCATGTGCCACAACTACTGAGCCTGAGCTCTAGAGCCTGTGAGCTACAACTACTGAGCCCACGTACCACACCTACTGAAGCCCGCATGCCTAGAGCCCATGCTCTGCAACAAGAGAAGCCACCACAATGAGAAACCTGTGCACCACAACGAAAAGTAGCCCCCACTCACCGCAACTAGAGAAAGCCCGTGCGCAGCAATGAAGACCCAACACAGCCAAAAAAAAAGACAAAAAAGAGTATGATCAACAATTATACACCAAAAAATTGGATAACCTAGAAGAAATGGATAAATCCCTAGATACACACAGTCTTCCAAGACTGAATCATGAAGAAATAGAAAATCTGAATAGACAGATGACCAGTACAAGATCGGTTCTTACTTATTAATACTGAGTATAACAATTACAATCAGAACTGAAGGTAGGATAACCTTTCTGCCCGTGGATGCCGCCAAGTAAGCATCATTGAAGCTCCCCCCTCTACCGCCGTCGTGTCTAAGTCAGTCTCCCAAAGAGCCCGAACAGCTGCAGAAGCTCCTCATCAGACGTCTGAGCTTTGAAACAATTGATGCGAATCTGAGGAGCCACCTGAGCAGCGGGCAGCGCTCACAGACTGTGTGGTAACGAGGGGTCCAAACACCAGGTGCTCCAGAGGCTTCGGGTTTGTCACGTATGCCATTGCAGAGGAGGTGGATGCGGCCATGGATGCGAGGCCACACGAGGTGGATGGAAGAGTTGGGGAACCAAAGAGGGCCGTCTCAAGAGAAGATTCTCAAAGACCTGGTGCCCACTTAACCGTGAAAAAAATTTTTGTTGGTGGCATTAAAGAAGACACTGAAGAACATCACCTAAGAGATTATTTTGAACAGTGTGGGAGAACTGAAGTGATTGAAATCATGACTGACTGAGGCAGTGGCAAAAACAGAGGCTTTGCTTTTGTAACCTTTGATGACCATGACGCCGCAGACAAGACTGTCATTCAGAAATACCACACAGTGAACGGCCACAACTGTGAAGTAAGGAAAGCCCTATCTAAGCAAGAGAAGGCTAGCGCTTCATCCAGCCAAAGAGGTCGAAGTGGTTCTGGAAACTTTGGTGGTGGTCGTGGAGGGGGTTTTGGTGGGAATGACAACTCTGCTCGTGGAGGGAACGTCAGTGGTCGAGATGCCTTTGGTGGCAGCCGTGGTGGTGGGGGATATGGTGGCAGTGGGGATGGCAGTAATGGATTTGGTAATGACGGAAGCCATTTTGGAGGTGGCGGAAGCTACAATGATTTTGGCAATTACAACAATCAATCTTCAAATTTTGGACCCATGAAAGGAGGAAACTTTGGAGGCAGAAGTTCTGGCCCCTATGGTGGTGGAGGCCAATACTTTGCCAAACCACGAAACCAAGGTGGCTATGGCGGTTCCAGCAGCAGCAGTAGCTACGGCAGTGGCAGGAGGTTTTAATTACTGCCAGGAAACAAAGTTTAGCAGGAGAGGAGAGCCAGGAGAGTGACAGGGAAGCTACAGGTTACAAGAGATTTGTGAACTCGGCCAAGCACAGCGGTGGCAGGGTCTAGCTGCTACAAAGAAGACATGTTTTAGACAATACTCATGTGTATGGGCAAAAAAAACTCAAGGGCTGTATTTGTGCCTAGTTGTATAACAGGTTATTTTAGTTTCTGTTCTGCAGAAAGTGTAAAGCATTCCAACAAAGGGTTTTATTTAATGTAGTTTTTTTTTTTTGCACTCATGCTGTTGATTGCTAACTGTAATAGTATGATCACGACGCTGAATAAATGTGTCTTTAAAAAACAAAAAAGAGGGCTTCCCTGGTGGCGCAGTGGTTGGGAGTCCGCCTGCCGATGCGGGGGACACGGGTTCGTGCCCCGGTCCGGGAGGATCCCACATGCCGCGGAGCGGCTGGGCCCGCGAGCCATGGCTGCTGGGCCTGCATGTCCGGAGCCTGTGCTCCGCAACGGGAGAGACCACAACAGTGAGAGGCCCACGTAACGCAAAAAAAAAAAAAAAAAAAAAAACAAAAAAGAACTGAAGGTAGGATAAAAACCTATGAAATTATAAATAAATTTCATAATAATCATAAAGGAAAGCTCTTAATTGTTTTGTTCTACTAATGTTTTGTTAAAACGAGTACTTTGTTAGATGTCACAGCTTTAATTTAACGGTCAAGAAATTTTAAAAAATTGATCGCAAGACTCTCGAAGGTGAATTGCTAAGGGAAAAAATGTATTCTGAAGGAAAGTGCAAAGTGTCACGTCACGTTATTTTAACTTGGTGTTGACTTGAGAGGCTACTTAAGTAAAAAAAAATTTTAATGGCGATGTGCAGATGTTTGAGATGGCATTAAAAACCCTAGAAGAAGGGACTTTTTTGCTCTTTTCACTCCTGCATCCCCATCTAGAACAGGACCTGGCACACAGGAGGTGTGCGGTGAACACTTATCTTGTTGAAAGAAAATAACTGTGGCACAGTTTCAAAAATAGATAACTAATGCTCTGACTAGGTTAACTACAATTCCATTCTATGTACAGTGGAAACAATATGAAAGCAATAGATTATGAATCAGGGACTTCCCTGGTGGTCCAGTGGTTGAGAATCCATATTGCAATGCAGGGGACGCTGGTTCGATCCCTGGTCAGGAAACTAAGAACCCACATGCCATAGGGCAACTAACCCTGCATGCCACAACTACAGAACCCATGCACTCTGGAGCCCTCACACCACAACTACTGAGCCTGCCCACACGCTACTAGAGAGCCTGCACACTGCAACTAATGAGCCCATGCGCTAGAGAGAAGCCTGCACACCACGGTGAAGAGCCCACATGCCACAACGAAAGATCCCACGTGCCGCAACTAAGACCCAACACAGCGAAAAAATAAATAAAATATTTAAAAAAAAAGATTATGAATCAAAAGAACTGGAAAAGGCACTTTAGTAAATTCATTATAAGCAAACTAACAAAGCACTCTGACTATACCAAAAGCATCTGGGAACGGCTTCATACACAAAATCTCTCTATAATGGAATACTTCTCAAAGAATAGAATTTTTAAACTGTAGCTATATTTGAGGATATAGCAAAGTACAGCATTAGGAAATTAAGAATAAGATGTGGTACTCAAAGTTATTAACCTTTCTTAAACCAATCAGTTATGATTTCAGAAAACTGTCTGAAACACTTATATTTGTTGAGTGTCAAGAAAGTGCTATATACATACCAGATGTTATATATGTATTATTTAATCATTAGTTAATCTTTTATCCTTCAGAAAAGGATACTATTTTCTGTGGTTATCTTTATTTCTCACCATGTGGTTTTTGATAAAAAGATTAAAATAATACACTTCCTGAATGAAGAAATATACTACCCAGACTAAAATTATGTAAACCCACCAGCATACTGGAAAAGAAAACTTGCCATCCAGTTCCTCCCGCTAGTAAAAACTGAATCCTACTTCTTTCCTAACTAAGTACAAGAATCCTCAAAATCAGGAAGCCTTAAATAAGTTTTCTCAATTATATTTTTTAAATTACCTGGGCTCTTAGCTTCGCAGCATCCATCTTTTTACGAAATTCCTTCTGTAATTTTACCTTCAAAGCAACATCAGAAAGATCTTTGTTTTCCAGTTCCTCAAGCTGCTTTTGCGTTTCAGTTAATTCCACTTTCGCCTGTTCTGCTTCCTGTTCAAGTTTTGTTACTTTCAGAGAATACTGTTTGCTTACGGACTTGACATCATTACCTTCATAATAATAATAGTAGTAATAACAATTATAAATTATGTTTAAAAACTAAGTAAAACACCAGAAACATAAAATTTCCCTACTCTTAAAAAGCTGGGCAGTAACTATTTAAGGCATAGCATTAAAAATCCAGCTGTCCCTCCCATCCCCATCAAACACAACTTGCCACCTGTCCTTTTAATAATTAGTTCCTTAATGACTGTCCCCATCTGGTGCCATTCTATCTTCTCCCTGGTTCATCTTTTGTTCTGAATTTGCAGTTTACCTTTGCTGGCATCAAACTTCAGTTAAAAGGTATTTGGGGTGACTCACTGGCCTACTGCTTACTACACTTTGTCTTCCTACCACCCATAATCTGTCTCCGAATTCTTTTCTTTTACTATTATGAAAAATTTTTAACATATCAAAAGTAGAGAAATAATATAATGAAAGTCCATCACCCAGATCCAACAGTTATCAAGATTTTGCCACAGCTACTTCATCTATACTTTTTTTCTTCAATTTACTTAAAAACTTTAAAGCAATCCCAGATATAATGTCATCACCTATGTATACTTCAATAAGCATCTAAACAGAATATGGAAATAATCAAAAAGTTATTATCACACCTAACAATGCTAATACCCACCAGTTCCTATTCAGACTTCCCCAACTGTCTCAAAATGTCTTTTACAATTAGTCTATTTTAATCACAATCCAAACAAGGTCACAGTACATCTTACTGTTATGTTTCTTAAGAATCCTTTAATATAGAGTTAGCCCCCTCTCCTTTTTTATTTCATTTTAACTTGTTAAAGATAATTTTTTTTAAAATGCTTTTCTTATGAATATTTAGAACATAGAGAAAAATAGAATATAGGTATTTCTATATCTCTTTTCATTCTAAGCCCAGCTACTGACCCTAAAAATTTAGTTCTGATTTATTCTGAATAGTCGACTGTCCTGAACCAGACTGGCAAACTAGCAGCAGTGGGAAGTAAGAGTCTAGAGGTCATGGGGTGAATAATCACCAGGACAGGTTGTTATACTGGTATACTGTAAAGCTCTTAATTTTTTAATACAGGGAGTTATTGAACTAAATGCACTGTAAGTTGTCTTCTGGCTCTACAATTCTATGCTTTCAACTAACTTCAAAATACATAGGACAACAATGTTTTAATGAATCTGTGATCCCATAAATTGTTTAACACGCTAATATTTTATGAACCACTAAGAAAAAAATATACAGTACCAATTACACCATGACAAAATGCTAAAATGCCACTGATTTTTAAGATGCATCCTGATTTCAGAGATATTAAAATGTGAAAAAAGTGTGTATTAAAATTGATGAAATACAGTATAATTGTCATTGTTATTAATTTTGGCTGAAGTAGCTACTGTTTGGGGAAGTCTTCAGTGAGAGGACTTGGAAAAGTAAGTACACATTGACCCTTTTGCTAATCACCATTTCTAAGGGACTTTAGGAAAGCTCCAAACTGCCCTTCGTTCTATGAACAAGAAGAGGACCTTCTCTGTTTAAGTTCAGGTATCCTCTATTTTAAGGCAACCAGGATGGGTATACCAGGTTACAAAAGTGTGCTTGTTTAGTTAGATATCCCATGGTGGGATAACCTATATGAAAGAAAATCGTTTATTTCAGAGTGGTAAATATCCTCAATTTCTACACTCACTACCCTAAAATCATGGGGATAGAGAAGCTATTTAAACCCCTAAACCATTTCCTAGATACTCCTAAGAGAGGTTTACTGGCATTGATCCTGCCTATGAGGAAGGAGAATGGTCAAAATCAAACATCTGGGATAACTGGAGCTGGGACGATGCATAGCCCATACACCACTAGGAATGAGAAAGGAAAACGCATTGGACAGCAGCTAGAGGAGAGGAAGTTGAGAAAGGAGGACCGACAGTCAGAAAGCAAGCTTGCAGGAAAGAGGAAGGAGAGGCCAGGCAGGTTTCTCTTTGCTGGCAGAGGATTTGGGAACCACAATTCGTGTAGTTTGAGTGTGATTATAGTCTTGGGCTTGAAGAAGAGGAGGACAGTATTTCCTTCAGTTTCCCCAAATGTGACCAGAGTTGTTTTGCATTGACATTGGGGAAAAGAAAAGCTAGTGTGTCTTATTCCTTCAATTCTTTACTGAATTTCAGAGTAGTCAAGGCTTACACTTGGAGTGTATTAGTGAGAGGAACCCCAAAAGCTTGAGATGTGCATTTTAAGGCAAGCCTAATGGAGTTGCAGGGTGAGGAGAGGATGTTGTACATATGCCCAACCTGGTAGATTAAGGGGAGGAGATGAAAGCCTGGCTCACTCAAGAGGACAGCTCTCAAGGACAAATCCTTATATCTTCAGAAAAACAAAAATTAGCTACATTTAAAATATAAAGTTTATAATTAAGGTTAAATATGAACTATCCAAGAAAATAAAGACTAATAATTTAAAATAAGTATTTACTAAAAATGAACTCGGAAAACATCTCAGACTTATCCCAGATGCCTAGTATAATGTTTCTAAAGAGTGGCAAAAAACATTAAGTACCATAGAGTTCCAGCACAACACAGAGTTCACACTGGTTAGAAAAATTCATAGATGAAATCAAATATAACAAAGTTCTTTTGATAATTAACCTCCACATACTGGCTCTAGAGCACACCTTGTTAGAACGAATTCCAAGCTAACGTGGATAGTCCTGAGCATCAAAAATTAAATGTTACAACATCAGAAGCAACTTTAGAAGATTTTTTTTTTTTTTTTTTGCGGTACGCGGGCCTCTCACTGTTGTGGCCTCTCCCGTTGCGGAGCACAGGCTCCAGACGCGCAGGCTCAGCGGCCATGGCTCGCGGCCCCAGCCACTCCGCAGCATGTGGGATCTTCCCGGACCGGGGCACGAACCCATGTCCCCTGCATCGGCAGGCGGACTCTCAACCACTGCGCCACCAGGGAAGCCCTAGAAGCTTTTCTTTCTCATACAAGCTGGTTCACAGGATACTATTACCTGTTTTAATTAATTCTTTAATCAGATCTTCCTTCACCTTGATGTTGATAGTAAGTTCCCTCATTTTTTGTTTAGCTTCAGTAAGTATGAGCTCTGAATTCCTTAATTTTTGCAAATTCAACCCTTGACTCTCCTGGAGACATTCAATCTTTAAATCTTTAAAATAAAAGAAACAAAACTGAGAAATAAAAACTATCTGCTCAGAAATATTTGACAGAAGTAGAGTTAAAAAAAAAAAGGCAGATACACAAGCAGTCTAGAGGAAACAGAGGAAGGGACAGACAGAAAAAAAAAGGAAAAAATACATAGCAATTGGGACTTTAGTTTCCCAGCTCACAGTGAGTTTTCCTTTTCTTAAAACATATGTATATGCTCTAGTCATATCCTGTAGGTTCTGATACAGTTTTTCATTACCCTTAGATATTCTGCAATTTGACTTTCTTTAACCCGAGTTATTTAAGAAAGATATAAAATCTCCAGATAGGTAGAGGTTTTAATTTTTTTCCTATTAACTCACAGTTTTACGGTAATCAGAGAATGTAGTCTCCCTCTATCCCAGGCTAATAAGAGTGTGGCCTCACACTGTTTGTTTCTGTCTTGTACTAGAACATAAATCAATTACCTCACTCTTTTAGCTCAGCTGACATTTTTTTCACAGTGAGACTTCCTCAATGAAGGAGCTGGTGCACTGATTTACATCCTGACATTAAGTTTCTTACCTGGTTGTAGACCAGTAACAAACAGTTCAAGGATGGCTACTTGGGTAGCACTTATCTACACTATTTATACATTTTAAAAATTTATCTCAATTTCATTTTTTAATATTACATGCATAAGCTCAAATTTATTTTTAATTATTTATCTTTGGTTGCACTGGGTCTTCACTGCTGCACACAGGCTTTCTCTAGTTGCGGCAAGCAGGGGCTACTCTTCATTGAGGTGAGCAGGCTTCTCATTGCGGTGGCTTCTATTGTGGACAACGGGCTCTAGGCGTGCGGCCTTCAGTAGTTGTGGCTCACGGGCTCTAGGGCGCAGGCTCAGTAGTTGTGGTGCGTGGGCTTAGTTGCTCTGAAGCATGTGGGATCTTCCCGGACCAGGGCTCGAACCCGTGTCCCCTGCATTGGCAGGCAGATTCTTAACCACTGCGCCACCAGGGAAGTCCCCCATAGGCTCTTAAAAAGATGCTATTTTCACAGTGTAGGACTTATCATGTTATTTATATTCTCTGTACTCTTACTCTTGGTGTTGTGACCACACATAGGCTAAGAGAAATGAGCTAAAATCTCCGCGTATACTTTTTGCAACATAAATGTCTTTTATGCTGTTTTTTGATGCATAAATTCTCGTCAGTTGTGAACATTATAAGTACCCACTAGACTAAGTTGGCTCTAATGCCAAATATATCACTAATGGTAGGCATGGGTGCCAGTGAAGCAGTAGAGAGCTAGTAAATTACTTAAGATGCATTTTAAATAAGTCAAGAGTACAATGTATATCAACTCATGTTTGAATATAAAATCCCCATTCTGAGAGATTTAGCCTATAACTCTAGCTTGAATTGATTGGTGGAAAAACTGTTTTCATTAAGGAATAAAAACGAACAAAAATTCAGAGGTAGAGCAGAGAACACAAAGGAAAAGCCAGGAAAGCACTCCTAATCAAGTTCCCGTCTTGGAGAATTCCCAGATGCTTCTTAAATTATTGCCTGAAGAAAAAGAGAGGTGTCATAAATATTAGATCTAAAGTATTTGAGAAAGTCTGTGTACCTTCATTCTCCAATCTTGACTTTTGTGTTTGATCCTGAATATCATTCAATTCAACAAAAGAACAAACAGAGCCTGGCTTTTGAATCCACGAGCAACCTTTATGTCTAAAAAAAAAAAATATCAGGATCAAAGGTAACTTGTCTGTTAGTGGTTTCTAATATGCCCTCAAATTAGTTTCCCCCCAAATTATTCTTTAAATTGATTAATTATTCTGTAAATGATTAATACAAAACAAATGGAACTTACTAATATTCCACAAAATAAAAAGATATCCCCCACCATGTTGGACCCAGTGGAAAATTCATCATGTTTGTTGCCACTGCGGCAGCAGAATTAGGAAATCCAAAATCATTCTCTCTGAAAATTAAAATTCAACCACCATAAACGCTTTAAAGCAAAATTATTTTACAGTTGTTAGACGGATGACTTGTGTTCAAACACTGGTTTCATAACACATTAGTTGACAGTACATGTAGCAAAAACCACTTAACTCTCCTACTAAATGGAAAAAGATATACTTTAATGAAAAAAAACCTACATCTGTATATATTAATTGCATCATGTAATTATGTTTATTAAATCAGTCTATATTAACATACCTAATTTCAGATTTCTCTTGGCCTTCTGACTCTTCATCATCACTGTTATCAGAAAACTGGCAGTGGAGGACTTCATCCTGCTCTTCTAAGTGACCCAGCAGCATCTGACTTCGTGTTCGAAATCCGGCAACTAGTCGATCCAGAGAGTATACAGGAGGACTTGTGTAGACCTTACAAGTGATTCCCCCACCCAACAACAAAAAACGTGATTTTTAGTGTCTGTTTTTATGCTATCACTCAAAATGTTTTTTTAAAGAGGTTAGACAGGTACTCTTAAAATAGCCAATCACTGAAAATATACATTCCCCCCCCGCCCACAAAAAAAGTCAAAATTCATTTCATAATACTATTGTGCCTCATGGACACACACTTCTTTCAGAATCTATACACAGCTCTTCCTCTTCTAGAAAGCTCGTATAGCTTCAGGGAAAATAGCACTCAAAAATGAAACCAAAAAGAGGCATGAGTGAAAACATCACAGCTCTTTTTTTTTTAATATATTTTTTTAAAGATTTCTTTATTATTTATTTATTTATTTTTGGCTGCGTTGGGTCTTAGTCGCGGCATGCAGGATCTTCGTTGAGGCACGCGGGATCTTTCATTGCGGCATGTGTACTTCTCTCTAGTTGCGGCCTGCGGGTTTTCTCTTCTCTAGCTGTGGCGCGCAGGCTCCAGGGCACGTGGGCTCTGTAGTTGTGGTGCGCCAGCTCTAGTTGAGACATGTGAGCTCAACAGTTGTGGCACACAGGCTTAGTTGCCCCTCGGCATGTGGGATCTTAGTTCCCTGACCAGGCCCTGCACTGTAAGGCGGATTGTTTACCACTGGACCACCAGGGAAGTCCCAACATCACAGCTCTTAAACATAGCTCAGGCACTCCCCAACAAATGTGAAGTCCATACACAGTGTAATAGGAGACAACTGTTACCCACCCCACCACAATCTTCCCATTTCTGAACACTTGGAGAATTGCAGTGCTGCTAAGGATCTGCAATTCCCCTCTAATCCAAATCCCACCACATGAAGAAATCCAGAGCCACTACCACTCCTTCTGCCAGGGAAAAATATTCCTGATTTGAAAATTTGAATGTATTTATTCAGACTTTACATGTAGTAGTCAGGGAGAGCTGAATTAATGCTCTAAGTGACACTTAATATGTATCATGGGATAAATAGATTTTCATGGACTAGCCTGGACACTTTCTATATTATTATTCTATTGGCCTTAAGTTCTCAAAAATTCACCTTGGAAAACAATGAATTAGATATTGCCTTTATACTTTTATTCTAGTTTCTGTTACCAAATATTTCCTTTTTAACCACTTCTCTATAACCAAACCTGAGGGTAATTTCTCAAAAAAGGTAAATAATAAGATCTTAGAGGAGACATTCAATTTATTAATATAAATCATTATAAGCTATTAAAATTACTACATACAGTAGAATGTGTATATCACATGGTGTGAAGATTCAATTGACGTAGGTCCTTTACACACCACCTCCCAGGAAAGCCAACCTGATACTGGATATTCCTTGATACTTGATTTTTGTGCCTCCACTGTTGGTCACCTAATAAGACCATCCATCACATCAGCACCATGATGGATGGAGGGTAAAGTTTTCTAGGTGGCCTCCCAATTCTGGGGTATGGAGATTATTTACAGAAGAACCAACTCAAGAAGTATTTATCTAACAAGCACATTGTACCTAGCATGGCCACCTGCACCATAACCAACAGGATTCAAGGTTGCTCTTTGATGGGGGTGGGGGTGGGGGCTGGGAGGAGGGCTTTATTTCAGGAGCAAATAAAACTTTTTGTTCAGAATCAAACTTTGTTTTCTGGGATTGTAACTTGCTTTAAAATTTTCTTTTTACAAAGAAAAGCAAATGACCCAGCTTAATAATGAACACCAAATGGGTTCTGCCACAATGAGTAACATTCAGTAAATTAATTCCTTAACAGTCATTCCACCCAAAAGAATGGTTCTTAGCCCCTTCTGGCTCACCAAGCCTTCTATAATCTGGCCCCTTCCTACCTAAGTGTTGGGTCCTGCTTCTTTCAGTTGCTTCTGCACTCCCTGCTCCCAACAAAGAATATTTTTGCATTTTCAACCATACCCCAAGCAACACGGATCACAATGTAAGTACTCAATAAGCTGAGTAATAATTCAGATAACTTAAGTGTATCCAACTAGAAGGCAATTTTTTTATTCTAACCATTTTTTCCGAGAATTACATAGCAACAGGACTGGACAGAACTTTAAAGATTAGAGTTCAACTCATCCCATGTTTGACTCTCCTCTGTAATACTGCAAGTTATCATTTAACCTCTGCTTAAACAAATTCACTGTGGGGACCCGCACAAGCCCTGAGACCTCTCATATTACTTTGACAGTTCTCATTAATAAATCCCTCTTTATATTGCCTCTTATATTGCCTTATTGCTTCTCATTGGTCCTAGCTCTAGAGACAAAGTCTAACAGTAATGATAAGCCTTCAAATACTTGAAAGTAGTTATCATGTCTCCTCTGAATCAGACTAAATCTAGAGTTACTTCAGATTTTCTCCAGGGTCCTTCAGCAACTTGGTTTTCTCCAAAAATAATCTAATTTGACTTAGGTGTTGTACCCAGACCTGAGCATAATATTCTCAATCATCATACAATAAGATAATCTCTTCTCACTAGTGATGCGTTTGATTTTGTTTCATGAGATGTGTTGTAACTTATTTACCACAGATTGTGGCTTTCACATATTTAATTTTGTAGTTGAATTTGAGAGTTCCACAAAGGTTCATAAGATGTAATTTGTCATTTTGCTACTGTGAACTTGGTATGTTTTGCAGGAATGAGTGCTGGGCTGGCAAGGGAACCTGGTCAAAGCTCAGCAGACACATCTCACACAGCTCTGCTTCATCATGAGCAACAATCTATGCAAAGACGTGATTAAAAAGCAAAACTAATTAATTATTTTGTGAGAAAAAAATGGGCTTTGTGTGAAAGATAAAATCTTAATGAAAACTGAAAAGGCTGTTGACTTCAGTGTATGGGATTTAATGCATAAGAATTTTGTGACTCAATAAAAATGTAATTCATTCAGGAAAAACAGAAAAGATTTTACATATATTTCCACTTTTGTGAGTTTGGAGATTCCAGAGGTTTTAAAAAATATATCCCTTGGGACTTCCCCGGTGATCCAGTAGCAAAGAATCCACTTTCCAATGCAGGGGATGCGGGTTCAATCCCTGGTCAGGGAACTAAGATCCCACATGCCACGGGGCAACTAAGCCCGCATGCCACAACTACTGAGCTCTCACACCTCAACGAGAGCCCGCATGCCACAAACTACAGAGCCCACGCACCCTGGAGCCCACGCACCACAACTAGAGAGAGGAAAAACCCTCATGCCACAACTAGAGAGAAGCCTGTGTGCTGCAACGAGGAGCCCACGCACCGCAATGAAAAAGAAAGATCCCGCATGCCGCAACTAAGACTCGAGGCAGCCAAAAGAAAAAGAAAGAAAGAAAGAAAAAAAATCCCTTAAGAACATTTTTGTTGGTTTTCTTACTATACAATTATGTCAAGTACTGAAAGTGATATTATTTACCTATTGCTTTTATTTCCTTTTCATAATACAATATTTTATCAAATCTAAAATGTCATCAACTGTAAGACACACCATTATTTTTATACCAGCAAAAAAGAAAAAAGCTATCATCTATGACATACCATCAATTGTAAAACATATCCTACCACCAAAGATGATAAAGTGAAAAAAAAAAATGTGAGTCTTATAATCCATGAAAAATGGTAGCATCATCAGCATATATGGTATTATTTTAAACCTAAGTAAAGACTGGTACCACTTTGTAATTTCTTTCCTTCCAAAGTGCCTTTTTGGTATGTACTGATATAACACTGGTGTTTGGCTTTAATTATATCATATTTACCACATTAAGAAAATAGAAACCTCTGTTACATTTTTTTCCTTAAATTTAAATCTAGATTCAATTTTACATGAGTTTACATTAGATGAGTTTCTGGTATCTTTTGAGACAAATGAGTTTCTTTCTCGTTTTTCCTAATAATTTGGTAAATTATAATATTTAGTTGTGAAGGGCAATTTCTTTAGGATTTCTACATAAGTAGATAAATCCTAAAATTCCATTTTGGAATTAAACTTTTTAGATTAAGAGATGGTTGCAAACAACTTAAATGTGCAACAATAGGAAAAAGTACACAATGGTATATCCTTAGGATAAAATATTATTACCTGTCAAAATCATGATATAGAATATTTAATGACTGTCAAGCATTTGTGATACATTGAGAAAAGCTAGCTACAAAAGTATATGTTTTATATATATATATATAATACACTTTTAAAATAAATAAGATCTTTTCACTTTCCCTCCAATATGCATAAACAAACATATAAGAAATAAAATCAAACTCTTTATGCAATCAATTTAAAAACTAATTAAGCCATTGTTCCCCTTTTCCTTTGAAAGTTTTTTTTTTGTTTTGTTTTGTTTTGCGGTACGCGGGCCTCTCACCGTTGTGGCCTCTCCCGTTGCGGAGCACAGGCTCCGGACGCGCAGGCTCAGCGGCCATGGCTCACGGGCCCAGCCCCTCCGCGGCATGTGGGATCTTCCCGGACCGGGGCACGAACCCGTGTCCCCTGCATCGGCAGGCGGACTCTCAACCACTGCGCCACCAGGGAAGCCCTCTTTGAAAGTATTTTAAGTCAAGGAAATATTTCCCTTGTCAGACTATTTTTACTTCAAGAAAATATTTGAGCTAAATTCTAAAAGAAAATATTAGAGCTGGAAAATATTAGCTCAACTTCTGCCAAGGTGACAGAAATCCAGGAAAAAATGAAATGAGATTTCAGACGTCTTCTTTAGCTTAATTTAACTAGTTTTGGTATTTAATATGAAACGTTCTGCTCACTCTAGAACAATGGAACAGGAAACAGGACTTGAACAAGGCTTGGCAGGCTTTGTGTCTTTCCATGCAAGTCTTCATGTCTGCTGCAGTAACCAGTCCAAGCAAGAGTGGGGGCCAGGATTCCTGGACACACAATAGGAGCAAGAGAACTCTCAAAACTGCTGATCATTGCATTTTCTCCCTTTTCCCCTTCTTTTAGTGGCTAGAAGGGTTCTTTTGGGGTAGAAGGAAAATTTTAAAAACAAAACTAAGAATTTGCTAATTTGAATACATGTCCATCCATGATGAAGGAAACAGCACTGGGAGTAAGTGTTGCCATTCCTCAACATAATGCAGAGTCTCTCTGGTCGGGTCTTTTCCTTCCATGTCACAGCAATCTTTTGGCAAACTCACTGGTTCTTTCTTTCTGTTACATCTTAATCCCACTTGGTCATAAGGGAACTTTGAGATTACCTGTAACCACAGAGGAGCTACAAGTCTTATAGTGTATCTGCCCTCTCCTAAGCTATGGTAACCACACTTATGTTTTCCAAACCAAAACCCTTGAAAGTGAAAGGGGGCAACGAAACTAATTAAAATTTTAAAAATAATAATTTGCTAATTTGAAACAATAACTGTGGAAGTCTTTATTCCAGTCATGGCTGTTCAGGTCTAATCAAACAACTAGAGATAAGAACAGAGGGGCCTAGGGACCTCCCTAGTGGCACAATGGTTAAGAATCCACCTGCCAGTGCAGGGAACATGGGTTCGAGCCCTGGTCCGGGAAGATCTCACATGCCACAGAGCAACTAAACCTGTGTGCCACAACTGCTCTAGAGCCCAGGAGCCACAGCTACTGAGCCCATGTGCCACAGCTACGAAAGCCTGCACGCCTAGAGCCCGTGTTCTGCAACAAGAGAAGCCACCACAATGAGAAGCCCGTGCACTGCAACGAACAGTAGCCCCTGCTCACTGCAACTAGAGAAAGCCCGTGCACAGCAACGAAGACCCAACACAGCCATAAATAAATTTATTATTTTTTTTAATCTTAAAAAAATAAAGGAACAGAGGGGCCTAACCCCTTCTCAAGAGTCCATGGAGCTCTGTCTCCTCAAAGAATGTGTGTGTGTTTGTGTGTGTGTGTGCGCACGCATGTGTGTGAACATCTAGTAAAAAGAGAAAGAAACAGAGACTGAGATAATAAATATGTCTAACTTTTATAATCAGAAAAATATGTTGTTATTATTATAAAATAAAAGAATGAACAGAGGGACTTCCCTGGTGGCGCAGTAGTTAAGAATCTGCCTGTCAATGCAGGGAACACAGGTTTGAGCCCTAGTCAGGGAAGATCCCACATGCCGCGGAGCAACTAAGCTCGTGCGCCACAACTACAGAGCCTGCACTCTAGAGCTCGCAAGCCACAACTACTGAGCCCACGTGCCACAACTACTGAAGCCCGCGCGCCTGGAGCCCATGCTCCGCAACAAGAGAAGCCACTGCAATGAGAAGCCCACGCACTGCAACGAAGAGTAGCCCCCGCTCACCTCAACTAGAGAAAGCCCACATGCAGCAATGAAGACCCAACGCAGCCAAAAAAAAATTTTAAAAGAAAAACAAAGAATGAACAGAAACAGGAAATTCTTTCACATTACTAGCCAATAGTAAAAAAAATTCTTTTTAATATAGAAGACTTGATATATAATTAAGTTGAATTAATAGATATCCAATTTGAATCCTACGAAGACCTTATCTTTCTTCTCAAATGTTCTATGCAAATTTACCATGTATTCAACCAAGAAAAAAATGTCAATAACTCTAAAAAGTTTAACTGAAATTAATAGTAACGATGGTTTAAATTTTAAATCCAACCACTCAAAATTGAAAACTGTAGAGGTAACAGCAGCATCTGTCCCACTCATTCTGAGGCATGGAGCCTGGGACATAGTAGAAGCACCCCATGAACATGTGTTAGGATGCAGTGTGCCAGGCACTTTTGGAGTCAACATCTCATGTAAATCCTCCATACACCCCCGCAGGTCCCCCATTCTGACAGATAAGGAGCCTGGGGTTCATACGGTTTTAGTCATCCATCCAGGCCTACACCATAGAGATGGTATCCACACCCAAGCCAGCCTGACTGCAAAGTCTATGACAACTCTCATATTTCTTATCCCTTTGACTGTAACCAATGTATAGATCTCAAACAAATCATTTCCAGTCCTAAAATTAATAAATGGAAACCAAAATTCATGAATCTGCTAATTAGTCTTTTCCATGGTGGAGATTCCTTGATTTTTCAAGAGAAATCAGTGTGTGCACATATTTACCACCCACAC
This sequence comes from Lagenorhynchus albirostris, assembly GCF_949774975.1. Taxonomy (NCBI): domain Eukaryota; kingdom Metazoa; phylum Chordata; class Mammalia; order Artiodactyla; family Delphinidae; genus Lagenorhynchus; species Lagenorhynchus albirostris. The sequence continues at coordinate 82,394,769 of NC_083101.1, forward strand.
ACATATTTTTTATAAATAAATAAAAATTAAGATGAAACTTCACACTCATTTTTATATAGTCTTGATTATGTCAAACTTGGCAAGACTGAATAACACATAAATGTCATTTTGAAAATAATCAGACAGACAAAGTAAGTCAAAATAAATACCTCCAACCTCATCAACTTGGGTTCGGTAATTAAAGATAGAAAAAATTCATGAAGATATCAGACTTAGTCATGTCTGAAAATACAATAGCAAAGAGTAGCTTTTTTCTCCTTGATAAATGTAAGCATTATCTTCAACTATTCCTTCCAAATGTATCTATACATTCTCCTACCTATTAATTTTTTTATTAAAAAGAAGCATGATTTAAAAAAGAGTATACATAACAAACAAAAAAGAAGAGTATAAACAAAAGTGTATGAAACCAAATGGAAAAAAAACCTGCTAAGACTATACAAATACACTGTGATATTATATTATATACAATATTTTTAAAATCTTATAATAAGAAAGAAATTAATGCTTAGACTTTACCTTCCTGGAATCTGATCTTGCTGGAATATAAATATAATGCTCCAAACGGGTATCAAATGGTACAGTATATGGTCTCTTTTCAGGTATCCTGGCATCTGGCCCATTACCACAAGTTTCCTTAACTGACGAAGTCATTGACAGGTTAAGTTTTGTTAGTTCTTCACTCAGTTGATCCACAAGAAGTTGTTGTTCTATTATTTTTTCATTCTTTGTAGAAGAGAGATAAGAATTTTAAAAACAGAGAACCTCAGTATGTGTATAATGATTAAAAATAACTGTACATCGACCAAAATTACAACTACCTTAACAAAACAGTAAAACCTCATTTATCCAAAGACTAGCCTTCTGGGATTTCCCTGGCGGTCCAGTGGTTAAGACTCCACACTTCCACAGCAGTGGGCGCAGGTTCCATCCCTGGTCACGGAACTAAGATCCTGCAGGGTGTGTGGCGCAGCCAAAAAAAAAAAATATTTTTTTTTCTAAAAAGAAAAAACCCAAAAAACAAAGACTAGCTTTCTGGTGTTCACAAGAATTTAGGATTGTCCTGAGTGGTAAAAACTTTCGAATAGTAAGCCAATAAATACCGCCTAAAGAGTGTGCAAGACAGTGCCCCACACACTGTGACTGGTTAGCTTGCCAACCTGAAGCACTGTGATTAGCTGATCTTTATAAAAGTTTGAAACTTCAGAGTGAAATCCAAGAAGTAACAAGAGACCAGAAAGTTAAAAAGTGTAGAAAATTGCAAAGAGCTGAGGTGACAGCAAAGGGGACAGAAAGTGGTAACAGGTGCAGTGAAGTGAAAGCCTTTACTCAGCAAAAAAGAAAGCCAGAAACACAAAGAGATAGAAGATAGGCAATTGAGAGTCGTGGGAGAAAGAACTTGGAAATCAAAGGCAGAACAAATTATATGGGGGGGTGGGGGGGGGAGACACCGTGTGTGGTTTATCTTCTTACATATCCTCTAAAGAAAAATTCTGAAGTATATCCAATCTAGAAAGCTCTAACATCAATCTTTGTTTTATAAGCACAATATTATGTAAATAAGAAATGTCATTCATCTTAATATTTCACATGTATTATAATGTTTAAATAGGAGAAAAAAAAACCCTAAACTTTCACTGTGTTAATGCTGAGCTATAAAATGTAACTTTATTTTAAAAGTCATGTATTCAGATAATTAAAATATAAAACATCAATAGCATATAAGTTGACGGGGGATATTAAATGGAGTCCTTATACTCTCTAGGAAAAGGGTAAAAATACCAATTAATATTAGACTGTATTAAGTCAAGGGTGCATGGTATACTCTCCAGAATAACCACTAAAAAAAGTGAAAGTACAACTTCTAAGGTAATGAAGTAAATTTAAAAATACACAATTAATCCAAAAGAAGGTAAGAAGGAGAGAAGAAGAAACATAGAGCAGATAGGATAAGTAAAAATCACAATGGTGGGATTATAACCAGAATGTAATAGTAATTATGTTAAATTCAGAAATGAACTAAGTAATCCAATTAAAGGATAAGGACTGTCAGAAAGAATTGTAAAATTATCTAACCTGCTAATTACAAGAAACACAACTAAAATAGACACAGAAGGATTAAAAAGAAGATGGAAAAAGAGATACCATGTAAACATTAATCAAAAGAAAGCTGGTATAGCTATATTAATATAAAATAGATTTTAAGGCAAAAACCATTAGAAGAGATAAAATGAGGGAAAAAGTGATTTAAAAAAAAGGTCAATTTACCAGGATGATGTAACAATTCTACATTTCTATGTACTTAATAACCGAGCTTAAATATATATAATGCAAAAATGGTCACTATTTTCAAGACAAATCCAAAATTATAGTGGGTGATTTTAACATCACTCTAAATCACTGATATGACAAAAAGACCCCCAAAAAGTGAGTAAAAATATAGATTTGAATAACAGGATAAACAGGATTAAGAGTACCCAATGATTGCAGAATACACATTCTTTTCAAACACTTCTGTAGTATCTACAAAAACTGGCCTTATGCTAAGCCATAAAGCAATTTTCAACACAAAGAACTGAAATGATACAATTAAGCTAAAAATTGATAAATCCAACTAAGCTAAAAGTTAATAAAAAGAAATCCTCCATGTGTTGGAAATAAAATAACTATATAACCCATAGGTCAAAGAAAAAAGTCACAATAAAAATTAGGAAATATTTTGAGGCAAATGTGAAATGCAGGTAAAAATAAGCTTAGGAGGAAACATATAAATTTAAATGCATATATTATAGAAGGCTAAAAATATATAGAAAGGCTAAAAATCAATGAACTAAGCATCCATCTAAAGAATTTAGAAAGATAGCATAGGATGCTATCCCCAAAAAAGCAGAAAAAATTAAATAATAAAGATAAGGGTAGAAATTAATTAAATAATAAATAAACATATACTAGAGAAGATCAACAAAGTCAAGAATTTCTTCTCTGAAGAGACTAATAAAATTGATAAATCCCTGGTGAAGTTGATCAAGGAAAAAAAAAAGAGAGAAGGCACAAATAACCAGGAATGAAAAGGGGGATATCATCACACGTCTAAAAACATTAAAGAGATAAGAGACTATTACAAACTTATGCCAATAAATATGAAAACTTAGACACAGTTGTTAGATTCTTAGACAAATAAACCTTATCAAAAGGGGGGCAAAAAGAAAATATGATTGAATTCATAATAAAACATTCCACAAAGAAATGTTCCAGTCCCAAATGTTTTTCAGGTGAATTCAACCAAACATTTAAGGAAGAAATAACACTAATTTTTCACACACTCTTCTAAAGTATAGAAAGAGAAGGAATGCTACCTAACCTATATTATTAGGCTAACCTAATTTGTTACAATATCTAACAAGAATATTTTGAGAAAGGAAAATATAGGCTAATCTCACACATGAATAGAGATGCTAAAATCCTTAACAAAATAATCACAAACCAAATCAAGGACACTTGTAGAAAACAGTTAACACAGCAGACCTGACTGCTATCCTTTGAAAGACCTGCTTAAGAAGTTGTCCATTGGCTGGTGTCTGGGAACTTGGATCCTAAGAGGGTTCCCAACACCCTAACTGGTAAGAGTGGCTCACTGTGCTCAAAGTGTTTGTACAGACAAGGTGGTTTATGTTGAACACCTGCTTTCCTTCTGGTAGTCTGGAATTTTGGTACATGCTGGGCAGAGAATGCCTTCATTACCAGCCCTCAATAAAACCTGAGTCTCTACTGAGTTTCCTTGGTAGACAACATTTCACGTGAGCTGTCACAGGCTTTGCTGGGGGAATTAAGCACATGTGGATGACTCCACCGGGAGACAACTCTTGGAAGCCTGTGCCTGTTTTCTCCTGGACTTCACTCTATGTCCCCGTTCCCTTTGCTCTCCTTTCACAGTAATAAATCTTAGCCACGAGCACAACTATATGCTGAGTCTTCCTGGTTCATCATCCAACCTGAGGGTGGTCTTGGGGACCCCCAACACAATACATCATGACCCAAAGAAAGGTTTATTCCAGGAATATAAGATTGGTTTAAAAATTAGAAAAATCAATATAATTCACCACATTAACAGGATAAAGGGAGGAAATCATGATAAAGAAAAATCATTTGATAAAATTTAATATCCATTCATAATAAAAATTCTCAGCAAAGAAATTTTCCTTGGTTTGATAAAGGATAAATTAAAAATATATATATATTGGGACTTCCCTGGTGGTCCAGCAGTTAAGACTCCACACTTCCACTGCAGGAGGCACAGGTTGATCCTAGTCGGGGAAGTTCCACATACTGCACAATGCAGCCAAAAAGTAAAAAAAAAAAAAAAAAAATCTACAGCAAACATGATACTTAATAGTGAAACAGTGAAAGCTTTTCTTCAGCAGTTGGAAACAAGACAAGGATGTTTGGTATCAACACTTGTATTCAACACTGTATTAAAGATGTCAGTCAATGAAGTAAGGTTAAAAAAAAAAACAGAAGGTATAAGGATCATAAAGGAAGAAATAAAAATGTCTTCATTTGCAGATGACATAATTATAAATGAAAATCCTAAAGAATTTACATAAAATATCAGAATTAAAAAATGAATTTAATCAGGTTGCTGGGTATAAGCTATCAACATACACAAATCAATACAGTTACACATACCAACAAAAAATGAAAATCTGAAAAGATTCCATTTACAGTCACATAAAAAAATAAAGTACCTGGGAATGAATCTAACAAAAGATGTGCAATACTTCTACATACACACAAAAAAGTCATTATTGAGAAAAACCAAAGAAAACATGAGTAAATGGAGGAATATACCATGTTCATGGGTTAGTGAAAAGACTCATGATCAAAAGATGTTAACTCTTTCCAAATGTATCTTATAGATTTAATGCAATCCCAACCAAAATCACAAAAAAGTTTTTTTTTTTTTTTTTGTGGTCCTTGAAAAGCTGATTCTAAAATTTATATGGAGCAACCAAGACATTCTTGGGGAGGAGGGAAACAGAGCAGAGGCCTTGCTCTATAGAATATCTAGACTTATTAGGAACCTGCAATAAATAAGAAATGTGACATTGGTCCAAAGACAGAAAAACCAATGAGATACAACAGAAGTCCCAGAAATATACAATAGATGCATGCATGAATGAACCTTGACTTATGACAAAGACAGTGGTGAAAAGATGGCCTTTTCAAAAAGTGACGCTGGAACAAATGGATAGCTATATGGAAAAAAAATGAAATTTGACCTTTACTTTACCCCATACGCAAAAATCAATTTCAGGAGAACTGTACAGCAAAATGTAAAAGGCAAAACAATAAAGCTCCTAGAAGATAATATAGAAAGACTCAGTCCAATAGGAAAGCAAGCAAGAAACTTGAATGAGCATTTCACAAAAGAAGGTATCCAAATAGCAAAAAAACATGAAGAAGTGCTCAACTTCACTAGTCATCGGGGAAGTGCAAATTAAAACCACAATAAAATAATATTATATACCTACCAGATTGCCTAAGATTTAAAACTTTACAATAACAAATGCTGGCAAGCAAGTGGAGCAGCAGGAATGCTCATACAGTGCTGGTGCAAGTTTAAACTGGAAAACAAGTTTGGTATCATTTACTAAGGTTGAAGATTCGCCTACCCTATGACCTAGCAATTCAACTCCTAGGCACAAATCCAAAAGAAATGTGTGTGCGTGTGCACCAGGAGACATGTTTAAGAAAATTCATAGAAAAAAATGTCTATCAACAGTAGAACAGAAAAATAAATTGTGGTATATTCATACAATGAAATCCTGTACAGCTATAAACTAATCAAGCTACAGCTACACACAACGTGGATGAATCAGAACAAATAAAATGTTCAATAAAAGCAACCAGATACTAAAGAATATATATTGAATGATTAAATTTATAAAAATTCCAAAAACTAAACTGTAGTGTTCAAGGATACATAGTAAAACCACAAAGCAAAGCAAGGAAATTATCATTATGAAAATTAGGAGAGCAGCTCTCTCCGAGGAGGAGAGACTAAGGGCTTTCGAGGGGCTGGCAGTGTGCTATTTCTTGAACTGGTGGTGGCTACCCAGCTGTTCTCTTTGTGATAAATCACTGAACAACACATATTATTTTATATATGTTTTATGTTTTTAAATTATTACAGGATTAGAAGGGTTAAAAAAGAAAACAAAAATAATGTCAAAATCAAAGTCTAATTTGTCTGAATCAGATTATTACTCAGAGCAGTAGTTACTCCTTGATAGGAAGCTAAAGTCTTTAAATGAAATTAACTGTTTGGGGGGCTGGTAGGGTTCATAGCCAGGGAGTATAATATTTAGGGACATACCATGTTACTCTGCAGCCACATCCATGTTAATACAGAAAAGCTAAGATAGAGAAATTGAAATATTTAGCCAAAATTAAAGAGCAAATCACTGATGGAGTATAAAACGATAATCTAACAAATCAAAAAGTTTAAATTATGTGTTTACCTTCCAACACTTGACAATATCATATTGCCTATTACTTTGGCAAACAACGGAAGGGAAAGTATAAAGAAAGGATAACCATAATATGATTTGCAAATTAAGTTCCTGGGTATAAGGTTTTGTTTTTTTGTTTGTTTGTTTATTTGCGGTACGCGGGCCTCTCACTGTTGTGGCCTCTCCCGCTGAGGAGCACAGGCTCTGGATGCGCAGGCCCAGCGGCCATGGCCCACAGGCCCAGCCACTCTGCGGCATGTGGGATCTTCCCGGACCGGGGCACGAACCCGCGTCCCCTGCATCGGCACTTGGACCCCCAACCACTGCGCCACCAGGGAAGCCCCAGGTTTTGTATTTTTGAAATATAAGTCAAGCTAACTATAAAAATGTTTTCCCTTCACACCAATTTAGGAGGAAAACTGTAATAACTCTTTCAGGTGCTTGTGTTCAGAACTCCATCTGAAACCTGTTTTTGCAAACATTCCCACTTATCATTTACAATGCTATTTTATTTAGTCATGTACTATTCCAATGAAATATACAGAGCAAGGTACATTAAAAAACTCTACCTGCAACCTATTCACTTTTTGCGCTTCTTTCAAAGATATAACATGTCCTTTGTTTTCCTGCATCATCATTTGCATTTGATTCTTTAGTTCCTTCACTTCCAGGTCCTTCTGATTAAATACTACTTCAGCAGCAGCAAGAGCACACTGGGGGGAGGGAAAGAAAGCACAAGAGAGATTCAATATGGAAAGTACTCGAGAGCGAGCCCACATAATACCACAAAAACTGTGGTTTAATGACACCTTGAAGATGTCTCTTAAAATTGTCTTATCCTTTGTTTCTGGTTTCTTTATAAGAAAGGCAGAAACAGCTGAGAGGACCTATTACTGCTATAATGTAAGAATTAATCACCACAAGGACAGGAAGATTTTCCTTACTTTTATTTCCTGCATTTTAACATTGAAGCCAGTTATTCAAGTTCTAGAGTACATTCAATGAGATTTTTATAAGTTTTCTAGAATTGCCATGAGATTTTAATGTGGGTTTTTAAAAATCAAAGAGGTCACATTTCCCAAACTGACCTATAGAGTATAACAGTGCATTTGGATGTTTAAATAAAGAACATTTGCTAATTTTGCACCCTTTCACTAAAAAGAGATATATTTTGAAGATGTCTGGAAATATGGTTAAATGTATAGTTTTCTTAGTTTGCCTGTCTCCAAATAAACTCGGGATATGCAAATAATACTTTTAAAACAAATTTTGAACTAAATAAACAGAAAATTAACATTGATCAAGGGTCTACTTTATGCTAGATTGTAACTTGGCATTTTAAAAATATCTCACTGAATTGACATGATTCCTTTTTCATGAAGAAACTAAAGCTCAGTGAGTTAACACCTCTTCCCAGGACAACACACTGGATAAAACCAAATTCCTGACAGTCAACTCCAGGGCCTTTCTAGATCCGAAGCCTATGCTCTTTCTGCTAAGCCACAGGAAAAGAGAAGAAAGAGTAGCTATTTACAAAATGGTGCTCTCTTTACAAACAAGATTTAATTCACAAAACCAGAGCATGTGCGTGACCTCTCAGGTGGTGGTGTGGAGGTGGATGGGCCTCTGCACTGGGAACCCACGGACTAAGGCCAGCCCTGAATTTGCTACAGCCTTCCCTTGGGACTTTGGGCAAGTCCCTTCTTTTCTCTGCTTGGGATCTTTGAATGACCAAATAAGGAGAGGACGCATGACCCTGATGGTCCTTATAAACCTATATATTTATATGACCTTTATGACTTTTCTGTTTTTAAAATAAAATATAACTATAATTCTCATTAGTTAATACCCTCTGCTATGGGCAATTAATTGCCCATCCAAGAAGCTTAAAATGTAACTGCTCTCCCAGTGCTGCATATTTAAATATTTTTACATATACTTTATAAACTACAGTTTTATTGTTTATTATTTATTTAGAAGTATTTATCTGTTGAGTATATTCATGTTCACATACTGTCCCTGTGTTCAAATTATGGAGTACAAAAGTAACCAAGAGACTTAAGAGGTATTTATGAGGGGATGAGCTGCCTTCACAGAACCCCTGGCACGTGGCCCTACCTACAACTACTGAGTCCAATCCCTTAGCTGCCACAGATGTATAACCTAGGCCCAGGTAGAAGAAGAATAAATGAGAGGAGATCATAATAGGCTAATGTGTATTAAGCCTTACTATAGCTCAGGCATCTTTATCATCACTTTATGGGAACTAATAATGCTCTAATAGCTTTCAAAGCAACCCTAAACGGAGCTTATTATTAGTGTTTCCATTTTACAGGTAGGGAAACTGAAGCACAGAGAGGTTAAGTACTTGTCCAAGGTCAGAGAGCTAGTAAACAGAGGAGCTGGGATTCAAACCTTTGAAGTTTGTTACCCATGTTCTTAACTACTATATTCTCTCACAGAAAAAAAGAACAGAAATGAAGTTTAAAAAACAATTTTTTAAAGAGACATATGGGGTAAGGAATGACACCAATCATTTGTCTATTTGCTGTTCAGTGGTATCCATAGATTACTAGGCCTAGAAGGTTGCAGACCAAAAAAGGGAATCCATTTTTTTAAATTGGGAAACACTGAATGCTATATCTCTCACCTGGAGACTCACAATATACATCAGTACTTTTCAAAGTTCTGGGAAGTCTTTGGATTAAGAAACCTGTTTGTTTTTTGCAACCTAGCATTTCCCAAAACTATCTGATCATGGTACCATTTTTCATCAAGACTGTTAATATCTTTGGGATATCATAATCTAGAGTACATTATCTAGAGCAAGTTTAAATTTAGAGTTTCCAACAGACGGAGAGAGGAGGTTACTACCCATCTCACCCCCAAGCAGATGGGTTTTGTGGGCTTCCAAAATCAGTCATCTTAGAAGCATGCTTTCTACCACCAACTCCTATAGTGTACCACAAAGTTCAAGCTTCCTATTACCTGTACTTAATGTTCTGCCAGTTTCTTATACCAAACAGGAAGGGCCAGGCCTGCTCTATTTAAGAAAAAGGCAGAGCAGAGTTACTGCCTTTAAAAAAAAAAAAAATCCATGATTTTAAAAGCAGTACTTTATATGCTTATATTTAAAGATCAAAGCTTTGTAAAAGAGCAGCAGTTCTCGTAGTGTATTCAGTAGTGAATCTTTTAGCTGAAACTTAGACCCTTTCAGGGTATCCATGAGGTTAAAACCATTTTCCTAGTTATACTAAAATGATATTTGCCTTTTTCACCATGTTGTCATTTGTACTGATGGTGCAAAAACAATGATATGTAATACTGCTGGCTCCTAGTATGAATAAAGAAAGTGTCACCAAACTGTAGTGGTAGCCACTGTATTCTTCACTGCTGTGCCCTAACAATACAAACAAACCAACAAATGCCAGTTTCACTTAAGAATATCTTGATGAAGGAATAAACATGATTTCATTAAATCTCAACACATGAGCACTTTTTTAGTATTCTATGTGTCAAATGGGAGGTATGCATAAAGTAGTTCTGCTGTATACTGAAGGGTGATAGTTATCTGGGGCAAAAAATCTTGTGCAACTGTTTGAGTTGCAAGCTGAACTAGCCACATTTTTCATAGGGTGCTATTTTTCCTCTAAAGAACAACAGACAAACTATTCACACTTGTATGTGTGACAGAACCATCATTTCAAGGAAAACAACTAATAGTATTTGTTGCAAATGATAAAATTCAAGTTTCATGCAAAAATTAGAATTTTGGAAAACACTTCTGCTACTGTAAACTTGACAGCTTCCAGTAATTAACAACTTTGCAGGTGAGATCAGTGGTGATATTAAGGAATGTGATTTTTTTGATAGTGTATAGTGAAATGTGTCAGCATTGAAAGATCTTCATAATTTAGTAAACAAATATTTTTCAAGTGTCCAATGCATGTTGATTCAAAATCGTGTGGATAAAAGATCCATTCAAAGTACAAGATAAAAATCAGTGAATGTTAATGTAACAAAATGGTTTCAAATCCCACATTGCAGGTAACCTTTAGGAAATTTCCGCTTGTTGAGTTTTGATATAATGTCAAAGAATATGCACGATTATCTGAAAAAGTCATTAAAATATTCCTCTCTTCCAGCTACAAATCTAGATGAGGCTGGATTTTCTTCATATACTTCAACTAAAACAACATATTGCAACAAACTGCATGCTGACTGATATGAAAATCCACCTGTCTTCTATTAAATCAGACATGAAAAGAGATTTGAAAAAATATAAAGCAATTCCACTGTTATTAAATTTTTTTGTTTTGGAAAATAGTTATTTTTAATGAAAAAATGTTCTTTATATTAACATGTAATTGGGTTATTATTGTTAGTTCTGAGTGAATTAATAGTTTAAATTTGTTGTTTTAATTCTAATATGGTAAATATCAATAGATAACAGCCCACACAAACAAAAGCTCTTTAGGGAACCTCAATTTGAAGAAAGTAAAGAAAACTTGTGAGCAAAAAGTTTGAGAATTGCTGTAATAGAGGTTTCTTTCTAATACATACAAATAGATATTGAGGAAAGATTTCTAAATAGAAAGCCGTCTTATTACCTATATCTTTTCCTATTTTAAAAAAAATGGTGGACTATCCATTTGTCCACCAGATTGCAAACTCCACATAAGCAGAACTAGGTATGTCTATTCTCCATTATTTCCCCAGTGACACATAATCTTTAAATAACAAATGTTTTTCAAATGAAAAGTGGGAAAATGTAATTTTAACTCAATATACATATATACAATATGTATACATGTACATAGCTACATTCCTTAAATATTATCAAATATGATGATTTATTTGTTTGTCTAAAAAATCAAAACACCAAACTCAAGGAGTCAGGTAGTATTTTTTTTCTTTCAAGAAGCACTGACCTAAAGAGGGATTAAAAACTCAATAAAATTTAACCTAATTTTGTTCTGAAACTGTGTTTCTTCTCATCCTCTAAATTAATGACCAGTCCCACAAGAGCCTACTTAATAAATACAACAAATTAAAATACATTTGAAGAAGAAAGGAGGAGGAACCAAGAAAGAGATGAATTATGAGGAGAAAGCAATAGGAAAAGGGAGAAAGAAACAGAGTAAAGGCAAATGAGATTTTATATATAATCCTTTCCAAAAAAACTTCTGAAATTCCAAAATGACTCTTACTTGCCCAGATAAATTTAGTCTTTAAACAAGTTACTTACAAAAGTGTCTAAGTACCTGGCATTTCTTAAGCTCTCGCTTCAGCTGGAGAACTGTAATATGCTGTGGTCCTTCTTCCAGGTTTCCAATGCCTTGGTCTCCTCTGAATGAGGTGACCTCCTGGGTCACGTTAAACCACTCCTGCAGTTTGTGTTGCTGATTTTGGTTTAGTCTGACAGAATCTTTTAAGTCCACCAGGAAGGTAAAGGCTTCCTCTAAACAATTTTGGTAACCCAAACATTCTCCTTGTAGCTGAGCAACTTGCTCCTCAAGAGAATGGATCCTATTTTTATCAGGAGTCCCCTCCCGATGGATCTGGCTAGTTTGGTTGCTACTAGCCTGCTGGCTTTGCAAAGCTTCTCGAAGCAACTTAATCTCAAATTCCATTTCGCCCATACGGTCTGACTCGGGGCTGAAGTTTAAGGTGGGTTTGTTTCTAATGTTGCGTGCTCTGTTGGCATATTTGAGAGAATTTAAGGACTCGTCAAAATCCAAGGAGGATGGACTGACACAGGTGATCATGACGGTCTTGGCACTGCCTCCCAGGGAATCTTTCAGAAGCCGGGTAATTTTAGCATCCCTGTATGGAATATGTGAACTCTTCCTGCGTGGGTCCCCAAGAGCGCTTATTACGTTTCCTAAAGCCAGCAAGCCACTGTTGATTTGAATGGATTCTTTGAACCGTTCACCAGTATTCCCTGTTTTGGTTACTCTTTCTGATCCAGCCAAATCCACAAAGTGGAACTTTGAGACAATATGCTGATGGGAATACCACGATCCATCTTCAGCTGCCTCTTTATTTTTCGCCACTTGACGAAGGCTGATTGTGAAAATCGCGTGTGACCTACTGGAGTGCTCGTTCATTTGGGTGGTATCCGTATGCCTGGCTGCATTCCCCATCTCCAGGAGACTCATCACTTCATCTGCAGTCTCCACCTGGCATTCCTTGGCCCCAACAATCACTTAAAATAGCAACAGCAAGTTTTAATCAAAATCCAGTAGAGTTAAATTAACCATACAACAATTATCATTTGCTTATACCGCCCAGCTAAGACAGTCCCTTTAAAAACTTCATAGCATTTCAAAATAAAAGTAACATCAGCAACATCATTAAATAATTTTAGATAATCTGCTAACAGGACTATTTTAATAGATGGCATTCATTTTGATGTTTAAATTCTAAAAGATGTCATATATATGTATGTTTTAAACAATCTGTGGGTTTTTTTGGAATCACACATCACACTCAATTCTTTAAAACACATGACAAAAGAAAAATTTATTCCAGTATTTTGATTTGTAGAGTCTAATATACTGATTGAAAGATAATAGATTAATTATATATATAACTCAAAAGAATTAATCAGTAGTAGATTAAAATTAAATTAAATTAGTTTCTTTTGAGTTTCGTTAATATTCAAGCCATCCTAAGGTTTAAAGTTTTTGGTAAATAACCAATGATAAATGAAAATTTCAATATAAATAAAGTTGTTTATTCTTTTTTTTTTTTTTGCAGTACTAGGGCCTCTCACTGTTGTGGCCTCTCCAGTCGTGGAGCACAGGCTCTGGACGCGTAGCCTCAGCGACCACGGCTCACGGGCCCAGCCGCTCTAAGGCATGTGGGATCTTCCCAGCCCAGGGCACGAGCCCGTGTCCCCTACATCAGCAGGCGGACTCTCAACCACTGCACCACCAGGGAAGCCCTGTTTATTCATTTTAAAAACAGTTTCCCCCTACATAATATAAGAGTGCAAGGCAATTCAAAAAAGGCAAAAAAGTTTCTATTTTAACAACAGAATAGAACCCAAAATAACCTAAGCTTACTACATGTGTTATTTGTTTATATCCAAAAATATTTCGAAAAGGAGTAGGTGGATTTGGGAATTGAATCACAGCAGTAAACCTCCCAAGTCTGTGCTTGAATTACAGCACCAAGCTTCCTCTTTAATCAGATCTTGTCAGTCACTGTTTCTTTAAAAAATATTCACTTTTCTTGCATTGTTTCCATCATGACACCTTTTTTAACAGCCCAGTTCATTTAAAGTTCTAATGTACCTGTACTACAACAGGGAGTGCTAAACTATCAGTTTATAAAATATAACAATTTAACCATAAATCATAGTATAACTTTTCTAAAAGTTTTCTAATGTTAGGCTATAGCTTAGCACTATCTATGGTCCTCAAACCCAGCTGAATCACCTGGGAGCTTTATAAAAGGGAAAGTGCCAACACCCACGCCCCATCTTTAACTAATTCATCAGAATCTGTGAAAAGTGGGGCCCAGAAATCAGTATTTCTTAAAAAGCTTCCAAGGTGATGTTAATTGTGCAGCATCTAGGTTGGATACCAACTACCACTTGATACAGAGAAACTCAATAAATATGTCAAACAAATGCATTTTGGTTGTGATTGGGACATTTTATAAGATATATGGTAATTTGTCTTAAGACTGTTACATCCTCCCAAAATTTTTGCAGGATTGCTATCAGGTGTGGAGTATTTCCATCATTAAATTTATGAGGAGTGATAGTGTATACTTCCCTACTGTCTATTTTACAATAAACATGTATTTTTTGGTAACTTTTAATAAAAGATAAACACATTCAATAATTACACTTTACAGAAGCTCAAAACATCCGTCTGGATTTTGTCCAGAAAAGATAAACTATACAAAATTATCTAATAACGTCACAAAGTACTATGTATGCTTTCTTTCTAAAAAACAAAACAAGGGGCTTCCCTGGTGGCGCAGTGGTTGAGAGTCCGCCTGCCGATGCAGGGGACACGGGTTCATGCCCTGGTCCGGGAGGATCCCACATGTTGCAGAGCAGCTGGGCCCGTGAGCCATGGCCGCTGGGCCTGCGCGTCCAGAGCCTGTGCTCCGCAACGGGAGAGGCCATGGCAGTGAGAGGCCCGCGTACCGCAAAAAAAAAAAAAAAAAAAAGATGCCATACAATATGTGGGGTTGTGAGTGTATTTTTTTTTTTAATCAGATGTGCATAGAAAAAGAAATCTGGAAGGAAACACACCAAAATTGGAAGTTGCTATTTCTGAGTTCTGAGATTAAAGATGATCTTTAACTTTCTTCCTTATAGTTTACTATATTTTCAAAATGTTCTACGTTGAACATATTACCTTTTAAGTCAGAAAATCAGAAAGTGTTATTCTTTAAAATACTTGTATTTTGACCTTCCCATTCTAACGTTCTCCCATTTCCAAACAAATAGATGTTTAATGAGATTAACAGGTTGACAGCACAGAACGTCAGACGTTGAGAAGCACAACAAAGGACGAGTAAATGTCAATATGAAGGAGCAAACACATAAACTCTAAATTTAAAAAAAAAAAAAAGAGGAAGCAATAGGTGTGCTGGGACAAAAATCAGAAAGGAAGAAAGGAGAGTTCTTGGATCAACTTGGATGAACACCAAAACACCAAAGGGAGAAGCCATCCCCAACCTCAGGGTAACTCTGGGAGAAAAAAAAGTACAAAAATTAATTTAGCCTATGTCACACTTTCTTAAGATCAGCCCAGGGGCGGGGGAGGTGGCAATTATAGGAAATAAATACAGTTGATCCTTGAACAACACGGGTTTGAACTGTGCAGGTCCACTTACATGTGGATTTTTTTCAATAGTAAATACTACAGTACTACACAATCTGAGGTTAGTTGAATCCGCTGAGGCAGTGGATACAGAAGGATGACTGTAAATTATACTTGGGTTTTTGACTGCACAGAGGGTCAGCACCCCTAATCGCCACCCTCCCCACCACGTTGTTCAAGGGTCACCTGTATTTGGAATTACACCTTAATAACTTCATCTTACCAACCACTCTGAACTTCTACTTTTCACCTGGGTGCGTTAACTGCTACTGGTAATCAATAAGCTATTCAATTTAAAAGCAAAAACAAATGCATTTTGTTTCTATGTCTGTTTTTAAAGAATCCTTGGAAAATATCCAGAAACTGAATTAAATCATATTCATTTGCTAATGAAGACTATCAATTAAGTAGGCTACTTTACCTGTGTTTCCCTTTTCATCTTCTCGGATGTGAAGATCCTTCATAGATGTCTCCAATTCTAGAAGATCTCTTAGGTCTTCCTTGTATACTTCTATATAAGACACTTTTATCTTAGAGTCAATGCTAAGATTTTCAGAGATGTTTTGAAATATTTCTTGGATAGCACGAGGAATGATACCTTTTTGACCCTCCACAACTGAAGCTGAAAATTTAGAGAAAGAAAGCACATCTGAAATTTAAGATATAAGAAAAGCTACAATCAATAAATTTATTTTCTCAAATTTCTATTATAAAATTTAAAAATAGAAAAAGAAAACTTCTTTTTCTATAAAGTTCAGAAGTGAAAATTTTCACGTGTATGCTCTTACTCAAACTTCATTCATGCATTCATTAAATATTTATATAGTACCTACTATGTGCCAGGCAGTATTCTAGGACCCTGGGAACCATCAGTGAACAAAACAAGGAAAAGATCCCTGCCCTTAAGGAACTGTACTAGGATAGACAAACAACAGCTAAAAACAATAAGTGAATTATATAGTATATTAAAAGGCATTAAGTATGCCTGGAGAAAAAAATAGGGCAAGGTAAGGGGGACTGGAAGTGTAAGTGTATTTGATGGGAGGTGCTTGTAACTTTAAATAGGAAAGTCATGATGGGTGGGCATCACGGAGAAGCTGACCTTTGAGCAGAAACTTGAAAGAGGTGGCAGAGGAGCCATCTAGGTATCTGAATGTCCCAGAACAGCAAGCATAAAGGTGCTAAAATGGTGTGATCCATAAATAAGGAGGCCATTGTAGTTGGAGCAGATGGAGCAAGGGGAGAGTAGCAGGGCATGAGGTCAGAGAGGTGACAGAAACAAGACCATGTAGGTCCTTGTAGACCACGATAGATTTTAGGTCTTATTCTGGGTGAGATGAGAGCCACTGGAGCAGAGCAGTAACTTGGGATTTAAAAGAGACCACTCTGTCTGCTGCATTTTGCCTCAGTCATAGAAGGGTAGGGGCAGAAGTGGGGAGACCACTTAGGAGACCAGTGCACTAATCCAGGAGTCTAGAGGGTTCGGGGGAGAGGTGGACATGACGGTGACATAAGCTTGGCAGCAGAGAAAGGTGAGAAGTGACCAGGTTCTGGATTTATGTTGAAGGGAGAGCCATTAAGATTCCCTGACAGATTGGATATGGAATGTGACAGAAAGTGATGAGTCAAAGATGACTCCAAGATTTTGTCTTGAGCCAGTGGAGTTGCCATCAACTGATATAGGGAAGAGTGTGTGTTGAGTTGGTTTAAGGGGAAAATGTCAGAAGTTCATTTTTTGACCTATTAAGTTTGAGGTATCTATTAGGGATACAGTTGGGAAGGTTGAATAGGCAGTTGGATATATGAGACTAGAGTACAAGACAGTCATTTGGACTGGAGGTAAAAAACTGGAAGCTACATATAGATGGTATTTAATGTCGTAGGGCTGGATGAGACCAAGGGGAAAAGTTGAGAGTCAGAAGAGAAGAACACCAAAGATTGAGCCCTGGGCACTTCATCATTTGTTGGTTCACTTATCAGGAACCAGCAAGAGAGCATGAGTGACCAGTTAAGTAGGAGGAAACCAAGAACGTGGTGGCCTGGAAACCAAGTGGAGAGCATGCATCAAATTTGCTGAAAGGCCGGTTTGATGAGAATTGACCACTAAATTTAGTAAGTGAAGGTCATTTGTGATATCTCGACAATTGCAGTGTCAGTGGTAGTGGAGGTGAAAGTCTGAACGGAGTGAGTGTATGAAAGACCAAGAGGAGAACTGACACCACGAGTCACAGATAATACCTTCAAGGTTCTGCAGCAAAGAGGAGCAGTGAGAAGTGGGATGGTTGGATGGCAGCGAGAGTGGGTAAAACAGAGGGGAAGTGAGAAATGTAATTATTTTAAGATACAATAAAGACTGAATTACCCAGCATTCTCTCAATTATTAACACTAAAATACTATTAAAAATCACATCATTGTAATTGATGAAAAAACTGTATTCACAATGTAATTGTGAACATCAATGTAATTAATGAAAAACTGTGATCACTGTTTGACTATTCACTGTTTAAAATGTCATGTGAGCAATGATTTTTAAATTTGATAATGCCTCATTTCCTCAAGGTGAGCAAACTGGTCCTTTAGAATACTATGACAATATTAAGCAGCACAGCTTTTTTGGAGAAACATTAGTATAAATAGTATCAAAAGTTGAAACGTGATCACCCTTTGACTCAGATATAGTCCTAAAGAAATACATATACACATACCCAAAGGTGTTGTATAAGGATCAGTAACAATTTCCTGTAATTGATAAAAAATTCCAAACACTAATAAATCCATTAGTAGGAGAATGGTTAACAATGGTATACTATGCACCTATTGTTAAACAGATGTCTAAGATCCATAAAGTTAAAAAAAGCAACTGCAGGGCTTCCCTGGTGGCGCAGTGGTTGAGAGTCCGCCTGCTGATGCAGGGGACACGGGTTCGTGCCCCGGTCCGGGAGGATCCCACATGCCGCAGAGCAGCTGGGCCCGTGAGCCATGGCCGCTGGCCTGTGCGTCCGGAGCCTGTGCTCCGCAACGGGAGAGGCCACAACAGTGAGAGGCCCGCGTACGGTTAAAAAAAAAAAAAAAAAAAAAAAAAGCAACTGGAGAGCAAATTCATTTGCATAAAAGAAAACATACATATCTATGCAAAGAATATTTTTGAAAAAATTCACAAAAAACGGTGGTTACCTCTGGGGAGTTAGAACAGGGAGAGAAAAGAAAGGAAAACTTTTACTTTTATCTTATGGCTGTAATATCTGAATTTTTACCTTTAGAAATAAATATATATAGTCTAAAAGTTTTAAATATAAATAACTTAAAAATAAACTAAATATACTGTATAGAATTGCAAGCAGCACAAAAAAAAGCTTACAATCAAATGACATGACAATGAAAAAAACTAAATGATAGTTATATAACAGTTTAAGGCAAAAATAAAAGATTTAATAAGAAAATATTTATTGAAAACCCCAGGAATGCAGTAGGCATAAGTGGCACCAGTGAAGTTCAAAATAGGTAGAGGTAGTACCTAAAATATCTCTCTTTAGATCATTTATTATGGTCTGGAGAGAATCCCAATCATTGGAATGCAACTCATTTATGTTAGCAAGAACCCTTTAAAAAAAATTATTTGTGTCGTATTTCTTCAAATTTAGCCAAAAAGCATGTTTTGAGATTTCTGGGATGGAAAGGTACAGGTAGTTTGAGGGTAAACAGGCATAAGAAAGGGACAGGGGAGCAAGCCAGGGTCTAATGGCAACAAAGGACGTGTGCAGAAGAGAGGTACAGAAAGACCAGTTCTGCCCAAGCCAAGACCTCAATCCAGGAATGAGGAAGGGAACATCTCTACGCCTCTTCTCCTCCATTACTGCCTCTTCTCCTCCATCACTTGCGCAACGCAGAACACAGATTAACACAATAACATGAATGAACAGAAATGCATACAAGAGACTCAGGTATTTGTACACCAATGTTCATAGCAGCATTAGTCCCAATAGCCTAAAGGGGAATACAATTCAAGTGTCCATCAACAGATGAATGGATAAACAAAAGATGACTTATACATACAATGGAAAATCATTCAGTCATAAAAAGGAATGAAGTTCCAATACATGCTACAACATGTAGGATATCCTTAGATACATTCTGCTAAGTACAGAAGCCAGACATAGGAGGACGAACACTGTATGACTCCACTTCTATGAAATATCTAGAAGAGGCAAACTTACAGTCAAAGAAAGTAAATTCGAGGTTACCAGGGGATGGCAGGGGGAGGACAGTTATTGCCTAATGGGTACAAAGTTTCTATTTGGGGAGATGAAAAGTTTTGGAAAGAGCAGTGATGGTTACAAAACACTGTGAATATACTTAATGTCACAGAACTGTACTCTTAAAAATGGTTAAAATGGTAAATTTTGCTTTACATTTATTTATTGAACCACAATTTTTAAAATAGTAAAAATAATGTACAAGATAAAATTTAGAATAAGTACAAGAATAAATTGGACTTAAAGTTAAATAAGTTTCTGTAGGCCAATTTAGAAACCTGCCCACCATTTTTAACATTGTTCCATGGAAAATATATTCCAAGCTACAAAAAGGTGGCTTACAAATGAACCTTAAAAACAACTTGCTTCCAAGTTGAAGATTACCAATGTTCAGATTTTTGGCAACAAACATCCTGAAAATCTGAACCTTACTAACTTGGACCGCCTTTGATTGCCATCATGTAGCAAATATGGGAAGCTGCAGGTTTTTCGAGTAAAAGAGAAAGTGAAAATTCCTTCTGGAGAGCTTCCAGGAACTAGCCAATAGTACTATCTATAAACTCCAGCATATATTGAATATATGCATTCTAGATTAGCCAGAATATGAGGCTGATCAGAATAGCTCATTCATTTCCCACTTCAACAGATTACAAAGCAGAGTAACTCAAAAGACTTAAAAAAAAAAAAAAGCTGAATTACAAATAATATTTACAAATAAAGCTTCAAAATGTATTCTGGTAACCTAAAGATCACATTTTCACTGTCACTCTTATATTCCTGAAAGACTATTTCAGAGAGAAAAACTGTAAAGTTTTATACTTTAATAGCCATCATTTAGCTCTTATACACTATTTAAAGAGTATGCAGGGCTTTCCTGGTGGCGCAGTGGTTGAGAGTCCGCCTGCCAATGCAGGGGACACGGGTTCATGCCCCGGTCCGGGAAGATCCCACATGCCGCGGAGCAGCTGGGCCCGTGAGCCATGGCCGCTGAGCCTGAGCGTCCGGAGCCTGTGCTCCGCAACGGGAGAGGCCACAACAGTGAGAGGCCCGCGTACCGCAAAAAAAAAAAAAAAAAAAGAGTATGCAAATGAAAGCTTTTAGAGAAGATTACACCTGGTAAAAGTTGGTAAATCCAAGGTTCTGAAAAACAGGGAAATGAATAGTAATTTAAATAAGCATCATATTGAAAAATAAGAGATTTCATCTACCACAGTGCCTAGCATGGTACTCTAGCCACTGCAAAAGCTCAATAAATTATTTATTGGAGAAAAAAACTACATTATTTGCATGGTCAATAATCAAACAGCAGATGACTGACCCAGAATTGGTGTCTTACAGCTAGGCTGGGAAATCAAAAATGCTATTTTCACAAATACACCAAGAAATGTAACTTCAAACAACAAAGTGCAATTTTTCACTTATCAGATAGTGAAAAAAAAATTTCGGATTTCTGATTTCCAGTAACTGGCAAGGATATGAGCAAATAAATGGCTTTCACATATTGGTGGCAGGATATAAACTGGTACACCCTTTTGGATAATTTGTCAGTATCTATCCCCATTTTAAACGTGCATACCCATTACTCAACAAATCTACTTCTAGGAATCTATTCTACAAATACTAACAAATGGATGCAAAGTTAAATGCATAAAGATATGTACACTGTAACTTTTTATAACAGTAAAAATCAAAACCAACCATTAATCCTGTCCATTAATACTGGAATGGGTGAATTATGATCCATTCAAACTATGGAACATTATATGTACAGCCAAAAAAAATGAGGTGAAATTCTATGACCCAAATGGAAAGAAATGAAATGATATTTTATATCGTTAAATGCAAAAAGAAAGTTACAGAATCACAGGTATGAAATACCTCATCAAACAATTAAACTAACAACAAAAAACCCCAAAACACTACATGTGTGAGTACTTGTAATATACCTAGAAAAATGTCTAGAGGACTCTGAATGTATACATCAAACTGTTATTTCCTGGGAATGAGAGGAGCTTTCATTAGTTTAATTAGATTTCTTAAGCATCACTTGCAATTCTTTTTACAATGAACATTAATTTTTTTTAAACTAGCAGAAAAAAACATCAAAAACTCTTCCTAATGGTGATCTGTTTCTTTTGGTATGAAATATTTTAGCTAAAATATTTTAGGACAATAGATAACTTTAATAACCTTTTCCCTTAAGGAATTAAAATTGTATTCATGGCCTCTTAAAAAAAAATAATATAGCTTTAAGTATGTGACCAAGCTGTGAAAATTGTTAAGGGAGTAGAACTTAAAGTTCTCATCACAAGAAGAAAAATGTAACTGAGGTGATTGATGTTAACTGAACTTACTGTGGTAATCATTTTGCAATATATAGATATATCAAACTATTATGCTGTATACTTTGGACTAATACAATGTTGCATGTCAATTATATCTCAAAACTGGGGAAAAACAGCAAAGGGCTGAATACTGAACATTGTCTTAAACGTCTTTCCTCAAGCTAACATAATCATAAATTGTTTAATGAAACTTCACTATTTAAAGCAAATCTTTCAAAGATGATGATCTTATGAACACATCTGTTATCCTATTGATTATTTCATTCAGTTAATACGCTGAGCACCTACTATGTGTCAGGCACTGGTATTTCAGCTTCTTTCTACTGTCTGAAATAAAAGTAAAAGAGTATGAGAATCTTACCAACATGGCCTCCTCCAATGGTGTATGTCTTCCCAGATCCAGTCTGTCCATAGGCAAAAACGGTTGCGTTATAGCCCTCAATGAGTGACAACACTAGTGGCTTTATACAGGTATTATAAACTTCATCTTGAGTGGAATTTTTGCCAAAAACAAAATCAAAAGTAAAGACTCTATCTCTCCCAATGATAACTTGTTGGGTATTTGGAATAACTCTCACACAAGCCTGATAATTATGAAGAACTTCTTTGCACAGCAGAGGTCTAATTCTTACAGCAACTTTTACTGGTATTTCTTCCATGGCAGCTTAGATTTTACTAAACAGATTTTCTACTTAATATTCAGTATCTAGCGTGAGAAACATCCATTTTACGTAAGATCTGGACTCCTGTGTATCAAAATAAAAACAAAATTTAGTTATTGACTTCTCTATCCTAATAAACTAAGCAACTTCTAAAGCAAAGTCAATTAAAGCAGGTTTTGTTCTAATATAAGATAGCTACAAAGAGTAAACCTGTCTTGAGAAAGTATACCTATAATTTATAGATGAAGTGATATGATGTCTGGATTTGCTGCAAAATAATCTAGGGGATGGGAGCCTTGAGTTGGTAAATGATGAAGCAAAGTGATAAGTGCATGGGATTCCACTATGCCATTCTTTCTATAGTGGTAATATGTTTCCCAGCTCATTAATCTAAATATTGAATAACCGGGGAATTAGAAACATAAGGCAAGGACTTCCCTGGTGGCGCAGTGGTTAAGAATCCGCCTGCCAATGCAGGGGACACGGGTTTGAGCCCTGGTCTGGGAAGACTCCACGTGCCACGGAGCAACTAAGCCTGTGCACCGCAACTACTGAGCCCACGTGTCACAACTACTGAAGCTCACGTGCCTAGAGCCCGTGCTCTGCAACAAGAGAAGCCACCACAATGTGAGGCCCACGCACCACAACGAAGAGTAGCCCCTGCTCTCAGCAACTAGAGAAAGCCCGTGTAGCAACGAAGACCCAACTCAGCCATAAATAAATTAATTAATTAAAAAGAAACATAAGGCAAGGAAATAATTGGGTAATTGTACATGTACACAGTAGTGCAAAGCAAACCCTTAGATTTTACAGCTATGTACTGAAAAATAACAACTCCTCTTTGTCGCAAATGTTAGAAATCAATCCATGAAAATAGTTTTAAGGATTTCTATAAGTCAATGTAAATTTAAAACTAAATCTTCTATTTAAAAATAACCAAAACTAACAGAAAAACTGCTGTTCCACTCCTAAATTACATGGTACTTATTTCTGAAGATCTCTGGTGGAATTAATACATTAAAAATTATATTGGGGGACTTCCCTGGTGTCCAGTGGTTAAGAATCCGCCTTCTGGGCTTCCCTGGTGGCACAGCGGTTAAGAATCCACCTGCCAATGCAGGGGACACGGGTTCGAGCCCTGGTCCAGGAAGATCCCACATGCCGTGGAGTAACTAAGCCCATGTGCCACAACTACTGAGCCTGTAAGCCTAGAGCCCGTGCTCTGAAACACGAGAAGCCACTGCAATGAGAAGCCTGCGCACGGCAACAGAGTAGCCCCCACTCAACATAACTAGAGAAAGCCCGTGTGCAGTAACGAAGACCCAGCACAGCCAAAAATAAATATATAAAATAAATTATTTTTAAAAACAAACAGAAAAGAATCTGCCTTCCAATGCAGGGGATGCAGGTTCGATCCCTGGTCGGGGAATTAAGATCCCACACACCACGGGCAACTAAGCCCGTGCACCACAACTACAGAGCCTGTGCACTCTGGAGCCTGCGCGTCACAATTGCTGAACCTGTGCATCCCAACGAACAATGCCATGTGCCGCAACTAAGAACTAATGCTGCCAAAAGTAAAATAAATAAATATTTTTTAAAAACTGCAGGGACAATGTTTTAAAAAAATTAAATTGGTAGCTATACTTACAATGAACAACCTGAAAAATAAATTAAGAAAACAATTCCATTTACAATAGCATTACAAAGAATCAAATAAATTTAGGAATAAATTTAACAAAAGATGTGTAAAACTTACACTCTGAAAACTACAAAATATTGTTGAAAGTAAAGAAGCTTTAAATAAATGGAAAAACATATCATGTTCATGGATTAGAAGACTTAACATATTAAAATGGCAATATTCCCCAAATTGATCTAAAGAGTCAACAGAATGCTTATCAAAATCCCAGCTGACTTCTTTGTAGAAACTGACAAGCTGATCCTAAAATTCATATGGAAATTCAAGGGACATAGAATAGCCAATACAATAATGAAAAAGAACGAAGTTAGAGGACATACTTCCCCAATTTTAAAACCAGGCAACAGTAATCAAGACAGTGTGGTACTGGCATACGACAGACTTAAAGATCAATGGAAAAGAATTGAGAATACAGAAATAAATCCTCATATTTATGGGCAACTGATTTTCAACAACAGTGTCAACACAATTCAATGGGGGAAAGATAGTTTTTTCGACAAGTGGTCATGGGACAACTGGATATCCACATGCATAAAAATGAAGTTGGACTTCTACCTCACATCGTATACAAAAGTTAATTCAGAACGGTTCATAGGACTTCCCTGGTGGCGCAGTGGTTAAGAATCCGCCTGCCAATGCAGGGGACACGGGTTTGATCCCTGGTCTGGGAAGATCCCATATGCTGCGGAGCAACTAAGCCCATGCACCACAACTACTGAGCCTGCAAGCCACAACTACAGAGCCCATGCACCACAACTACCGAAGCCCACATGCTCTAGGGCCCACATGCCGCAACTACTGAGCCTGCGTGCTGCAACTACTGAAGCCTACTCACCTAGAGCCCATGCTCCACAACAAGAGAAGCCACCACAATGAGAAGCCTTCTCACTGCAACGAAGAGTAGGCCCCCCTTGCCGCAACTAGAGAAAGGCCGCGCACAGCAACGAAGGCCCAACGCAGCCAAAAAAATAAATCTTAAAAAAAAAGAAGATACTCAAAAATGTTTAAAGAAACAAAACAAAAATAAATGGTTCTGGGCTTCCCTGGTGGCGCAGTGGTTGAGAGTCCGCCTGCCGATGCAGGGGACACGGGTTCGTGCCCCGGTCCGGGAAGATCCCACATGCCGCGGAGGGGCTGGGCCCGTGAGCCATGGCCTCTGAGCCTGCGCTCCGCAACGGGAGAGGCCACAACAGTGAGAGGCCCGCGTACCGCTAAAATAAATAAATAAATAAATAAATAAATGAATAAATTTTAAAAAGAATTTACATGTCTTTTAAAAAATCCATAGCACTTATACTTCTTCAGATTCTGATCAATTACAGCCATCAGAAGCGTATGTATTAATCTCACCAATCAATGTAAAGAAAGGTGAAATCTGATTGGCTGGCATACTCAACGGAGTTTTGAAATCTGAGCAAAGGAAGGAGAAATATTCGATCACTGATGCCGTGTCGTTGATCAGAAAAGTGTCTCCAAATACCGTTGCCATCCTGTTCCCTTGGCTTTTCAGAAGTAGTGACTGCTAAAAATTGTAGTTTGTAAGTAATATTTTCTTAAGAAACTTTCTGGCAAGTGGATAGTGAATCTCATAAGGATCTCAGAAAAGGCCCCAAATGCATAAAGAACAGATGGAGAAGACAGGAAGCAAACAGGGGAAACAACAAAGATTTTTAAAGTTGGAGTGGGCGAAGTTTTATTTTAAAAGTGTTTCAAAGAAAGAATCTGGGCACCCTTTCTTTCTCAATTATCTCCTGCTCTAAGGGAGGGGTCTTTCAGAATTCCGCAGAACTTATAATGCACCGAAGTTTCAACATCCGCAATGGAAAAAGGAGACCTGTGACAAAACGAAACCCCCAAGGAAGATGGGCCTTTCCATCCCTCTTCAGATACCGCAGCTGGAAGCACGAAAACAAGAAATACACAGGATCCGATTCAGTGAGGCTCGGTCCGGGGTTCCCGGGGTTCCCGCGCGTCCCTCTTCCCCAAGCCCTTCTACCTCAAGGCGCACCCAACTTCCCCGGCCGCTCGCCTGGGAGTCCCAGCATAGGCCCAGGCCCCTCGGACGCACTGCTCCGCCTTGCGGGCGTCCCGACCGCCCTCCCCGCCAGCCGAGCCGCGGAGGCTCCCAATCCCCCCGGCCGGCCCCTTCTCCTCCCAACGGCCAACCGGGAACACCGGCTCAGAGAGCCGGCCGGCGCCGCACCAGGGCCGACCCCGCCAGCCCGGCCCGACCCGCCTGCCACTCACTGACCGGTTCGAGAAACCCCAGTCTCCCGCGGCTAGCGCAGCGCAGGACTCTTCGCCTTCACTTCGCACCGCCGCACCGCAGCTACCGCCTCAGCCCGCGCCTTTTGTTGTCGCGGGTTCTCTCGGCAACCAGCAAAGCCCGCGCTGACGCGCCCCCAACCCTCAGGGCGGCCGGAAGCTCCCCAGGCCCCGCCCCAGCCCGCCAAGCCCCGCCCATGCCCCCGCCCCGTCAGGGAGGAGCCTAGAGCCGGCCACCTGGAGGCCCCGTCTCCCAGATTAGCTCCGAAGTAAATACTACCCAGGGACCCCTCTCATAGTGCTGAGCCAGAGAACTCTCCAGGAGTTTGTAAGATGAATATGAGAAAGATTCACATTGCTTTCAATATTTTAGCTACCAATTCGTTTATTTTTATTGAAGTTAAGTCCGCATAACATAACATGAACCGTTTTAAAGTGTACAATTCAATGGCGTTTTAGACATTCACAATGTTGTGCAACCATAACCTATTTCCAAAACATTTTCATCACTCCAAAAGGAAAGCCTCATACCAGTTAGCAGTCACTCCCATTCCTCTCTTCCCCAGCCACTGGCGACCACTAATCTGCTTTCTGTTTCTATGGATTTACCTGTTCTGGGCATTTCATAGTCATAGAATCATACAATTTGTGGCCTTGTGTCTGGCAAGAGCTAAACGTTTCCCAGTTTCACCCATGTTGTAGCATGTATCAGAACTTTAATTCCCTTTTATGGATGAATAATATTACGTTATGTGGACATACCACATTTTATTTATCCATTCATCAGCCGAGGGATATGTGGGTTTTTTCCACTTTGGGAATAATATGAATAATGCTGCTATTAACATCATGTACAAGTATCTGTTTAATGTTTTGTTTTGTTTTTTTCAGTTTTTCTGGGTATAGACCTAGGAATGAAATTGCTGGGTCATATGGTAATTCTATGTTTAACTTTTCCAATTTACTTTTAAATGCCTCAATGCCTCCCATTTTTAATAGCACCATCTAAGTATCTTCAAAAAGCAGTCCTTCTCTCATAAAAATTAAAAGTGAAAGCAGGAAAAAAAGCTGCTTAAATTATTAAATTGAACTATTTTGAATTTTTAAAATCCAAAGATGTGAATTTGTTAATTATGTTGCACTTTTAGAATTTTTTTTTTTAAAGTTGCCTATCATGACTGGTCTGCTGACAAAACTGCAATGAATAACAGTAACAATTTAGGTTTGGGAATTCCTGGGAAGACTAGGCAGCAGGTTTCAGGAGGCCACATGTCTGCAGACGAGGTCAGCAAATGCCTAACAGAATTGGAATGGGACATTTCCTGTTGCCCCCAAATTGGTGTCTTGAGTCCAAAGTTGAAGAGAAGGGGTCACTTAAGTTCCCCACATTGTAGACACCAGTCATTATCACCCCCTTCACCCCCAGGATTTACAGCAGAACAAAACTAATTCCATTCCAACTCCAATCCTATCTCCTTTTATAGCCCTTATAAAGAGGGACTTGGCGTGTTAAAGGAGAGTCATGGGGTCTTGGTCCTTGTGGAGTGGGGAATAGAGGGTTCACAAGTAAGAGGCATCTCTCTTAAGTCAAAGGAGGCTCTAAGAGTGACCTGGAGAGCCTGGGGGAGTGGCACCAAGGGGAAACTGGCCTTCTGGTTGGACAGGGCTAGGGCAAGAGGCTGCATGTGCCTCTCTATACTGAAGCAAAGCAATTGGATAGCAGTGCAGGGAGGGCGCTGGAGTGCAGCAGCCTGCACTCCCACCATTTGGCAGGGCAAGAACCTGTGGTTTTCCTGTGTTTCCCATCTTGCCCTCACAAATCCTTCCTGCACACCTGCTATAGTGATCTATGCAGGACACAAACTTGACCACAAATCTGCCCTTTGCCTATACCATTTCTATGACGTCATGGAGAATATTACTACTCAGCAGCTGGAATGAGAAATCCATGTAGAGAGAGAGACTTCTTTTGCCGAGAAGATGCTTTGCCAGCCTACACCCAGGTGGAAGTTAAGTCTCCTGGGTTTGACCTTTGGTAGGTACCCAGGCTTCAGAGAAGATGGTGTTGCGCATATGAACCAGGAGAATTATTTGACTGCTCTTGAGAAGGAATGAGAAAGATGGAGGAAGCCCAAGATGCTGGGAAGAAGCTGAATCAGAGAGAGGGAAAGGATAGCTGATAAAGGAATTCCAGGGAGAACAGAAATGGCTAATGGAGATCTTTAGGTTGCATGCTGTGAGGAAGGTGAACCTCTTCCTCTCTCTCCCCTGCAAAATCTTCAGTAAAGTCTACATTGCTAACCGAGGTATTTGTGACAGAGGATTGTTTGTAGCAACTTAAAGATCTGCCAGCCCCTAAGTCAAGTCTGGTGCTGGACAAAACCAGTCTGGCTTACATGTCAGTGATGTTTTACTTCACTAATAAACCAAAACAATGTAAATTAAAATGATAGGGACTTCCCTGGTGGTCCAGTGGTAAACAATCCGCCTTCCAATGCAGGGGATGCACTTCAATCCCTGGTCGGGGAACTAAGATCCCACATGCTGCGGGGCAACTAAGCCCACTTGCCACAATTACTGAGCTCGTGCGCCTCAACTAGAGAACCCACATGCTGCAAACTACAAGAGCCCACACGCTCTGGAACACACGCACCACAACTACAGAGCCCATGTGTCCTGGAGCCTGCGTGCCACAACTAGAGAGAGAAAACCTGCATGCCACAACTAGAGAGAAACCCACAAGCAACAACTAGAGAGAAGGTCGTACACCACAACTAGAGAGAAACCTGCATGCCGCAGTGAAGAGCCTGCACCACAACGAAAGATCCCGCATGCCTCAACAAAGACCCTTCATACTGCAACTAAGACCTGACGTAGCCAAAAGAAATAAATTTAAAAATAAATTAAATTAATAAATACTTTTGTTTTTGTTTTTGTTTTGCGGTACGCGGGCCTCCCACCGCCGCAGCCTCTCCCCTTGTGGAGCACAGGCTCCGGATGCGCAGGCTCAGCGGCCATGGCTCACGGGCCCAGCTGCTCCGCGGCATGCGGGATCCTGCCGGACTGGGGCACGAACCCGTGTCCCCTGCATCGGCAGGCGGACTCAACCACTGCGCTGCCAGGGAAGCCCATAAATAAATATTTTAAAAAATTAAAATGATAAACCATTTTCCCCTATAAAGTTGGCAACATCTTTTCATAATGTAATACGGGCAAGCATTCAGTGAGGCAGACTGTATATTTGCACATTTTGCTGTATATTTTGCTGATAGGGCAAGCCCTTCCTCATTATTGTAACTTTCTTGACTATTCTTAGCATTTCTCTTCCAGAAGAACTTTTGAATCAGTTTGACATTTTCCAGAAGAAAGTTCCATTGAGATTTTTTTTATTGAATTGCAGTTAAATTTTTTAAATTTATAACACATTTTTATAAACATAGAGGACAAATTTTAAAATGTATAAACTGCATGGCTCTTTTATGAAAAAGATAAAACGGCTCTCATGATAAAGTCCAGTCTTCTTGACATGGTATACAAAGGCCTTCCTTAATCTACTTTTTGCCTACCTTTCTAGACTCATCCCTGCTATTTCTTGCCTCACATTTTATTCTCCAGCATCAGCAGAGACCATATATTATTTATTTTTATGCCCCCATTGTTGAGCAGCGTTTAATACATAGTAAATACTAAGCTCGTCGCAGAGATGCAACAAATATTTATGGAAATAAAAAACTAAAAAACAGACAGCAAGTAATTTGCTCAAGGCTACATGGTTGGTAAGTGACAGAGGCAAGACTGAAGCCTATATGTGTCAGATGACAAAGTCAACACTGCCTCCTCAAAGACTGAGCTCAGCTATAGCTTTCTACATAATGTACATCTTTCTCTCTCTCTCTCTGTCTGTTCCCCTCTCCATCTTTCTCTCTCCCTGTATTTACTCAAATCAGGATCCAAACATGGTTCACATGTAGCATTTGGTTGACAGGTCCCTTAATTCTCTTTTAGTAAGTTACCTCCACCTTTTTAAAAACTGTGGTAAAATACACATAACATAAAATTTACCATCTTGACCATTTTTAGGTATGCAGTTGAGAAGTGTTAAGTCCATTCACACTGTTGTTCAACAAATCTCCAGAACTTTCTGACTTGCAAAACTGAAACTCTATACCCAGTAAACAACAATTCCCCATTCACCCCTTTCCCCCCTGGAAACCACCATTCTAATTTCTGTCTCTATGAATTTGACTACCCTAAGTACCTCATTAAGTGGATTCATATGGTATTTGTCCTTTTATGACTGACTTATTCTCTTAGCATAATATCCTCAAACTTCACGCATGTTGTAGTGATCTTGGGTGGCCTTGGCCTGCAGCGGCTTGAAGTGAGATTTCGGCTCCCGGCCAGTAACTAAGGTCAGGTTGTGGCGGTGAGAGCACTGAATCCTAGCCACTAGACCAGTGGTCAGTAACAAGGCCCTGGCTCTACGTCTTTGCAGAAGAAGAATTCGCACAAAGACGGAAAGTAGTGAAACAAGTAAAGTATTTATTAAGAGAAAAAAAAGTACAGTATCTGTGGATAGACACACAGGCGGCCTCAGAGAGAGAGTCGCGCCCTCGTGGCAGTTTAAATCACTTATATGGGGCATTTCTTCCATGTTTCCTTTGACCAAGCATTTTGATTTGTCTGATTCAGAGTCCATATTTGGTGTACCTCAAGATTTTCCCATGTGTGCACATGCATCTCTTAGCCAAGATGGATTCTACCAACGAGGCCTATGTGTAGGTTTGGTCACTTGGCATGACTCCCCTTTTGACCTCCAAGGAGCCTTTCTGCACATGTGTAGTCGGGAAGGTCTTCTAACTTCGAGAATGAGGTCTCTTATCTTCTATCTGGGCAGGGCTGAGCCTCCTCTCTCAGTTGTCCTGTTATTCCCATCTCAGAGTGTCCGTCTACAAGGAACGAACGCAAACCGTTTGCCCTGAGGGCCCATCTGTCTCTTGCCTCAGTAGCATGTGTCAGAATTTCTTTCCTTCTTAAGGCTAATATTCCACTGTATGCATATAACATTTTGTTTATCCGTTCATCTCTTGTTGGACACTTGAGTTGCTTCCAACTTTTGGCTATTGAAAATAATGCTGCTAAGCACAAAGGTGTACAACTATCTCTTCAAGATCCTGCTTTCAGTTCTTTTGGGTATATACCCAGAATGGAATTACTGGATTGTGTGGTAATCCTATCTTTAATTTTCTGAGGAAGCTGCTGTTTTCTACAGCAGCTTCACCATTTTACAATCCCACCAACAGTGCACAAGGGATCCAATTTCTCCACATCCTCACCAATGCTCACCACTTTCTTTTTAATCACTTATTTGTTGAAGAAACTGTGCCATTTGTCCTTTAGAACATCTCACATTCTATATTTGGCGATGGCATCTTTGTGTTGCCATTTAACTTGTTCCTCTTTTTTCCTACATTTCCTGTAAACTTGTAGATCTAGATTCTTGATTAGATTCAGGCTCAATTTTTCTGGCAAGAATACAGGGCTGTATACTTCCCTATTGCAACACACCAGGAGGTACATGATGTCTGAGTATCTCACTTCTGGTGATAAGATTATTAGTGAGTTCAGGTGCTTTCAGCCTAATCCATCCCTTTAAAATTTACCCATCAGCATTTTACTTAATGGTTTTAACAACCATTGATATTATTTTACAGAGGTATTATTTCAGTAGGAATTCCAAAATGGTAATGTCCTAATTCTAATATTCTTTTTTGCATTTATTAGCTAGAATTGTTCTATAAAGAAGAGCTTTCCCACTATCAGGTTATCCTGAAATACAGTTAGTACAGGAACCATGCTTGATTTTTTCTTTCTCTTTTAAAGATTTAATTTTTAAATTTATTTTTGGCTGCATTGGGTCTTCATTGCTGCACGTGGGCTTTCTCTAGTTGTGGCGAGCGGGTGCTACTCTTTGTTGCGGTGTGCAGGCTTCTCATTGTGGTGGCTTCTCTTGTTGCGGAGCATGGGCTCTAGGCATGTGGGCTTCAGTAGCTGTGGCGCAGGGGCTCAGTAGTTGCGGCACACAGACTCTAGAGCGCAGGCTCAGTAGTTATGGTGCACAGGCTTAGTTGCTCCGCAGCATGTGGGATCTTCCCGGACCAGGGATCAAACCCGTGTCCCCTGAGTTGGCAGACGGATTCTTAACCACTGCACGACCAGGGAAGCCCTAGTCAGCAAATTTTATACCTGAAAGGAATCTTGAAAATTACTTAGTCCCATTATACATTTATTAATTTCTTATTATATATTCGATATCCCTGAGTTAGACAAAAATTATTTTGCCATTTTATTTATTCATACCTGTATTAGGGTTCTCCAGAGAAACAGAGCCAACAGAATATATATAGAGAGATAGATACATAGATCTAACTATAGACATATAATCTATATATGTCTATCTATCCCTCCACCCATCCATTCATCTATCTAGAGAGAAAGAGATATATTTTAAGGAATTGGCTCATGTGATTGTGGGAGCTGTCAAGTCTGAAATCTGTAGGGCAGGCTAGCAAATTGGAAATTCAGATGAGAGCTGATGTTACAGTCTTGAGTCTAAAATCTTCAGGGCAGGGCAGCAAGTGGGAAACTCAGGCAGGGTTCCTACGTTTTAGCCTTGAGGCAGGGTTGTTCCTTCTTCTGGAAAGCTCAGTCTTTGCTCTTAAGGCCTTCAACTGATTGGCTGAAGCCCCCACATTATGGAGTGTAACTGCTTTACTCGTCTATTGATTGTAAATGTTAATCACACCTGGAGAATATCTTCACAGCAACATCTAGACTAGTGTTTGACCAACTAATTGGGCACCTTGGACTAGTCAAGCTGACACAAAATTAACCACCACGATATCATCCTACTGCAGCCTGTAAATGAGACATGCATATATTTTACAAAATGATGCAAAAAGAAAACTGGAACCAGAACTAGAAAATCAGACTCAGATTATCCTCTTGCATATGTAAATTAAATAGGCATAGGGATTTTAACTGATTTGTTCAAAAGCTGATGACAGAACCAAGGGAGTGAGCATACAGTGATTCCCCTTAGGGCAGCCCAGACCCTTGGATCTTAATTCTGGATACTTTATACTATGGAGAACTCACAATTCTGGACTTCCCTACTTTGAGGATCATTACCTCCCATGGTTTGAGAGCAAATACAAATGTTGCCTAGGCCATGGCAGCTCATCTTTTTCCCAAAAAACGCACAAGCACAAGAAAGGGTTGATGGCGACAACATTGAACTTTACCTGAGCTCTGTACTTTCAGAAAACAGTGACATTAAGAAATCCCTCCAGAGGGGCTTCCCTGGTGATCCAGTGGTTAAGAATCTGCCTGCCAATGCAGAGGACACAGGTTCAGGCCCTGGTCCGGGAAGATTCCACATGCTGCAGAGCAACTAAGCCTGTGTGCCACAACTACTGAGCCTGTGCTCTACAGCCCGCAAGCCACAACTACTGAAGCCTGTGTGCCTAGAGCCCATGCTCCACAACAAGAGAAGCCACTGCAATAAGAAGCCCGCACACGGCAACAAAGAGTAACCCCCGCTCACCACAACTAGAGAAAGCCCACGGACAGCAACAAAGACCCAACGCAGCCAAAAATAAAATTAATTAATTTTAAAAATTATAAAAAAAGAAATCCCTCCAGGGACTTCTCTGGTGGTCCAGTGGTTGGGAATCTGCCTTTCAATGGAGGGGACGCAGGTTAGATCCTTGGTCAGGGAACTAGGATCACACATGCCGCAAGGCAACTAGGCCTGCACAACGCAGCTACTGAGCCCTCACTCAGGAGCCCGCGTGCTACAACTACTGAGCCCGCATACCACAACTACTTAGTCCACATGCCACAACTACAGAGCCCATGTGCTGCGACTACTGAGCCTGCACACTCTGGAGCCTGCGTGCCACAACGAAAGATCCCATGAGCCACAATGAAGATCACGCATGCCACAACTAAGACCTGACGTGGCCAAATGACTAACTAAATAAATATCTTAAAAAAGAATAAAAAGAAATCCCTTCAACCTTTTAACCTTTTGTTTTCTGAAATCCCCCACCCTTTTATGTTCTGGGAAACGGTTTACCCAAAAGAACGACCCTTCTCCATGTGACTTAGATAAGACTGTCTGTCGACTCTTTCTCATGTCTCCCTGCTTGACTTGTGACTGTGACAAGACCAAACACGAATCTTTCCCCTTTCACCCAAACCTGCTGAGGAGGCCAGCCACAGACTCCCCAATTCCTCATTCTTTGTCTCGTGAATGATTAGCTGAGATTAGAACTATCTGTCTGCCTCAAACTAGCTAGACACAAAGATAAAAATTTCCTCTTCAGGGAACTGAGATGCCTCCTGATTGCAAAACAAATCCACCTGTGAATTCCCCCACCTGTAACCTGTCTACTCCTCCCTATAAAAGACTAGGGCAACACCACCCTGCCAAGAAACCCTGATCTTCGCATCTGGGGTGCTCTTCATATTGCAATTAACTGAATAAGGTCAATTTCCTTACTTGTTCGGGTATTCTCTTTGGCAATAACATCCACCAAAGGGCTGAGAATAAAAAAACAAAGTAAAAAAAGAAGAAAAAAGGAAAAAACTGATCTAAGCACACTGAGGGAGAGATGAGTCATAGAGCTACAAGGAAAAGGAAGGTGTAGTTGCCTCAAGTCACGTACTGTGGCTCATTAAACCTGCACCTCCGCAACTGGATTATTAAACCATTATCCATTCAGCTTCAGGGAAGAGGAACAGTGAAGGAATTCATTAATTGATTTCTGGACTGAATTGAATGAAATCTATTAATTTCTTTAGTGCTAATCAGGGAGAAGTTAAAGGTTGAGAAAGGAACAAAAGCAGCCCCTGACAAAAGCTGCCCTGGCACTCACAGCTATGCCATGGTATTCGCCTGTTGAACATAATCTCAGACGAGGTTACTCAGAGACCTTGATAAAGTGAGACAAAATAAGTCCACTTGATAATTTTGCCTAGGCTACTGTGCCACACACACAGAACCAAACATCCTACTATCTTGGCTGAAATGAGTGACTGATGCTTCTTTACCAATTTCTGTTTTTCCTTGCTTCAGCCTGCCCTCCTTATGGATAAGATTTGAGATAGCCAAAGGTAGAATTGCCTTTGGCTGATGGCATCCAATTTAGAGAGAACCTTGCTTCCTTAGACCCTGTCCCAAGGCATCCTCTTACTGAGACATCCCATGCTGCAACAAGTAATTAACCCAACCTGTTTACTTTGGCTGGAGGACATCGACGTGGTACCACGGCTAAACCATCAGAAAATCCTAAAGAAATCAATGAAATATGTTTTTAAAAAATGTTTTTTGAGCTTGTTACAAAGCAAAAGCTATTAAAGGAAACAGTCACCAAGGAATCAGAACTAATGTTTGATCTCTGCTAGGGAACTGGTTTAATGACAGTAAACAAAGGACTTCCCTGAATGGAGGGCTGTGATGGGGAGGCCGGGGTAGGGCTCCAGGAACTGTGCACATTTACATTAATTGTCTTTGAGATTAGCATGCACAATAAATCAACATACCCAGAAAACTTTCTAGATCCTATTTCTACATTCTCATCTTCTGGAACTTCAGGAGCTGTGGCTCCAAGTTCATTATGCTCCTCAGTCTATCCTGAAATCCATCAAGAGAGAAGTTCTCTCTGTGCAAGGCTCACACAACCAAGAATATTAGAATTAGAATATTACTATTTTGCAATCCCTAATGAAACAATAGATCTGGAAAGTGAGCATCATTGGCTGTTAAAACCATTAGGTGAATTGTTATTTAAATTCTTAGTCTGTATCAGGTATGAAAACTATAAAATCCATGCATGGTGACGAAAACTTGCTGTTTCTTAATATTCATCCACACTCCTTAGTTTAGCTGGTACCCAATGCCTGGAATAGAGAATAGTTCCCTGGCCTCCCTGGCAGTAAGTTGTGGTCATATGACTAAGTTCTAGTCAGTGAAATGAAAGCAAAACTGCACGTGGTAACTGCTAGAGGCTTCCTGTCAACCCTTGCACTCTTCAACTTCATAGCTTCTTCAACCCTGCTGCCTAGATTAGAACGCAGACACCTTGGATGGCGAGTCCAGGCTATGCTCAGTGTAAACAAGAGAAAAGACAGCTGTGTCTTGGACATCAAGGAGCACCATACAGCCCTAAACTGCCTTCCCTGTCTTTTACATGATGGAGAAGTAAATGGGGAAAGCAGGAAGCCCAGAGCTGGCTGAGCCTGGAGGGTGAAGGAGAGGGGAGGAGAGGGAGAAGTGGGGAGGAGGGAGAAGAGGGAAAAGACAGGAAGCAGGGGAAAGGGTACAGCGGTGGGCAGGACAGGGAGAGGAGCAAGAAGGGCGACAGGAGAAGGAGCTGGGCCAGCCCTGAGGTCTAAGCAACTGTTCTGCTTACGCTTCCTGGAGCCTTGTAAGAGCGGGTTAAATTGGAAACTATTAACTATGATACTTTCTACAGAAAACTAATTCAAAATTATGGCAATAATAAGGCGCTGAGCTCATTATCTCAGGAATGAAGGCCATAGCTAGGTTGGACTCAGGCAGGGCAGGTTCAGGAGGGCTCTGGCTCCACACAATCGTTACTACAGCTTCAGGTATCACATTTTAGGCAGAACATTGCTCAGAGGAAGAAGAGGGATCTTCTCCCATGGCCCCTTCTTAAAAGTGAAGAAACCTTTTCCCATAAGCCTCCCTGCAGACTTGCCCTCCAGTGTCACTGGCCAGAACTAGATTATATATCTATTGTTAGAACAATCACAGGCAGAGAATAGGATTATCATGAATAATACACCATTCATATTAACTCGGGTCTATCTCCAGAACTGGGGACAAGATCACCTTCCCCTTAGTCACATAGGGGAGAGACAGATACAGGACCACTACTTCTGGTGGGGCAAGTTGTGCAGTACAGGACTCCAGGGGGCCCCACTCACATTCCCACTCATTGTCATTTGTAAAGCTATTATGACAAGTTTCCAGCAGATGGCAGTGAAGTGCTTGGAGAAAGGCCGGCTTTTTCTGATTCACACCAAGTCACAGTGAGGTGATAAGGTAGGTAACAAAAATCAAGATTACGTTAGAAGGGAGGTGGGGATGAAGGTGGGAGACAAGTGCTTGCTTGGTAGGTAATGAGAGTCCTGCAACATAAAGTAAATAGTCAAATTCATTGTAAACCTTTTAAAAATATGTGTGGTAAATTCTATTTTAATGAAATAATTCATTCCAGATTTAAGAGAAGTTTAAAAAATCTTTATTCAATAAATTCTAATATAGTTACTCCGAAGGAAAAAAAGAAAACTGGACAGATATCCTAATTGAAAATCATTATGTTTATCAATAAGAAGTTTTAAAAAATCTGTCAAGATTGATTTCTACAAGAGCAGCAGCATTCATACAGCAAAGACCCTACTTTCCCTCTCTCTTATATCAAATGATTAAGGTATATAGAAAATTATGACACCTTGAAAAAAGATACCAATTGAATGGATGAAATATTATTACCAAACATCAATAACATTATAAGGCATGATTAATTTTAAGAAATCTGGGTAGGGAGGGTGGGAGGGAGGGAGACACAAGAGGGAAGAGATATGGGAACATATGTGTATGTATAACTGATTCACTTTGTTATAAAGCAGAAACTAACACACCACTGTAAAGCAATTATACTCCAATAAAGATGTTAAAAAAAAAAGAAATCTGAGATTTAAAGAAAGCATTAAATTTCCTTTACTATTTCTGTCATGTATCCACAGAAAAGGAAAATATAGTTAGAACTAAACAAGCAAACAAAGGGAAAGTTGGCAATACAGAGTGATATGTCAGAAAAAATATTTTAAGAGAGCCTGGGTAATCAATTTTCTTGTTGCTGTAACCTCTACCACCTTCTCTAATAACAAAGCAAAATTATACAAATAATTATGCGATATAAAAATGCAAGTTTTTAGGGCTTCCCTGGCGGCACAGTAGTTGAGAGTCCGCCTGCCGATGCAGGGGACACCGGTTCGTGCCCCGGTCTGGGAAGATCTCACATGCCGCGGAGCGGCTGGGCCCGTGAGCCATGGCCGCTGAGCCTGCGCGTCCGGAGCCTGTGCCCCGCAACGGGAGAGGCCACAACAGTGAGAGGCCCACATACCACAAAGAAAAAAAAAAAAATGCAAGTTTTTTTTAGGATCAGTTTACACTGTGGGTCAATAATATATGCAACGTGTGCGATGAAATGGAATTCCTTTCATATCTTCCCTGTGATCACGGGCATAGTCCCATAAGAAATAATCCAGAAGAATGGAATTGATCTCTCCACTAGTTTTTTCATCCTTTTTTTCAGTAAGCTCCAGAAGACAATCCCGGATCAGCTCAACACACCAAAGTGAACACCCTCTAATTTCCACCTCTTGCCTATTCCCATACGAAAGCACTTCTCCTGAAAGGGAAAAAAGACAGAGCAAGAAGCACTAATAGTCAATGAAATGAAGTCTACTCAAAACTTTACTATAGGACAAAACACAGTATTTAAATAGTACTGATTTTAAAATTGTAAATCTCAGATTTATTTTTGGTAATTTAAACCATTTCTAAACTCAGGCATTAATTCAAAATTGCAAGTTAAGTTCCACAAGGACAAGGATCATGTCTGGCTTAGTTGTCTCAATATTCCTAGGACCTAACCTAGCACCTTGCATATACTAGCTCCCCAATAAATAAAAAGTATGGTGTAACCATACTTTTTTTTTTGGGGGGGGCTATGCTGGGTCTTTGTTGCTGTGTGCAGGCTTTCTCCAGCTGTGGCGAGCAGGGGCTACTTTTTGTTGCAGTGCGTGGGCTTCTCGTTGCAGTGGCTTCTCTTTGTTGCGGAGCACAGGCTCTAGGCACGCGGGCTGCAGTAGTTGTGGCACGCAGGCTCAGTAGTTGTAGCTCGTGGGCTCTAGAGTGCAGGCTCAGTAGTTGTGGCACACAGGCTTAGTTGCTCCGCAGCATGTGGGATCTTCCTGGACCAGGGCTTGAACTCATGTCCCCTGCATTGGCAGGTGGATTCTTAACCACTGCACCACCAGGGAAGTCCCTAACCATACATTTTAAAATATGACAGCAAGATTATTAAATTACTTTTAGAGAGGATTTAAATTTTGGGTTTAATGTCAGGAAAAATAAAAACATTATTGCAAAATCTGGAGGACTCCTAGGGGGCCAAATAAACAGTACCTCCCTTCCCCACTTAACACTGTCTTGGGGATATGCCAGGTACATCAAGGAAAACTTAGGAAATCAAAGTTCTTAGCTTGAGCAAGGAAAACCATCATCATTCTTCGGATTTAGGATCCTTGAGAGCTTGTTTGGAGGTTCTAGCAGGGGAGCGCAGCTACTCGTATACCCTTGACCAAAGAACGGTCCTCCTCTATCAGGGAAGGTCGTCCTCTTCCACCGAGCGCGCAGCTTCAGGAGGGACGCACATGGAGCGGTGAGGGAGGAAGGGGACACCTGCCTAGCCAGCCAGATCAGCCGAATCAACCCTGGCCATCAATGGGGTGACAGATGTCGCAGCCAGATTGCCCTCACATCCTGGATTCAGGATCCTTTAGTCAGCTCTGCCTGAATATGGAGCCGCGAGCTCCTATAGGACCTGCAGTATATTCAGCGCCCATCTCCAGGGTATATCTGATCCTGCAGGGTGGGCGCTGGCAGTGCTTTGCCAGGGAGACTAGAGTTGGGCTCATCAACTCAACTGCCTATAAAGATAAGCCAGATAGAGTAAGTGGATGCAGCTGCCAGATGCAAACTGTGGTAAGCTAGAGAGCATGTGCTGCCCCGTGTAAAGGTAAACCCAATGTACCTATATTTCTCTACTCTTACAAGAGAAGCCAGAAAGTTGATTTTCATGTGAAATCTCCTATTTGTCAAGTGCTGATAACTAATTAAAAATCACTTAAAACACTGTTCAAGCCAAACAAAACACATCTGCAAGCTAAATTTGGCCTCTGGCCACCAATCTGTACCCTTGCACAGAGCTTCACAGTACCTGAGAGGCCCTGTGATCCACTGAGACCTAGGGAAAATACCCTAGCCCCATTGAGTTCCACTCTGTCACCTAGGATCTTAAATAGTGTCCCCTCCATCCATCTCTCCCTGATCCCTGGGGCAGGTGGAAGAACAGACACTGGCTGTGTCCCTCCATTTCCTTACTTTGCCCCAGGTGCCAGCATACAAATCCATTCTTCAGTTCTCTTGCTAATCAACTCCTTCAAACTTGACTATCAACTTGCCAGATTTGCCAAATCAACCATGACAGTGAATTTGGAGGTAGATACCACACCCAAGTGGAGCCATTAGATAAGACCACTGCCCCAGCTAACAGCTTGACTGCAACCTTGAGCCAGATGCACTCAGTTAAGCAGCACCCAAATTCCTGATCCATAGAAACTGTGAGATAATGTTTGTTACTTTAAGTCATTAAATATGAGCAAAATTTGTTACACAGTAACAATTAACTGTAGAGTTGAACTGTGTTTCCCCCCACCCTCCCCGCCCCCAAAATACATTCGAGTCCTAACTCCTGGTACCTGTGGATGTGGCCTTACTCGTAAAGAGCCTCTACAGATGTAATCAAGTTAAGATGAGGTCATAACTGTGTTAGGATGGGCCTTCAATGCCATGACTGCTGTCCTCATAAAAAAAAGGAGAGGATACGAAGAGACAGAGGAGACACACAGTGAAGAAAGCCATGGTTGGAGTGATGCAGCTACAAAGCTAAGGAATGCCAAGGACTGCTGGCAGCCACCAGAAGCTAGGAAGAGGCAAAGAAAGATTCTTCCCAACACCCTTCAGAGGGATCAAGCATGGCCCTGCAAACACCTTGATTTCAGACTTCTAGCCTCCAGAGACATGAGAGAATATATTTCTGTTGTTTTAAGCCATCAAGTTTGTAATAATTTGTTATGTCAGCCATAAGGAAACAAACAAAGTAACTAATACAGCAACTTACAGTATGGAACAGGACATGGACTTTGAAACAGAAAAAGAATGAAACCATTTGAGAGGACTGACATAGATTAGAGTCAGGGAAGGTAATTTGGCCAACATATTAGGCCTAAAAGTCAGCCTTAGAATCACAATGAAGAATCTAATTTAAGCCAAACTGCATTGTCCGTCTTTATAGCTAGCTAAAAAATATGCCTTTGGCGAAGAGATGGGCTAAAGATAAAATGAACAGAAATCTAGGTAGGTAAATGAACAGAAATCTAAGTAGGTCTTCCAAGGGCTGCCCTACCCAGAAGAGAAGAGAAGAATTATACGTGTAGCATATCCTCAAGTTTGGAAAAAGTATCACTGGATATCAGTTAAGGAAGTTTCTACCTCATCTAATCAAGCCACCTGGTTCTAGATTTCACTTAAGATAATCTTTAGGGACTTCCCTGGTGGTCCAGTGGTTAAGACTCCATGCTCCCAATTCAGGGGGCCCGGGTTCAATCCCCGGTCAGGGAACTAGATTCCGCACGCTGCAACTAAGAGCTCGCATGCTGCAACTAAAAGAGTCCACATGCCGCAACTAAGACCCGGCGCAGCCAAATAAATAAATATTAAAAAAAAATTTTTTTAATCAGTGTCCTAGACTTATGTGTGCTCCTTTATATTTATAGGTTCTATCAATGTTTCTCCTCTAGTTTACTAGTAAAGTACTTTTTTGGGAAAAAAAAGTCCAACTTTGCTTAAAGAAACTAAGAGGCAAGGGAATTTGCTCCCCCTATGACAAACTAGCGAAGGATAGTTTGAAGCTGGATGTAATAAGAGGCAGTAACAGCTGCAGCTGGACATCTGGAAAAGAGCCTCTGGAGGTGAAATGGATGGAAGAAGAAAATTCAGACAACTCTGTACAACTATGCTGGGTGATCCCTTCTCACCAGAGTTTTTCTCACAGTAGCAGAGACAACTGGGTGCTCTAAAAACTCAGGAGAAGGAGACGGACAAAGCATGGAGAGTTAGGAAAAGCTATGTGGAAGAGGTAACATTTGAACTAAGCCTTTGTGGATGTGTAGGATTTGAATTGAAAAAAAGAAAATCTGGGTGAGGGAAACCAAGCAAGAGTGTGTTTAGAGATAGGAATGAACATTCTATATGTTGGCCAAAAAAAAGATCAGCTGAATATGTCTGTATATAGAATCCCTGACTGCTAAATGTTGTCCCTTTTAAAGGTATCCAACAATTAATGACCCCAGACATGAGCAATGTGACATAAAATAGCTTGTTATTTTTCAAATGAGGAAATGGGCAAAACAGATTGCCCAAGGCTGCATAAAAACCTGGTAGAAGCAATCATAGGAATAATGGTACTTTTATATCCTGTGCTATTCTTATTTTGGGTGATTGAAATCTATTTCACAAGAGAAAATTATTCAATCATAAAAACTACTTCTTTTAAAAATAAAGAAAAAAGTAGCTGAAAATACTGTGCCTAAAAGAGAAATTAACATGAAAATTGTACAGTATAATTATTTTCCTTATACAAAGAAATGTTTAAAAAACAAAAAGCTACTTTTCATACAAACACAATTATCTATACTCACATATTATAATAAGGTTCCCACTCTTGAGAATCAATAATCAAACCCAATAACGGCAAATAAATAAGCGTAGGAAAGTGAGCGACTTGTGCAAGATAAGCCAGTGACAGACCTTGGAGCCTCCTAATGCAAAATCCAGTACATATTACCTATCTCTCTGCCCACCTTTTTTTTTTTTTTTTTTTCCCTGTACGCAGGCCTCTCACTGCTGTGGCCTCTCCCGTTGTGGAGCACAGGCTCTGGACGCACAGGCTCAGCGGCCATGGCTCACGGGCCCAGCTGCTCTGCAACATGTGGGATCCTCCCGGACCAGGGCACGAACTCTCAACCACTGCGCCACCAGGGAAGCCCT
The DNA here is from genome assembly GCF_949774975.1 of Lagenorhynchus albirostris. Lineage (NCBI taxonomy): Eukaryota > Metazoa > Chordata > Mammalia > Artiodactyla > Delphinidae > Lagenorhynchus > Lagenorhynchus albirostris. The sequence continues at coordinate 82,438,348 of NC_083101.1, forward strand.
CAGCCCACCTTTTATTTCACAGTGTAGTGTGCTCTTCAGCTTAGCACGCTTTAAATACAAACCTGAACTGTCTTAGTGTTGCACACCTTCACGTGACATAAATTTAGGTTTCATTTTATTGTAAGACTCTGAAATGATGATGTCCAAATAGTGTGATTTCCAACAATATCAATATTCCACACTGTAAACAACAAAAAGCAATTTTCTTTGTAATTTAATTGCCCCTGCATTCTTCTCTACATGTGCTTTTAACAGTAATAGTGTTTTGTTTTGTTTTTTAAGGAAAGAAGACCTTTTGTGAAAGAAACTTAGACAAAGACCCAACATATAAGAAAGAATGGCTTAATTAAGCTGGCAAACCTTTGAGAAGTTTCTCCAATAGTTCGTCAGAGTATTTCAGGGCTCCCAGGTAAACAAGAACCTGAGGTAATCTATAGTCAGCAAACATGGTGATTCTGGAGATATCCTTAAAGCAGCCGTCTCCTTTTCCCTCTAATACACTCCACGTATCTGCCACAAGGATTTGGGCCCGTTTGTAAAAAGAAATTCTTTTCCCCTGATGAATGAGGAGAATATAAATGTTACCTGGGTATGTGAAAGCTTTATGTATGCTGTTAAAAAAAAGGCACACATAGAAAACATTTTTCAAGGGTGGAATAATCTTACTCTTTGGTAAGAATTTATAGGCCTTTTACAGAAGAAAAGAAGGGGTCTAATAAATACTAAGTTATCTCTATCACTCCAAATTTACTTCCTATATTTTTCAAAGCACATAAAATACAATTTATGGAATCATGGCACTATTTAGTGTTCTTTTTCAATGGCATTACTTCATATACATATTTCCGTGTCACTATAATCCACCTGCTTGCTATTGTTAAGGGCTAGATAGCATTTCTTTAGAAAGTTTCTTAAGTTAAAAAATATGTTTTCCTGATTGCAACATAAATCACATTAATTGTATAAAATATGGAAGAGTATAAAGAAGAAAATACTCATTCCTAAATTCACCTCTGAAGAGAATTACAACATCCATTTTTTAATGTTTCCTTTCAGATAAAATGATTAACTTATTTCAGAGATAAAGACAAAACTGATCAGCAGCTATAATTTATCAAGTCTACCCTTTTTGGAAATGGTCCAAGTTAATATGTAAGTCCATATAACAAAATTAGTTACCAATTATATTTATACATGGAAGAAACAAATTTAACCAGGCATTATAAGATAATGGGTCATAATTTAACTCAAAAATTCTCTATAGGGACTTCCCTGGTGGTCCAGTGGTTAACACTCCATGCTCCCAATGCAGGGGGCCTGGGTTCAATCCCTGGTCAGGGAACTAGATCCCACATGCCGCAACTAAAGATCCCATGTGCCGCAACTAAGACCCTGGTGCAGCCAAATAAATAAATAAATTTTTTAAAACTCTCTATAAAACTACAAATGCTCATTAGCTTTCACTATGGAAAAACAGATAATTTCAGTCTACTCCTAGTCCTAACACCAATGCTAATAACCTCAAATCATCTTTTATAACTGCTAGTCTGCTAAATGTGAATAATCAGTATCACTGGCTCCCAAAATATATTCTGACCACCTTGGAGAATGTTTAAATAAGTAAATGACATAAAGAAGTAAATAAAAAATGAAATTAAATTCTTCAAGGAAAGACTCCATATAAAAATTCTTTAAGATGATAATATAGATTCCTTTATTTACTAAAAAAACCTCCAATGCTACACTGTCCTAATGAGAAATAACCTAATATTCCTTAACCTTAAGGTATACCTCTTACAATCAATCCAGACTTACTTTTACTAAATAAACTAAATTTCATTTCTTTTTTTTTTTTAAACTAAATTTTCTAAGGCCACCACTAAAAAAGCGGGTATCTTGTTTTCTAGGGCAAACACATACACTCATTTTTTGACATCATGTAAAGACTGTAAATTACACTGAGTGCTGGGGGAACAAATCACCACTAAGAAATATCCCTATATCATTTGCTAATAATCTATATTCTCAAACCTATCAAAATATGACAACCTGGCAGCTGTTCCTCTAAATACACTGGACTTATATATGGTAACTAGGTTTCTAATTCAAGTCTACTTTATTAAACAGCAAGGCATAAAACTTAATTGGCAAAATAAAACTGTTTCAAACAAAATTATTACATCATAATATTTACTATGATAGAAGCTATTGTCTCCTATTTTTAACAAGATTCATAGAGCAAACTGGAAAAATCTAGGAACCAGACTTATATAACAAAATCAGTGCTGGCATCTAACAAAACACAAATTGTCACATCATGAGCACTGTTTCCATGGTAGCCAACTAGTATCACAAGGATTAGATTATAATACCCTAAAATGAAAACAAAAACAAATTCAAGCAAGGAATCTAAAAATAAACTCAAATCACCTATAAAACATTTTCTTAACAAGCTGATATGGTTTTTAGTAATGAAATAATTTTAGTAATAAAATTCTACATCTGTAAAATATTAACTGATATCACTGAAAATACAGTAAATCCCCAAATAACAATTACCCTATATTTCCATAATATTGCTTTGTGAATAAAATATTTTCAAAATAGTACCTTTATAAAGTAATTACCAGTGTAAAACTCTATAACCATGAGTTGATTTTCTGCAACAAACTTATTATGAACAAATTAGAAAGGTCAAAAATTACAAATGCTTAAGAGTAACATAAAATGTTATCAATTAAAATATCAGAAAAGCTCATGCTTTTCATGTATATTTATCAGTACATCAGCGTAAAGGAAGCCAATCTATTAATTAGGACTTTTATATAGCTACTGAATAGTCTAAATCAGAGTCACTTGAAGAGCTTAAAAAAAATAGTTCTTTTACCCATAGATCAGAATCTTTGAGGATGGTGCTTTGGAAATGTATCTGAATTCTGAAGCTTCCTAACTGATTCTGGGGCACAGCCAGGTTGGGAAATCACTGATCTAAAACTGTCTCATTTAGACAAATTTTCTAATTTCATTAATTTGTTCGTAATATCTAAAAATGAATGATAATCGCAGTAACTAAATAAACATTAAAAACAATTGTAACTATTTTTATGTAACTTGCTGAAGATTAAAAAATACAGCAACCAAAAAAAAAAAAATACAGCAACCAATACCACGACCATATTACGAAGGAGCAGGGAAAAGGGCATTCCAATACGCTGTGGCTGATCATCTTTCTGGAGAAGAGTTACCATTTTTATGTATCACAAGCCTGAAAATCCTGGCCATGCTCTGACTCAGTAATCCCATTACTAGGAATCCATCCTAAGAAAATATTATGGGTGTGAACTGTTGTCAGTATTGCTTATTATTATATAAAACTGAAAACAATAAGATACAAAATTTAATTTAAAAACTAAAACTGTGTATCACAATTATTCTGGTAAAATAGTTCGGGCAAATAATTATGGTAAGGTACATCCATATGGTGGAATACTGTGAAGTCATTAAAAATAGTAGTATGGAAAAAAAAGTGTGCTGTGAAATAATTTTTATTGACATAGATGCTCATAATATGTTAAATTTTAAGACAGTTTGTATAGCATAACTCTCCCCCACTCATATGTATACACATTCACACACACAGAGAAAAAGACCCAATTGTGAACAGTGGTTACCTCTTCGCAGAATAAAGACTGCTCCTCTGTACCTTCCAAATTCTGTATTAATTTGTTTTACTTTTGCAATTAGAAAATTTTTAAATATGGATTAAAAGACATTTGATTTTAGCACTTTCTGAATTCAGAAGCAGCGCCCAAACTTAATTAGAATTCCTTTAGACTTGGAATTAATTGAGCAAAGTGCTTTAACTATTTATATATCTTTTAAATGAATATGCAAAAGTAACTGTAAATTAACTAATCAAAGGGTTAAGTGAACACCCACTACATGCTCAGTGTTATGTTAGGAATCATATGGCTTTCAGAAATATAGTGCTTTTGAGTAACAATAATGATAATCTTATGAAAAAATACATGAAAAAATATAGTACTCCTTTAGGAAAGTGTTAAAAGGTTTAGGTTTGATTTTTGTTACGTTTTGGGGATATTTCTGTAAGAATGTATTTTAGAAATAAATACTGATGGGAAATGGCTCAGGTACTAATTTTCATTTAAAATGTATCAGCCTTAAAATTAATCTATATCCTGGTACAGTTTTTAACTGAACTTTTCAGCATACATAACAAATCAAAAGAAAGCACTATGCTGTAAATAAAAGAGAAATTCAACAAATGCTTACTAAATCAACACCATAATCTACCAAAAAAATCACTCCTTTCTTTCACAAAGACAAAAATTCAGGACAACTTGAAAGTAAATAAACTACATGGTGTCCTGAATTCATTCCATCCTGAAGTCATGTTAGATTTAATCTCAGCCCTTCTTGTACAACAACCATGTCAGTTCTGGAATACACAGAGTCTTAGCCACATTAATGGCAGTTTGATTTATTTTATACACTGTTTAGTATATTTATAAATGGTTGGAATGATGGACCAAGGAACTTGATCCAAATTTCCTGAAAAACAAGGTTGAAATGACATACTTTGAAGACAAAGATAAATCTCAAAGTACCCTCTGCATTAGTAAAATGGTTCCTCAGAAGAGAATAAAGTTCAACAGTGGCCTAGGGCCTCTTTTCTAAGAACTGCCTCTGTCCGGCCCATTCAGTCCTCGTCCAGGAGTTTTAGAACCCAGAGGAAGTTTCTCCCTCTCTCCCTGATGGCTGAAGTGATAAAATGCAAAATTCATGGACCTTTTCTACTTCATGGAGAAAGCTGGTCTGCAGTAAAGGAAAAATGGAGTCAAGAGAAACAAAGAAGAGAGACTGAATCCTGATGGCATTGAGTCCCTGATCCCGGATGTTTATCCCCAGTACCTAGCCCCAAATTCTTTTTGCTTAAGTTTTTTCTTGTTTTGTGTCTGTCAGTTGCAATTAAAAGAATCTTAACATACATAATCAGGCATCTCTCACTTTACAGCAGAATTGAAAAGCTAGCTATTTCTTGACTAAATGACCTAAGATACACTAGTTAACCTTTCTTTTTTTCAGACTTTGGTTCTTGGTCTGCAAACAGGACTGTAATGTTCCTTGTCCCTAGGCCCCACAGAGTTTTTCTGTGGATCAAATGAGAGTGTCTGTGCAAACACCCTGTAAATCATAAAGAACGATTTGAACAATATTACTGGTAATTTTAGTTGTAGAATTGTGATTACAAAAGGGTAGCTTCAAAATTTTAAGTTGACACAAGTATTCATTAACTTAGTCAATAGATTTACATTATATGATCCCCCTGAAGTTGCTTTCAATTCTACGTCACAGTTAAAATAAACAGTGATAACAAATTCTAAAAGAATTATACAAAAGCAAAATCCAGGTGTACACTGGGAGAGTACACAAAATGTTCACCCTTTTTTATTTAATTTTTTTTTCACCCTTTTAAAAGAGCACCTATTTAAACTTTTTTGTACCATAAAGCAAATAATACTGTTAAAGTACCCTGTGTATGAAAAAGAAAACACACAGTATATATACATGAGAACTCTGCAAGAAATATTTTTTATTAGAGAGAATTTAGTATGCATCCTGATTTTCATCCAATGAAGTAAATTTTTTGAAGTACTAAAAGGACCTCACTATCCCTAAGTGACAACATCATGTTGAAGGTCTAGTGTTAATTCAGGTTTGAAACATTTTTAAAGGACAGAATAAAGAGAATACACTGATTAGAAACATTAAGAAAATATCTTTGAAACACTACTTAATAATTTTGTTATTGTTCCTTTGTTCCACATGGAAAAAAAATTCCAAAATTTAAATTTTTATTCTCAAAAGGAATTCTGGAAGTAAAAGAGTTAACTATGAGAAGATAATTAAAGAACTCTAAAATGGCCAACAGGGGCTTCCCTAGTGGCACAGCGATTAAGAATCCGCCTGCCAATGCAGGGGACACGGGTTTGAGCCCTGGTCCGGGAAGATCCCACATGCCGCGGAGCAACTAAGCCCGTGCGCCACAACTACTGAGCCTGCGCTACAGAGCCCGTGAGCCACAGCTACTGAGCCCGTGTGCCACAACTACTGAAGCCCGCGCGCCTAGAGCCTGTGCTCCGCAACAAGAGAAGCCACTGCAATGAGAAGCCCGCGCACTGCAACGAAGACCCAATGCTGCCAAAAAATAAATAAGTATATTTTAAAAAATAAAAATAAAAATAAATTAAATGGCCAACAGAAGCAACTCACCTCAAACTGAGTCACATCTCTATAAGAAGGAAAGCTTTCAACTACCAGGTGCAATAACTTCTGAGCACTTTTATCACTTTTTCGGACACAATTAAGAAAAGAGCCTTCAAATTTCTCAAGCAGAATTTTCCCGGTTTCATTGAGAATCCGATGCCTCTCTTCTATTAAAGGCATGGGGACGTCTGTATCAGAACGGAGTATATGCCGAACCTCATCCAGGGTAACTGTGGCATAGTACGAAGCACTAGTTATTGGTATCCCTTGGGGAGAAAAGAAAAGGCATTGGAACAACGTCATACATTTATATTCATTAGGCCCTTGCTATTGCAACACAATTAAAATGAAACTGCTTAATTGTTACAGGAATGCAGTAAAAGTGGATGAGTAATTAAAAATCTGAAGCAGATCCCTCATTCTCTATTTGCTTGTCTGTATTTATTCATCCACTTCTAACAATTGTAATATTACATCAGATGTATTTTGACTGTGTAAAATGTGTTATAATCTCTGCCCTTTGTTCCTCAGATGCCATCAAAGTGGCATTCTTTAGAAAACTGACTTTGACTTATCTGTGACAATGATAAATATTAGAATCATTTCCCACTGAATAAAGATTTCATGCCAGCCTCTTCTCATACTTTTAAGCAGAGGTACCGGCAGTGAAGAACTTCAATTTCGCCTTATCAACACATTATTCCATCTCCCAACCCGCTCTGTGGGACCCTCCCACTAAACTGAAACCTCAAAGCTGCTGGGTCTGACCGGGAGAAGGGGCACCAACCTTCGTCCAGGGCTCTGTTGACCGCGGCGCACAGGGACCAGTACCCACTGTACGTTTTCCCCCCGTACCCCACCAGACATCTGTGCTCGTCACTCTCCGACCAGAAGGAGAAGTTGAGCGTGTCTGTCACGAACACCCAGTTAACGGCGGCCTCGTCCGCCGCCTTGGGGTTCAGCTCATGAAGCGCCTTCCAGGCCCCAACGCGCAGCTCGGGCCCCGCGGCCTTGGCCAGCAGAAGCTCGGCCACCCTCCGCACGCCTCCGCCGTCAATGAACACATCTCGACTGTTCTCCGCAATGAATTCTGCGGACTCCCTGGGAGTCAGAAGCCCGTCCATCCGCCCCTCCCCTGTGGAAAGGGAACCGACGCTTTCGCCCGCAGGCCGGCCAAACTCTCTTCCCTCTCTAGCTGGGGCAAGGGCCAGGGTCCCCTACGACTCTGCCTCCCTTTCCACCGCGGGATCGTTGCCCTAAAAGGCACCCGCCCTCTCAGAGAGGCTAGCAAAACCGACTGGGCCCGGCCCCGACAGCCGAAGCCGTACCAGACTGGGGAATTGTGCATACCGCTGCGCTGCGCAGCGCGCCAGCCCGAGGCCGCAGGCACTTCCGGGAGGGCGGCCCCGCCCACTCGCGCCGGGGCGCACTCCCGGGACCCGGTTCCGCTTCTGAAGGTCTGGAAACCGCCTCGAAGCGTCCGGCGCGCCCTTGCTGGGAGTTGCCCACTCCGAGACGTGGGGCTTGGCTGTTTTGCCCGTGCTCCCCCCTCCCTCGGGCAGGTGGGCCTGCGTCCGCCGCCGTGGCCCGAGTCGCGATGATTCCGACCGGTGTACTGCGTTGCCCTCACTTGGCTCCCGCCCCTCCCCTCTCCACGGAGGGCGAAGTCTAGGCAAGATATCCGTGGCGACGCCCTGCATCCGGGTTCCTGGAACGCGAGGAGCTTTCTGGCCGCGGGTTTCGGTATGGGGGGCCGAGCCACCCCTAGACTACGACACGGGTTGGCGGTCCCGCCACCCCCACCCACGTGTCCCAGGCAGGCCACTTCTTCATTTTGCTGAATCCTGGCCCATTTGGAGGTTTAGGATTAGTTGGAATGTTTGGAGAAATGGATGAGGAAACAAGTGTATTAAATCGTTAAATTAATATTATGTGCCTGGATTTGTGCTTAGATACCGAATCCCATTTAGTCTACGGCCGTGTCAAAAGCAGCAATCGTAATCCCTATTTGTGCAAGAGAAGCTGAGTGATTCAGTGCTTACTTCCTGGTCATGTCAGTGGTCTGGGCTGAGATTCCATCTCCAAGTCAAAGGCACTTTCCACGAACCAAGCTCACCAGTGCCAACCATCCTGGTCAAGTAAGGGACTATGTCAGTGGCTCTAGTCAACTGAAGAGACATTATTATAAAATATAAGTATCACCTTACAGCCCCAAACTTAAAAAAGCAAAACAAAAACGCACACAAACCTTCTAGTAGTATAAGGAGAGAGGTTTAGGAGTCAGTTTAGCGATGATCCAAGTTTGCCTCGTGATGAAATTTTGGTATAGAGGCATGTATTTTTTTCCCCTTCAGAGACTTAAATCTCCATGGATCATATAAAACGTTCACATCTTTGAAAATCACCCATTAAAAATAATCATCAGTAGTCATCTCTAGTTATTGAATTGGAGGAGTATTTGGAACTTTAAGTCTGACAACTGTGCCTTTAGAGAAGCAGAACATTCTTCATCCCTGCAGTTTCTTCATTTGGATAAGAAAAAGGAACTTTAAGAGCTTCACTACGATTTGCTCTTCCAGAAAAAGTCACTAGTACAGTAATACGGTTGTTGAATAAATGTCAACCTGTTGACTACCCCAGCAGTTGTAAGTCTGGGGAGTCAAAGAAGTTGATTAGTAGGGAGTTCCCTGGCGGTCCAGTGGTTAGGAATTGATGCTTTCACTGCCACGGCCCCAGATTCAATCCCTGGTCCGGAACTAACATACTGCAAGCCATGTGGCCAAAGGAAAAAAAAGTTGATTGATTAACAAGAAAATTTAGCAATCTATGAAAGAATCCAAGAGGTTAAATAATTTAGGCCATTTTCTTATACTGAGGCTTGTTGACAAAAAAAAAAAGTCAAAATTCTACTATGTTCAGGCTATTGAGTGAGACATAAGAGTAGTATAAACAAAAGTAAAACATGCTTCCTTCTCTCAAGGAACTTGTTAAGATAAAGCATAAACTTTTCGTGTATAAGAGGAGTTGTTTTTTTTTTAAGTATGTTTGCAAGATGCTAGGAATAGAAAAAGTGAGTTCTTTACCTACTCAACATCCTTTCCCTCTTTCTTCCTTCCCAGCAGAATTTTTTTTTAACATCTTTATTGGAGTATAATTGCTTTACAATGGTGTGTTAGTTTCTACTTTATAACGAAGTGAATCAGCTATACATATACATATGTCCCCATATCTCCTCCCTCTTGCGTCTCCCTCCCACCCTCCCTATCCTACCCCTCTAGGTGGTCACAAAGCACAGAGCTGATCTCCCTGTCCAGCAGAATTCTGACGTTGTTCAGGAATCTCTCTCTTACCCATAGTTGGTGTCGCACAGCATCCTCAGCTCCAGAGGTGGTCTGGACTGGTCTAAGGGTAATATTACCCTCTTGTCAGGGATTGGATTAGGATCATGCATGTTCCCCAGTTCACCTCAATGAGTTGCAAGGATAGGTTTGCAGGATGCTTCCAGAAAAGCTATTCCAGGAGAACTTCCAGAAGTGATTCATGCTCCTTCTGGACATGGTTGTTCTTGGATATGAGGCTTGAAATTGCTAGTCTTTTTTTTTTTTTTTTTCGGTACGCGGACCTCTCACTGCTGTGGCCTCTCCCGTTGTGGAGCACAGGCTCCGGACGCGCAGGCTCAGCGGCCATGGCTCACGGGCCCAGCCGCTCCACGGCATGTGGGATCTTCCCGGACCGGGGCACGAACCCGTGTCCCCTGCATCGGCAGGCGGACTCTCAACCACTGTGCCACCAAGGAAGCCCACATCAACTCTTAAGTTTGTCTTACTTTTAGATTCCAGTTATCTGAGTTAATAAACTTCCTTATAGTTAAAGCAGTTTTGAGTTGGGTTTTCTATTATTTGCTATGAAAGCTTCCTATCTTAGGTAGCAAATACAGACATGCTATCTGACATCTTATGATCTAGTGGGGAAGGCAGACAATCAAATGTCTGGGTAGAATTGTGCTTCAAGCAACAGAAAACCAGATTCTAGTGACTAAACAAAAAGGGGATTGTTATTCTCATATAATAAGTCCAGAGGTAGGCACTCCAGGGCTGGTGCAACTCTTTGAGAATGCCAGCAAGGAGCCAGGCTCCTTGCTTCCTGTCTCACTATCACTAGTATGTGCCTTTATGGTTGTAAGATGGCTCTACCCTTACAAGGCATGTGTCCACAAAAAGAAGGAGGAAAGTAAAGGGGGCAAAGGGCCAAGGAAACATGCCAACTATGTTTCTTTTGAAAACCTTTGCCAGAAGCTCTACCACATAGGCATAGGCTTTTGAAGAGATCAAGGGAGGGAGGCATGGTCAATGATGTTGTGTCCCTATCATTTTCCACCCCCCAAACAGTAATCAAGTTAGATTATTCCAGTTATCAAGAGAGCCATCATTCTGAATAGCTAAATTAAATGTCAAGCACTGGCAACAGTCATTGCTACATCTGCTCTTTTCTGTCATGATCTGCTATGGCAGATACTTAAAAAAGTGGGTTAAAATGTATTCTTGGGCAAAAGTTGGCTAGAGCAATGGACGGACAATAGACATTGCTAGAGAGCAGTAGTTTCTGATATATGCAGAAGGAGGAAATTAAAGAAGTAAAATGGATTTTGTGAAGGTAGGATATCTGTTATTTTCATTTCTCCTGACTCTCCCGAAGTGACCAACATACTAAAGCCCCAAGAAGGCTTAACAGAAAAGAGATATGGTTCACTACTATGTAGTTTTTCTGTTCATTTTCTCCTTGATTTATCCATGTATAGCATTTAAAATTGATCACTTCCTTAAATTCACTCTTGGCTTCTAGGGCATTATATTATATTATCCTAGTTTTCTTAGTACCATTGAAGGCTCCTTCTCTTCCTCCTCTCTTCTTATTGTATGTAGAACGTCCCATCTACAGGCTTTGCTTAGGGACAGAATGGACTCTTTTTAGTGAAAACTCTGACTCTTAAATACTTCAACTTCTATTTAAAAATATGCAGCTATAATGGAATAAATATATCATTTCCATTATATATCATTAACATTCTCACTACAGTTCAAAACCAATTAGAATTTTTTTGAACCATAGTTTGCTTTTAACTAGTGAAATATTAATATTAACATTTCCTACTTTGGAGGAAGAACTAAGTATTATTAAAAAAAACAGTACAGAGCTTCCAGATTGGTGAGATTCGGGGAGAGTAACATGCTGGGAGAGCATGGAAGCTCCATGCCCCTTCCCACATACCTTGCCCTATGTGTCTCTTTCATCTGGCTGTTCCTGAGTTTTATCCTCTTACAGTAAACTGATAATCTATTTATTTTCCTTGCTGTCTAAAAAACACAACAAAGTTCTGGAACAAGCCAGACAGTCCTTGAGAGGTTTGCTGAGTTCCAGGAATGTTCCTTTAGCAGATTACAAAAAAGACTTAAATGTCATTGAAGAAATGATTTCAATGATATTAGAGATCATCAGTTCCTGCCTGCCAAGTTCTCTTCACCACCATCCAAACTTGGTGTATGCACTGCTTTGAACATGAGATCTCTTTGAACAATTTTGAACTCACCCTTCATTTCAGGATGTAACACAAAGTATTGATCTGATAATCACCTTCTTTAGCTCAAGGATGCTACAAGCTGGAGCTCAGCTGTCAGTGGAATGGGTTCTGGAAATCATCAAGCAAGGGGTTGTTGCACTGCCCAAAGACAAGCTAAAGAAATTTCCATAACTGATATTTAAATATGTGGAAGCAGGGCAGGGGAAGGGGGAATTGGATGAAGGCAGTCAAAAGATACAAACTTCCAGTTATAAGAGAAATAAGTACTAGGGATGTAATGTACCACATGATAAATATAATTAACACTGCTGGATGTTATATATGCAAGTTGTTAAGAGAGTAAATCCTAACAGTTCTCATCACAAGAGAAATAAATTTTTTTCCTATTTCTTTAATCTTGGACCTATATGAGATTATGGATGTTCACTGAACTTATTATGATAATCACTTCATAATAAAATTGATGTATGTAAATCAAATCATTATGCTGGGGACTTCCCTGGTGGTGCAGTGGTTAAGAATCCACCTGTCAATGCAGGGGACATGGGTTCCATCCCTGGTCCAGGAAGATCCCACATGCTGTGGAGCAACTAAGCCTGTGTGCCACAACTACTGAGCCTACGTGCCACAACTACTGAAGCCCGTGCACCTAGAGCCCATGCTCCACAACAAGAGAAGCCACCACAATGAGAAGTCCGTGCACTGCAACGAAGAGCCCCCGCTTGCCACAACTAGAGAAAACCTGCGCACAGCAATGAAGACCAAAAAACAAACAAAAAAAAGTAGCCAAAAAAAAAAATCATTATGCTGTACATCTTAAACTTATACAGTGCTGTATGTCAATTATATCTCAATAAAACTGGAAGAAAATAACACACGAACCAAAAAAAACGCAAATGTGGGAGAGGTTCTGGGGAACAGAAGTAGACAGATTGCCTGGTGTACCTTCTAGTAAAGAGGATCACATGATTATGTTTGCAATGCACACTTTGATTTGTTTGCAGAATTGGTGCCAGTTGGCAGCAGATCACTTAGTGAAAAAAAAAGGTGTGGGTGGAGTGGGGATTCACAGTAACATATGCAAAAAACCTACTTTTAAAAAGTGCAAAAATAAACAGATACAAAGGAATATTTATCATGACAGAACCTGAGGCAGGGATTAAGTGCTGATGTTTTATCTATGAGGTGCAATCTGAGGGCATTGACAGTGAGGGAGAGGAAAAGAGGAAGTTCGGTTGGCAAGTAACACAGGGGGACATAGTATGTGTGCTGGCTACTGCTTCACGGTGAGCCTGGAAGAGACACAGCTAATCACTGTGTAGAAGCATTGGCACAGCCTGCACTACCTGGACAAACTATGTGAAGAAACTGTGCCTCAGAGCAGTCTGTGGAGGGAGAAAAGAAAGGAAATCCTCCTCTCTCTCTCTGTCTCTCTCTTTTTCTAGCTGTTTTAGGATTTTAATGTTCTTCACCTATTCAACATAAAATACTGACAATATATAAACAATAAGGGAAAAGACTCTTCAGCAAAGACCTTCCAGAACTCAGTTTCCCTCTGGTCAAACACTATAAAAGAACATTCAAGTGAACAAAGGATAAGGGAATTTAACAGAGAATTTTAGTTCAACGGCATAACCAAAAAAGAGCCAATCAACCAACCTTCTCTTCTACTCTTTGAAAGGAAAGCAAAAGTGAACCTGAGAACTTCTAAATCTTTTTTGTAAAGCAGCTTTAAAAGGGAGGGAGGGTGGAAGTGGGGAGCGCAACTGTGGCTAATGTAATGCTATAATGCAGGAAGTGAAGGATTCTAACACATTCTAAAATTCTCTATGTGTATTACTGAGAACCACATTATTGGAAATATAAGCGCATAGTGATATAAACTATTTGGTACTAAAAACAGACCTTGCTATATAAACATGTAGTATGTCACTTTTATCGCTTTATGAGAATAACAGTATAAAGAAAGATCTCCAGTTTGCCCTTTAGTCTGGAACTTCTGAACACTCAGCACACCGTCAGTGCAGACCTGAATTAACAGCTGCGGAAGCCAGGAGACCCCACTGCTGTCACTTTGTTAAAGATCAAGAATCGAGTTTGTAGAGAACACCATCCACCCTCCTCACTGTGTGTTTGTGTGCCTCTAGAAACAACTTCAGTTTGCGTAATTAAGTCCACAATCAAGTGTGAATACTGAGATCTAGCTAGAAAAAGTAGCAGCAAAGGCAACATAAGCTAGTTTTTGTTAGAAAAGCAAGAGGAAGATTTTTTAAATGTTTCCTGTTCAAGTCAGAATTAAGATGTCTAAGTCCCACCAGCTGTGGATGTTTTGCTATTGTTCCTTGAAAAAAAGAAGAGTCTATAATAAATATGTCCATTCGAGAAAAATGCCATGTTTGTTAAGTTTTTCGTAGCCATTCCCAAGTTACTTTAAATTTTGTCCGATGTTCAAGGACAGAGTACGTATTGGTTAGGATGTGTTCATAGATGTATCTCCAAATAATTTTTCATGAAGGCTGCCAGCTTCTGAACATCTTCTCTCCTGTTGGCATTATACAGAGAAGCCATGATGCCTGCCACAGACCCATGCCCTTTCAAGGAGATTATATTGAATTCAAAAGCTTTATTGAGAAATCTTTTAGTCTAAAGCATCATCTCCTTTGGCATTGCCAATGCAGAATGGAATATTCATCTTGCTTCAGAATGGAATATTTGCCTTGCTTCTATTCTGGGCGTCACTGGATATACATAGGATCCTTGAGAATTATCAACAACATCATAAATCATTTGAGATTTGACAGAGCTAAGCTTCATGGTTGCTTCACCACTGTTAGTCTTCTTTTTTTTTTGCAGAACTTCCCCGACCAGGGATCAAACCCTCGCCCCCTGCAGTGGAAGCATGGAGTTTTAACCACTGGACCACCAGGGAAGTCCTTCACCACTGTTATTCTTAATATACTCCAAGACCAAGCCAAAGCCATAGAAGCCGAAACAGGGAGCTGTGTTGAATAGAGTTGTTTCTGGCTTGCACTTTGTATTCCAGGATGGAGGGGCACTTTCTGAGGGTGAATCCTAGCAGGATATCTTGAAAGATCACCACTGTGACCCCTGAAGAGCCAGCATTCTGCTGGGCACCATCAAAAATCGCACCAAACTTGTAAACACCAAACTGGTTTATATGGGAAATTTGAGGACGTGTCAAAAACCAGCAGTGCTCCCCTGACATCAGAGATAAAGTAAAATTCTACTCTGGACCTGGTCTCATTTGTGCAGTAATACATAGAGGAAGTGACCTGATTGAAGTTCCAGGGGCTTGGATCCAGAATTTTCCTATAACTTCTAAGTTTAGAATAGATGACACTCACAGTTCCCAAACTTCTAGGCTTCTGGGGGTTTTCACGTCAATCAGGTTTAAGGGGACAGCACTGAACTGGCCCAACCAACCCTCCTCTTTGCACAAAAATCATTATCTGGAACGGTTAACAATTTCCACATGAGATTCTTTTTTTTTTTTTTTTTCCACATGAGATTCTATGTGCCGTTAATAATCTCAGCTAAAGCTGATGGCCTGTGGCTCATTTCAAGAACACTAATGCCAACTCCTTTGTGGTCTAGTAGTTCTTTTTGTATGTCTAACAACACAGAGGTAGGCAGCTTGGTGGCCTGAGCTAAAACTGACTGCCTACCTCCAAGTGTTCGCAGTGCATCCCGAGCGGCATGGCTGGAGCTGGCTGGAGAGGATCCATCACAGGACAGTGTACATCTCTCTCCTGTCTCTTATTTCCCCATAGTCAGAGAGTCTTCCCCACTGGGAGTTAACTCCTCCGTCATCCCAGATTGCATCACCCAGCCCCTTTGGTGGCTGTTAGAGAAGTCAGATTCCTTGCCTGTGACATGTGGCATTTTATTGCAGTCTGAAAGTGGAAGAAAAAGCCAGAAACTCGGGGCACATTGCTAGTTGCTCTGGATGTTCAGTGGCAGCCTTGAGATAGGGCCTGGCACTTTCCTATAAAATGACTGATTTATGCCCCAGATGGCATAGCTGTGAAGGCCCAACTGACACTGGTTGCAGCAGTGGCAGCTGAGGTGGAGCAGGAAGCTCTCACCCATACTTTGTGGCTCTCCTCCCTGAAATTAGCCATGCTGCCTGTACAAGAAAAACCTCTTCTTGCAACAACATGGATGGACTTGGAGGGTACTATGCTTAGTGAAATAAGCTGGACAGCGAAAGACAAATACTGTATGATATCACTCATGTGGAATCTAAAAAATACAACAAACTAGTGAATATAACAAAACAGAAGCAGACTTACCAGATATAGAGAACAAACTAGTGGTTACCAGTGGGAAGAGGGAAGCGGGGAGGGGCAAGACTGGGGTAGGGGATTAAGAGGTACAAAGTACTATGTGTAAGATAAATAAGCTACAAGGATATATAGTACACACAGGGAATGTAGCAAATATTTTATAATAACTATAAATGAAGTATAACCTTTAAAAATTGTGACTATGTTGTACACCTGCAACTTATATAATATTGTACATCAACTACACCTCAATATAAATAAATAAATAGAAAAGCCTCTTCATTTGATGGGCTGCATGTAATAGCAACTAGCTAGCTAATTAAGGAAAACACATTTTTAAAAAAGTTATGAAAAAGCTCTCAGGATGGAAGGGAAGGCTGGGGAATGAAATGTGTAAACAGAAATCAGGCAGTTCTAGAGTACTGAGAGCAGAAACTACCCAAAGTTCTCTTCTACTGGTGCTGCTGAAAAATCTATGATAATTGTAACTTGCTTCTGTTATTTTGTTCAAGGTTCAAAGTCCCAGGACAAAGTGTCTGGTTGGGCAAGGCTGGGTCAAATGCCCACTCTTTTGGGTGATAAGGAGTCTCTAATGACCAAGATTTCTATCTCATCAAGTCTACATACAACCAGGAGAGAAAAATTCTAAAAGGAAAACTGGGTTCTATTAGAAAGGAAAAACTAATGCTGTGTTGTTTAACAAAATTCACCCCTATGGCTGTTCGGCACCCAAACAATTTTATTCCCATATATATACTTTCAAAAATACTCCTGCCTAACAGAATGCAGCTATGCCTCATAAAGTAAAAGGATTCGCACTCCTTCCTCAGAAGGATAATTCAATGTATCATTATTTACTGCATCAAACTCTGTCAAGGGTGTCTAGGTGAAATCAATTTCTGCTCTAGCTCCAGCTCAGCTGTCTTAGATCAAGTGCCTAGAAGCAGAGCCCAGCCCAGCGATTCTTGTGCAAATGATTTGCTGGGGAAATGCTCTCAGGTGAAAGGGAGTGAGGGAAGCAGGATAGGGCAGGGAATCAGTCAAGCCATGATTTGATCTCAGCTGGAGATTAGTGTCAGCCTGATCCCACAGAATTCTGGAGTCTGGACCGTACACAGAATTGGTGCCACTTTGAAACACAGGTATGAATAAATGATCTAGATAAAGAAGGCCACGTGATTTACCAAATGAAGGCCCCAACCCAACTGGGGCCACCTCCACCTGGAACATATAGTTTGGTAGTATTAGCCTTACCTCTCCTGATTTTATTTTTTATTTTTGGCTGCGTTGGCTCTTCGTTGCTGAGCGCGGGTTTTTTCTCTAATTGTGGCGAGCGGGGGCTACTCTTCATTGTGGTGGCTTCTCTTGTTGCGGAGCATGGGCTCTAGGCACACGGGCTTCAGTAGTTGTGGCTCGCAGGATCAGTAGTTGTGGCTCAGGGGCTCTAGCGCGCATGCTCAGTAGTTGTGGCGCGCTGGCTTAGTTGCTTGGTGGCATGTGGAATCTTCTCTGACCAGGGCTTGAACCCATGTCTCCCAGGCGGATTCTTGACCACTGCACCATCAGGGAAGCCCCTCTCCTGCTTTTAAAATGGGGACTTCTAGAGGTCCCAAATTCCCTTATACCCTCCTTCTCATTAAGTTTCCATTTTCCACTGAGGTTAGAACAAACACATAAACTTGCCAAGTAAAAGTAAGTTGATCTCTTCCAGTTTAAAATGATCTAATTCAAGTTAGATAACTTCAGTTAACTTAAAGGTCAGACCTATTATTAGGGCTATTTGTTTTCACTAAAAGCTCTTTCATTTCCACCTTTCCAAGACTTTCCAAGGTCTGGGTGCAAAGGGTTTAGGTGTTCTGATAATGGAAGGAAAGGGCCTTTATTAGTAAACTCTGACCTCTGAGGCGTAGTCTGTCTGGTGTCTGAATTTTGGCACATACTCTCCCTATAGTTACCACTGAATGACCAATGCTAGTGTAACTGGTGGTCTGGTTTCTCAGCACTCAGGCCAGTGGTCTTCCTTGACTAACTTGATCTCACTTTGGCTTTCACTGGTATTGACAACCCTTTTAAATTCTGCTGCGTCTCCATCCAGTCCCTGGGTGGGCTGTCTACCTTATAGCTCCTGTCATGCAGTAACCACCCCCTTCATCACAGTGGCCCCATGGCAAGCCCCTTAGCACTTAACTAATATGCCTCTTATGCCATATAGGAATCAAAGGGAATTCTGAGGAGAACGAGAGCCTCAGGTTCTCTCTGTGCCCAAACGAGATATGTCTCAATTCTGCTGTGCTTTACTAGCTTATGTGGTCATAGGGACACTTTGTAGTGTTCCAAATAGGTGTCTTGAGCCTTGCTTCTGTTTTTGGCTTCTTATTCAACCTCCCTGGAATTTCTGCTCACTTGCCCTGCCCCAGGCTGAACCCTAGGGCGATCTCTGAGGGACTTAGCTGGCACTTTCTACACTGTTTCTGCCAAATCTGTCTCATTACTATCAAAATCACTTCTCCCACTTTTGGTCTAATATGCAGATATCATATGCTTTCCCTTGCTACTCTATAGACTTCCTTCATACTAGGTGAACAAGGTGACCCTTCCTTTCCAGTGAAGCCTGTCCTTAATGGTAGAAAGACTTTAGGGAAAAAGGGGGCAAAGGGAGTAAGATGTCCAAAAGGGGAAAATGGGGAATTCCCTGGCAGTCCAATGGTTAGGACTCTGTGTAGGTTTGATCCCTGGTTGGTCCGGGAGCTAAGATCCCGCAAGCCATGTGCTGTGGCCAAAAAAAAAAAAAAAAAAAAAAAGGGAGGGGGGAAGTGGGGAGAATGAGATTTTGAGAAGTGTGAGGTTTTGGTGACCAAATGTTTATTTCCTTCACAATTACAGGTTTGGGGGTTATAGGTCCGAGTTCGGGGGAGGAGGGAGAAATTGGGGGAGATCTGTAGAGAGGGAGGATAAGAAAGTCTTATGGGTTCTGGACAAAGAGTGAGGTGGATAAAGCTTTAAAGTCATAGGATAGCTGGTATATCATTTTACCCCAACACTCGCTAGTGCCTGTTGCTCAGTTAGCAAACAGGGAAGCCCAACCCCACAAAACACTTGCATTTTCCATTTTTCCATGTGTATTTGCACATCCAACCACCTTGATTCAGCAGATGAGCTCCCCATTTTTCATATAGACAAATGGTAACTGCTTGGGCTTTAATTTTTCAGGTATTCCCCTTCTTTTTCCTCAGGTCATATGTCTTCCCTGACTGGAAGTGTTGAGGCCTGGCCTGGGTAAATGATGTTGATCTGTGTATATATGCCCCGTGTCTTTATTTTTTCATCTGCTAAGAGGAGCAGAAGGCAGAATTTTAGTCAACACACTGGGATATTCCTAGTGCAGTTTTGTTTCAAGCAATATGCTTGTAATGACTATACATACACGTACACACATGTATGCTGGTTTCTGCTTTCTTAAACACATCTCACAGTACTGTCTCTTTTTCATTACCAGCTTGTTGTAATTATTGCTCTCTCCAAATACTTTTTGCTAACCACTGCCTCTTCAGGGCCTACCACTGTACACCTAGGAACAAAATATGTATTTGATGAATTAATGAAAAAATATGGAAACTTGTGGTTCTCTTAACTACATGTTGCTATATTACAGGTCTTCAAAACTATTTTAACTCGAGGAATTTGTTAAATATGCAGATTCCTAGCACCTCCTATAGGGATTGTGGTTCAGTACAGCTGAAGGATGGTCCAGAAATTCTCATTTTTAACCAGCACTGTTGATTTTGAAGGTGGTCCTAAGAACAGCCTGAGAAACACTGCAATATTGCTTCCCAAGGGTTCAATGCCACCATCAAGAAGTTGGGTTGGGACTTCCCTGGCTGTCCAATGGTTAAGACTCCACGCTTCCAGCGCGGGGTACACAGGTTTGATTCCTTCTTGGGGAACTGTGATCCTGCAGGCCACAAGGCGCGGCAGAAAAAAAAAAAAGCTGGATCAGTTTCACTTCAAACTTGCCAACAATGGGCAAACCTTGGTAAGTGGGAGATGTAAAATGTAGCATTCAAGGTTACTTTTTCAATAAACATTTTGATGACACTGAACACCTATTGACAGAAAAGTTTCCACTGGTGTAAAAAGAATTTAAAATACAGGTCTCTTTATCTAGCAGCAGTCTTAAGCAAACCACAACCTATCAAGTTTGTGGAACAGTAATTCCATTTTGAGCACCAACAACATAAGGCATTTCAAAACAAAACCACTAGTATGGTTAAGAGAAAAATTGCTGTCCGCTTTCCTTAAAGATTCAGTCTCTATGTGTTGCAATGGTATCAGTGATTAGATTTAGGAGTAACTGACAGATCATTCAATAAAATTCATGTACTTTATTATCAGTTTCATTATGCAAACTACTAACATTTGAATAGTAGGGAAAAGATTTAAATTCCTTTCCTTGATCCTGAAAAAACTTTGGTGCAATCTGGTTTCCAACATTGTTTGCCTATCACTTGATTTTCAAAAAGTTAGGCTAAAAACATTTTTGAAACTACATTTAAACGTTTAAAACGTCAATAAATCTGCCTAATATTTATTTCTTACAAAATAGGCTCAAAATTCCGTTTGTTCAGTGAATTTTAAGCTTACTTCAGAGAATTTTCTCAAATTGCCAGCCCATGTTCAGACACCATTTACCAGGTAACTGGAAATGAAACAGGCCCCTCCCTCCAAAGTTGTGTCCCCAATTTACCAACGTCACAGATTCTTTTTTAGTAGGTTGTGTTCAAGGTCTGATTTTTAAAAGGCAAAAATAAAAACTTTCAGCCAAGTCTATTTACATAACTTTTTAAAGATTTTTTTTTCATGTAGAACATTTTAAAGTCTTTATTATTAAACTTGTTACCATGCTTTTGCTTTCTGGTTCTTTGGCTGCAGGGCACGTGGGATCCCAGCTCCCCAACCCGCACCTCCTGCATTGGAAGGGGGAGTTTAACCACTGGACCCCCAGGGAAGTCCCTACACAACTAATTTTTGAATGACAAACGAAAACTTTGAAAGCCAGTGCTCTCTCCAGGGATACTTTCCTCCAATATAAGTAACAATTTGACTAAAATGTCATTACCGAATAGTTTTTCTCTAGGGGAGGGGCACATTTCAGCGTAAGTACACTATACTGACCCTATGCAACCCAAACTTACCCATACTTAAAACAAACACAAGAGGGAAACTAACACCCAAGTGGCAATTCAGACTAATTTCACCTTTGGGGAAACCTTATCACAGGTAGCATTTTAAGTGATGTTGTGATATCACTGTCACTTATCAAGAGAACACCCCATCTCCCTCCCTAAAAAGGGTTATCACTGAAATTTTAAACACCTTTGCATGTACTAGTCATACATAGTCCAGAAAATTCTGCTCACTTCACTTTCTTCTATCATACACAAGCCTCTTCTAGACAAACAGAATTGCATCCATGAGTTCTTTTCCATGTAATTGCTGAGTTCTCAGGCTTTCTGGGCAGTTGGAAGTTAACAGGTAGCATTTTAAGGATTTACGGAGCCAAGAACCAGAAAAAAAAATTTTACATTCATCTGTAAACACTCTCAACAAACTGGAACTATTTTAAAGTTAAACCTAAGAAACTCAAAGCAGCTCACAGGTAATGTGAGAATAGGACTTGTAGAACTGGAATGACTCAGCTCTCATTATGCTGGACTCCCCTTTAAAACTAAGAGCCCAACTACTGTAATTTTTAACTTACCACCCCTATCATATCTGATTTATAAATGCTAGAAAAACACTTCACACGAAAAATATATAATTTAAGATTACTGTATTTCCTTACAAGAGGAATGTTTTAACAAATTTTACAGGTGTCAATCAACCTTTGTTCGAATTGGGCACACATCAAATCTAGCATTTTGGGAGTTTTATTTTGGAAGTGAACTTTTAACTATCAATACAAATGCCAAGATACTACACAAAACATCCACAGGAACTTTTTTCATCTTTTTTTGAATTGTTCACAAACATTTCCTACATAATCCAACATACAACAGAGAAATGGTACATCTTTTTCTTTCAGTTTGCATACAATGGAAAAACAAGAATATATATATATATTTTACAAAGTTTAACTAATAGACACTACCAAGCTGACAATTTAAGTCTATAGGTGAGAAATTATCTAATAAAAAATAATCAGAATTTATTTAGCATCAGTCACTTCCATAACCAAGTATTATTCTGATTAATAAAACTTGCTGCCATTAGGCTTCTGGTATATACTTATACCAACTACTCCATATCTGTTGTATTGCTCCCCACCTTGGTTCTTCACAATTACAAACAGAAAATCGTTGCAAAGTAGGGGCAAGCATTTGCAAAAACAAACAAAAATCCCCAGCTTATTATAAGCATGAATGTGTGGTGGAATTTCCTCCCAAGCAATGGACTTTCAAATCACTTAAGAAATCACCAGAACTTAATGTGTCAAGATACTTTGTCTAAGTCCAAGAAGAGATGCATTTATTTATATCCAACAGAGGACTGAAAATTAAACTTAGTGTTTAGTTTAGGGGCAGGTTGGGGGGAATTCAGCCATTTGAAAAATGACCGTCTTAAAAAAAAATGACCACCAAAAATAGGTTCACTAAATTTATTTTAAAAATCATAAAACGTTTCTTACAAAAGAGCATTACATTCTGCACACTGCTCTGAATAGATGCCAGGGACATATGGACTATTGTTACTTTCCCTCCCTGTCCCACCCCCCCCAAATGTTACAGTGATCACAAAGTAAAGTGTTCACAATAATTACATGGGGGGATTTTTTTTAAACCACCAACAATGAACAAAAATTAAAATTCACTCACTCTGCTGCTGTTTCAAAATTTCAATGTTAGTTTTTGCACACCCTCCCCCACCCCCCACCCCTGTTTGTAAGGAACTAAAACATTACATCTGGTGAACAGCAAAGATTTCACTACACCTCAAATGCAGAACACCTATGAAGCAGAGGAATGTTGGCTTTTTAAACAGAAGCAGATAAAAAAAAAAAGATGCAGGACTCCTTCAGTTCTTCACTAGTCTTAGAAAAACTTTCCAGAATACTGCTTCACACTATAAAAAAGAAAAAATATCTTGCATTAGAATCCTTCAACATCTGCATACTGCTTCACACTATAAAAGAAAAGAAAAAAAAGTACGAATTAGAATTTTTGTTCGTAACATCTTAATCAACATTAAGACAATTTCAATGCTAAATTAAAATGATAAACATGTCCATTACACAGAGATAAGAATTAAAACATTAGCAATTACAAATTAGAGCAATGTAAAACCCAAGAAAAAAGATTAACAGTAAATCAGACATTAGTAGAGCAGAATTAAAATCCAAAGTTGTTAATATTTGGTAGAAAAGACAAAGAAATGTCAGTTAAGGTGTGAAATGCTGCATTTTACAGCACCAATCATTTGTCCTGTAGAGGCATGGCCTGTGCCATATGGCAGACTGTGATTTGTTGTCGATTTAGTTATCTAAAAACAACAAAATCACTAGTCTTCCACACAGAACTAGACCAACATCCATTGAATCTTCTATATTTTCTACAGGCTCTGTATAATTTATAACAAGTGGTTTTGGCAGCAGTTTTCACCAGAGAAATGAGAAGTTTGCTTGGTTAAGGCTTCTTCCAGCAAGATTAGTATTGAATGTCTTCTTTTATTAAGAAAGCAGAAGAAAATTAAAGCAAAGCTATTAGAATGTTTAGAAGTTAGGTCCCCAAAAGGTTGAGACACCATGGCTTCTAAAAAGAAAAATCAGTTGAGAAGAGAAGCTTTTTAAGGTTTTAGTATGTTTAGGCTAACATAAAGCTAAACAAACTGACCTGTTCTGCAGCAAGTACTGTGCATTTTGTATCTGGTCCTGTGTTCCTGTAATGGTAATGATCCGGTCTTCGGACCCTTCTAAAGGCTCATCAATTTTGATCGACGCTCCTGACTCATGACGGATTTGTTTAATCCGCTGACCACCTTTGCCAATAATAGATCCAGCCAGCTGAAAAGAGTTTTAAAAACAAGTGTTTATTATATACTTTCAAAGTATTATCCTGTATGTTCAGTGACCATCAAGAGTATTAACTTTGTACAACATATTGACTATGCTGTGCTAATTTAATGCCCCACACTAGTCAAGGTTTGAATTACAATGTAGTTACATCACCCATAGACATTTCCTTTAATAAATGAACCAGGGGCTCAGAACCCTCCTAACTGCTTTTTAATGGTACTGAACATCTTTCGACAAGGCTTAAACTGGAGAATGACACCTCAGCTGAAGTCCTTGAAACACAATTTTAATCCTAAAATGGAATATTTTTGTTAAAACCTTTTATTAAAAGCCAGGGAACTTAAAATGACTTACTAAATGTCCCTTATAATATTAAAGATACTTACATCTTTGGGAATAGTTACTTGTGTAGTAATAATAGGTCCACCAAGATCACCATATGAGCCACGACCCCCTGCATAGGAATAATCTGATTTAAATAATGAGTATTAAGTTCATTTACAAAGCATGAAATAATACTTGATTTCACAAAGAAGAAAACTTACCATATCCAGAGCCACCCTAAAAACAGAACAGAAAAAAACAGAAAATTACTTCACCTTCAAAACTTCAGGTGTTTTAACATTAAATCCCCTAGAGTTTATTAGGAAAGCAAAGTCCTCCTATATCTTCCCTAGTAAGTAAATCTCAAAGACAATCCTCAGGGGAAGAAACCATTCAGGTACACAGTATCCCAAGAAACAAAAATGTTATATGGGGGGAAATAAAACACTTATCGATGACTAAACGAGAATGTTAAAATTATTAGTGACATGAATAATAAACACCCATGATACTCAACCTGTGGTTCATAAGCCATCTGCCACTCTGATGGGCTCCATGTATCTATTGCAGAGTCCCAGGTTTCATCAGCACTGAAACCAACCTGTGTTAGAGATAAAACTATTAATATGAACCTGCACTATATTTGTCTGAAATCACCATTTTTATGACCAATTATTATTTCACATCTCTATATACACTGGCAGTAATCATGTATTTTGGGGGAAACAAAGATGGAACAAGTCTTAATATCCCAGCAAACACCCAAAACAATGATTTAAGTGGCTATCTATCTACAAAAGCCCGTTTGTAAGACAAAATTCCTCAGTTAATAATCTTGAACAAAATGTTAGCTATCCGACTTTAAGACTCCTTTTAGCACTCATAAATAACACTGATGAAATATCAAAGTTCTTACCATGCCATCATAACGGTCTCCAGGTCTTCCTCTTCTGTCATAGGCCATTAGATCTCTGCAAGCATAGTACTTGTTGTAATCTCAGCTGGTCACACATATCAAATAAAAACCTACCCCCTCTACCCATAAAGTGCAGCTTCTTGTATGTTAATGTGTGGATGAAAGAAACTTACCCCCCTCTAGGTGGTGGTGGTGGAGGAAGAGGAAGATTCCGAGCTCTGCTACCACCCCGGCCACCTCGTCCAGGAGGAGGTGGAGGAGGTCCTCGACGAGGGCTCATATCATCATAATCTCTTCTGGATGGAGGCATGGGACGCCCACCCCGACCAGGAGGCATTCTGTCAAAACCACCTCTTCCCCGCATGGGAAATCCCACAGGACGTCCACGGCGGTCATCAAACATCATTGTAAAACCACCATAATCATAGGTTTCATCGTAAAAGTTGGGATCATAAGGCTGAGCACGTCCTTTAATGGGAGACTGAAACAAAAACATAGCAACTTTATAGACTGAGGAAAAAGCCTTAGTTCACACCAAACATTCTTTTAACAAACAGAACATTTCAAGCCCTTTGTATTTATCCTGGGAGGTACTCGAGATAGGGCTAGGAATATATGCAAAGATAGGAAGGATTTAAAAAAAGCATTTCTGGTGAGTTTCAAACAAAAAAATTTGAGTTTTACTGCTTGCGAGGTAAGGATTACAGCTTTATTTTACCCTTAGAGCTTAAGTAACAGACTACAAACCCCTTTCACATTTCACAATGGGGATTATGAAGAAGTGACCACCCCAAGGGCTGAGGGGATCGATATCCTGGGTATGCAGTGTAGTACTATAAAGGAACCATAGAAACTTCTTTTGAAGGACCAAAGGCTATTAAAAACCTCACCAACAATGTAAAGACAACTCTCCAGATTCTCCCAAAGTATTTCTAAGTTAAAGTGATAGCTAAAAGCAGGGTGATAGAAAATTGTTAGGTGAAGGAAAAGTAAAAGTAAAAGCCATTTGTCTAAATGTTCTCAAAGTACTTTTGAACAAGACATCTGTTTTACAAAATTAAGCGCAAATAAAATAAAGGGTTCTGAAGGTACCTCTGATATAAGATCAAGGATGATCTTTATGCACTCTACAACCCTATCAGGTTTTCCTCCAATAAGAACGACTCTGTCAGTGGATTGAGGACAACATTCCTGGAAAAGCTTGATTGTTGTCTGAGTGTTCTGTAACAGATTTACAAAAAAAGCAGCATTAATCAATCATTGATCAATCAGAAAAAAGGAAATGCAGTACAAAACAACGTCCAGGTTTAGACAGATTTAATTTGTATTTCAGTAAAATTTCCCCCCATATAAAAAGCTTGTTAGTAACACTAGGACTTTGCACAATAAATTTTTGGCAAAATAACTTGTATAGCATGGTCAGGCCTTTCTGTTATATTTTAATTAGCAAACTAGATAAACTTAAGGGAGGAAACTCAAAAAGGGGAATGAGAGAAGCCCACGGAACCAAGTCCACATAAAAAGCTATTTTCTAGTAATATGGCAGGAAAAAAGAAAACTATCACTTTACCTCTCGAAGTTCTTTGATTTTAGCACCTTTGACCCCAATAATTCCTCCTGCCAGACTCTGATGAATCAACAGTCTCAACTCGCAGTCAAAGTCACTTCCTTTATAGTGTTGGTACTGCGGAGGGAGAGTTATAAAATTTTAGTCCCAAATCAAGGATTCCCCAAGAATACACACTTATCTGCTATAAGCATACCAATATACTGTTGCAGTGAGCAACCTGAATTTATATTTCAATAACTTTACCAGTTATGTGCTTATTATCCTCAATAGCCAGGCCCAAAAAGGACATTCTGCACCACCTTAAAAAACTATTTTATTTTCAGGTCCTGCAACACCATACCCACACTGCAGCCATTTAGCATGTCGCTGTTACCACAAAATTATTATTAACATTCAAATAACACCATAATAAAAATGACTGCAAAGCACTTTGCAAATGTAGTTAATTCCCACTGCAGCATGGAGCAGGGTCAACAGTGAGTTGTAAGACCATTCATTTATCATGTTTTTAAGCCTTTTTTCTATAGAGATGGGAAAAGTACGCTATGTTGAAAATAAAATTGATCCTATGGGCCAGGCTCCATACTTCAGTGGGGTTCAATGGCACTATGACATACATTTAAGCATTCCACAGCATCAGATTCGAGCGGGAGCTGGCTGGTTGCAGTGGGTGATGGCAACTGCAGGCCCTGAAAGTAGAAAAATAAGAGTAATAGGTTAAGTGTCTAGTGTGATCAGGCTATTGTCGCATATATTGGTAAAGCTACTACAACATATTTCACATCTATATCATTAAATAACAAGAAACTGCTTATCTACGTTAAGGATCAACATACATTGCTTTTCTCTATACACCTAGTAAATAAATGATTACATAAAATTTAAAAATCCTTGAACTAAATCAAACACAGTCCTTTCTGACAGTCCCACAATCATTATTCTAACTCAAAATCTCTAAAACTAAAGCCCATAAAACATATGCTAAACCTCATGAAAGTGTATGGCCACAGGTAGTTCCTATCTACTCCAGTGGCTAGACTACATTTTCAAACAAGTAATGTGGGTATAATAACCCTGCACCTTAAGTGGCACAGTGCAACACACTGCTGCTACAAAACTGTTATAGCCAATGTCTCTCCACCTCCCCCATTTTGCCTCATTAAAACATCCTTTAAGCACCCCCCAACTGCCAAATACATTTTAAAAATGAGCCTACCTCTTCCAAGGTAGGGATGATTTTCTTCAGAATTTCTCCAATTGTTTCAATATCAGCACTGATACTCAATATGCTGTCAAACATCACAAATACCAGATAGTACAAAAAAAAAGGTGGAAAAGAAAAATGAGTTTTGTGGTCATCACCAGTAGTCAAACAACTTTTACAGAGAAGAACATACAATTATTTAATCCTCCCCATTTAAAGTAGCCTATTTATACATTTTTCACATGCATTTTGTTTTATGCCCAATACAAACATGGTAACATTATTAGGAGACTTGCAGAGAGACAGAGAATGGGCTCTTGGAAGGGCTCAGATTAAGTGGGCAATAAATTGACCAGAACTGAAGCAGAGTTGAATACTTATGTTCCCCGCCACCACTAAGTTAATTAAGGATACCCTCGCTGTTACATTGGTAAAACTGGCACACCTTCTCTTAGGCAAAGTGGGGGAATATGCAAGTGGTGAACATTATATTTGGAGTAAGGTTATGAATACCAGTTAGAAATTAGATCACTAATGGGCTCTGCAAGAAAACAAATACAAATGCAAGACAAAAACAAAGACAACACAAATGAGAAGTGAAGGAAAGTGAACCAGAGTTAGCATTTCATCAGAAAAAATTATGAACAGGCAATGTTGGGAAGCAAGGTGGGCCACAAAGACAGAGCGAGAGACTATTTCGGTAACAATTTGATTTACAATGCAGCAAATATGCAACACTTGAAGCTGTGCTCCTTCCATCGAAATAAAATTAGTGGATCGTTTGGGTGGGCAACTCACGGTAAAAGTTCAGTGACAAAAAGACTTAATGGGGAAAATAAGACAGAAACTTGAAAAACAATACACCGTCTAAAGGGGATACTATTTAATTATATAAAAGGCAGGTAATAAAATACATTTCTCTCTTTCTAATCAGGCAGTGAGGCATAAACTGTTGGGACATACCGCTCGGGGCCACTGCTGTCTGGGACTGAAACACTGGCATTGTACTGCATTGGTCATTGGCGTTCGTGGATGTTGGCATTGGGCATGGGCATTCAATCAGAAGTTGTCAAGTATGGTACCCGTTTGGCAACGAGCACATTTTTGGGCATAGCCAACCAGGGTTTTCACATGGGCGTTCAGGGGCGGATGGGCCAACGTCATGGTGGGCAACGCAGGGGTAAGTCGATCCAGTACATGGGCAACGGAGATATATGGCCAAAAAAACAAGGAGAGGGAAAAGGGGGAAAAGCAATAAATTTTAATTTAATACAAACTATACTCATACTCTCAATTAATGAAACAAGCTTAAGTTGTTCTGAAGACTAACACAATAATGGACTTCTCTATATCTGACTGTGGCTTAACATTTAAGGACCTTTAATGATGGTACTTTTTTTTTTAAACAAACAATGTTTCAGTAGCAGGCTGGCTCATGAGGGTAGACACAAAACCTGTCATGACTCGAATTCTTGAGGAAATGGGGAAATTATTAACCCAGATAATTATATAGAACATCTGGATTAAAAGGAAAGAGGTTTATAAAAGACAAAACAAAAATTCCCACACCACCAAAAACCCTAACTGTTAAAAGACTGTTTGGTTTCCTGGAGATTTAAAAACGCACTCCTAGATCCTACAGGCAAGTTTGTAAAATTTAAACAATTTTTCAAGTTCAGTTTACAGTAATCAAGAGGAACATACAAAGATCTGTGACCAAGAGAGAAATGAAAAAATACCAAATAAGTATTCAACACAGTTATTATTTGCCTCAACTTTAGCAAGAAAACATCAAGAGTGTGTACATGAGAAAAAAAATTTAGGAAATCTGGTGTACCCAAGTCCTATAAATATGCTCACTTCTGGTGATACCAACATTTAATGTGTCTAATCACAAGAGTCAACCCACTATAAAATATGAAGACTCAAAACAAATCATCGGCATTGACAAACAGCTTCCCAGTTGTAAGATTAAGTGCCTACTCTATTCTTTACCCATATCTTAATCATGCAACCTTAATTTCTTTGTGCTCCATGTGCAAGCTGTTAAAGAACAGATGGGCAAATTGGAAAAAAAAGGGAATAAAAAATTTGGAGTTTAATCAGCCACCTGCAATGGTTTTCAGTAATACTGTACTTGATTCATACATGGGAAATGGTACAAATTAAGGAGTTTTATATTGTTATTTCTAATTAAGATGTTATCTTGCTTGAAGTGAATAATTTGGTGTAAAGTTATTAGAAAGGGAGATTTAATATAGACCACCCCCTGCTCAATCTGGGCTTTGTTAAATTAGGAATGTCAAACCTTGAAAATCATCTATGTAACCCATTATTATAAAAGGCTTGAATCTAGACTATTAAATGATTTCTATGATGCAATTCTTTAATCCTACAAACACATAAACTGAAGCTTCCTGTGTAGTAGTTTAAACTCTTAAATACTTACGTCTGTACGGAGAGCCTTAATATTCTTGCCTCCTTTTCCAATCACTGCCCCAGCATTCTGGAGAAAATAAAAAGAAACTTATTTTGTCTTTTCCTAGAATTAAGGTGTCTTCCTACGCTCTTAAGATTTTAGCCAAACAAACAAACACCACACATGTCTAAACTCTTTTTTGGTTATAGAGATGAAAATCTATCTGGTGATGTCAAGACCATCAGGTTAGCAAAAACTAAAGAGTCTATGTGCTTTAGGGACTAAACACCAAGGCAGAGCTTTGAAATACTCAGAACATACTGAGTCTAAAACTTAAGCAATAGCACTAACTTTACAATGTCTTTCTGCAAGCCAATTAAATAATTTAAATGCCAGTAGGTACTTTCACATTGTGAGGTGTATTATCAGTCAGGTAAGCTGCCAACCAGGATGTTTTCTAATGAATTCACAATGTAATCAGACACAATCTTTAATCCATTAATGCTTTAAGGATCATCCACACCCATCTCCTAGTTCAGCCCTGTAGTAGGCTACGTTAAGGGCTTTCTTTTTAATTGTTGGCAAAATAACACAATTACCATAACCTAGAAAGTCTGTTTAGGAAAAGCCAAACAAATCTTTTATATTCTGCAGGCTGTAAGCTTTTGCAAGCTTCCCAGAAGGTTCAATCAGAACTTTTCTTAATTCCTACTTAAGAACCACTTTCAAAGTTTCAAGAATAAAATTTATACCTTGCTCTGAAGCAGAATGCGTAATTCAACCATCTCATCAGTGTTTCTAGATCTTTTAAAAGCTTGTTCCTCTTCCATATCTTCAGCAGGGCGTTTACCTAAAAATTAACAGTTCAAATTTCAGAAAGCACCAGCATCTTCAAGGAAGGGTAGGTTTAATTACATTTCAATTTTAACCTACAGATTAGAGAAACTTTAAGTCCACTGTTTAAAGGGATTTGTTGCTAATCTTAGGTATGTTTTAAAAAGGCCAAAGGCACTGGTTCTTGGACTTTTAAGCATGAATTTAAGCACCCCATTCCAAATGGTTTTCCAAACACAAGATATTGTGACAACACTTCAAAAGATAAGAAACTTCAAAATGCAAGAAAAACATTAGTTTTACATTTACTGGCTTTCTTTTAATCAGTTTACCGTTACCTATGCAAATGAGTTACTTCTGGTTCATAAATACATGCTCAGATGTAACTGACACGGATCTCAAATTAAACATACAAAGTAATAATGAAATTAACAGACCAACAAGAATAAAATTGTTAAAATGTCTTCTCACCAAATTCGCCATTGGTTTCGGTGTTGGGAAAGGTTTCCTCTGGCTGTTCAGTTTCCATTTTCTTGTATTAAAGGAACACACCAATCTGTTGAAAAATAAAGAGGCTAGTACAATTGGTTTATTGAAAAGTAAGCTGTGCATCTTGCTAAATGTTAAAAACAAGGGAAAGTAATGACTGTTTCTAGAACGTACCAGTTATTAAATATATCCTTGCAGGGCAGAACTGAAGTGTTCTGGGCGGGACCAACTGACACCCTAGTGCTGCAGTAGCCTATAAAAACCAACACAAATCAGTTTTGCTTTTTTGGTTATTACTGAATACTAATCAACACCAATTTGAACACAACAAACAAAAGATCTATTTCTAAAACTTGCTTCTTTGTTTTAGGATCTTAAACTTCCAAACGATTGCCTTCAAACACAAAAACACAAGCCAAAACACCGTATCTGATTCTTTTGTAAAAGGAAAAACACATTTTTAGCCTTTGGATCAAGTCCCACCACAGCAATTAGTTACTTTATATGATAAATACAAAGAAAACTAGACACATGTAGGGCATATCGATAAACCCATGAGTCTATTGTTCCCGAAGAATATAAATTTATAAAAAGATACACAGAATTATTTTTACATTGGGATTTTAAACCGCTTTTGGGTTTCTTTCCATTGGTGACTTGAAAAACTACCTTCTGAAATCTTTAAAGTTTACAAATACAAAAGCGAATTCAAGCCATACCCAACCGGCAGGTCAATCTACTGGAGCGATAAACCTGCAAAGCTGATACAGGAGCACACCCAAACTGCTAATACTACTCGACTATCCAACAGAACCCCTGAACACCAACACCATCACTAGCGAGATATTTTACATTACGTTAAAAGCGGTATAACCTCACAATTATACCTCCAACACCACACTGGCGATAGGACTGCAAACAGCCTTTTAGCTCGCCTCTCATGACTGGCAAAAAGCGGCGACCTGCGGCCCCCAGGAATAGCTGAACAACTTAGAGCTAAAAATCAAGGCCATATTAACGCCTTCCACTCTTCCAATGACCAACTGAAACGCTAACCTGGCCCATCACTCAGTTAAATACTGAGGTGTGGTGGAAGATTTGGGTAAAGTGGTTTAACGACCGCAAGCTCTATTTATGAAAATAAACAAGTATCCTTCAGTCACCGTTTCTCAGACCGTGAAAATCGCTAAGTACATGCGTGGCCAGCCGAGCGCAAACATGCCGTTCTCTCTCCAACGCCCGGGACACCGGGATCGGCAACGGCCCAGCAACAGGAGTTGAAAAAGCTCCCGAGGCGAGAGCACCAGCGCCGCACCTCTCCTCACCCGGATCCGACAGGAAATGGCGGCCCGCGTAATGGCGACTACGTGCTACTAGGCGGAGCCGAGCGCGGACCCCCCTCCCCCACCCACCACGCGGTCCCGAGACCTCGTCCCCCGCGCCCTCCCCCCACCGCGGGAGAGACAAAGCAACTGTGGCAGCCCCGACCCTTCCAGCTCGCCCGTTCCCGCGTCGGGCCCAGGCTGGGAGCTCCCAAGTGCGCCGGAACCCACACAAAGAGAGCGGCGTTCTCTACCGCCCTCGGGGCCCGCCCGCCGACCCCCTCTCCTTCCCACAAGACCTAGTTCCCAACACTACAAAACTGCAGCTCATTCCACCGTCACAAGCCTCGCGACTCCCCGAAGCCTCCAGTACCGCAGCGCAGACTGCAGATATACGCTCAGGGAAATGGCGGAGGTGGGGGGAGGGGAAACCCGGCAACGTTCCATCCCAGAACAGGCCAACCACCAAGCAGCCCCAACCGCCTCCCTCAAGTGGAGAAACTGGTCTCCGGCCCTCGCCCCCACGCGCCGTTCGCCCAGCCCCATTCCTCACCGGGCAAGGCTACCGTCCCTATGCCGCCGCGCCGCCTCAGCCGGTCACAGCTAGACAGAGAACGAGCGTAGGCCCCCACCGCCCTCCCCGCGCTCTCCTACCCCGCCGCCGGGCCCGATAGGCTGCCCCAGCTACAGCGGTGGCGCGAGGGCGAAGCGATTGGCCCAAGGCCGCGTCAATCAAGGCGCTGGAGGAGGCGACAGCCCCGCCTCCCGCCGGCGCCTCCCTTCAGGCTGTAAGGCCGCTAAGGGCCCGAGAAAAACCAGACTTGGAAAAAGTCAGCGCAGCCTTTAGGGAGGCCAAATCCCTGCCCGAACCCATAATACCCAAGCCCCAATAACCCTAATTACCTATGGGCCGCAAATAACCGGGAAGTAGGGAAGACGTCGACGTTGGTGCAGCAGAGAAACAGAGGATAATGGCGCCTGCAGTGCTTTCGCCCGGAGAGCCCTCCTCCTTTCTCGTTCGCGCACTCACTAGCTGGGGGGAGGGGGGGAAAACCTCTCGCGAGAACTAAAGGCTGTCCAGTTCACGCGCACAGGGAGGGGGCGGGTGAAGGGGCGTCTTCGGGGCCCTGAGGAGTCTTCAGGGTTTGGAGGAGGGGCGTGAGTGCGCGGCAAAACGGGCGGGAAGGAGCAAAAAAGGATTAGGGCGCGCTCCGTGGTGGTTCCCGTTCTCACAGTCGCGAGGCCCAGGAACCAGTGTTGCGCGAGGGGAAGGCGGGACGTCCAGGTCGGTGTTAGGCCCAGGCGAATGTCCCCGTTTCCACAGCCCGCATTCGCGTCTCCTTTCTTCCCCCGTGCTCCCCTCTCGCCCGGGCTGCGGGGCGAGTTGTGTGTAACGGGCCGCGGCGCCCCTCAGGCGTGGCCTGGGCCGGGGGCGCAGCCGGAGGGTCGCGGCCCGCTGTCCGCTGGCGGCTCGGGGTTCCGGGAATTGTTGGCCGTCCCGCTGGGCTGTGGCGGGCGAGCCTCGGAGTCCGGGAGAACTCAGTCCCTTTGCTTCCGGCGCTGAGCCTGTACTCCCGGGGTCTTTACAGGGCTCTCCGTTCTGACGAAACCTTTCGTTCTTCCTTTCTTTTTCTTTCTTTCTTTTTTGTTAATGGGACCTGCGATACGAGTATTTTGTAGTGTCGGTGCTGCCGCTACGTGTGAAAAATTTCTGGAAGTATTGCTTTCATGTCCTACAATGAATGCAAATCGCAAAATGCGTTGTAGACATCCGCTTTGCGTTCGTTCACCTCTTTAAAGCGCCCACCGTGTGTCAAGGTATTCGACAGTGATTAAAACAGACTAAAACCCTCGCCCTCAGATATGTTACCGTTCTAGCGTGTTCAGTTTATACTTGCTTTGTGTGCGGTTACTTCTAAGGCCCCTGTGTCAGGCTTTGATGGTTTCTTCTGTTAAGGCACTTAAGGTCACTCTGAATCGGTGACAAACCTGGGAAATTGCCAGTAACTAGTACCCAGTATCCACAACCTGACTCAGCTCTCCAGCTCTCACCCACAACCCCAAACTTGTGTTCAAGCATAAAAATGTTATAATTTACATGGGATGTAAACCCACCGTTAGAATACACTTTTTTTTGTAATTATGAATTTGTGCTGATTCATTCCGCTGTAACTTGATTTTCCTCTTGAATACTTTGCAAATTAGATGTAACCAGCATTTTAAAAAAAATGTCTGATTTCCGCCATCTTTTATCTTTTACTTGCTTAATCAGGAAGAGAACTCTTTAGGAGGAACTGAGAACTTCATGAAGCACCAACATTTACTGGCTGGGAGGATAGTTAACAAATACTGTTAGAGCATACTGTCTGGGATTGTGGAGTTTTTAAAAGGCTCTTTGAGTGGTAATATAATTTTTTAATGGCCCCACCATGAAGACTATCATAGCCTTGTTGGGAGGTAAAACTTAACTTGTGTTTGGTTTTACGATACATAGTTTGGATTTTTATTTAATGTTCAGCCAAGAAAATTGAGTGTATGAAGGGGCTGGCGATACTTGGATTGTAGAGATTTAATCTGCCAGTCAGGATTTGCAGCATTTAATTGAATCTGTCATTTAAAACCTGGGACACTTCACTAACACAGATAGGCACATATAGGGGTACTGTACTAATGATGTTTTCTTTCAAGCTAGTATTTCTGTTGCAACCATCATTTTCTGCCTTGATAAACAGTGATGATTGATGAGCAGGAATGCAAAGTAAGCAGCTTTATCTTAAGAACTTATTCCCAGTTTCACTGTCTTCTGACTGGACCCTAACTGCTGAAAGGTCTTATTTCTCTTTTCTAGATGCCATTGTCAGGTTTTTGTTGTTGTTGTTGTTGTTGTTGTTTTTTGCTTTTTTCTTTTTCTACTTGTTTTCTTCCTTACCTCTTTTAATTTGCTTTATAGGTTTACTGTTTAAATAACAAGAAAGTCTGTTTTTTCCACCATTTTCATTCAGGGACTTGCTCTCTTGAGGAAAGTCTGTCTTTTCACCATCCTTTCATTCTCTATTGTTTTCAGCCAAACTGTTACATCTGTGCTCATTCAAGAACTTACCAACTTGGTTGATACATTGTGGCTCCTGTGTTGAGTAAATAATTGTATGATTATTTGGATTCCTGATGAATTTAGAGCTAGTATTACTTAGCTTGTGGGATTTGCTTTAGATAAACTAATATAATTGAGATTGTACACCAGCGAGCTGGATGATTACTTAAAATTTTATAACTACTATTTTCTGAGTTTGTGCCAGACCTTGTGCTGGCAGTTTCATGCTTATTACAGTTCAGCTAGTAAATTGTGGTTAAGAAAAAGTTAAGGAACACGTCTAAGGTCACATAGCAGAAATGGGATTCAGACTCCTAAACCTATTCTCTGTCTGTCTTTTCCTTACATTAGGTTATGGAGGATCCACAAACAGCTCCACTAATTACTTCTTTCTGATTTCAGTCATTAAATACAAATTTTTTTCCCATAATTTTCAGAGTGCCTTCTCAAAATTCTGGGGTTACCTTAAAGTCATCCCCAAGGAGTTAAAACACAGACTCACCTGTATTTTTTAGATGAAGACAGTGGAAACATGGACTGGTTATAACTTGAGTATTTGTTAGTGCTTTTAAGTCTTAGCTATTGATTGAATGCCGCATACAATGTCCAAAAGGATGGTATCAATACTTCTGCCACTTTTTCTATTTTTTAAAAAATTGAAATATGTGAGGCTGACTGAAAAGTAACATAAATCAAATTTGCCTAAGTCTTAGTGGCAAATGATAGAATTTTCTTACTCTATTCTCTTCTGCTTAGTTCCTGCAGTCAAGATCTAGAATGTAGATTAGTGTCGTCAGCCAAGTTTAGCAAGCACAAGATGTAAATCAATTTTTAAAAAACATTTTTTTCATGATTATAAAATTAATGGAGATTAAGATGTATGTAGTTTTACATCTGACCTTTTCTCCTAACAGAATAAAAATATGAACATATTTTCATGTCATTAAATAGTACTTAAAAATGTTTTTTCAGAAGACTATTTCATGGATCCAATGTAATATATTTAATTAAAAAATTTTTTTTTTACTGTTGTTGAACATTTAGATTGTTCTGGTTTTTTTCCAAAGTGTAAAAGCACAGTGATAAACACTCTGGCACATAAAATCTTTGTCCTCATTTCTGATTATTTTCTTAAGATTAAGTTTTGAAATCATACGGTGTGAACACTTCTTAATGTACAATTTCAACAACGTATACTTTTTCATATTTTTTTCTTGGACAGTGATGTTCTTGAGGATCAGGGGCTGTTCTTTATGTATGAGCAGATGAGAAGTTGTGCTGCTGTAGCTAACACCTCCCCTCTGAGTTGCTTCTACCTGCGGTGACTGTGGTTACTCAGTTTCTCAAGAAAGGGAGGAACAAAAACCTTAGGAATTCTCTTGAAGGAGTAGATGCAAGTAATACAATTTACTAAATTATTAAAGGGCTCGGTTATTGAAACCCAGTCTAAACTTTGTAATCCCACATGATAATACTTTTTCCATTTAATTAAAAAATTTAATAACCTTTTCTTTTTTACCTGTAGGAAAAAAAAATCCTATTATATATAGAAACATCTTCTTATTGAAATTGTTTTTAACGTGCAGTTGTGGGGAGTAAACCATGTTTCAGATCAATATGCCCTCCACTTTACTTACTTTGCTGTTAAATGAAGAATTCTATGTAGCAAATGTGCATTTAGTTATAACATTATTATAAAATTGTAGTATATCATGTAGCTCTGGAAGTGGAAATTTAAATCCTAGAAGGTAGTATTTGGAGAAAATTATTAATTAGAACTGCCACGTGTTTATAGAACAATTTCACTGTGGTTCATTGAGCACTGTTTCTCAGAATTTGTCCCAACTATCATCTGAAAGGAGTTTTGTCACTTGCCGAATGCAACAACACAAACAAGGAAGTGCGTGTTTGAGATAACTACAAAATTAAAAAAATAAAATAAATGAATATATAAGCCTTAAAATATCAGTTTGTAATATTTAAAAATTTAAAAAAACTTTTATGTCATATTTTAGTGGAGTTATAGCAAAAGGAAAAGTACTTAATGATAACACTTTTGAAGCTGTTACAAAGATAGATGCAGTAGGTGTTTCTTTGATTTGACTTTGTAAAGGAAATAATTTAGAATATACTAGGTGAGCTTGTCGTTTAAATGAGATCTGAGAAAAGTCTGTTCATTGTAATAGTGTAGTGCTCTTATAGAATGGCCATTTATGAATGAGTTTTATAGTTTATATGCAAGTGGGTATATGTAAATGAGGGACTGGCTTTAGTTTCTCTTTTAAGTCGAACAGGGTCTAGAAAATGATATAGAAATGGAGGTTAGCAGAATTTCGTTCTGCGTCTGCTACCATGTATGATCTGTATGTCTTAATCTTCATGCCTGTTTCATTCTCACCCAAATAGATGACAATCCCTACCCTTTCTATCATAAATGACTATTTTGAGGTTTAGATAATATTACAGATGTAAAAGTATGTATTTTGAAAAAGTTTAAGATCTTACAAATAAGAGGTTTTAATTTTTATTAAACCTTTTTCTTCAGTTCTCTGTTTAAACAGCTGTACTGCTGGGATATAGAATTAACACCACTGAA
This sequence comes from Lagenorhynchus albirostris, assembly GCF_949774975.1. Classification (NCBI taxonomy): domain Eukaryota; kingdom Metazoa; phylum Chordata; class Mammalia; order Artiodactyla; family Delphinidae; genus Lagenorhynchus; species Lagenorhynchus albirostris. Next base: position 82,477,354 of record NC_083101.1, read on the forward strand.
ATTCCTTTCTTTCATTTTCTATCCAGCCTTGACCTTTTCAGTTCACAATCAATCAGTCTTTCTTTTTTATTGGTTCCTTCATCCTCCTAGAAGTACTAACAGTATTAAGTCCTACTGTTTAACAGGTTCAGGTAGAAAATAGCATTTGTGTTAAATGGCTGCATATAATAATTTAGGGATATATACTGTATACACCGAATAATTTATAGTACAAAACATTCTGCAAACAACTTAATTAATTGTGGCATTTATACTTGATAATTCATTTAAATAATTATAACTCTACGGAAAGTACACTGTCTTGATTTCAGTTTACTTAATGACTGTCATCTCATTACTACAACACCTCTGCCAATTAGACTAGGCCCATTTGCCAGTGCTGTGGTGTTTAAATTTTAGTGGAGAAAGTAAGGTAACTTACTATTGAATGAGCACACCCAAGAGCCTTGGATCTAGCTTAATTTTTGAGGTTAAAAAAATGACAACAGATGCGATAAAGTAGCATTTGGGAATCTTAGGTTATAGAAGTACAGATCTCTGTCTTGAGGATAAGATGTCACTCAGCTGTGGCCTCATAATATCATGCTTGGGGATTTTAACATGCCTTATTTTAATTAATTTCATGCTTCGATGTTATTTTGTTTTAGGGTCATCTTTTAAGCATGCAGCTGAACTTGGTTTTTTCAATTTGAGAGTATCTTTTAACAGGTGAGTTAATCTATGTTCATTATGATTGCTGATATATTTAGACTTATTTCTACCACCTTGTTTATTCTTTCTATTTATAGTGCTTGCCAGTTCCTTTTGTGCCTTCTTTTGGATTGTTTTCTTTATTCTGTGCTTTCCTCAGCAAGTTTGAAAATTAGTTATTAAATATCTATCCTTTTGGTGTTTGTCTTCAGTATTTTTATTGAGGATATAATTTACATTCAGTAAAATTCATGTTCTTTTTTGTATATAGTTCTATGAGTTTTGACAAACATTAGTCACATCATCGCTGCCACCTGTTTCTATAGTGTTGCCTTTTCCATAATGCCATCTTGGACTTATACAGTGTTTGTCTGGCTTCTTTTACTTAGCTCGCTGCATTTAACATTTGTCTTAGTCTATTTGGGCTATTGTGACAAAATAGCATAAACTGGGTGGTTGATAAACAACAGAGATTTATTTCTTTGGAGACTGGGAAGTCCAAGGTCAAGGTGATGGCAGATTTAGTGGGTGTCTGATGAGAACATGCTTCTTTGGTTCTTAGATGACAGTCTTTTTACAGTAACCTCCCATGGCAGAAGGGGTAAGTAGCTGTGTGGAGACGTCTCTACTGTTTATTTATTTTTTTGTTATTGGGTTGTAAGTTTTGTTTTTTTTTTTTTTTTGTGGTACGCGGGCCTCTCACTATTGTGGCCTCTCCCGTTGCGGAGCACAGGCTCCAGACGCGCAGACTCAGCGGCCATGGCTCACGGGCCCAGCTGCTCCGCGGCATGTGGGATCCTCCCGGACCGGGGCACGAACCCATGTCCCCTGCATCGGCAGGCGGACTCTCAACCACTGAGCCACCCGGGAAGCCCAGTTTTTTTTTTTTAAATTAATATCTTTTCAAAATTCTGACTTTATTTTTATTTATTGATTTATTGATTTATTTTGGCCATGCTGCACGGCATGTGGGATCTTAGTTCCCCAACCAGGGATCGAACCCGTGCTCCCTGTAGTGGAAGCACAGAGTCTTAACCACTGGACTGCCAGGGAAGTCCCATGAGGGCTTCATTCTCATAATGTAAACACTTCACAAAGGCCCCACCTCCTAATGCCATCACATTGGGCATTAAGATTTCAACATATGAATTTTCTGAGTGATAACATCTGTAGCAATATTCATCCATGTTATTGCATCTATTAGTTTATTCCTTTTTATTACTGAATAGTATTCCATTGTAATGATGTACAACAATTTGTTAATCCATTCACCACTTGAAGGACATGTGGGTTGTTTCTAGTTTTTTGGCGATTATGAAAAAAGCTGCTATAAATGTTCACATAGAGATTTTTAATGAGTATACGTTTTCATTTCTCTTGAGTAAATACCTAGTAATGCTGGGTTGTATGGTGAGTTTAACTTTGTAAGAAAATGCTAAACTGTTTTTCTTCCTAAGAAACTGCTAAACTGTTTTTTAAAGTGGCTGTGTCATTTTGCTTTCCCACCAGCAATGTATGAGAATTCCAGTAGTTGGTATTGTCAGTTATTTTTTATTTTAGCTATGCTAATAGATGTGTAATATCACACTGTGATTTCAATTTTGCATTTCCTTAATGTCTTACTCGTTATCTGCATATCTTTTGGTGAAATGTCTATTCAAATCTTTTGTTCCTTTTAAAATTAGTTTGTCTTCCTATTGAATTTTAGAATTCTTTATATAGTCTGGATATAAGTCTTTTGTCAATTATGTATTTCTCCCAGTCTGTGGCTTGTCTTTGTGTGTGTTTGGCTTGTCTTTATACTCTTAACAGTGTCTTTCACAGAGCAGAATTTTAAAATTTTGGTGAAGCTCAGTTTATTAATTTCTTTCTTTTATGGATTATGCTTCTGGTGTTGTATCTAAGAACACTGTTAAGAAACCAAGATCACAAAGATTTTTCTCCTAACTTTTCTTCCCCTTTAAAAAAAATTGAGGTATAATTGGCATATAACCTTTTAGTTTCAGGTATACAACATAATAATTTGATATTTGTATACGTTGCAAAATGATCACCACAGTAAATCCAGTTAACATCCATCACCACTTAGTTACAAAAAAATTTTTTTTCTTGTGATGAGAACTTTTAAGATCTACTCTCTTAGCAACTTTTAGATATGCAATATAGTATTTTAACTACAGTGACCATGCTGTACATTACATTTCCATGACTTACTGATTTTATAACTGGAAGTTTGTACCTTGTGACCCCGTGCACCCATTTTGCCCACCCCCACCCCTTACCTCTTGCGGCTACCAATCTGTTCTCTCTTATATATGAGCTTGGTTTTTTTTTCTCCTAACTTTTCTTATAGATGTTTTATAGTTTTAGTTTTCACATTTAGGTTTGTGGTCCATTTAACTTTTATATATGATTTGAGGTATTGGTTGAGGTTCATAGTTTTGCATATGGATGTTCAGTTGTTTTAGCATCATTTGTTCAAAAGACTATCCTGTTTCCTTTTAAATGCCTTTGCAAAATCAATTGACTGTATATGAATGGGTCTATTTTCTAGGCTGTCTTCTCTTCCCATTGACTGATATGTTAATCCTTTTGCCAATACTTCACTGTCTTGATTACTGTAGTTTATACTAAGTCTTGAACTCAGTGTGAGTCTCCAACTTTTTTTTTTCTGAAATTACCTTGGTTATTCTAGTTTCTTTGCCTTCCCATGTAAATCTTAGAATCAGCTTGCCATTCTTTAAAAAAAAAAAAAATGCTGGGATTTTGAATGGAATTGCATTGAATCTATATATCTGTTTGGGGAGAATTGAAACTTGATCATAGAGTCTTCAACACAGCATATCTCTTCATTTGTCTAGGTTGTCTTTGATTGCTTTCAACAGTAGTTTGTAGTTTTCAGCATATACATCCTGCACATATTTTGTTAGATTTAAGTTTTGAGGGCTACTGTAAATTGTACTCTTTGTTCATTGCTCGTACAGTCAAGTCTCATTATTCCTGGTAGTTATGTTCTATATAAAGTCCCTGTGAACACTGAATTAGGGAATACTGAACTATTGTTCCTAGGGGAAAGACAAGGTTAGGTTCCTGTGAGCCTCTGGTCATGACATTTTCACCAACTGATTAGTACATAACCTTGTTTTATTTGTGTTTCTGTTTAAAGACACTTTATTCACTATATGTTGTTGATTCATTAACTGAACTTATGACCAGTGGCACTATAACTAATGCCTGAATGAAGCTTAATCTAACACACAGATTTTACATATGACACATCTCACACAGTTTTCTTATGCTTTGGAACACTAGACAGCACTTCAGAAGTATGCTACGGGGCTGTTTTAAATAGTGAAATCATCAACAAAAAGCACAAAAGTGTGAAAATGTGGCACTAAAGAGAGCACAAAAAAGACACTTGCATCTTGCTAACTCATTTATCAGGTGATATAGCTTCTTTGTACATTCTTTGGCATTTTTTCATAAACATTCATGTCATCTGCAAATAGAGGTAATTTTATTTTTTCCTTTTTTTCCTCCTCTACTTCCCTCTTGATTTTTCTCTCTTTCTAAAAAATTATGGTAAAAAACATATAACATAAATTTACCCTCTTAACAGTTTTGAAGTGTACATTATGTATCTTCCTGATGTGGGATAGGGATGCCACAGTCTTAAATGTCTTAAAGAATCGTCTAATCAATCTTGTTTTTAGAGTACCCTTTACTTCCAGGCATACTTAGTATTGCCTTTTGTGGGTTCTGGGTTTTTATATCAGCCATTCTTAATGCCACCTTAGAATTCAACTTTCTAGTGTCTGCTAAATCATGTACTAATCTGTTTGCTTTCCAGTTTCCAAAATTTGTTGCCATTGTTTCTTCTCCCATTTTCTTTGTTCTTAGAATTTTATGACTTTAAAAAAATCTATTATCTGAGTTTTGCGGGGATTATAAGAATGTTTTTTCAATCTTTCATTTTTACCCTTAAACACATAATTTTTATATTTTTCTTATAAAATAGTAAACATAATCAGAATCTCTATTATCCTCCTTGACAAAACATAATACCTTAACTTCCCTCTGAATTCTTTTTGTATTTTCTACATTTTTGTTACCTCAAATTTTAGATCCAGCTTGTTGAATCTTAAGATTTAAAAAAAAAAAGATTTTTTTTCTGTGTCCTTGATGTTTTACAGTTTACCATGCTATGTTTACAGGTGGATTTTTACACTTGTTGCTTAGCAGTATTGAGCTTTTACACCCTACAGAATCATATCTTTCTTGAATTTTAGAAAAATTTCAACCATTATTCTTTATTTTTTTATTATGAAAAAATTTCACTTTTATTTATATATTTTTTTCTAGTTTTATTGAGAAATAATTGGCATACATCACCATATAAGTTTAAGGTGTATAGCATTTACATATACTGTGAAAGATTACCACAACAGATTAAGCTAACATCCATCATCTCATATAGATAAAAAGGTAATTGGGCTTCCCCAGTGGTGCAGTGGTTAAAAATCCACCTGCCAATGCAGGGGACACGGGTTCGAGCCCTGGTCCGGGAAGATCCCACATGCCACGGAGCAACTGAGCCCGTGTGCCACAACTACTGAGCCTGCGCTCTAGAGCTCGTGAGCCACAACTTCTGAGCCCACGTGCCACAACTACTGAAGCCCATGCACCCAGAGCCTGTGCTCCGAAACAAGAGAAGCCACTGCGATGAGAAGCCCGTGCACTGCAAGGAAGAGCAGCCACCACTCACTGCAACTAGAGAAGGCCTGCGGGCAGCAACAAAGACCCAACACAGCCAAAAAAAAAAGAAAAAGAAAAAATAAATTCTCCTTGTGATGAGAACTCTTAGGATCTAATCTCTTAACAACTTTCGTATATATCGAACAGCAGTGTTAACTACAGTCATCATGTTGTGCATTACATCCCTATTACTTGTTTATCTTATAATTGGAAATTTGTTCCTTTTGACCACCTTTAACCATTATCTTAAAAAAAAACAAAACGGTTTCCTTCTCTTCTATTTTCTTCTGAAACTGATTACTTCAGTGTAGAAGCCTGTTTTCCCTACTTAGCCTTTTTTTCCCTTCTTTGCTTAATTTCTTAAATTTTCATACTCTGTTCTATGTAATTTCCAAAGTGTAAGTTTTTTCTTCATTTGTTTTTAGCCTTTTGTTTATCCCATCTACTGAGTTTTAAATTTCTGAGGCTGTTTCCCATTTCCAAGATGTCCAATTGATACTTTTCATAAATGCCTGTTACTGTTTAATTATCTTCTATTCTTCTTTAAGGATTAGTCCTATTTTTAAAGTGTATTTAGTATGCTCAAAGACATTTTAAAAATATTTAAGATTATTTTAAAAATATTTAAAACATTTCTTCATTTAAAAACATTTAAAAACATTTTCATTTCTTCATTTAAAAACATTTCTCTAGGTATAAATTCTCCTGTTAGTTGTGTCTGCTGATGTGGCTTATGGTGGTGATTTTCCTTAAATATGTTATAATTTTGGTTTGAGAGCTCATGTTGGATAGAGGTTTTTCCCATGTGTGTTTTTCCCTTTTGTGTTTTTTTGGAGTTGCTTCAACCTGACCCTCTGGCTGGCATAGCTCTAGATCAGCTGTGTCATTAGAGACTTGGGTTTTTATGTGAATAGCCTAGTTCTGGACCATGCTATATGTACTATACAAGTTATGTAGGCCTCATTTCCATTCTTAGGTTATCTCTGTTTCCTCCATAGGCCATAGGTAGGTATTGAGTGGAAGATTTTTTTGGCCCAGTTCAAGCAAGTAGTCTGTTCTGGTCTTCTGACCTATAATTGGCACACTGGACCCTTAAACTTAAAGGCTTGGAGCTTTAGCCTGAAGTCCCTTTTCCTGGTGGCTTTAAATCAGCACTAAAACTTTAGGTTTCTCCTCTGTTCCTAGCCCACAAGACTTTTTAAAAAATTAATTACTTATTTTTTATTTTTGGCTGCATTGGTTCTTTGTTGTTGTGTGCGGGCTTTTCTCTAGTTGCGGCGAGCGGGGGCTGCTCTTTGCTGAGGTACACGGGCTTGTCATTGCGGTGGCTTCTCTTGTTGTGGAGCATGGGCTCTAGGCACGTGGGCTTCAGTAGTTGTGACACACGGGCTCAGTAGTTGTGGCTCGCAGGCTCTAGAGCACAGGCTCAGCAGTCATGGCCCATGGGCTTAGTTGCTCCATGGCATGTGGGATCTTCCTGGACCAGGGCTCAAACCTGTGTCCCCTGCATTGGCAGGCAGAGTCTTAACCACTGTGCCACCAGGGAAGCCCTGGCCCACAAGATTTTGCTCTTTGTTATTGAGTGTAGCTATGTATTTAAAGTTTTATCTAGTTTCTTGTATATCCTTCTAGAGGTCCTTTATATATAAAGTAAATAAGAATGTGCTTATTTTCCTTTCTTTTGTACACAAAAGTTAGCACACTGTGTTTTGCTTTTTTTAGCCAGAAGGTAGAAAATATTTCCATTTGATAAATCAGAGGACTCATGTAGAGATTGTTGGTTTCTTTGTTAAAGAGACATGCCGATTTGACTCTGCATGGTTTATTTTTATCACTATGGGCAGGGACCTATCCTACCTTTGAATTTTTACATTGTTTTTCACATGTAATTTAAAAATTATATATCTGTACGCTCAATTATTTTCTTCAGTGTAAAGATTTATCAGTTTGGTAGTTATGACCTTCTTAATTCCTCCTTTAAAATGTTATTCTTGTATTCCTCACAATAACTAACTCTTCCTTTAAATTTTAACCATTTGTTAAATTAATAATGTGACCACTTGTTTAAGGTCACAGAGTTTGTAAGTGAAAGATAATTTGGCATCACACTTGCACTCTGAACCGCTAGATTATATACTGGCTCTCATTTGTTTTTTTATTTCTTTTTTTTTTACACGATAAGGGGGTTTTACTTTTATTTATTTTATTTTTTATTTTTTTGCGGTATGTGGGCCTCTCACTGCTGTGACCTCACCCGTTGTGGAGCACAGGCTCTGGACGCACAGGCCCAGCGGCCATGGCCCACGGGCCCAGCCGCTCCGCGGCATGTGGGATCTTCCTGGACCGGGGCATGAACCTGTGTTCCCCTGCATCGGCAGACGGACTCTCAACCACTGCGCCACCAGGGGAGCCCCGGGTTTTACTTTTAAATGATTATCAGTACACCAAATAACAACATGTAACAAATTCTTGTCCTCTAGTAATTTTTATTAAAAGATATTAAAAGCAGCCCAAACAATTATACTAGTATTCATTGTTCTAACCTTTAGCCAGAAAAGACTGTTTCAAGGCTGGATGCTGCTTAGTACAGGTTACAAATAACTATTTACTATTTTTTGATAGATAAATCCCCTGACCTTCACAAAACTTTAGGGGGAAAAAGTTAATCCCTTTCTTCTTAAAAAATTAAAAACAAACAAACGAAACTACATCTACAAAAGAAGTCAGTATTGATATATATGTTGCTTTAGCTAAAAGATATGGGAAACCAGACAATATATGCCTATTAAATTTTCTAAGAAATGCAAGGTTAAAAAAATGAAATCTTTGGATAAGCTTTAAGTTTTTACAAGGGAGCTAGATTTGCTATTTTCCAAAAAGTGAGAGGACCTACTATATAATATACAGAGATAATTTAATGCCTTTTCACAAGAATGTAACTTGAGCTTTGTTAGAATTTCATTTTCCATGAAGGCATCTAAAATGCCAGTCCGTGGAACAGAGCTTCTTCCCCTATGCATTTATGCAGTAGTTTTCAGGCCAAGAGGTTATCTAACACTTTCATCCCTGTTTTGCCAGAGGTAGATCTGGAGAATGGTCATCACCTGGGTCTCTTTTTCCACCCCAGTGCTGCCCCTGCCATGGAATCCCAGAGCTCCAGCTTCTCTGGCTTTGAACCTTTCTCCCTCTGCAGTTGGTACTGTTCAATTTCAGTTTCAGCTGCTTTGGTCTGCTTCAGCCTCAGGTTGCTTGCGGGCCTCGGACGCCTTTTGGGTGGCCTGCTTCTGGCCTGCAACCATTGCTGGGGCCTAAGTGAGCAGCCTAAATGATTGGATTGCCACCTCGGGTCAGCTGATTTGTGCCTATGCTGGTGCTCTGCCCGCCATCTTCTCCTATCCTTTAATTTTCACAGTAGCCCTATGAAGTAAGTATAAAGGGAAGGAAACAAGCTAAGGTAGAGTGTCTGAGTTTCTCGTGGTAACTTGCTTTTGTTTATTTCATTCCAAACCTCATGTTTTTATTCTGTACTACCTCTACTCTACCCTGATTGATAATAGGAACCTTCAAACCATACCATCAAACTTTGCACTTATGAAAATAGGCCAGTGATTCTTTCTGCAGCTTCCTCTTATAACCCTTACTGCTTCTTGTCTTAGCTCTCAGGGCCATTTCTGAGCAATAGAGGTTACAAGTACTCCACTGAACAACCAGTTCCAAATCCTGTCCTCAAATCCTGTGCTTCTGTTCCAAATGGTAAGTTTTCTTACGGGCATGTTAAAACTTTTATAAATTTGAACTCTTAGATATCTTCATCTGTAGAAGGAAAAAATATACTGTTGTGAAAAAAGGTTAGTCTTTAGTGTTTGGCTACTTTTTTTTTTTTTTTTTTTTTTGCTGTACTTGGGCCTCTCACTGTTGTGGCCTCTCCCGTTGCGGAGCACAAGCTCCGGACGCGCAGGCTCAGCAGCCATGGCTCACGGCCCCAGCCGCTCCGCGGCATGTGGGATCTTCCTGGACCGGGGCACGAACCCATGTCCCCTGCATCGGCAGGCGGACTCTTAACCACTGCACCACCAGGGAAGCCCCTGTTTGGCTACTTTTTTATCATACTGAGAAAATCAGAACTATATTTACCTGATAGGACTGTTGAGAATTATTTAGCCAAACAAATAAGATGCTTTACATCAGCTCAGAATCTATTGTTACTTGTTATAATTTTATGGAATACAATGGTATAAGTTTTAATAGAGTATGAATTATAGATATAGAAAGGACCTTAGTAAATATTGTTTCCTAGCTAAATTTTAAATGATTAGAATCTGATTATTATATTAACATAACTACTAATTACTACAGGTATTTTGTAGGTCTGACATTATGCTTTACAAATGTTAATCATGTAATCCTCACAACAACTGTGTTAGATAGGAGGTGGTACTGACATTTTACAGATGAAAAAATTAGGTTAGAGAAGTTAAGAAATTTATACTAGATCACAGAACTTGATCACAGATCAAGAGCTAGCCTTCAAACCTAGGTATATCTTGTCTCAAACCTTTTGCTTTTCTTATTTTACCATCTGATTACTTGTGGCATTTGAAGTTTTGCCATGTAGAAAGTCAAAGAATTATAAAGGTGCTGAAGAGAGAAAAATCTAAAAGTTTGATTACTCCTGTTTGTGCATTGTAGAGAATTATAGAAACTATATTTAGATGTACTGAATTACCATAATTTTTTTTTTGTTTTCAGGTAATAGATGCCTAATATTTCTTTTATATAAAAGAAATGAGTATAGCTAGTATTACATTAAGAGTTGAAACCTGGCTTTTAGCTACATGGCATGTTAAAGTGCCTTTAATGTGGCTGGAAGCTTGTATTAACTGGATCCAAGAAGAAAATGATAATGTTAATTTGAGTCAGGCACAAATGAATAAACAAGTGTTTGAGCAATGGCTCCTTACTGATCTGAGAGATTTGGAGCATCGTCTTTTACCTGATGGCATTTTAGAAGTTCCAAAAGGAGAACTGAATGGATATTTTGCTCTGCAGATTAATTCATTTGTTGATGTAAGTCAACCTGCGTATGCCCAGATACAAAAGTTGAGAGGAAAGAATACAACCAATGACCTAATTACAGCTGAAACACAAGTAACCCCAAAACCTTGGGAAGCAAAGCCTTCACGAATGTTGATGCTACAGCTTACTGATGGAATTGTACAAATACAGGGGATGGAATATCAGTCTATTCCAGCTCTTCATAGTGATCTTCCTCCAGGTACAAAAATTTTGATTTATGGAAACATTTCTTTCCGTCTTGGTGTTCTCTTATTGAAACCAGAAAATGTGAAGGTGTTGGGAGGAGAAGTAGATGCTCTTTTAGAGGAATATGCCCAAGAAAAAGTTCTTGCAAGATTAATTGGGGAACCTGATCCTATAGTTCCAGTCATACCAAATAATTCTAACCAAAGCATCCCCAGAATTACAGATGTTCTACATCCTGCATTAGGACCTTCTGATGAAGAACTCTTGGCAAGTCTTGATGAAAATGATGAGCTTGCAGCAAATAATAACACCTCTTTGGAAAGAAGTTGTTTCAGCACAGGTAGTTCTTCAAATACTGTTCCCATCAGACAGTCAGATTTTGAACCAGGACTTGTTATTTCTCCAAGATCAAAGGAGAAACCACAAAACCAGTCTATGCTTTTTACTGATGAGGAATTAGATGACTTTTCATTGGAGGAGGCCTTGCTTTTAGAAGAAGCTGTCCAGAAAGAACAAACAGAGACCAAAGAATTACAGCCACTGACTTTGAACAGAACTGCAGATGAAAGTATAGAGAGATTTTCATATAGATCTAATACTCTGAATAATTTTTCTTTGATTTGCAAAAATGGAAATAATAATTGGAATGAAAAAAATTTATCTGAGCAAATAACTAATGAAGACAAATCTTTTAGTTGTTCATCTGCTAGAGACCAAAACAGTAGTATTGTTTCAGTTAATCATATTGTACCCCTACCCCATAATTTTACAAATAAAGATAACAACTCAGAGACATATAATAAAATAAAACAAACCAGCAGTTCAGATGGACATTCCTTAAATAATAAAATATTAAACGGAGAGCTGGTCAATTATGTACCAAAAAGTTGTTCACACATTTCTAATAAAAATGAGCACCACTTACAGACTTGTTCTTCAAGATCATCAGAGAATAGCACTAATCTTTCTATCACCATGGATTTATATTCTCCACCTTTTATCTATTTGTCTGTTCTAATGGCCAGCAAACCAAAGGAAGTTACAACAGTGAAAGTCAAAGCATTTATTGTAACCTTAACTGGAAATCTCTCAAGTTCTGGTGGCATTTGGAGTATAACAGCAAAAATTTCTGATGGTACTGCATATCTAGATGTAGACTTTGTAGATGAAATACTTACTAGTCTGATAGGGTTTTCAGTGCTAGAAATGAAACAGTTAAAAAAGGATCCTTGTAAATACCAAAAGTTCCTGGAAGGTTTGCAGAAATGTCAGAGAGATCTAATAGATTTGTGCTGTCTAATGACTATTTCATTGAATCCCTCCTTGTCTAAGGGAACGGTACTGGCATTACAAGATGTTAATGTGGAACACCTTGAGAACCTAAAGAGGCGAGTAAAGAAATAATTTACTAGCAAACAATTTAAAAAAAACAAGGAAATATTTAGAATTAAATTTGTCCTTTTACTTTTCACAACTTTCTTTTTGTAAAAGGGGAAAAGGAAGTTTCATAACTGATTTCAGTCTAATTTTAAAATGTTTAATTATGTTTGTGTATGTAAGTTTTTTAAATAAATTTTTTATAGTAACTGCTGAAGCAATTTGATGACCCACTGTTGTTGAGAAATTTTGTTTTCCACTTGTTATTTCACATAAGGTGACTGCTAAAGTACTGTATTGGTGTTTACTGATGAATCATACTGTTGAAAGTTAACAATTACAAATAGGTAGTTGAGTACTTCTAATATGTAGAGTACCCCAAAAGATTTGTTTATATTATTAGGAAAAAATGTAAATCCAGTGGATTAAAATGTCAGACTCAGATACAAATTGTTTTGCTGGTTTTTGTTTTGCTGATTGGAAATATTTGGTATATTTAAAACAAATATTATCTTAACTAGATACCATTTCAGAGATTATATTGAATAGTTAAAAACCTTATTTTCAACGATAATCTATTATTATTAAGAAGATCCAGTAAGTATTTCATTTTTTTTTCTGGATTAAAATAAGGTATTTACACATGTCTTTAGTTATTTCCTTTTTTTTTTTCTTAAATTTATTTTATTTATTTTTGGCTGCGTTGGGTCTTTGTTGCTGCACACGGGCTTTCTCTAGTTGCGGTGAGCGGGGGCTACTCTTCGTCGTGGTGCACAGCTTCTCATTGCGGTGGCTTCTCGTTGCGGAGCATGGGCTCTAGGTGCGCGGGCTTCAGTAGTTGTGGCACATGGGCTCAGTAGTTGTGGCTCGTGGGCTCCAGAGCACAGGCTCAGTAGTTGTGGCACATGGGCTTAGTTGCTCCGCGGCATGTGGGATCTTCCTGGCCCAGGGCTCGAACCCGTGTGCCCTGCATTGGCAGGCGGATTCTTAACCACTGCACCACCAGGGAAGTCCCAGTTATCTCCTTTCTGAATTAGGTGTACATGTAAGTTCTTCCTTTAGTTTTGTTGGAAGTGCTGATTTCTTTTTTAGGGAGATTGTTCCCCCCGGCCTCCCACTCCCACAAAAAAAACCCAGAAGGGAGACTGTTTCCCACTTTCCCACTTTGCTGTTAAAAAGTCACATTTGAAAGGTAAAATTATTTTTATTATTCTTTTGTTTTTAAAAAAATCTAAATTAAAGTATCTTGAATTTTAAAACATTAAACAAATACTTAAATAATAAAATGAAGACACTGTGTTTTTAGTTAAAATAATGTAATAGGAAAATATCTGGAAGTAAGATACATATATAAAAATATATGGATATAGTAGAAAAATATTCTAAAATCTTTTGTCATTGTTGCTTGAAGGATGATAATCAGAGTTCAAGGCACAATCCAGATTTTGCTGCTATATCATCTGATAATAACCACTTCTATATACTTGCATAGCTCTTTTACTACAAGAGATCTAAATGGATGTTATCTTTCTTGTAAATGTTCTCCTGTACTCTATCTCTTTGAGTAGTGCTGGAAAGCTGGGATTAAACCTTATTTTCTCTTCATATTCTGTCACTAAAGACTGGGTATAGTACTTTACCATATCAGTCCATCCTTCTAATTGGTGCTTTAATTCTGGCTCTAGTTTTCTCTGGCCTTAAGTATTCCAGTAGTTTTACTAATTGGCCTGTGCCTTATTTTGCCCTTAAGCCTTTTCCCGTAATTCTTCCTGAATGATCTTTCTTGAATAATAAATTTCTTGTTTTCTCTTTGTTACCCTTAAATAACAACCTCCTCCTATCCACTTACCTACAGGGTGAAGTCCAAACTCTTCATGTCTAGTATGTAAGGCCTTTTGCAATCTGACTCTTGCCTTCCTTTTCAGCCTCATCTTGCCTCCTTATTCTTTTTTTTTTAATAAATTTTTATTTATTTATTTTTGGCTGCGTTGGGTCTTCGTTGCTGCGCACAGGCTTTCTCTAGTTGCGGCGAGTGGGGACTATTTGTTGTGGTGCGTGGGCTTCTCATTGCAGTGGCTTCTCCTGCTGTGGAGCACAGGCTCTAGGTGCGTGGGCTTCAGTTGTGGCACATAGGCTTAGTTGCTCTGCAGCATGTGGGATCTTCCCTGACCAGGGCTTGAACCCGTGTCCCATGCTTTGGCAGGTGGATTCTTTACCACTGTGCCACCAGGGAAGTCCCATTATCTCCTTATTATTCACCTACCTGGTCTGCCACTAAATTTTAGTCATAGTTGTTCTCCAGATGTGGGGAATATACCTCATGCATGGCTCATAGTAATACCGCTACCTCCCATATTCATTTGTATTTCCACTCAGCTTAAGCTTTAGATGCCCACTGAAGTGTTTCATGAATTCCCCTGCCCACTTCCATGCCCTCTATACATTGTACAGACTAATATTATATATATTATTGTACTTATTTGCTTCCTTTATTTTACTGCTATATTTCGGGCAGAATAATTCTTTGTTGTAGAGAGCTGTCATGGGCTGGCCTCTACCCATGTGATATCAGTAGAATCCTTCCATTTGTGACAACCAGAAAATATTCCCTGGGAGACAAAACTGCCCTTGGTTGAGAACCATTGCTTTAATGGAATATAAGCGGCTTGGGGGTATGGCTAAGTGATTTACCTTTGTAACTCCAGTAAGTATTTATTGTTATTACAAATGAATCAACATATCTGATCATTTGCGTTCCCTTGCTTAATATCTTTTAGTGATTTCTCATCATCTGTTCAATAACATGGTACTTAAAGCCCTGAAACCTCTGCATACATGGCACCTCAAATATCTTCTTCAGTGAAAGAGTAAATTAGAAAAATCTGCCCCATAGCAAAGGGAGACTATAAGAAAACTTGGTTGACTTCACCTAGATTCTAGTAGAGAGGTAAAAAGTTTTCCCTGAGAATTCGTAGCCATAGGTCTGCTCTTATGTGAGGCTAAGCAGACACTCAAGTTACCTGCATGATAATCTCCAACTGAGAATTCAAAAAAGAATGACGCTGTGGGAGGCTGGCAGAAGCAGATGGGAAGGGGAAAACATGGGCATAATCAGATCATCTTTGTGTGCCTCTTAGGAGTGAATCTGCTTTCAGAGAGTACATATTCTTTGCTCCTCCATTCTGTATATCTTACATGTATTGGCCCCTGCCCTAGTCCACCACTGCTTGTGATTGGGTGGGTACATCTGCTCAATTCTGGAGTTAGCAGGCACTACAAGAAATGCTCAGACACTCATGGACAACTGTGTAATATGCGCAAGAGGAAAACAGAAAAGTTTGAAAATATCAATAGGGAATTGGGAATTTTAAAAAACTAAACGACTATAATAGCTAAAAATAAAAAATCAGTGAATGAGTTTAACTCCTGATGAAACACAGCTGAGGATACAGTGAATTAAATTTGGTCAGAAGAAAAAAATTCAGATTAATGTATAGAGAGACAAAAGCATGGAAAAGAACCAGAAAACAGTATAACACCAAGAAGGGCTAACATTAATGTAGCTGTAGTCCTTGAAAGAGAGGAAATAGAGAACACTTAGAGTTAATGCTTAAGAAATTTATAAAGTTTATGGAAATCAAGCTACAGGTTTCAGAAGTCCCACAAACCCCAAGCAAAATATATTCAGAGAAAATCATACCTGTGCAAATATTATCAATACCATTGAAAGCTAAAAAAAGAGAAAAAGAGCAGTGAAAGAAGGCATATTTCAAAGGACCAAAAACATGGCAACTGACTAAATAAAGACAGTGGGAATCATGATGGTGTGCTCCTGAAACTTATATGCCAATTTTACCTCAATTAAAAAATTTGGGGATCAGAAGACAATGGGATGGCATCTTCAAAATGATAGAAAAAATAAGTACCAACCTAGAGTTCTGTACAAACCAAAAATGCCCTTAACAGTAAGGGTGCAATTGGTAAAATTAAGAAAAATTCACACACAAAAATAATTTTTTCCCTAACAAACTACACAAGAAGGTTGTCTTTAAGCAGAAGGAAAATGGTAACCAGATGGAAGCTTGGAGACACAGGAAGGAATGATGAACAACTGAAAGGGTAAATATATGGGTTAAATGAATAGCAATTTTGAAATGAAAATAATGTCTTGAGGGTTAAAAAAAACCAAAGGACTAAACTACATGAAAACAATGGCAGTTGAGTGAGGGATAAAGAAAAGTATTTTAAGGTCCTTATGTCAGAGAAAAGGTTAAATCTGCTGTTTTATATTGGACTTGAATATTCAAAGTTGCATGTTCTATTTAGAGTATAGACACTAAAAGATTTGAAAAGTAGTCTATCACTATATACTAATGAGAATAAAAAGAATAACAAGAGCAAAAAAGTGTTCTCAACCCAAAAGAGCAAGAAAGGGAAAAGAACAAAGAAAAAATGGTATATAGGAAAAACAGTGGGTGAGGTGGTAAATTTAAATCCAAATGGATCACCCAGAGAGATAAACGCACACACATATGGTCACATTATCTTTGATAAAAGAGGAAAGAATATACAGTGGGGAAAAGACAGCCTCTTCAATAAGTGGTGCTGGGAAAACTGGACAGCAACATGTAAAAGAATGAAATTGGAACACTCCCTAACACCATACACAAAATAAACTCAAAATGGATTAAAGACCTAAATATAAGGCCAGACACTATAAAACTCTTAGAGGAAAACATAGGAAGAACACTCTATGACATAAATCATAGCAAGATCTTTTTTGACCCACCTCCTAGAGAAATGGAAATAAAAGCAAAAATAAACAAATGAGACCTAATGAAACTTAAAAGCTTTTGCATGGCAAAGGAAGCCATAAAAAAGACGAAAAGACAAGCCTCAGAATGGGAGAAAATATTTGCAAATGAATCAATGGACAAAGGATTAATCTCCAAAATATATTAGCAGCTCATGCAGCTCAATATTAAAAAAACAAACAACCCAATCTGAAAATAGGCAGAAAACCTAAATAGACATTTCTCCAAAGAAGACATACAGATGGCCAAGAGGCACATGAAAAGCTGCCCAACATCACTAATCATTAGAGAAATGCAAATCAAAACTACAATGAGGGGCTTCCCTGGTGGCGCAGTGGTTGAGAGACCACCTGCTGATGCAGGGGACATGGGTTCATGCCCCGGTCCGGGAAGATCCCACATGCCCCAGAGCGGCTAGGCCCGTGAGTCATGGCTGCTGAGCCTGCGCGTCCGGAGCCTGTGCTCCACAACGGGAGAGGCCACAGCAGTGAGAGGCCTGCGTACCGCCAAAAAAAAAAAAAAAACTACAATGAGGTATCACCTCACACCAGTTAGAATGGGTATCATCAGAAAATCTACAAACAACAAATGCTGGAGAGGGTGTGGAGAAAAGAGAACCCTCTTGCACTGTTGGTGGGAATGTAAATTGATACAGCCACTATGGAGAACAGTATGGCGGTTCCTTTAAAAACTAAAATAGAACTACCATATGACCCAGCAATCCCACTATGGGGCATATACCCTGGGAAAACCATAATTCAAAAGGAGTCATGTACCACAATGTTCACTGCAGCCCTGTTTACAATAGCCAGGACATGGAAGCAACCTAAGTGTTCACTGACAGATGAATGGTTAAAGAAGATGTGGCACATATATACAATGGAATATTACTCAGACATAAAAAATGAAATTGAGTTATTTGTAGTGAGGTGGATGGACCTAGAGTCTGTCATGCAGAGTGAAGAAAGTCAGAAAAACAAATACCGTATGCTAACACATATATATGGAATATAAAAAAAAAAAAGGTTCTGATGAACCCAGGGGCAGGACAGGAATAAAGACGCAGATGTAGAGAATAGACTTGACACAGGGAGAGGAAACGGTAAGCTGGGACAAAGTGAGAGAGTAGCATTGACGATATACACTACCAAATGTAAAATAGATAGTGGGAAGCAGCTGCATAGCACAGGGGGATCGGCTCCATGCTTTGTGACCACCTAGAGGGGTGGGAAAGGGAGGGTGGGAGGGAGATGCAAGAGAGAGGGGATATGGGGATATATGTATACATGTAGCTGATCCACTTTGTTATACAGCAGAAACTAACAACATTGTAAAGCAATTATCCTCCAATAAAGATGTTAAAAAAATCCAAATGGATCAGAAATTCCATTAAATGTAAATAAGCTAATTCTTCCAATAAAAGACAAACATTGTCAGTTAACAACACAATCCAATTGACAGGCATACCTTGTGCTTTGCTTTACTGTGCTTTGCTTTATTGTGATGTTTATAAATTGAAGGTTTGTAGTAACCCTGGTTAGCTAGTCTTTTGGCACCATTTTCCCAACAGTGTTTTTATTTCAGTGGCATTTAGTACTTTTATTTTTTATTACTTTTTAAAATTTTTATTTATTTTTTAACATCTTTATTGGAGTATAATTGCTTTACGATGGTGTGTTAGTTTCTGCTTTATAAACAGTGTTATTTTATTTATTTTTTATTTTTTTGCGGTACGTGGGCCTCTCACTGTTGTGGCCTCTCCTGTTGCGGAGCACAGGCTCCTGACGCGCAGGCTCAGGGGCCATGGCTCATGGGCCTAGCTGCTCCGTGGCATGTGGGATCTTCCCGGACCGGGGCACGAACCTGTGTCCCCTGCATCAGCAGGCGGACTCTCAACCACTGCGCCACCAGGGAAGCCCAACAGTGTTTTTTTTTTTTTTTTTTTTTTTTTTTTTTTTTTTTTTTGTGGTACGCGGGCCTCTCACTATTGTGGCCTCTCCCGTTGCGGAGCACAGGCGCCGGACGCGCAGGCTCAGCGGCCATGGCTCACGGGCCCAGCCACTCCGCGGCATGTGGGATCTTCCCAGACCGGGGCACGAACCCGCGTCCCCTGCATCGGCAGGCGGACTCTCAACCACTGCGCCACCAGGGAAGCCCTCAACAGTGTTATTTTTAAATTAAGGTATGTACATTTTTTTAGATATACTGCTAGTGCACACTTAATACAGTATAGTGTAAAGATAACTTTTATATGCACTGGGAAACCAAAAAAATTTATGTGATTCACTTTATTGTGATAATCGCTTTATTGTGGAGGTCTGGAACTGAACCCAGAATATCTCCGAGGTATGCTTGAATATACAAGAGAAACAAAATATAATGATACAGAAAAGTTTATATAAAAAATATATAAACACTAACCAAAAGAAAGCTGCTGTGCTTATATTAATATCAAACAGAATTTTAGGCAAAAGACTTACTAGTAGTAAAGAGAATTAATACTACTAAAGACTTACTAGTAGTTGATAATGATAAAAGGACTAATTATTAGGAAGATTTTGCAATTTGAAATTTATAGAATTCAATATATTGCTTCTAAGTTTATCAGAGGACTACAAGGAGAAATAGAGAAATCTACAATCATAGAGGAAGACACACACTCAGTAATCAAAAGTTAGTAGGGATATAGAAAGTACAATTGACCTAACAACCATGTGTAGGCTATTGTACTCAACAAATGGATAATAGTTTTTCATGGACATGCGGGACATTTACAAAAACTGTCCATTTTCCATACCAGGAAGCACGTCTAAACAAGATTTAAAGAATTGTAACCAGAGTATATTCTCTGACCATAATTAAAATGAGATACAAAAAAAATAAAGGCAGGGGTTTAGAAAATCTCATATATTTAGAAACTACAAAACATACTCCGAAGTAACCTTGGGTTAAGGAAGAATCCACAATGAAAATTAGAAAATATTTCATTTAAAAAATAAAGTATCAGTTCATGAGGTGTAGGTAAAGCTGTGCTTAGAGGGGACTTTATATCTTCAGTAGAAAAGATGGCTAAAAGTCAATGAATGGAGCATTTATCCCAGTAAGTTATAAAAACTGCAAATTAAGCACAAAGGGGGAAGAAAAAGAGCCTAATTTATTGAAATAGGAATCAAACATACTAAAATTAAAGCTAAGAGTTGCTTCTTTGAGATTAAAATGAAGGGAAAAGTGTGAAGACAAAAATATCAAATGAAATAGAGACACCACTTATTGTTTCTATATATATTAAAAATCTTCTAAGAATATATTATGAATAAATGCTGAGGCATTAAACAATTTAGATGAAATGGTCAAATACCTGAAAAGCTACAGATAGAAGAAGAAAGAAAAATCTAAATTGCTCCGTATTTTGTTAAAGTAGTTGAATTTATTTTTGTCAAGGGGAAATAATAGTCTTCAATTAATGGTGTTGGTACAACTGCATAGCCACATGCAAAAGAAAGAAGTTGAACCTATAGCTCACATCATATACAAAAATTAACTCAGAGTGGATTGAATACCCAAATGTAAGAGCTGTAACTATAAAACTCTTTGGAAGAAAACAGTTGTAAGTTTTTGTGACCTTGGATGGGGCAATGGTTTCTTATACATGACAACCAAAGAAGAAACAGATAAATTGGACTTCATAAAAATTTAAAAAAAAAATTGTGCTTCCAAAGTCTATCAAGAAAATGAAAAAACAACCCTCAGACTGGGAGAGTATATTTGTAAGTTATATATCTGATAAGAGATTAGTATCTAAAATCCTACAACTCAACAATAAAAACAAATAATCCAATTTAAAAATGGGCAAAGTGTTTGAATAGATATTTCTTCAAAGAAGATCTATGAATGGCCAATAAGTACATAAAATGCTCAAGATCATGAGTCACTAGGGAAATGCAAATGAACACCACAGTGAGGTACTATACACTCACTAGGATAGCTGTAATCAAAGAGACAATGATAGTTTTGGCAAGGATGTGGAGAAATTGGAACCTTCATATATTGATGGGGCTGTAAGATGGTACAGCCTCTTTGGAAAACAGTCTGGCATTTCCTAAATATAGAGTTACCATATGACTTAGCAATTCCATTCTTACCCAAGAAAATTGAAAGTGTATGCTCACACAAAAACTTATATATGAATATTCATAGCTGCATTACTCATAATAACCAAAAAGCGGAAACAACCCAAATGTTCATCAACTGATGAAACAAAATGCATACATATGTACAATGGAATACTATTCATCCATAAAAAGGAATGAATTATTGATAAATGGAACAACATGGATGAATCTCGAAAAGCATTATTCTAAGTGTAAAAAGTAACACAAAAGACCACACAGTGTATGATCCCACTTATATGAAATATCCATAATAGTTAAATCCATAGAGACAGAAAGTGATTCTTGGTTGCCCAGAGCAGGAGGGAGGATAATCAGTGAATGACTGCTAATGGATATGGGCTTTTTTGGGGGATGATTTACACGCTCTGAAATTAGATGGTTGTGATGGTCGCACAACTTTATTAATATACTAAGAACCACAGTCAATTGTACACTTTAAAAGGGTGACCTACTATTTGAAAGCTCACAAATCCAGACCTAGATGGCATCCCCAGTGAGTTCTTCCAAATATTAAGAATTAACACCACTCTACATAAATTCTTCCAGAGATTAGACAGCAAGAGGATATTTCCCAATTCTTTTTACTAGGCTGACATAACTTTGAACGTGCATAGGAGATTGAAAAAAAGAATTACAGATTAATCCTCATGAATATAATTTCAAAATATAAATTCATCCTAAATATAATATTAGCAATTAAACCTAAAAATATAAAAAGAATACATCATGACAAAGTGGGGTTATTTCAGGAAAGCAAGGATAGTTTAACCAGTAAATGTAATTCACATTAAGAGATAAAAACTATAAGCCCATTCCAGTAGATGCAGAAGAAGCATTTGATAAAATTTATGTATTCATAATAAAAACAAACTAGTAAGAGGTAGTTTTCTTATTCTAATGAAGGGTATCTACATAAAACCTATAGTAGACATCATACTTAGGATTGGGATTAAGACTGGATATCTGCTATTAGTACTTCTGTTCAACTCTGTTCTGGAGGTCCTAGCCAGAGTAATAAGGCTAGAAAAAAGAAAACCAAACAAGTGTTGGAGAGAAATAAACTTCTTTATTTATTTGCCAATGACTTGTGTATGTAGGAAATCCAAAATCTATAAACTATTAGTAGTACATTGTACTTGGCAATGTTACTGTATATAGGACAATAGAAAAAAACACTTGATTGTGTTTTCATGTATCAGGAACAAATATAAAATGAAAAGAGAAACTGCTATTTACTAGCATAAGCATCAGATACTTTGCAATGAATGTAATGAAAGATGTGTAAGACTTCTACACTAAAACCCACAAAATATTAAAGATGTAAGTAAATTCAGTTCATAGATTAGAATACTCAATATTTTAAAGATGTCAGTGCTCCCCAAATTGATCTATGGATTCAATGCAATATCACATTTTCAGTAGAACATGTTAGTGTAAACCGAGCTGATTCTAAAATTTATATGAAAATGCAAACTTAAGCTGTGTCACCCCCAAATACTTCAGCAAGTATTTCCTATAAACGGTTACAATATATGTAATCAGAATAGGAAACACAAATTTATATGGAGTAAAGGGATGTTGAAAGTAATGTACAAATGGAGGCAAAACTGGTCTTTCCACAGAGAGGACAGGAACTTAGCTGATCCTCTGTCAGATAAGACAACTTGCATGTCTATAGACAATTGTTTTGCATTGCTATCAGGTATCTACAACTTACAGAGTTGTAAAATAGCTCCCTTAGGATCAGAATTAGGTAACTTGGATGAGAGTTCTCTACACAAGATGTAGTTTTCTTTTGTAGCACACATTTCCCCCTACATCTTTAATTTGAGTTTAAGCCTTCTTGGGTTGGTGGAAAGCTCAACCACAGATAATAGTTGGGTTCCATTACTCAGATTCGTGTGAAGTTTCCAGAGGGCTTTAGAAAGAACTGAATATTAGATGAGGCCCCACTGGTCCCTAGTCCATGATGTTTACAGCTGATATTCATGGTATAAGCCCAAATGACTCCTTTTGTGCCATATGGGGTACATTCTACTTTGCCAAGGAAAGAACCTCCAGAATAGCCTAGAGAATATAAATATACGTGCAGGGGGACTTTCCTGGTGGTGCAGTGGTTAAGAATCCACCTGCCAAAGCAGGGACACGGGTTTGATCCCTGGTCTGGGAAGATCCCACATACTGTGGAGCAACTAAGCCTGTGCACCATAACTACTGAAGCCTGCGTGCCTAGAGACCGTGCTCCACAACAAGAGAAGCCACGGCAATGAGAAGCCCACACAGCAACAAAGACCCAATGCAGTCAAAAAAATAAAATAATAATAATAAAAAATATATATATATATATATATATGAAGATGAGGGATAATGAAAGGGTTTTTTGGTCTCATCAGAATTTGCAAATATTTACTTCTCTTCAGCTTCCCCATATATTGGCCATAAGGCTGTTTGACTCTTTCTTTAGGTTCTTGAGCCCTGGTGCTAAGCCCAACTTTCCTAAGTGCACCAATAGCCATTCCCCTTTCAGGGGTGGGGTGGGGTGGGGTGGGGAATGGTTTTTTTTTTTTTTTTTTTTTTTGCAGTACGTGGGCCTCTCACTGTTGTGGCCTCTCCCGTTGCAGAGCACAGGCTCTGGATGCGCAGGCTCAGCAACCATGGCTCATGGGCCTAGCCGCTCCACGGCATGTGGGATCTTCCCAGACTGGGGCATGAACCCGTGTCCCCTGCATCGGCAGGCGGACTCTCAACCATTGCGCCACCAGGGAAGCCCAAGGGCAATGGGTTTTATTATTGGAATTCCCACACTCTGCCATCTGCTTTCCAGTTTTGGAGAATTCTCCCCCCTTTCCAAATTTCTCATTTTTCTCCTCTTTACCTCCCTCTAACCTAATTCCCTGGGTGATTCCAGGCACACTTTTTTTTTTTTAAATTGAAGTATAGTTGATTGTATATGTATATATATTATATATACATAACATGTTTTGTATATATAATATATATACGGTCCCCTGGCCATCTGTTTGTCTGTAGGAAAATGTCTATTCAGATCCTCTGCCCATTTTTAAAATGGATATTTTTGTTGTGGTTATTGAGCTATATGAGTTCTTTATATATTTGGATATGCTTATTGGATCTATGATTTGCAAATATCTTCTCCCATTCACTAGGTTGTCTTTTTGTTTTGTTGATGGTTTCCTTTGCAGTGCAAAAGCTTTTTAGTTTAATGTTGGCCCATTTGTTTATTTTTGCTTTAGTTGCCATTGCCTTTGGAGTCAGATCCAAAAAAAATACTGCCAAGAGTGATGTCAAGGAGCTTATTGTCAATATTTTTTTCCAGGAGTTTTATGGTTTCTGGTCTTAACAGTCAAGTTTTTAATCCATTTTGAGTTAATTTTTTTGTATGGTGTACAATAGTGGTCTAGTTTCATTCTTTTGCATGTGGCTTTCCAGTTTTCTCAACACCATATATTGAAGAGATTGTCCTTTCTACATTTTATATTCTTGGCTCCTTTGTTGTAAATTAATTGACTATATATATGGGTTTATTTCTGGGCTCTCTATTCTGTTTCATTGATCTGTTTTTATGCCAATACTGTTTTGATTATTACAGCTTTGTAGTATAGCTTGAAATCAGGGAGCATGATGCCTCCAGCTTTGTTCTTTCTCCAGATTGCTTTGGCTAAATGGGGGCTTCTGTGATTCCGTACAGATTTTAGGATTGTTCTATTTCTGTGAAAAATGCCATTGGAATTTTGATAGGGATTGCACTGAATCTATAGATTGCTTTCGGTAAAATGGACATTTTAACAATATTAATTCTTCCAAACCATGTGCATGGAATATCTTTCCATTAATTTGTGCCTTCTTCAATTTCTTTGATCAATGTCTTATAGTTTGCATTCTGCAGGTCTTTCATCTCCTTTGTTGTGAAAGTTAACCAAAACAAAACAAAATATGCAGTATTCATGGTTAAGGACATGCTTTCTACTGTCTACCACTTCCTGCATTATTTTTTGCCCCAAAGATAATCACCTGTCTGATGGCTATTTTGCTTCCTGGTTCTTGGCAGGAGAGTGGGTGCTTTCCATATACAGGCTTTAATTAATTACCCTGCTTTCAGACCCAGCTCCTGTTGTCCATCCTAGTCAGAATTTCCTGGCTCTAAGTATTTTGGGTTTCTTCAGGTAATATTGGTGCACTCCTCCATTACATTCTTTTCCACTCATATTCTAAGTAGTGGTTCCTCCTGCCCTGCTTTATTAGTCATCGGTCTTTCATCCTCTTTCTGTTTCCCCAAAATTTGTTAAAATAATGTGTTTTCTAATGGCTTACCTTCTCTCTTAAATGTTGTGGGTTTATACACTGAAAATAACTTTCAGGGTTATTTAAATAAGGTTTTCAGAGGGATTAACAAAAAGCATTTGGCTCTTCATCATCTTGAAGAAGAACAAATTATTTAATTCTCAGAACAACCCTATACAATTCTATTTTACAGATTTGGAAACATTGGCACAAGGAGGTTAAATAGATTTTTCTAACACAAATAAGCTATTTGATGATGTAGTGGGAATTAAATCCCAGAATTAAACTCCAGAGCTTCATATTCTTGTTTTCTCTCTAAATTCACTACTAAGAAATCCTAAGACATTTAGAAATATCCTAGGAGACAGCAGATGTATTATTATCTTGGACTATTTCATTTTCAAAAACCCAGAAGACACCTGGTTAAGTATATGATTCCTAATTATGTTTGGCAGATGATACATTCTAAAATGTATCAATTTATATTTGTTCTGGATTATTCCACTTTGCATCTCCTTAATCAGTCATTAGTTGCTTCATATTTGATTTATTTAGAACTGTTTTGTCTGTTGAAAAGAATTTTTTTTGATCAGAGAAGTGCAATGGAAAAGAATAGATATCATTTGGAGAAATGAACAATAACAGAAAAGGGGCAGTGGGGTGGCTTAAAGTGGCATACATAAAACGTAAGTTTATTCCTATATCTTTTTCCCTGAAGGCTTATTCTTAAGGGACGTCTATAAAACAGAAATGTACCAGATGGCCATGTTGAGATCTGGTTAACACTTGCCAGCAAATACTGCTTTATAAACTCTAGAAGGGACCTGTATATTTAAACATAGTACTCTGTATATCGAATGCCAGAAACCTGGTTTTAAATATTCAGTTTATATCCTGGCACTGATCACTGAGTTGTCTCCTTGATTTTCTATTCAGTTTTGCCATTGAGAATGAGCAAGTCTTGTTTCTCAGAACCTCAGTTTCCTCATGTATACAAGTGAAGAGGCTGGACCAGATGATTTCAAAGATCTTATCCTCCCACAGAATTCTGATTCTATTATTCAGCTCTTCTTATTTTGTTTTTGGTGGTTCTTAATATACCTTTTGATCAATATTTTATTTATTTATTTATTTATTATTATTTTTTTGCGGTACGCGGGCCTCTCACTGTTGTGGCCTCTCCCGTTGCGAAGCACAGGCTCTGGACGCGCAGGCTCAGTGGCCATGGCCCACGGGCCCAGCCGCTCCGCGGCATGTGGGATCTTCCCGGACCAGGGCATAAACCCGTGTCCCCCTGCATCGGCAGGTGGACTCTCAACCACTGCGCCACCAGGGAAGCCCTGTTCTTTTTTTAAAAAATTATTTATTTATTTGGCTGTGTTGGGTCTTAGTTGCGGCACACGGGATCTTTGTTGTGGCATGCAGGATGTATCGTTGCAGCATGTGGGCTCTTCCTTGTGGCACATAGGCTTCTCTAACTGTAGTGTGGGCTTCTCTCTAGTTGTGGCTCAGGCTCAGTAGTTGTGGTGCGTGGGCTTAGTTGCCCTGAGGCATGTGAGATCTTAGTTCCCTGACCAGGTATTGAACCTTCATCCCCTGCACTGATAGGGGGATTCTTAACCACTGGACCACCAGGAAAGTCCCAGTTTTGCCTGTTCTTGAACATGATATAAATGGAATCAGACAGTATGTTTTATTTATACATCAAAGTACATGAATGTTATGGCAGTGTTATTCGTAATAGCCAATAGTGGTAGCCACCCAAATCTCCATTAACTGATGAATGGATAGACAACATACAGTATATCTATAAAATGGAATACTATTTGTCAACAAAAAGGAAAGAAATACTGATGCAGTCTTTAGTGGGTGGCTTCTTTTACTCAGTGTAATGATTTTGAGATTTTGTTGTTGTGTGTATCAGTAATTCATTCCTTTTTATTGCTGAGCAGTATTCCATTGCAAGTAGCATAAAATCTCAGATACTTCACAGTTCTTTTTTTAAAAAATATTTTTATTTTAATACAGCAGTTTATTAATATCAGTTTTATACATATTAGTGTATATTTGTAAATCCCAATCTCCCAATTCATCCCACCCCCACCCCCACCCCTCACTTTCCCCCCTTGGTGTCCATACGTTTGTTCTCTAAATCTGTGTCTCTATTTCTGCCTTGCAAACCAGTTCATCTGTACCATTTTTCTAGATTCCACATATATGCGTTAATATATGATATTTGTTTTTCTCTTTCTGAATTACTTCATTCTGTATGACAGTCTCTAGGTCCATCCACGTCTCTACAAATGACCCAATTTCATTCCTTTTTGTGGCAGAGTAATATTCCATTGCATATATATACCACATCTTCTTTATCCATTTGTCTATCGATGGGCATTTAGGTTGCTTCCATGACCTGCCTATTGTAAATAGTGCTGCAATGAACATTGGGGTGTATGTGTCTTTTTGAATTATGGTTTTCTCTGGGTATGTGCCCAGTAGTGGGCTTGCTGGGTCATATGGTAATTCTATTTTTAGTTTTTTAATGAACCTCCATACTGTTCTCCATAGTGGCTGTATCAATTTATATTCCCACCTACAGTGCAAGAGGATTCCCTTTTCTCCACACCCTCTCCAGAATTTATTGTTTGTAGATTTTTTGATGATGGCCATTCTGACTGGTGTGAGGTGATACCTCATTGTAGTTTTGATTTGCATTTCTTTAATAATTAGAGGTGTTGAGCAGCTTTTCATGTGTCTCTTGGCCATCTGTATGTCTTCTTTGGAGAAATGTCTATTTAGGTCTTCTGCCCATTTTTGGATTGGGTTGTTTGTTTTTCTAATATTGAGCTGCATGAGCTGTTTATATATTTTGGAGATTAATCCTTTGTCCGTTGATTCGCTTGCAAATATTTTCTCCCATTCTGAGAGTTGTCTTTTTGTCTTGTTTATAGTTTCCTTTGCTGTGCAAAAACTTTTAAGTTTCATTAGGTTCCATTTGTTTTTGTTTTTATTTCCGTTTCTCTAGGAGGTGGGTCAAAAAAGATCTTGCTGTGATTTATGTCAAAGAGTGTTCTTCCTATGTTTTCCTCTAAAAGTTTTATAGTGTCTGGTCTTATATTTAGGTCTTTAATCCATTTTTGTTTATTTTTGTGTATGGTGTTAGGGAGTGTTCTAATTTCATTCTTTTACATGTAACTGTCCAGTTTTCCCAGCACCACTTATTTAAGAGACTGTCTATTCTCCATTGTATATCCTTGCCTCCTTTGTCATAGATTAGTTGACTGTAGGTGTGTGGATTTATCTCTGGGCTTTCTATCCTGTACCATTGATCTATACTTCTGTTTTTGTGCCAGTACCATACTGTCTTGATTACTGTAGCTTTGTAGCATAGTCTGAAGTCAGGGAGTCTGATTCCTCCAGCTCCGATTTTGTCCCTCAAGGTTGTTTTGGCTATTTGAGGTCTTTGTGTCTCCATACAAATTTTAAGATTTTTTGTTCTAGTTCTGTAAAAAATGCCATTGGTAATTTGATAGAGATTGCATTGAATCTGTAGATGGCTTTGGGCAGTATAGTCATTTTCACAATAGTGATTCTTCCAATCCAAGAATACAGTATATCTTTGCATCTGTTTGTGTTATCTTTGATTTCTTTCATCAGTGTCATAGTTTTCTGAGTACAGGTCTTTTACCTCCTTAGGTAGGTTTATTCCCAAGTATTTTATTCTTTTTGTTACAATGGTGAATGGGATTGTTTCCTTAATTTCTCTTTCTGATCTTTCGTTGTTAGTGTATAAGAATGCAAGCGATTTCTGTGCATTAATTTTGTATCCTGCAACTTTACCAAATTCATTGATTAGCTCTAGTAGTTTTCTGGTGGCATCTTTAGGGTTATCTATGTATAGTGTCATGTCATCTGTAAACAGTGACAGTTTTACTTCTTCTTTTCCTATTTGTTTTCCTTTTATTTCTTTTTTTCTCTGATTGCCATGGTTAGGACTTCAAAACTATTTTGAATAATAGTGGCAAGGGTGGACATCCTTGTCTGGTTCCTGATCTCAGAGACAATGGTTTCAGTTTTTCACTGTTGAGAATGATGTTTGCTGTAGGTTTGTTGTATATGGTCTTTATTATGTTGAGGTAGCTTCCCTCTATGCCCACTTTCCGGAGAGTTTTTATCATAAATGGGTGTTGAATTTTGTCATAAGCTTTTTCTGCATCTATGCAGATGCTCATGATCATATGGTTTTTATTCTTCAATTTGTTAATATGGTGTATCACATTGATTGATTTGCGTATATCGAAGAATCCTTGCATCCCTGGGATAAATCCCACTTGATCATGGTGTATGATCCTTTTAATGTGTTGGTGGATTCTGTTTGCTAGTATTTTGTTGAGGATTTTTACATCTATATTCATCAGTGGTATTGGTCTGTAATTTTCTTTTTTTGTAGTATCTTTGTCTGGTTTTGGTATCAGGGTGATGTTGGCCTCGTAGAATGAGTTTGGGAGTGTTCCTGCCTCTGGAATTTTTTGGAAAAGTTTGAGCAGGATGGGTTTTAGGTCTTCTCTAAATGTTTGGTAGAATTCACCTGTGAAGCCATCTGGTTCTGGACTTTTGTCTGTTGGAAGATTTTTAATCACAGCTTCAATTTCATTACTTGTGATTGGTCTGTTCATATTTTCTATTTCTTCCTGGTTCAGTCTTGGAAGGGTATACCTTTCTAAGAATTTGTCCATTTCTTCCAGGTTGTCCATTTTATTGGCATAGAGTTGCTTGTGGTAGTCTCTTATGATGCTTTGTATTTCTGCGGTGTCCGTTGTAACTTCTCCTTTTTCATTTCTAATTTTATTGATTTGAGTCCTCTCCCTCTTTCTCTTGATGAGTCTGGGTAAAAGTTATCAATTTTGTTTATCTTTTCAAAGAACCAGCTTTTAGTTTTATTGATCTTTCCTATTGTTTTCTTCTTTTTTTATTTCATTTATTTCTGCTCTTATCTTTATTTCTTTCCTTCTACTAACTTTGGGTTTTGTTTGTTCTTCTTTCTCTAGTTCCTTTAGGTGTAAGGTTAGATTATTTGAGATTTTTCTTGTTTCTTGAGATAGGATTGTATTGCTTTAAACTTCCCTCTTAGAACTGCTTTTGCTGCATCCTATAGGTTTTGGATCATCATATTTTCGTTGTCATTTGTCTCTAGGTATTTTATGATTTCCTCTTTGATTTCTTCAATGATCTCTTGGTTATTTAGGAGCGTATTGTTTATCCTCCATGTGTTTGCATTATTTACGTTTTATTCCCTGTAGTTTATTTCTAATCTCATAGTGCTGTGGTCAGAAAAGATGCTTGAAATGATTTCAATTTTCTTAAATTTACCAAGGCTTGATTTGTGACCCAAGATGTGATGTATCCTGGAGAACGTTCCATGTGCACTTGAGAAGAAAGTGTAATTTGCTGTTTCAGATGGAATGTCCTATAAATATCAATTAAATCTATCTGGTCTTCTGTGTCATTTAAAGCTTGTGTTTCCTTATTAATTTTCTGTCTGGATGATCTGTCTATTGGTGTAAGTGAGGTGCTAAAGTACCCCACTATTATTGTGTTACTGTCAATTTCCTCTTTTTTTTTTTTTTTTTTTTTTTTTGCGGTACACGGGCCTCTCACTGTTGTGGCCTCTCCCATTGCGGAGCACAGGCTCTGGATGCACAGGCTCCGCGGCCATGGCTCACGGGCCCAGCCGCTTCATGGCATGTGGGATCTTCCTGGACCAAGGCACGAACCTGTGTCCCCTGCATCAGCAGGCGGACTCTCAACCACTGCACCACCAGAGAAACCCTCGACTTCCTCCTTAATATCTGTTAGCATTTGCTTTATGTATTGAGGTTCTTCTGTGTTGGGTGCATAAATATTTATAATTGATATATCTTCTTTTTGGTTTGATCACTTGATCATTATGTAGTGTCCTTCCTTGTCTCTTGTAACATTCTTTATTTTAAAGCCTATTTTATCTGATATGAGTATTGCTACTCCAGCTTTCTTTTGATTTCCATTTGCATGGAATATCTTTTTCCATCCCCTCACTTTCAGTCTGTATGTGTCCCTAGGTCTGAAGTGGGTCTCTTGTAGACAGCATATATATGAATCTTGTTTTTGTATCCATTTAGTGAGCCTGTGTCTTTTGGTTGGAGCATTTAATCCATTCACATTTAAGGTAAATGAATTGTTCCTATTACCATTTTCTTTATTGTTTTGGGCTTGTTTTTATAGGTCCTTTTCTTTATATATATATATATATTTTTTTTAAATTAATTTATTTTTTTTGGCTGCGTTGGGTCTTCGTTGTTGCATGCGGGTTTTTTTTTCTTTAGTTGCGGGGAATGGGGGCTACTCTTCATTGCGGTGCATGGGCTTCTCATCGCTGTGGAGCATAGGCTCTAGGTGCACGGGCTTCAGTAGTTGTGGCACGTGGGCTCAGTAGTTGTGGCTCACAGGCTCTAGAGCACAGGCTCAGTAGTTGTGGGACATGGGCTTAGTTGCTCTGCAGCATGTGGGATCTTCCTGGAGTAGAGCTTGAACCCATGTCCCCTGCATTGGCAGGCAGATTCTTAACCACTGCACCACCAGGGAAGCCCTGTAGGTCCTTTTCTTGTCTTGTGTTTCCCATTTAGAGAAGTTCCTTTAGACTTTGTTGTAGAGCTAGTTTTGTGGTGCTGAATTCTTAGCTGTTGCTTATCTGTAAAGGTTTTGATTTCTCCATGGAATCTGAATGAAATCCTTCCTGGGAAGCGTAATCTTGGTTGTCTTCATTTGTTTTCATTTTTTTTCTTTATTCTGTTCTTACAGGTCACTTATCTGTTCTTCTGCCTCAGTTATTTTGCTATTGATTCCTTCCAGTGTATTTTTCATTTCAGTTATTGTATTGTTCCTCTCTGTTTGTTCTTTATTTCTTCTAGGTTTTTGTTAAACATTTCTTGCATCTTCTTGATCTTTGCCTCCATTCTTTTTCCGAGGTCCTGTATCATCTTCACTATCATTATTCTGAATTCTTTTTCTGGAAGGTTGCCTATCTCCACTTCATTTAGTTGTTTTTCTGGGGTTTTATCTTGGTCCTTCATCTGTTACATAGTCCTCTGCCTTTTTATTTTGTCTATCTTTCTGTGAATGTGGTTTTCGTTCCACAGGTTGCAGGACTGTAGTTATTCTTGCTTCTGTTCCCTTCACAGTTCTTGACAAAATGACATTCAATAAACATATACACTTGCTTACAAAATCTCTTAGCAACCTAGGAATATGAGGAATTTACTCAAGGTGATGAAAAGGATGTATCAAAGGAAGTTTTACATGTGTCATACTTAATAGTAATACTTGAAAAGCAGTCTCAATTATATTAGAAATGGGCCTTAGTTTGGAGTGTATTAATTGGTGTAAGAGACCAACTCCACTTTCCGGCTACAGGTCCCCAAGTGGAGCGGGAGGCCTGACGGGGGAGCCGAGCGGCAGCGGCGGCGGGGGTGGTAATGACAGAGCTGGTGCAGGGGCAGAGCGCTCCGGTGGGGATGAAGGCTGAGGGCTTCGTGGACGCTCTGCACCGGGTCCGGCAGATTGCTGCTAAAATTGATTCAATTCCTCACTTGAATAATTCCACACCTCTAGTGGACCCCTCAGTGTATGGCTATGGAGTACAAAAACAGCCCTTGGATGATGGAGTAGGTAACCATTTAGGGGCCTTGTTACATCAAAGGGCAGTAATAACAGAAGAATTCAAAGTGCCTGATAAAATGGTTGGATTTATTATCGGTTGGGGAGGTGAGCAGATTTCACGGATTCAAGCAGAATCTGGTTGCAAAATTCAAATTGCCTCAGAGAGTTCTGGGATTCCAGAGAGGCCCTGTGTACTTACCGGAACCCCAGAAAGTATTGAACAAGCCAAACGGCTCCTGGGACAGATTGTGGACCACTGTCGGAATGGACCTGGCTTTCATAATGACGTAGATGGCAACAGCACGATCCAGGAGATTCTCATCCCTGCATCTAAAGTGGGGCTGGTCATCGGCAAGGGAGGGGAGACAATAAAGCAGTTGCAGGAGCGGACAGGTGTGAAGATGGTCATGATCCAGGACGGCCCATTGCCCACGGGAGCAGACAAGCCTCTTCGCATCACCAGAGACCCATTTAAAGTACAGCAAGCAAGAGAAATGGTATTAGAGATCATCCGAGAAAAAGACCAAGGTGATTTTCGAGGTGTACGTGGTGATTTCAGCTCCTGAATGGGAGGAGGCAGTATAGAGGTGTCTGTCCCTAGGTTTGCAGTTGGGATTGTAATAGGAAGAAATGGGGAAATGATCAAAAAGATCCAGAATGATGCCGGTGTGAGAATTCAGTTCAAACCAGATGATGGTATTAGTCCAGAGAGAGCTGCACAGGTCATGGGACCCCCAGAGCGATGCCAGCATGCAGCACATGTCATCAACGAGCTTATTCTTACAGCTCAGGAAAGAGATGGCTTCGGAGGCCTGGCGGTAGCCAGAGGAAGAGGCCATGGTCGTGGTGACTGGAGCGTGGGAACCCCTGGTGGCATCCAGGAGATAACCTACACAGTGCCGGCAGATAAGTGCGGCCTCGTCATAGGCAAAGGGGGTGAGGACATCAAAAGCATAAACCAGCAGTCAGGAGCACACGTGGAGCTTCAGCGGAACCACCCTCCCAACACGGGCCCCAACCTGCGAATATTCACCATCAGGGGAGTTCCTCAACAGATTGAGCTGGCCAGACATCTCATAGATGAGAAAGTTGGCGGTGCCAGTCTCGGAGCGCCCGGAGATTATGCACAGGGCCCCTTCAGCCAGCCACCTGCCGCGCCGCATCAGAACACCTTTCCTCCAAGGAGCTCAGGGTGCTTCCCAAACATGGCCGCTAAAGTGAACGGAAGCCCTCACAGCACGCCTGTGAGTGGTCCTCCGGCCTTCCTGACCCAGGGCTGGGGCAGCACCTACCAGGCGTGGCAGCAGCCCACATGGCAGGTTCCAAGCCAGCAGAGCCAGCCGCAGAGCAGCCAGCCCGACTACAGCAAGGCCTGGGAAGACTATTACAAAAAACAGAGTCACGCTGCCAGCGCCGCTCCTCAAGCCAGCTGCCCGCTGGACTACAGAATGGCCGGGGCGGAGTATTACAGACAGCAGGTCGCATTCTACGGGCAAACATTAGGGCAAGCTCAGGCCCACAGCCAGGAGCAGTAGGACAGTGGCCTGAAGCTCCCTTTCCCCGCCCCCCCCAAACCATTGTGAGCAAAACCTATTTGTAACAGAGGTTTTTAGATGTGCAAACCTTTTGATGAAGAGCCTTTGTTTTGTTCTGTGAAACACTAGATTAACAGAATTTTTCTAAAAATCGGGAAAATCAGTTACTAAAAATTGCTGATAATTTTTGTTTTGTTATTTTTGTTTGTTACTTCAAATGTGTAAGCTCTGGGATTCTTTTTGGAGCAATACCTGCAAATTCGGGCACCAGAATGTGCCGCAGAGCAGTGACATTTCAACATGGTGTGTTTTTGTTTTGTTTTGTTTGCATGTCTTTTTATTTACAGTTTTTTCTGTTGCAACAGAAAGTGGCTTGGAAGTCTTAGGTGGCTTGTAACAAATTCTTTAAAAAAATTTTTAAACAGTATTTAAATATTCTTAAATGTGTAAATTCATTAAATGTTTTACTTCTAATTTCTCGTGTCTTGGCTGTCTGGTTTTATTGCATTTTTTAAAAAACTGAACTATTATGTATTATAATTAATTATGTGAATTCTGAATTGAGACATAATTGTATTGCTGTCCAACAGGGTTTGGGAGGGGGCATTTTATAGGGTTTGTATAATTTCTAGAGTTCTAAAGGGGTAATAATATAAAAATGTGTTTGTGTGTTTAGCAGACGTTTTATCATGTCTCCATTGCCTACCGATTGCAATTGTGTATCTAAGACCTCCAAGCTTGTTTTATAAACAAAACAAAAAAACCTTTCTCTATTCTCTCAGAAATATAAATACTGTTATTTTTAATATTAAAAATAAATTCAATATAACTTTTAACAAACACGATGGAACATTAAATCACATAAAAATGTAACTTTTTTAATTCCAAGGTGTGTTTTGCTTTTTTCTTTTAAATATTTTCTTAATATTTGTCAAATTAACTAGATGAATAAATAAATCTAGCATTAACCACAATATGAATTAAATAATTTTGATTTAATAAAAGGGATAATATGATTTCCAGTGTTTACTGTAGTGTATCTTGTACAGATAACATGTATTTTTAAAAGAAAAATGGAATTGAAGCTATTTTTTCTTGCATTTTTCAGTTGACCTGGGGGACATTCCGTTTGAGATATACTGAAGTTACTGAAGTGTCTGGGGTTTTTCTCCTTATTTTCCTTATAATGCTTGAAATATCTAACTATTAAAAAAGGCAATTGGAAAAGGTTATGCATGTTGTTTTTTTAAAAAAACTGTTGTTTTTATTGGACTGAAAATTCATTTTACACTCTACATAATAAAATTTCCACAAGACATCCTGTGCGCAAAGTAAAAAAAAAAATAGAGACCAACTCCAAAGTTTCAGTGGCTTAACAAAATAGAAGTACATTTCTTGCCAATATAGCAGTATAATGTGCGTGTTCCTCATCAGCAGATGTCTATTCTAGAGCTCATTTAGAGACCCAGGCTACTTCCATATTGTGGCTCTGCTATCCTTTAAGAGTTCAGAGTTCTCTGCATCCAGCCAGCAGGCTAAGAAAAGGTGGTGAAAGCATGCCCGTTTCTTAATTGACTTTGCCTAGAAGTAACAGATATCATTTCTGGTCACAGCTGAAACTATAGCCCAGGGACTTTTGAATCTAAATTGTAAACTAAATTTAAATTTAAATCTGAGTACATTTAATACTAGCTCAATCAATGGCTTCTTTCTGAAACTATGTCTTGTAGAATAGAAATCTGCATCAGGCACATTTTGAAGAAGAAAATAGAATACTTCAGTTTATGACTTGGAGGGCAAAGGCAAAGACTGAGCAACACAGTTTAATATTATAGTGATAAGATTTCCCATATTATGATAGAACTATTAAAATGGTGACTACACCTTTTAAAAAACCTGACAGTTTTTAGACAAGTCTAAAACCTTGAATGTAATTTAGTTTGAGTTGTATTTAACCTCACTATATATTTCTTCTCTATTCTTAGTGATTATCTATATCCATAGTTCCCAAACTGTTTGCTGAGGTGCTCCAGGCATTCCAGTGAACTTACATTTTCAAGAGACACAGTGTAATCTGTTGAACACCACACAAAGTATTGCTATTAGGTTTTGAACCTAACTAATAATAAATGGGAGGGCTTCCCTGGTGACGCAGTGGTTGAGAATCTGCCTGCCAATGCAGGGGACACGGGTTCAAGCCCTGGTCTGGGAAGATCCCACATGCCGCGGAGTGACTAGGCCCATGAGCCACACTACTGAGCCTGCGCGTCTGGAGCCTGTGCTCCGCAACAAGAGAGGCCGCGATAGTGAGAGGCCCGCACACCGTGATGAAGAGTGGGCCCCGCTTGCTGCAACTAGAGAAAGCCCTCGCACAGAAACGAAGACCCAACACAGCCAAAAATAAATAAATAAATAAATAAATAAAAATAATAAATGGGAACAGTTGGTTATTTCTTTTAAGGTGATTAGTGATGTTGAACATCTTTTCATGTGCATATTGGCTATTTGCATATCTTCTTTGGAGAAACGTCTGTTGAAGTCCTTTGCCCATTTTGAAATTGGGTTTTGTTGTTGTTGAGTTGTTGGAATTCTTTATATATTCTATTAGTCTATTATCAAATACATGATTTACAAATTCTTTCATTATGTGGGTTGCTTTTTCACTTTGTTTACTGTGTTCCTTGATGTACAGAAGTTTTATATTTTGATGTAGTCTAATTTATTTTTTCTTTTGTTGCATGTGCTTTTGGTATCATATCCAAGATATCATTCTTGACCTCCAAATCAATGTCATGAAGGTTTTCACCTGTGTTTTCTTCTAAGAGATTCATATTTAGTTCTTTGATCTATTTTGAGTTAATTTTTACATGTGCTGTGTGTGGTGTATAAAGGTTCAACTTCATTCTTTTGCATGTGAATATTCAATTTTCCCAGCACCATTTGTTTCAATGGTGTTGAATGGTGTTGGCACTCCTGTCAAAACTCATTTGGCCATAAATGCAAGGCTTTTTTTTTTCTGGCCTCTCTATTTTATTCCATTGTTCTTCGTGTGTATCTTTATGCAAGTACCACACTATTTTGATTACTGACTTTGTAATAAGTTTTGAAATCAGGAAGTGTGAAATCTCTGACTTTGCTATTCTTTTTCAAGGTTGTTTTGGCTATTTGGGGTCCCTTGAGATTACATGTGAATTTTAGGGTGGATTTCTGTCTTTCTGTGAAAACAGAATTAGAATATTGATAGGATAGTTTCTGGAATATTATAAACGTTACCTGCAATTGTTGTTGTTATTACTATTAAGTTTAAAACCAATCTGGTGACCTGAAATTCCTGTATACAGAGTTTAGGAAAAAATTATATATATATTTTGAAGAATTAAGCTCCTGTAAACTTTTTAAAAACTTAACTTTATTGAAGTATTATGTATGTACAATAAGCTGCATTCTTGGGGGCTTCCCTGGTGGCACAGTGGTTGAGAGTCTGCCTGCCGATGCAGGGGACACGGGTTCGTGCCCCGGTCCGGGAAAATCCCACATGCCATGGAGCGGCTGGGCCCGTGAGCCATGGCCGCTGGGCCTGCGCGTCTGGAGCCTGTGCTCCGCAGTGGGAGAGGACACAACAGTGAGAGGCCCGCGTACCGCAAAAAAAAAAAAAAAAGCTGCATTCTTTTAAAGGGTACAGTTTAATGGATACTATATATACCTTTAAAACAACATAATCAAGATACAGAACATTTCCATCATCACCCTCCACCCCAGATTTTCTCATGTCTCTTTGTAGTCTATTCCTCCTGCTCCTGGCCTCAGGCAGTCACTGATCTTTTTTTTTGTCACTATAAATTAGTTTGCAGTCTTGTGTATTTTACGTAAATAACATGATACAATGTGTGCTCTTTTGTGTCTGGCTTCTTTTACTCAGTATAATGAATGTGAGGTTTATCTATGTTGTGTATACAGGCATATCAGTATTTCATTCATTTTGGTGCCGGGTAGTATTCCATTGTATGGATGTACTACATTTTGTTTATTCATTCACCTGTTGATGAATATTTGAATTGTCTTCAGTTTGGGGCTATTGTTAATAAAGCTATTTTGAACATTTGTCACAAGTCTTTGTGTAAATATACACTTTCATTTCTCTTAGGTACACACCTAGGAGTAGAATGCCAGGGTCATATTGCATGTGTATGCTTAATTTTATAAGAAACTCTTGAACAGTTTTCCAAAGTGGTAGTATTGTTTTACATTCCCATGAGCAGTGTATTAAAGTTCTCTTGTGACATTTTAAACAAATGTCTACATAGGTAGTTCATTTTTGTTGTAGAATTATTTTAAAATATGTGAGTAAACAAAATAAATCACTCAAAATGCCACCACAAGACATAATGAGTTAACATACTGGAGTATATTCTTCTTTCTTTCATACCTATGCTAATTTTTTATGGTTTAATAGACTTTTTAAAAAATTGAGATATAATTGATATATAACATATTAGTTTCAGATATATAACAATGATTTGATATTTTATACACTGCAAAGTGGTGACTACAATAAGTCTAGTCACCATCCATACCTACACAATTTTTTTTTTTTTTTTTTTTTTTTTTTTTTTGCGGCACGCGGGCCTCTCACCACTGTGGCCTCTCCTGTTGCGGAGCACAGACACTGGACACGCAGGCTCAGCGCCCATAGCTCACTGGCCCAGCCGCTCCGTGGCATGTGGGATCTTCCCGGACCAGGGCACGAACCCGTGTCCCCTGCATCAGCAGGCGGACTCTTAACCACTGCGCCACCAGGGAAGCCCCCCTACACTATTTTTAATAAAGTTGTACTGTATACACTACTCTGTATTTTGCTTTTTCCACTAAACATGGACTAGATTTCTATTTCAATAAGTATAGAGTTATACCATCATTTAAAATAGCCATATAGTATTCCATTGCTTCAATGCACAATACCCTGAAACTAGCCATTTGGCTATTGTTGGAGTTTTAGGTTGTTGCCACTTCTCCTTTTTATAAATAATTTTAAGGTGGACATTGTTGTATAAATATAATTATATATTTCTCTAATTATTTCTTTATGATAAACTCTAAGAACTGCTGGCTCTAAAAATATACAAATTTTAAAGTTGTTTAATATTCATTGCCAAATTGCGTTCTAGCTCGTTGTTGTTGTTTTCCACTATCTTTGTGTTCTTGGATATGTTACTTAACCCTTTTTGAGCATCATTTTCCTCATCCATAAAACAGAGATAATGTGAAAATATATTGTTTTAAAGTAGTTAGCACAGTGCCTAACACATGGTAAGTACTCAGTGATAGCTATTTTAC
Organism: Lagenorhynchus albirostris; assembly: GCF_949774975.1. Taxonomy (NCBI): domain Eukaryota; kingdom Metazoa; phylum Chordata; class Mammalia; order Artiodactyla; family Delphinidae; genus Lagenorhynchus; species Lagenorhynchus albirostris. Next base: position 82,517,290 of record NC_083101.1, read on the forward strand.
CCTTTTTTTTTTTTTTAGTTTTTCCAGTTCATATTTCTACCTGGAGTGTTTAAGAGTTTGTGGTTTCTCAATATCACAAATACTTATAAGCTATTATCATTAAAAATTCATTGCCAATCTGATCTTGTATTTCTTCTTTTGTGAATTGTCTTCCTTAATTATGGTCTTAAATATTTCTTAAACATTGGAATGAACAATAGGGCACCAACGTTTTAGAACAGTCTCTAACAATTAGAAGTGAAAGACAGGTGATTATCCCATGAGTAAATTCAATAAATTTGGTGTCTTATTTGTGAATTCATGCTGTTGGTATTCATTGTGGCTTTGAGATTCAGGGCAGCAGACTCAGAGTGTGTTTAAAAGATTCAATATAAATCAACTTTAAATATGTATTTGACATTATTACTTTTCCATGTTTGCCTGGTTTTTTTTTGTCAATTTTATGGGACCTCAATGCTAATGAAATGAAACAGAGCTGCATAAGCCCAAGTTTATTTAATCTGTTTTTTTCTCCATGTTCTTTTTATGGAAAAGAACGAGAGAGCTAAGATGTTTTTGTTAGGTTACATTTCTGGGAAATACAGATTGACAGATTGTCCCTGGTAATTTTACATTATGAACATCACTAAATGTTATCAAGCTATTTACTCAAGAGTTTAAAAATTTTTAACTTTTAACTCTGAGTGGAGGTAGGGGAAGAAGGAGTAGAAGGTGGAAGGAGAATGGAAGAGAAGTGTCTCAAGTGTTTCTGTTTTGGCTTTGTCCTTGGAACTCACAAATGTTCAGAAGGGAGAACAAGTTCCTGACTCCTGCCTTTCTGTGATGGAGTGGAAGTGTAGCTGAGGGGCAACAGGAAGGTACCGCCTGACCAGCTTCTCCCTCCCAAATCATCATATATATGTCCCAAACAAAACAAAATGAAATCTTTCCCTCCCCTCCAACATTCTAGAGATTTAAGAAATTAATTTATTAAAATGCCTTTACTTCTTAATGTGAATTATAGTGATCGGACATACAATTTTCAACTCCTTTTACGGTTGTTCACTGACTGATAACCCATAAATAATAATGGAGCTGTCGACTGAAAGAAAAAAGCATAACTTAAAGTTGAGAGTTACGCTTTATTCAGTGGACAGTCTTAGGACTTCAAGCCTGGGACTCAGTGTCTCAAATAACTCTGAGAGACTGCTCCAAAGAGGCAAGGGTGGGGAGCCAGTGTATACAGGAGTTTTTGCAACAAAAGATCAGGTATTTGGAATATCAAAAGATTACTGTTAATAAAAGAAAACCAGATATCTCAAGGAATTTATTACTTTTCTATGTATGGGAAGATGCAAACATGTGGGCTCACTGAAATCATTCCTCAGCTATCATGCACCTCAGCTATCTGGAGCCAGTATCCTGTGTTTTCTCATCCTGAGTTTCATCAGACTGCACAGTTGGGGGTGGCTGCAGCAGCTGACTGCTAGATGGGGTTGGCAGTGGGCAGCCTGTTTGTCTCCATCCTGAGTTCCCTCAGGGCTCACCGTCTGGGGGGCTGTAATGTGATGGCTTGATGGCTGCAACATCCTTTGTTTACTGATATGGCAGGCAGTATTTTAGTTCTCAGAGCAAATGTTCACCTGGAAGAGGACAAGTCTGATCCAGTGTCCCAGGGAGGGCTTTGGGCTTCCAAGTGGTGGTGTTAGGGAATGTGTCCTTGGCAATTGTCTAATTTCTTTGAGACCCAGTTTTCCCATTGGTAGAGTGAGAGTGATGATTTATAGCCTACAGTCTTGCGAGGCTCAAATGAGACAAAGTATGCAAATATCTTGCACAGTTAATAATCACTATTACCACTAGCACCGATAATCACTAGCACCAAATTTTGGTGTATTCTCCCATAGAAGTAATAAATCTAAATTAGGATTGCAGGCCACTTGCATGTCTCTTACAATTTTTCCGTATGTATGTTTGGCTAGCTCATCTTGCTAGTGAACATAAGTTCGTGTGCCTGACGTACAGTGAGGCCAAACTAACTGAAACGTTGGAGTTTGGAGCAGGGAAAGCTTTATTGCAGGGCCATGGAAGGAGATGGGTGGCTCATGCCCAAAAAACCCTGTACTCCCTGAAAGGGTTCAGCAAAGGTATTTTCTGTCTTTTTCATCTTAGCCATCCTGAGCTTGGGTTGAGTGTGTGTGTGGTGGGTGGTGTGCAAGCATGCACTTCTGTCTATTTAGAGTTTACCATATATTTCTTTTTTTTTTTGCTGTACGCGGGCCTCTCACTGCTGTGGCCTCTCCCATTGCGGAGCACAGGCTCTGGACGCACAGGCTCAGCGGCCATGGCTCACGGGCCCAGCCGCTCCTCGGCATGTGGCATCTTCCCAGACCGGGGCATGAACCCATGTCCCCTGTATCGGCGGGTGGACTCTCAACCACTGCGCCACCAGGGAAGCCCCCAGCAAAGTATTTTTGAAGGCCAGGTGAGGGAGTGGCGTTGCAGGGTATGTGATCAGCTACTGCCCAATTCTCTGATTGGTTGATGGTGAGGTAACAGGATGGTGTCACAGGGGTTAACATTATCGATCCTCAGGCTCCAGGAGGCCTGGGGGCTATGTGCTCATGGTCATCAAGTGGTTAACAACTTCCATGTGGTGGGGGGTTTTCACATCTGTAAAACAACTCAGAAAATGTGCACCAGTTACTGTTATCTAGGTACTTCAGAGAGGAGCTAAAGCAGAGGATATGGGGCAATGGCTTGCCCCTGGGAAGGCCCCATAGGGTCCTGCTTAGTTACAATCTTCTTGGAGGGTAGAATATGAATGTTAACAGATTGAAGTTTAAAGTTGCAACCCATAGAACCCTTACATTTAGGTCTTTAATGCATTTTGAGTTTATTTTTGTATATGGTGTTAGGGAGTGTTCTAATTTCATACTTTTACATATACCTGTCCAGTTTTCCCAGCACCACTTATTGAAGAGGCTCTCTTTTCTCCATTGTATATTCTTGCCTCCTTTATAAAAAATAAGGTGACCATATGTGTGTGGATTTATCTCTGGGCTTTCTATCCTGTTCCATTGATCTATATTTCTGTTTTTGTGCCAGTACCATACTGTCTTGATTACTGTAGCTTTGTAGTGTATTCTGAAGTCCAGGAGCCTGATTCTTCAAGCTGCATTTTTCTTTCTCACGATTGCTTTGGCTATTCGGGGTCTTCTGTGTTTCCATACAAATTGTGAAATTTATTGTTCCAGTTCTGTGAAAAATGCCAGTGGTAGTTTGATAGGGATTGCATTGAATCTGTAGATTGCTTTGGGTAGTAGAGTCATTTTCACAATGTTGATTCTTCCAATCCAAGAAGATGGTATATATCTCCATCTGTTTTTATCATCTTTAATTTCTTTCATTAGTGTCTTATAGTTTTCTGTATACAGGTCTTTTGTCTCCTTAGGTAGGTTTATTCCTACGTAGTTTATTCTTTATGTTGCAATGGTAAATGGGAGTGTTTCTTTCATTTCTCTTTCAGATTTTTCATCATTAGTGTGTAAGAATGCAAGTGATTTCTGTGCATTAATTTTGTATCCTGCTACTTTACCAAATTCATTGATTAGCTCTAGTAGTTTTCTGGTAGCATCTTTAGGATTCTTTATGTACAGTGTCATGTCATCTGCAAACAGTGAGAGTTTTACCTCTTCTTTTCCGATTTGGATTCCTTTTGTTTCTTTTTCTTCTCTGATTGCTGTGGCTAAAACTTCCAAAACTATGTTGAATAATAGTGGTGAGAGTGGCCAACCTTGTCTTGTCCCTGATCTTAGAGGAAATAGTTTCAGTTTTCCACCATTGAGAACGATGTTGGCTGTGGGTTTGTCATATATGGCCTTTATTATGTTGAAGTAAGTTCACTCTATGGCTACTATCTGGAGGGTTTTTATCATAAATTGGTGTTGAATTTTGTCGAAAGCTTTTCCTGCATCTATTGAGATGATCATATGGTTTTTCTCCTTAAATTTGTTACTATGGTGTATCACATTGATTGATTTGCGTATATTGAAGAATCCTTGCATTCCTGGGATAAATCCCAATTGATCATGGTGTATGATCCTTTTAATGTGCTGTTGGATTCTGTTTGCTAATATTTTGTTGAGGATTTTTGCATCCATGTGCATCAGTGATGTTGGCCTGTAGTTTTCTTTCTTTGTGACATCTTTGTCTGCTTTTGGTATCAGGGTGATGGTGGCCTCATAGAAAGAGTTTGGGAGTGTTCCTCCCTCTGCTATATTTTGGAAGAGTTTCAGAAGGATAGGTGTTATCTCTTCTCTAAATGTTTGATAGAATTTGCCTGTGAAGCCATCTGGTCCTGGGCTTTTGTTTGTTGGAAGATTTTTAATCACAGTCTCAATTTCGGTGTTTGTGATTGGTCTGTTTATATTTTGTTTTTCTTCCTGGTTCAGTCTTGGAAGGTTGTGCTTCTCTAAGAATTTGTCCATTTCTTCCAGGTTGTCATTTTACTGGCATAGAGTTGCTTGTAGTAAATCTCTCATGATCCTTTGTATTTCTGCAGTGTCAGTTGTTACTTCTCCTTTGTCATTTCTAATTCTATTGATTTGAGTCTTCTCCCTTTTTTTCTTGAAGAGGCTGGCTAATGGTTTAACAATTTTGTTTATCTCCTCAAAGAACCAGCTTTTAGTTTTATTGATCTTTGCTATTGTTTCCTTCATTTCTTTCTCATTTATTTCTGATCAGATCTTTATGATTTCTTTCCTTCTGCTCACTTTGGGGATTTTCGTTCTTCTTTTTCTAATTGCTTTAGGTGTAAGGTTAGGTTGTTTATTTGAGATGTTTCTTGTTTCTTGAGGTAGGATTGTATTGCTATAAACTTTCCTCTTACAACTGCTTTTGCTGCATCCCATAGGTTTTGGTCGTCGTGTTTTCACTGTCATTTTTTTCTAGGTTTTTTTTTTTTTTTTGCGATACGTGGGCCTCTCACTGTTGTGGCCTCTCCCGTTGTGGAGCACAGGCTCCGGACGCGTAGGCTCAGCGGCCATGGCTCACGGGTCCAGCCACTCCACGGCATGTGGGATCTTCCCGGACCGGGGCACGAACATGCATCCCCTGCATCGGCAGGCGGACTCTCAACCACTGTGCCACCAGGGAAGCCCCTTTCTAGGTATTTTTTGATTTCCTCTTTGATTTCTTCAGTGAGCTCTTCGTTATTTAGTAGTGTATTGTTTAGCCTCCATGTGTTTGTATTTTTTACAGATCTTTTCCTGTAATTGATATCTAGTCTCATAGCGTTGTGGTCGGAAAAGATACTTGATATGATTTCAATTTTCTTAAATTTACCAAGGCTTGATTTGTGACCCAAGATATGATCTATCCTGCCTGGAGAACTTTCCATGAGCAGTTGAGAAGAAAGTGTATTCTGTTGTTTTTGGATGGAATGTCCTGTAAATATCAATTAGGTCCATCTTGTTTAATGTATCATTTATTTTCATTTTGGATGATGTGTCCATTGGTGAAAGTGGGGTGTTAAAATCCCCTACTATGATTGTGTTACTGTCGATTTCCCCTTTTATGGCTCTTAGCACTTGCCTTATGTATTGAGGTGCTCCTATGTGGCATGCATAAATATTTACAATTGTTATATCTTTTTCTTGGATTGATCCCTTGATCATTATGTAGTATCCTTCTTAGTCTCTTGTAATAGTCTTTATTTTAAAGTCTATTTTTTCTGATATGAGAATTGCTACTCCAGCCTTCTTCTGATCTCTATTTATATGGAATATCTTTATCCATCCCTTCACTTTCAGTCTGTATGTGTCTCTAGGTCTGAAGTGGGTCTCTTGGAGACAGCATATATATGGGTCTTGTTTTTGTATCCATTCATCCAGTGTATGTCTTTTGGTTAGTGTATTTAATCCATTTACATTTAAGGTAATTATCGATATGTATATTCTTATTACCATTTTCTTAATTATATTGGGTTTGTTTTTGTAGCTCTTTTCTTTGTCTTGTGCTTCCTGCCTAGAGAAGTTCCTTTAGCATTTGTTTTAAAGCTGGTTTGGTGGTGCTGAATTCTCTTAGCCTTTGCTTGTCTGTAAAGGTTTTAATTTCTCCGTCAAATCTGAATAAGATCCTTGCTGGGTAGAGTAATCTTTGTTGTAGGTTTTTCCCTTTCATCACTTTCAGTATGTCTTGCCCCTCCCTTCTGGCTTGCAGAGTTTGTGCTGAAAGATCAGCTGTTAACCTTATGGGGATTCCCTTGTATGTAATTTGTTGTTTTTCCCTTGCTGCTTTTAATATTTTTTCTTTGTATTTAATTTTTGATAGTTTGATTAATATGTGTCTTGGTTTGTTTCTCCTTGGTTTTATCCTGTATGGGACTCTCTGTGCTTCGTGGACTTGATTGACTATTTCCTTTCCCATATTAGGGAAGTTTTCAACTATAATCTCTTCAAATGTTTTCTCAGTCCCTTTCTTTTTCTCTTCTTCTGGGACCCCTATAATTCTAATGTTGGTGTGTTTAGTGTTGCCCCAGAGGTGTCTAAGACTGTCCTCAATTCTTTTCATTCTTTTTTCTTTATTCTGTTTTGCCGTAGTTATTTCCACTATTTTATCTTCCAGGTCACTTGTCCGTTCTTCTGCCTCAGTTATTTTGCTATTGATTTTGCTATTGATTCCTTCTAGAGAATTTTTTTTTTTTGCGGTACGTGGATTTCATCGCTTAAAGAATTCAATTATGTTATATGGATGTTACTAAATACTCTTGTAGTTTGTGTAGTGTTGAAGAAGAGATTGAAATTTGATGATCATGCTCTTTCTTTTTCGTTTTGTTTTTGTTTTTGCGGTACGCGGGCCTCTCACTGCTGTGGCCTCTCCCGTTGTGGAGCACAGGCTCCGGACGCGCAGGCCCAGCAGCCATGGCTTACGGGCCCAGCCGCTCCACGGCATGTGGAATCCTCCCTGACCGGGGCATGAACCCGTGTCCCCTGCATCGGCAGGTGGACTCTCAACCACTGCACCACCAGGGAAGCCCAATTTTTTCTGTTTTTGCCTTTTGTTTTTCATCCTGGGAGATGTCCTCAACTCTGTCTTCTAGCTCCTTTTTAAATTTTAGTTCAGGAAATTATATTTTTTAATTTCCAAAAGCTAGTTCTTACTCACAAATTATTTTCTTCTCACAGCATCCTTATTTTATGGACCCATATTTTCTTAAATCTCTCTGAGAATTATGATTATAACTTTTAAAAGCTCTTTTTTTTACCCCTTGAATATTTCTTCAGGGACTATTTTTCTTTTTTCTTTTGATTTTTTTTCACATGTTTCCAAATTTGTGAACACTCAGTAGTATATCCATTTCCAGTAATAGAAAACTCTTAGGCAACCTTAAAATAACATTTTGTCTGTTTCATGTGCCTATATTTTGAAACAGCAATTTCACTTTGTGGAATTAATTTTTAAAATTAGACAAATGAAAAGATACATATTCAAGGATATTCACACAGCTTTATTTTCAGTAATAAAAATAGCCAGCCTATATTGAACACTTATTATGTGCCAGCCACATGTTTAAGGGCTCTACATTTTTAAACTCCCTTAATTCTCACAACAACCATTTGAAGTCAATATTATTATCTCCATTTTATAGATGAGGAACAGACCAGAGAGGTTAATGAGCTTGCCCATGACTGCACGATTAGTAAGTGCAGGATTCTAACTCAGACTGAGGATCGAGAGTGAGCGCTCTTAACCAATGCGTAATAACATTGATGCAGTAGCGAAAGATTAGAAATAGACCAAAATATTAATAGTGATTATATTTGGATTATGGGATTATGATAATATTTTTATAAATTTCCTTTTATTTAAATTACAAAATTATAATTGTGGGTACATATAATTTTAAAAATTGCTATCTTTAAATTGAAATAGAAATCACATACCATAGGGCTTCCCTGGTGGCGCAGTGGTTGAGAGTCCGCCTGCTGACGCAGGGGACACGGGTTCCTGCACCGGTCCGGGAAGATCCCACATGCCGCGGAGGGGCTGGGTCCGTGAGCCATGGCCGCTGAGCCTGTGCGTCCGGAGCCTGTGCTCCACGACGGGAGAGGCCACAACAGTGAGAGACCCGCGTACCGCAAAAAAAAAAAAAAAAGAAATCACATACCATAAAATTTTCTGACTTAAAGTGAACAATTCAGTGGTTTTTATATATTCACAAAGTTGCATAAATATCATCACTAATTCAAGAACATTTTCATCATTTCCAAAAGAAATTCTTTAACCATTAAGCAGTCACTCTTTTTTTTTTAAAACATCTTTATTGGAGTATAATTGCTTTACAATGGTATGTTAGTTTCTGCTTTATAACAATGTGAATCAGCTATACATATACATATATCCCCATATCTCCTCCCTCTTGCATCTTCCTCCCACCCTCCCTATCCCACCCCTCTAGGTGGTCACAAAGCACCGAGCTGATCTCCCTGTGCTATGCTGCTGCTTCCCACTAGCTATCTATTTTACATTTGGTAGTGTATATATGTCCATGTCACTCCCTCACTTCATCCCAGCTTACCCTTCCCATTCCCCATGTCCTCAAGTCCATTGTCCACATCTGCATCTTTATTCCTGTCCTAAGCAGTCACTTCTAATTCCCTTTTCCCTACAGCCCCCGGGAACCAGTAATCTATTTTCTATCTCTATAAATTTACCTATTGTGGACATTTCATGTAAATGGAATCATATACCATGTGGCCTTTTGTGTATGGCTTCTTTTGCTTTAACATAACTGTTATCTACCACCTCATGCAGCTACACTGTTAAAAAGTTATCTCTGTTTTTTCTTTTTTTTAAATTATTTATTGAAGTATATTTGACTTACAATATTATATTGTTTTCAGGTGTACAATATAGCAATTTCACAGTTTCATAGATTACACACCATATGAAGTTTTTATAAAATATTGACTATATTTCTTTTGCTGTATGTTATGTCCCTGTGACTCATTTATTTTATAACTGCTAGCTTGTACCTCTTAATCCCCCTTACGTATTCTGCCCCTTCCCTTCCTTCTCACCCCTGTGGTAACCAACAGTTTGTTCTCTGGATCTGTGAGTCTGTTTCTGTTTTATTTTTTTGCTTGTTTTGTTTTGTCTGATTTTTTTTGACAAACACCCATAGGGAAAATGTTGTTAGCACTAGATGACCTCTGAGTTAGGTCATACAAAGTGGAATCTTCCAGGGAACCACCAGACAGGTCAAATAATGACAATTCTCTGTAAGTGGGGCTTTGAAGGAGCTCCAACCACTCTGCTCCTGCAAGCGGCTGCCAGGCTGCTGGTTTTCACTAGTGGGATGTTGGTTTTCTTTCTTTCTTTTTTAATATTTAAAAATATTTATTATTTATTTATTTAGGTTGCTCTGGGTCTTAGTTGTGGCATGTGGGATCTTTGTTGCGGCATGTGGGATCTTTAGTTGCAGCATGCGGACTTAGTTGTGGCATGCAGGCTTTTTAGTTGCGGCATGTGGACTCTTAGCTGTGGCACGCGGACTCTTAGTTGTGGCATGCATGAGGGATCTAGTTCCCTGACCAGTGATTGAACCCTGGCCATTGGTATCGTGGAGTCTTACCCACCAGACCACCAGGGAAGTCTTGGGATGTTGGTTTTCAAGGCTTCTTGCAGAGATGGGGAAAGGGGGATAGAGACAGGTAAAATAAAATGCCACAGAGCTTGCTGTTCTTACTGAGATCAAGCCATTTTTCTTGAATAAACACTCCCTGGATTACTGCAAGCCTTTGGTTAATTTCCAGAGTTCTGAAGAAGTTGATTCGGATAATTTTTGTTGGTGTTTTCCTTGTGTTTACAGAGCAGAGAATTTTCAAGGCCTTACTTTGACATTTTTGTTCACATCACTGATTATGGATATTTTAAAATTTATTCTTTTTGTGCAGCTTTTATCTAATTTTTCTACACTGAGCTAGTATTGTTCTTGCATTGAGCAAGACATTATATTATTATTATTATTATTTTGGCATATCCTCTTGCAGTTCTGGAGGCTAGAAGTATGAAATCCAGGTGTTTGCTAGGCCATGCTCTTTACAAAATCTCTAGGGGAGGACCCTTCCTTGCCTCTTCCAGCTTCTGGTAGCCCCAGACATTCCTTGGTTTATGGAAGTATCACTCCAGCATCTGCCTCTGTGGTGTGTTCCCTTTGTCTCTGTGAGCAAGACACTTTTAATTGCCAAAAAAACTTACTTACTGAATTTATAATTCTCAGCTCTGGGTTATGCTTTCATTATATTTTATTTTGTTTTGATTTTCATTATAAAGAGTGAAGGGACTTCCCTGGTGGTCCAGTGGTTAAGAATCTGCCTTCCAGTGCAGGGGACATGGGTTCAATCCCCGGTCAGGGAATTGAATCCCACGTGCTGTGGGGCAACTAAGACCACGCACTCTGGAGCCTGTGCAGCAGAACTAGAGAGCCTGCGTGCTGCAGCTACTGAGCCCACACGCTCTGGAGCCCGTGTGCCACAACTAAGACCTGACTCAGCCAAAAAAAAAAAAAAAAAAAAAGAAGAGTTAGTGAAGACAGGAAAAGGAATACTTCAAAAAAAACAAAGGGACAGTGCTGACCATCAGAATCAGAAGCAAAAGTCAGAATCATTGACTTTTAATTCTGAGTACTAATATAGCATTTTTTTTCAAGTGGCGAAGTTAGAAAATTTAAGGAGAATTGATTAAAATATTACTATAGGGTAGGAATCCTATATTTAAAAAAATAGGATTTGCTATGTTTATTTATTTTAAATTTAAAAAAAATTTTAAATTTTATATTGGAGTACAGTTGATTAACAATGTTGTGTTAGTTTCAGGTGTACAACAAAGTGATTCAGTTATACAGATACATGTATCTATTCTTCTTCAAATTCTTTTCCCATTTAGGTTAATACAGAGTATTATAGAGCAGAGTTCCCTGTGCTATACAGTAGGTCCTTGTTTTAAAAATAGCAGTGTGTACATGTTAATCTCAAACTCCCAATCTATCTTTCCCCTCCTCCCCCCCATAACCATAAATTTGTTCTCTAAGTCTGTTTGTCTGTTTCCGTTTTGTAAATAAGTTCATTTGTATCTTTTTTTAAGATTGTGCATATAAGCAATATCATATGATATTTGTCTTCCTCTGTCTGACTTACTTCACTTAGTATGATAATCTCCAGGTCCATCCATGTTGCTGCAAATGGCATTATTTCATTATTTTTAATGGCTAATATGCCATTGTATATATGGAATCACATCTTCTTTATCCATTCATCTGTTGATGGACATTTATGTTGCTTCCATGTCTTGGCTATTGTAAACAGCGCTGCAATGAACATTGGGGGGCATGTATCCTTTCAAACTGTGCTTTTTTTCCAAATATATGCCCAGGAGTGGGATTGCTGGATCATACGGTAGCTCTATTTTTAGATTTTTAAGGAACCTCCATACTGTTCTCCATAGTGGCTGTACCAATTTACATTCCCACCAACAGTACACACTGCTATATTTAAAACAGATAACCACAAGGACCTTCTGTACAGCACAGGAAGCTCTGCTCCATATTCTGTAATAACCTAAATGGGAAAAGAATTTGAAAAAGAATAGGTACATGTATATGCTTAACTGAATCACTTTGCTATACACCTGAAACTAACACAACATTGTTAATCAACTATAATATAAAATAAAAATTTAAAAAATAAGGTATTAAGAAAGTTTCAAAAAAAAAATCAGGACTGCTCAAATGCGGAATAAGATGCTTGGAGAGTCTGTGAAGTTTTACAAGGTTACAGCCCCATCCCCTTCCCTCCCCTTTCTTTTCCTTTCCTCTCTCTTTGCTTCCTTTCTTCCCTACCTCCTTCTCCTTCTTCTTCCCTTAAACAAATCATGCCCATAAGGAAATAGATATCTTGAAATATGTATTTATAAGTCTTATAAGTACATATTTCTTAGAATTTTGACTCACTTTCCTTATGTGTTTATCTGAATTGACATGGTCCTGAACTGCAACAAAGCATAAGGTTCTCATCTGAGGGTGCACTTAAAATCATGTGTAAAAAATACAGATACGTAGTTCTTCCCACCCTGTAACCCCACGAGATTCTGACTCACTAGGTCCCTGGAGTGAAGCTTGGCATCTACAGATTTAACAAGCTCCGAGGGAAATTTGGAATCTCCTTGGAACCACTGCCACAGGGATTATAATTATGTCTGTATAGTACCTGGATCACTGTCTTCATTTATTTTGCAGTCACTGGGTGTGGAGAACCCCAAATAAAGTAAAACCAAATGATATAAAAGAAGATGGCATCTTGTCTCTTATGGAACCTTAGCCTAGGTAATCAAAAAAAAAAAAACATTAGAAGACAAAAAAATTTCTGATAAAGTGAAACCACTCTGGAGTTGGATTGGTTGGGGAAGACTTCAGAAGAACAGTCCCAAATAGAAGCTTGAAAGAAGTGTAGTATTTGGATGAGTGGAGGAGAGGATGTTTGCAGCAGGGGAAATAACATAAGGAAAGGCATGAACACAAACTGAGCCTGACTTTTCCAGGAAACATTCAGGATACTTGCCTGCCTTACTGGAGAGGAGGGTTCATTGGAAAATTGGATAGACAAGGGAAGTCCCATGATGAAGAGTGCTGGGTGCCAGTTGAGAGGTTTGCACTTGGAGTCAGAGAGACCTGGACTTGAATTCTACCTCCAGTACTTGATACTACTATGACTTTAGCTGTCTAAAGTTTATCTTCCCTGAGCTTGTTTTCTTCTGTAAAATAGGCTTAAAACTCGTTATGCCTGGGGAGTTTTGGGGGGCTAGATAGCAATGCCTGGCACAGAGTAGCACTCTGTACATGGGGTTATGGCCATTATTGATCCAACATGCTGAACGTAACTGCGGAGGGTCCTGGAGCAGGAGGCAGCAGGCTGGTGGTGATAAGTTGTGAAGGTGAACATAGTTGTGGAGGAAGGACAGACATTCCCTTCAGTGAGAAGATAATTCAAATCAGATAGTCAGCATCGGAAGGGTAGCATGACAATTCCAGCCTTCCCACTTCCACTGGGTGTTGTGCTGACACTGCCTGGGATCACGTAAAGCTGCTGAGTACTTGTTGTCTCAGCAAATCGATGCTCTTGTTACTCTTGTATTAGTTCTTTAAAATCCCCACAGGAGAAAGTGAGAGAGTGGCATGGACATATATACACTACCAAACGTAAAATAGAGAGCTAGTGGGAAGCAGCCACATAGCACAGGGAGATCAGCTCGGTGCTTTGTGACCACCTAGAGGGGTGGGATAGGGAGGGTGGGAGGGAGGGAGACGCAAGAGGGAAGAGATATGGGAACGTATGTATAACTGATTCACTTTGTTGTAAAGCAGAAACTAACACACCATTGTAAAGCAATTATACTCCAATAAAGATGTAAAAAAAGAAAAATCCCCACAGGACAAACAAGCGGTGAGTTGGAGGTTCATGAAAATAGATCCCACTTGTTAAGTACTGTGCTAATTGCTTTACATGCATTCCACATGATTATGAAAGTGAAAGAAAACTAAGGGATTTTTCAGACTAATGAAAATATCTATGGTTCTATTTTTTCTGTAATTTGTTTTTATTGAATAATGAAGAGATTAACTGCATTTGTAAGATACACGTAAGGTTTAAAGAATGATGATAAAACAAATTATCAGTGTCACAGCTTTAGAACTAGAACATTCCCAGTACTTTAGAATTCCCTAGAATGTCCCTTCCCAATTCCACTCCCCTCCTTCAGAAGGAACCATTATCCTGAATTTTTTGTTTAACATTTTCTTGCTTTTCTTTTTAATTTTACCACTCTGTATGTATTCTTAAATAATGTATTGTTTAGTGTCACATGTTTTAGTTTAAAAGCATTAACTTATAGAAAGATAATTATATAGTTTGAATCATGTGATATATACCTTTCTGTTTCTCATTTTTCTCCCCTCAGCATTGTAATCCTGAAATTCATCCATGTTGATGCATGTAGCTATAGTTTACAAGTTTTGATGCATAATATTTCATTGTAGAAAAAGACTACATTTTATGCATCCATGTATCCATGGACATTCAGATTGTTTTAGTATTTTGCTTTTACAAATGTTGCTATGAACATCCTCATACAGGTCTTGGTGCATATGTGTTGCTTTTACAAATGTTGCTGTGAACATCCTCACACAGGTCTTGATGCATATGTGTAACCATTTTTTTGAGGGTGCATGCTTTTGTGTCAGTTAAGATTAAGTTGGGCTACATCTCCTCTCTATTACCACACCTCCCCCACCCCCACCCCCCAACCCCCCGGCATCCATGACTTCTGACACACCCAGGGTTGAAGAGATAATGCATAGAAAAAGTCTTAACTGCCTGTTGTTCCCTGGGCTTTGAAGCTGTTTAAGGCTAATTCTTTTTTTTTTTAATAAATTTATTTATTTTATTTATTTATTTTTGGCTGCATTGGGTGTTCGTTGCTGCGCGTGGGCTCTCTCTAGTTGTGGTGAGCGGGGTCTACTGTTGTGCGCGGGCTTCTCACTGCGGCGGCCTCTCTTGTTGCAGAGCACAGGCTCTAGGCGTGTGGGCTTCGGTAGTTGTGACTCGCGGGCTCTAGAGCGCAGGCTCAGTAGTTGTGGCGCATGGGCCCAGCTGCTCCGCGGCATGTGGGATCCTCCCGGGCCAGGGCTCAAACCGTGTCCCCTGCATTGGCAGGGAGACTCTTAACCACTGCGCCACCAGGGAAGCCCTAAGGCTAATTCTGTCTGAACTCAGTAGTGATCAGACTTTCTCAGGACACATTAGTGGTTTCTTTAGATACCATCATCCCCCTCGATTTCCCATAGCTGGGGATCTCCACTTGGGGATGCCTTGATAGAGGTGAACAGACCTCCTCTGGCTGGTTATTTATGAGTGCCTCAACAACCGTTGGACATCTGTCCGTTCCTCTTTAGCATCTTCCTGCAGAGGTCGTCACACTATTCCAGGTGGTCCTCATTGGCAGGATCCAAGACCGCCCCATACCTGCTTGTCCTCTCACTACATTTTGCCTACCACCCTTCACCCGCAAAATGAGAGAATGTCAGATGCTTGACAAAATGGAAGATGGGGCATTTTCAAAAGTTTTAAGACCATTTGAATTCAATCCAGTTATTATTATTTTAATTATCTCATACATTGCTGTTGGGGGCAATACCTATTAAAAATAAAAGTGCATAAGCCCCTTGACCTAACAATTTCATTTACAGTACTTTGTCCTATAGATATGTTCATAGAAGTTTGCAGACTAGTCATTGACATGTTGTTTATAAAGCAAAAACTGGAAAGAACAGGAAATGTATCCATACAATGTTATATTATAGAATCCTTAAAAATAAATAAGGTATGTTTTGTAAGAAATAAACTCCAAAATATATTATTAAGTGAAAAAAAGTAATTTGGAGAATAATGTATGTAGCATGCTACCATTGAATTGTGCTGGAATTTTTAAGGAGTATCTATACATATATACTTGCAAATGCATAGACTATATCTGGGTGGATATATAGCAAGCTGTTAACACAGGTTGCTCCTGAGAAGGGGAATTGGAGGTATGGTGGTCAGGGATGAGAGGACAACCTACCTTTTACTGTATATAATATACTATTTTGTATTTTTGAATTATTCTTTTTACTATGCATATTACTTTAGAAGAATATTCATTAATTTTGAAAAATCATTCTTTAAACAAAAGAAAAAATCTTATTTGAATATTAGACCTCTTATGATTAATATTTGGCTTCTGTAGCATTAGACATATGCAAACTTAACTTGTGAATATTTTTTTCCACAGTGATTGAGAAGGATAGTATTTACAGTATAATTAACAGATATGTACAAAAAGAAAGTTCACTATATTTTGAGCATAATGAGTTTGGGTTGTCAGGAGGATAGGCAGATGCCAACAAGCAGTTAGAAATGTGGACTCCAGCATTAGTCAAGACCTAAGATTGGTAGAAAAGATTGAGTAAAATTTCCAAAGGAGGAACGTAAAGAGAAGAGAAATGAACCATGGGCATAACCAAAGGGAGTGCTTACTTTTGGGGTCAGAAGGAGAAAGAGGAATCAGAGAATGAGAACAAGATCTTAAGAGTGAACACATTATGAAAAATCATGGGAGAAGATAATATGAAGAAGTAAGAGTTGTTGATGGTGGCTGGCTGCAGAGAGTCTGAGGAGGATGAAAACCAAGAAAAAGCTGTTGGATTTGATCCTTCAGTGGTTATCAAGAGAGAATTTTTTGCACATGATGAGGATGCACATGGTTAGATGGTGAGGAAATGGGGGCCCTGATAAAGGAACTTGGTAATGAAGGGAAGGAGAGGGGGCAGCAATGTATTAGTTCAAGGGGGGGTAGCCTGGTGAGTGGAGGTGATGTGTGTGTGTGTGTGTGTATGTGTGTCTGTGTGTATTAAGATGGGGAGCACTTCAAAACATTTATACATTGGCAGGAAGAAGTCACAGAAGAAAGAATGAAGATGTAATGAAATGTGGTCAAGTTGAGGGGATTATTGGTGGAGTAAGCCCCCAGAGAATGGATGAGAATGAGGGACACGGAGGGAGCTTTCACTTTGAGCTAGAGGAAGACCACTTTTTTTTTTTTAATACCAATCACATCTATTTATTTCAGGACATAATATGCTATTTAGACCCATGGATGATACTAAGTTTTAATCCTTTTTATATATTTTATTTTGCAAAGATAGGTTCTAAAAATCATAAGACTGAATAGATTAATGATATAATATGTAGCAAACTTAGATTTAAAATGTAGATCATGATTCTCATTCACTCTGTCCTACTGATAAAGATGTAACAAATATACACATTTATAAGACCAGCCTGCTATTCTCGCTTGAGGAGACCATATTCAAGTTGATACGAAGTACCCTAACATTTATAGACATAGCTGTTATCAAAAGGATCTTTCTGTGATGTTTACAAGGAGAAACAGTCCAAATTTTATTCTTTATGACTACTGAGATGATTTAACTACATCATATACTACAGCATTATATATTTCAAACCAGGAGTTCTCTGGTGGTCCAGTGGTTAAGACTCCATGCTCCCAGTGCAGGAGGCCTGGGTTCGATCCCTGGTCAGGGAACTAGATCCTGCCTGCAGCAATTAAGAGCCCACATGCTGCAACTAAAAGAGCCCACATGCTGCAACTAAAGAACCCACATGTCGCAACTAAAGATCCCATGTGCTGCAATGAAGACCCAGCACAGACAAATAAATATATAAATAAATATTTTAAAATATATGTATGTTTCAAACCATCAAATTAAAATGTTATCCCCATATACACATGTACCACAATGTTACGTTTGCACATATCCTTTCCAATTTCAGGCTAAGCAAAGACATACATTTAGAGCTGTATTAATGTATCAAAGCAAAAGACAACCCAACTTAGTACCAAGAAATATTGTGACCGTCCATGTAGCATTTGATAGAGAAAACACTGATTTTGACATCATTTTAAGCAGACAGCAGTCTGGTCACACATGGTCCAAGGACACTCAAATAATAAACAAAATATAATCACATGTTAAAGTTTGGTCTTTAAACACTATAGCCAACGATGCCACACTTGCCTATGATCTTGCCAACATAAAATCACATTCACACCTCAGTGGCCACCAAACCATTCAGCAGAGCTTCCTTAACTGTGAGCTGTTTGAAGCTACTAGTTTGAGCACTGATGACTATTTCTTAAAACCTCTGAATAGGAGTAGGGATCTCGGCAGGGTTGGAGGAACCAGCTCAACACTGACCTAGTGCCAAAATGTGGCCAGTCAAGGCTTCATATAAGTCACAGCAGCACTGACCAGGGCTTGAGCCTTCTCTGTGAGGTTATGAACAAATAGGGTCATGGTTCTATGACAGAAAAATCTCACCCAGAACTGGAGGGCCACCACTTTCTCTGTGACAGTAGTGAAGGAAGGGAGGATGGGGGAAAAGACAAAGAAGTGGTGTTAATGTGGAAGCATGTCCACATTTTGAATAAAGAAATAAACAAGATCACCTGCAGGAAATAAGGAGACCTGAATAAAAGGGGATTTTACATATATAGAATAGTCTTATAAAAGTTATAATTAGGAAAGATGCAGGGGACTTCCCTGGTGGCACAAGTGGTTAAGAATTTGCCTCTCAGTGCAGGGGACATGGGTTCGAGCCCTGGTCCAGGAAGATCCGTGGAGCAACTAAGCTCGTGCGCCACAACTACTGAGCCTGCACTCTAGAGCCCGCAAACCACAATTACTGAGCCCGCGTGCCACAACTACTGAAGCCCGTGCACCTAGAGCCTGTGCTCTGCAACGAGAAGCCACAGCAATGAGAAGCCCATGACACAACTAAGAGTAGCCCCTGCTCGCTGCAACTAGAGAAAGCTCGCGTGCAGCAACGAAGACCCAATGCAGCCAAAAATAAATAATTATTAATTAAAAAAAAGAAGAGATGCGGGAGTTCTTTTCTTAATTTAGCAAAGCAGGTGGTTTGCAGCATCACGACACAATGGAAAGAACATTAGCTTTGGGGCCGCAAAGACCTGAATTTGTGTCCTGGCTTTATTCCTTTTTAACAAGTTACCAAACTATTCTTTCTCAATTTCTTCACAGTAAAATGGGGACAACAGTACCTATTTTGTCAGGTAGTTATGCAGATTCAGTGATAGGACATGTCAGTTAATTTCAGTTCCAACAAACATTTATTACTCTCCTATTGTGCACCTAGTACTCCACTAGGTGTGTATCTTGGAGTTTGAAGTCTAGGGGGGAATTCATTTCTCCTTCATTCTCTTTTGGGACCAAAAAAAATCAACTTTTGCAGAATTGTGAGGACTTGCTAGTTGCTTCCCTGTGTGCTTTTAAATACTAGATTAGATGCCACCTGCAGGTGTTTTTCCAGTGTTCCTGGATTTAGCCACTAATGCTGGATGAGCCACTTCTCCAAGGCACTGTCACTGCTTTTCTGACCTCTTGCCCTCTGAACAGTGGGCTTGGCAAAGGGAACCCTTTGCAGCTGCCAATCATGAGGCATGAGTGGCCTTGGACTACTGACCCCTTCAATGGTGATTCAGCCTCTCTCATTCTTATCTCTGTAATAAGTGTGATGTGTATTTTTTTCCTGTCTCCTTTTTGTTGTTGTTGTTAGCAGCTAAATCTATGGTTGTTTAGCTTCCAAATAGCGTCCCGGTGGGAAATGTTTCCAGACCGAGGACCTGAGAACAACTGACCACAATCGTGAACAGTAATGAAATCCATCCATTTGTAATCTCTGTTACTTTTAGGGAGAATAAGTAAAGACATGCATCCTTGATTAGGTAGATTGGAATTAATTGTAATGAGTGGACTTGAAGTGTGAGTCCAGAGAAATATTAAATTCTAACAGAAGTGCTTTGGCAAAAGGATTATAAATTAAAGGTTTAATATGCATACTCTAGTTGCTTAAGTGATTGTAACATCGTTTAAGCATTTAATGATAGTAAAGTTGTTCCAGTGTCCTCTGTGATTTGTGATGAGGATCAGAACATCTAGATCAGAACTGAAGCTGATCATCAAGGAAAGGACAATACATTCTGACCAATACCTGGATTGTGCAATAGACATCTTTCCCTTCTTTAGTTCTTTTCCAATACAGCAGAGCATTTATAACCTTATGTTGGATCAGTAAGGATTAGGTTGGCTCCATTTCTAGGACCATGTAAATACCAACCTTTCAAAGTTGGCAATAGGAAGTTCATAGATGTATCTTTTTCATATACGTGGCCTCTCAGATCTCTCAGGCAGGCCAATTTGTTTTCCACAGGACTGATCTATTTTCCTAGCTGTCAGCCTTGTATGAGAATTATTGCTGTGTCATGGGCATCAATAGAGTGTTCCAGCTGACCTTTATTAGGCCTTTGAGGAAAGATGGAAAACAACAACAACAAAAAACGATTGGCAAGTGCCAAGGTACTATCAGTGATTAACAACAATTTTCTCTGGACATTTTGTGATTCTGTTAAAATAGAAACAGACCAGAAATTACCGTGTTTTGAGTGAGATAATGCACCAAAGGCACTCACTCAACACAGAGCCAGGACTCAATAAGTGCAAGCTCTTATTACCATTATTTGGAATGAATGTCACCTATTTCCCCCTCTTTTTCCCACTCTCACAAACATCTTTTACTCTGAACCTCAGTGGTATGAAGGTAAACAACATTCATTCTCTTTTCTGAGAACAGGCTGTCCTGTTGTTGAAGGTGATAGAACAGTCAGCAGCCCTGGAAGCCCTATTCCAGATTCCAGGTAATTTTGCTGGGTCAGGCCAGCCTTGCAAACTGGCAGCTATCTGGAAGATTGGGGTCATGTTCTGCATTGGCCTGCACTGGGAAATTGCCACACACAGCCAACAATCTTCTCTGGCATTAAGAAGTCAAGAGTTACACTTAACAACATTCCTTTAAACAATGAACTCATAAGCCAGAACCTAAATGCTGCACTAACAAGGGAGCCAGCTTTTGGATAGTCAAAGGCATTTTGTCAACAAAGCATCACTCTTCCGGCCAAGCTAGGGTTGCTACATATATGGTTCTGTTCAGCTCAGCTCACCTTGTAGATAGGAGAGAATTTGGAACTTTTGGAGTTACTAAATCAACTCTTATTTCAATGCAGATAGCTCCTCGTTCTAAATAAGGTCTTTTATATTCTTGTGCTTCAGACTTGGCATTTCTAACTGCCTGATGGACATTTCCACTTGGATTTCCAGCTGTTGACACCTGTTCCCAACATTTATTTCTATCTATGCTCTCACCGATATTGAGAGACTAGATATGTAGTGGTTAAGAGTGAGGGCTTGGGAGGCTGACTGCCTGGGTTCAATTCCCTGCTGTGCTGCTTATTAGGTGTGTGGCCTTGGCCAAATTATTTGACTTTTTTGATGCCTTAATTACCTCATGTGTATAATTGGGCTAATAATAACACATTCCTCATCAAGTTGTTGGAAGCATTGGGTTAAAGTGCTTAGACCAGTGCCTGGTGCATAGTCAGTGTTTGTATCAGTTTGGGTGTGTTACGTTGCAAATAACAGAACAGCAGTTAATGGTATGGTAGGCAAATAAAACATATTTAATTATCTTTCATAACTAGAATTCTAGAGGTGGGTAGTTCCAGGTTTGGTGCAGCAGTTCAGTGGTCCACCAAAGACCCCACTTCTTCCTGCCTTCCCCTCTGCCATCTTTAGCATGCTGGCTTTTCATCTCCATGGTTATCACATTGTGGTCACCAGGTGTTGCAAGTCCAGGTGTCACATCTGCATTCAAGGAAAGAAGAAGGGAGAAGGGCAGGGTCAGCATCCACTGTCCCTTTCATCAGGAAAACAACAGCTTTCCCAGGAGCCTCACAAAGGACTTCTCCCTACATCTGATTGCCAAGAATAAGTCAGAGGTCCACCCTTGTCTGTGAAAGAGGCCAGGAAAGAGACCATCTAGTTTCTAGCCTCTAATGAGAGATGAGCGCAAAAGAAGAGGGTTGGGCATGGTTGTTGAGGTAGCCTGGCCATAGTGACCACCGCAGTGATTATTACACGTTAGCTGTTATTATTATTCAAGTTCCTTAAGTTAGAAATATTGAAGTTATTTTTCATTCTTCTTCTCTAGCAAACACTCAGTCACCAAGTTTGATGATTCCTCCTGCTTAGTGCTTTTCATGTCCATCCCTTCCTTTCCCTTTATGCTATTCCTAGTGTTTCTGGTTTTCATTATCTCAAGAGTGGAGAAATGCAGCAGCTTTCATTCTGTATCTTTGATCTCCAGTTTCTCTGTGCTCTGCTCCAACTTGTACTCTGCTAGATGAATCTTCATCAGATACTTCTATCATGACATCTTCTTGCTTCAGACCCCTCCATCCCTCCCTATTGTCTACAATACTGATTCTTAACCTTCATTGTACATTAGAATTACCTGGGAAGCTTGTTAAAAATCAGATGTCTCTTGAAAAGCAGATGCTGAGTTTACAAATAATATATCCTCAAAGCACTCACAGAATAACGGGAAAGACAAGTAAGATAATGATAATCAAGGGTATTGTCATTTAATTTCTATGCCACTCATTTGGCCTATTAAATGTACTGCTTTACGTAAGATCCAGTATTAGTTATCTTTTCATGTCTATACAAGTCTTAGCTCTTTCAGTAGACCAGAAATTCCTTGAAGGCAGTGATTATATAATACCACTTTGATGTTCTCATTAGTCCTAAATATTCAACAAAACTGGCATTCATACAAAATATTTAGCGGGTACTTAATAAATGTTGGCCAGATCCGACAAAAACATTGGAAAACCTCAGAGACACAAGACACAGGGTAAAGAAATCCTCTGTCAGATTAGATATATAGTTTGAAGCAATAGAGCCACACCTGTCTGAGAAATGGCTACAATGTAATAATGGTGCAGCTAGATCTTGCATGATTCAAACGGAAAGCTGTAGTGTAGATTTACCATAAATGCAAAACTTCAAGGGGGTGAAAGGGCATCAGTAATCAGTAATTCTATCACTAATAGGATTAGTTTGATTATTGTGAAAGATACCATCATTACATACTGTTTTTTTTCAAGATACTCATGATAAGCACTGGAGGTAAACTGCTTTCAGTAGCAAAATGTATTGTGAATTAAATATAGAAGAAAAAAGTGTTCAATTAATCATTCATTTATTCAATTAATCAACCAATAATTTAAAAATACCTGATCTGTCCCAGGACATTTATTTATTTATTTATTTTTAAAAGGAACGAACACTCTTTATTTATTTATTTAATAAATGTATTTATTTTATTTTATTTATTTTTGGCAGCATTGGGTCTTCATTGCTGCGTGCGGGCTTTCTCTAGTTGCAGAGAGCGGGGGCTTCTTCGTTGCGGTGCGCGGGCTTCTCATTGCGGTGGCTTCTCTTTGTTGCAGGGCGTGGGCTCTAGGCACGTGGGCTTCAGTAGTTGTGGTGTGCGGGCTCAGTAGTTGTGGCTCGCGGGCTCTAGAGGGCAGGCTCAGTTGTTGTGGCACACGGGTTTAGTTGCTCTGCGGCACATGGGATCTTCCAAGACTAGGGATATAACCTGTGTCCCTGCATTGGAAGGCAGATTCTTTTTTTTTTTTTAATTAATTAATTAATTAATGTTTGGCTGTGTTGGGTTTTCATTGCTGCGCACGGGTTTTCTCTAGTTGTGGCGAGCGGGGGATACTCTTTGTTGCTGTGTGTGGGCTTCTCATTGCAGTGGCTTCTCTTGTTGAGGAGCATGGGCTCTAGGCATGAGGGCTCTAGGGCACAGCCTCAGTAGTTGGGATGCACAGGCTTAGTTGCTCCACAACATGTGGGATCTTCCTGGACCAGGGCTCGGACCCATGTCCCCTGCATTGGCAGGCGATTCTTAACCACTGAACCACCAGGAAAGCCCGGCAGGCAGATTCTTAACCCCTGTGCCACCAGGGAAGTCCCTGTCTCAGGTTATTTAATGATGGATAGGACTCAGTCTCTCAAGGAACTTTGGTGTCCAGTAAGACAAAAAAACATGCAAACAAGTTCAATAGATAATTTAAGGTGTGACCATAGCGTACAGTGTGGGAAACAGGGCAGGAGGGCAGGGTCTATTCTGTGTGGAGATATGAGGACAGAATCGAGTTATCTTCCCCAAAGTTATCTTCTGTCTCACCTTCCACAGTACTGCTAGAGTTGTTACTTTTCTCATGTGTGGTCTCACTTTCTTACCAGCTACTAAATTGTAAAATTAACATCTAAGGAGTTGATAACATCTTTGCTTCTTTGCACTTATTAGACTGGAAACAACCTCAGAAATCATCGTCTGACCCAGCCTTTATAAACAAAGTGGTCATCTGTTCTCTCTTGTTCCACCCACCCCAATCTTCTAACCTCATTCACTGAATGTGAGAGACTAAGGTGATCAAGTATCCTGGTGCGCCCAGGAATGGGGGGTGTCCTAGTGCTAAGACCAGGACAGTCCCAGGCAAACTGGGATGAGTCGATCACCCAAGGATGAAGTAGAAAGATATGGAATTAATCAACTTGGGTTAAATTCTAGGTTAAATTCTTACTATGGGCAAACCTCTTAATGTTGATGGATGCTTTATGCACCAGACATAGTGTGTGTCTGGAATCCAAGGCAGCCCCCAGCCTGTGCAAATTCAGAACGAGCATTCCACCATAGCCTACTGGGTTTGTCTTGTCCACTGGCTGGGCCAAGTTAACATGAGCATATGCTTACAGTAAATATTTGACATAACTGTCTTAGAATTTCCCATTATCACAGATTCTTATGGTCTGGTAATAAAATTGCATTAGGCAAAAATAGAATATATTTAACAACTTTTAGATCAACTTCCTCATTTTTATTGGCTTGATGAGGCTGGTTCCAGTTGTCTGAGAGTTGGTTATGAATCCTAGCTCTGCCACTTACTAGTTGTGTGACTCTGAATAAGGGCTCAATTTTTCTCATCTGAACATATAAGTTTCATTGTAATGATTAAATGCGTAAATAGGAGTGTTAGTCATGAAACGGAGCCTATTTTTTCTTCCAGTTTTGTTGAAATATAATTGACATAAGTTTGTGTACAGCATAGTGATTTGACTTACATACATCATGAAATGATTTCACAAGTTTAGTGAACATCCATCATCTCATATAGATACAAAATTAAAGAAATAGAAAAAACTTTTTGCCTTGTGATAAGAACTCTTAGGATTTACATTTTTAACAACTTTCATATATTACATACAGCGGTGTTAATTATATTTATCATGTTGCACATTATATCCCTAATACTTATTTATCTTATATCTGGAAGTTTGTACCTTTTGACTGCCTTCACGCAATTCCCTCTCCCTTAACCCCGTGCCACTGGTAACCACAAATCTGATCTTTTTTTCAATGAGTTTGTTTGTTTTTGAAGTATAATTGACCTACAACACTATGTTAGTTCCTGTTACACAACATAGTGATTCAATATTTCTATACATTTCAAAATAATCACCACAATAAGTCTAGTTACATCAGTTACCATAAAAATATATTACATAGTTATGACTGTATTCCCCACACTGTACTGTTTCATATCCGTGACTCATTTATTTTGCAGCTGGAAGTTTGGACCGTTTAAACTCCCTCACCTATTTCTTTCCTCTCCCCACTCCTCTCCCCTCTGGCAACCACCTATTAGTTCTCTGTATCTATATCTGTTTTGTTATGTTTGTTCATTTGTTTTTTTAGATTCCACATGTAAGTGAAATCATATAGTATTTGTCTTTCTAAACAGAGATTAGTTTTATTCAAAACTTTTCAAATGAGGAAACTGAACCATGAGAGGGAAGCACCTTGCCCAAGGTCACATAACTAGCAAAGCATAGCAAACCATCAGGACTGAGCCCCCACTGGCCCAACTTCCTGGCCCGTCCTCTTAATTGCTGCTCTTTCTCTACTGCCTCCTGGCAGAGGGGCCTGTGGCCTGGGGAGATGGTAGTGAGACAGGAGGGGAGGGGGCAGGTCGCAACCTTTAAAAGAATGACACAGCCATAGGACATGACAAAAACTGGCTAGAACCAACTAGGTCCAAGGTGGTAGAAGATTTGACTTCCAGTGGACCTTGAACCTCATTATATGCTCATTGTAATACATTAGCATGCTAAATGACACCAGCACCATGACAGTTCTGAGACCAACCATAAAAAGTCCAAAAGTGGACGGTGGCCCAATTCCTGGAAATCCCTGCCCCTTCCCTGAAATAGTTGGAATAATCCTCCCACTCGTTAGCCTATGAAATTACCCAGTGCATAAAAACTAACCACTCCATATTTCAGGGCCTCTCGCCTTCTGAGATGACCCACATTCTGTCTGTGGAGTGTGTTTCTCTCTAAATAAATCCACTTCTTACTTATCACTTTGTCTCTCACTGAATTCTTTCCGTGACGAGACATCAAGAACCTGAGCTTCATTAAGTCCTGAGACCAGGTGTGTGATCTCAATGAAAAGACCGTGGGGTTCAAGTCCCAACCTGGGCTCTGGCTGGGCTTGAATCCTGGCCCGTGGGTTCAAGTCTCATCTGAGTTGCACGGTTTCAGCAGGACCTCAAACGGAAGTGGATGCATCTGCAAGACTAGATCCTGGATACTGAGGCCCTGAGAATCTAGTGTCCCAAGTCTAGCATGGAAGCTGCCTGTCTTTGAGAAGCTGGACCTGGAGATAGAAACAATGACCACAGTGGACTGAAGATGAGGACTGTTCATGTTGTGATTCTTGGGTGACTTAAAGAAAGGAAAAGAATCTAGGACCAGTTGAGATTGAATTTTCTAGGGTTCTCATTTAAATTGAATTAGAGAAAATAAGGAAATTGATGTTGTCTTTACACCTGAGTTTATCATTATAATGTCATTCCAGCTACACAGAGAGAAAGAGCCTGGAGGATAAACAAAATAGGTTTTTTTCTTTTCTTTCTCTTCTTTTTTCTTTGGAGGAGGTTGGAGGTTGGGTTTTGGCTCACATGTTTTAACTTTATATACTTACTTATTTTTGTTTTAGTTTTAATGTGCTGTTATGGGCTGAATTGTGTCTTTCGCACCCCCCAAATTCATATTTTGAAGTCCTAACACTCAGTACCTCAAAATGTGACTGTATTTGGAGATAGGCCTTTAAAGAGGTAATTAAATTAATTAGGTCATAGAGATGGGCCCTAGTCCAGTATGACTGATGTCCTTTAAGAAGAGGAGATTAGGACACAGACACACAGAGGAAAGACCACGTGAAGACACAGGGAGAAGATGTCCTCAGAAGAGGCCTCAGAAGAAACCAACCCTGCTGACACTTTGATCTTGAACTTCTAGCCTCTGGAATTGTGAGAAAATAAATTTCTGTTGCTTAAACCACCCAGTCTGTGGTACTTTGTTATGGCAGCCTGAGCTGACTAATTCATGGGTGTTGTCTTAAGTTGGGCTTCCTCAGATGCATATGGGTATTTATGTACCAATAGTTTATCTGGGAAGTGATCCCAGGAAGCTCCAAAAGAGAGAGGGGACATGAGAGGGAAAGGAAGGAAACCAATCCAGAGCTGATGGGGACAACCAGGGCCCAGTCCTGCTGTGGGCCTCTGAAGACCATGCAGAACACACCTCAGATTGTCCCACTTGGGGGCTTGAGCAGGCTGGGTTATTCACTCTCCATCTCCCATTTTTCTGGGGGGAGTGGTTGGCTTACATCCTCCAGCTTAGTCTCACCCCGTGCAGTGGTGAGCTCACTCCTGCAACCAGGGAAAGCTGGAGGGCAGAGGGCTAGAGGAGCTCGCAGTAAGAAACTACAGGTGTGCGTGCAATAGTGAGTAAGTGGTTTATTTGCTTTTGCAATAAGAACAATGAAGCTTTTAAAAAGTGGGAAACTGATTGTATTACTGGGAGCAGTTTTATTTACCTTTAACACTATAACAAAAATGAATGCCAGATTCAGACTGGAATTTGGCCTAGAAAGAACAGCTGCCTTCGCCAGGCAGGGTGTGAGATGTGATACGGTACATAAGCTTTCAGTGCCCCGTGGCCTCCTGCATCAGGCCCACAGTGCCAGCCTCACTGTCATTCTCAAGTTCCCAGGAATTGTGCTTTGTTGGTGCTAAAGGCCTTTGAGGCTCCTTTCAATCAGTGACATATTGATTAAAATAAGAAGTGAGACTCCTTTCTCTCTTAAGCTGGATGAGTGTGAATAGCAAAATTTATTTTCCTTTTATCAAAACTAAAACAGAACTCTCAGTGTCCTGGGTCATCTAAAGACAAGTGCCTGCTTATCCTTTCCTATTGCTCAATGATATAGTAATTATTCAGTACCTCCTCCCCCTACCCTGCCCCCGCTGTGCCATGAGGACCAAAATAGATAATTCAGATAAAGTTCTCAGCAAGGGGCCTGGCTGATAACTGCAAACATCAAAGCCAATTGATAATATTGGTAATTTGTATATTTATTTCATGTAACCAGAAATCTCTGGTTAAATAAACTTTGTCCCCAGGTGCGTTTCACATGTGGGTGGGCCAGGATTGCGACTGTGGATCTTTTGTCCTCTGGCTTAAGTATCTCCAGGTTGAATTGGTGGGAAGTTTTTAGTTAAAATAAAATGTCCTAAGAGAGGTGGGGGCTGGCCTTGGAGGAAGAGAGGAGAGGGGAGGGGAGGAGAGGAGAGGAGGGGAGGGGAGAGGAGAGGAGAGGAGAGGAGGGGAGGGGAGGGGAGAGGAGAGGAGAGGAGGGGAGAGGAGGGGAGGGGAGAGGGGTTGGAATCAAGGCCTGGGAGAAACAGGAGCCAGATTCCAAGCCAAGGGCTGCGGGTGTTCCTGGGAGCTCCCTCCTTGCACCAGTCTCCCCAAGTCCCTCTCCCACACTCTCTGCTGGTCGTTGCCAGTGACTTTGACAGACTGGTGGGACAAGTATAAATGACTAATGACATAAGAAAAGTTGCTTGGCCTCATTATAAGCCAAAAAAGTGGGAATTAAAACAACAGATCATTGACTGTGGGTCTTAAATAGGGGAGGGATATGGTTAGAAAACTTTCTAAATGAATGGTCCTTGACTAGAGTCCTTATTTTAATGTAGCATGTAATTCTCTGGATAAATCTCAGAATGAGATTTCAGTCTTAAAAAAACACCCAAATAACAACATTATACTGACAGAAAGACGTGTTTCGGTAACAAAAAAGAACATAGTATACAGTACTGAAAAGCCCAATGCCTGACATCAGATACACCTTCCACAGATATTAGCTATGATTATGATTATTGCCACCTAATAAGCATCTTTCCAATCCAGTGCCTCACTCTGCACTGCTCAAAATTCTGTTACATGGGAGGGTAATGCGTGATGGAGACTCTATAGGGATTTGGTGGGGAGAAGGGATTGAAGTCAAGCTCACAATGCACACTCACATCAAGTGACTCCTGTTGCCCCTTGGACACGTCTGCTCCCCCAAATCCCTTTTCTCTGTCTCTCTCTCTCTCTCCCCTTCCTTTATGCAAGCCTAGCTTTGCTGTCTCCTGCCTTAGGAGACATGTAATGCGTTATGTAATGTGAAGGCCACAAAAATTGGCCTGAAATCCTTATAGTCTAGTAGAGGAGATATAAATTGATCTAAGTTATAATTTATAATGAATAAATTTTGTTTGTTAATTAATTAATTAGAATATAAGATGTTGATTACTGTGATATACCAGCGGTACAAACAACAGGAGTTCAAAGGAGGGGAAGCATCCTAGGGGAGTAGCCTTAAAGGATGAATTAGATTTTGACTGAGAACAGTGGGAATGGGTACTCGTGCTGGAAGAACAGCTTGAATAGAAGCACAAACGTGGCAGAACCCAGCGTCTGATCTTCCCAGCTAAGGAAAGTAGTAGGTTAGTGAAAGGGGTGGGGATGCTGATTCAAATCCCAGAGGGCCTTGAATAACAAGCTAGACGATTTAGGCTTTATTCCCTAGGTCAATTTTTTTTTTTTTAGGCCGCTCAGCTCGGGTTGTGGTGGCTTATGGGACCTTAGTTCCCTGACCAGGGATTGAACCCATGCCCTTGGCAGCAAAAGCATGGAGTCCTAACCACTGGACTGCCAGGGAATTCCCTCCCTAGGTCAAATTTTTGAGTAGCTTGTCCAAGCAATATTGGGGCTATTGGTCATCTAGTGGTTGTCACAAATGGATGGAACAGGGCAGACAGGACGCAGGAGGTCAGTGAAGAGGATCTTCCCATCAGTCTTCAGCTCTCAGATAGTCATATCTCAGTGTGATTCTTGTCTCCTCAGAAATGTTTAATTCTTCTCCACTGCCCACAGAATAAAGAACCAACCACTTAAAATGGTATTCAGGGCCCCTGTGGTAGTCAGTTCAGGCCCCATAACAAAATACCGTAGATTGGGGGGCTTAAACAACAGAAATTTATTTTCACATAGTCCTGTAGGCCAGAAGTTCAAGATCAAGGTTCTAGGTGGTTCAGTTTCTGGTGAGGACTCTTTTCCTGGCTTGCAGACAGCTGCCTATGTCCTCACGTGGTTTCCTTGGTGCTTGCATGTGGGAGGTAGTGGAGAGAGAGCAAGCTCTTTGATGTCTCTTCTTAAAGGACTCTCTAGTCTTATTGGATCAGCACCCCACACCTATGATCTCATTTAACCTTAATTCCTTAAAGGGCCATCCCCAGTATAGCCACATTGAGGGCTGGAGTTTCAACATATGAATTTTTGGGGGTTCACAAACATTCAATCCATAACAGCCTCCTGTGAAACATAACTACTGTCCAGTCCTTGCTATATTTTAGGTTCTGTGCAGAGTACTCTACATATATTATTTCCTTTAATCCTCACAAGAACTGTACAAAGTAGGTATTTTGTTGACTATATTTTACAAATGAGGAAACTGAGTATCAGGGAGGATAAAAAATTTGTTCATGGCCACATGGCCTTTAGGAGTGGAGGCAGAATTTGAAGGAGAGCTGCCTGACTCCTATGCTTTTGCCTTTTGAATGGTCCCCCCCGAGCGCTTCCATCTCAGCTGCTGCTCTGTCCTTCCCACCCCATCCTCTAGTCTCATCGTATAACTCAGCATTCTCTCCACAGGATGTATTTCCTGAAGCCTTGCATTTGCCTATGCTGTTTTCTTAGACTGAAATGTCTTTTATTTTTCCTTTTTATTCATTGTTCAAGTTTCATCTCAAGGGGCAATGCTTCCATGAAACCTTCCTATGTATTTATTTATTTATTTTTTATTGGCTCACATATGTGTGAAACCTTCCTATATATTCTATTGTTTTCTAATTAATTAATTAATTTTTATTATTATTATTTTGGCTGCATTGGGTCTTCGTTGCTGCGCGTGGGCTTTTTCTTGTTGAGGCGAGCGGGGGCTACTCTTTGTTGCTGTGCGTGGACTTCTCATTGCAGTGGCTTCTCTTGTTGCAGAGCATGGGCTCTAGGCACGCGGGCTTCAGTAGTTGTGGCACATGGGCTCAGTAGTTGTGGCTCGTGGGCTCTAGAGTGCAGGCTCAGTAGTTGTGGTGCACGGGCTTAGTTGCTCCACGGCATGTGGGATCTTCCCTGACCAGGGCTTGAACCCGTGTCCCCTGCATTGGCAGGCAGATTCTTAACCACTGCACCACCAGGGAAGTCCTCTATTGTTTTTCATTTGGCCTCACATTCTAGTTACCTGTCTAAATGTCTGTGTTTTCCCACCCCACCTCCAGATTTTAAGTATATTTTGAGGTATTACACATCTGTAATTTCCATCACGCCCAGCACATGGTAGGTGCTTTAATAAACATTTATGGAGTGAAGGTCCAGGTGAGAAGTACTGAGGTGTGAACCAGAGGAGTGACAATGGAAGTGCAAAGGAGAGGATGAATTGATAAGATTTGGTGATTTTCTTTAATGTGGGGACTGAGGGAGGGGTAAGAGGCAAGGATCACTTGAAAGCTTTTCTTGGGAAGAAAGTCATTGTTATTACAGAAGCCAGGAGATGTTGCTACTTGTGGGGCAGCACTAATAGGGGCAGTAGTAGCGATCATGGTAGCTACCACTAGCTGAGTATTTGAATCAGCCATCATGCCAAGCGCTTATCATATATTGCTCATTTATTTCTTACAATAATCTTGTCAGTGAGCATTATTCGTCTTAATTTATAAATGATGAAATGGAGGCTCAGAGAGGCTAAGCAAATTGCTCAAGGTAATGCAACTAGCAAGCAGCAGAACTGAGATTCAAATTCAAGTCTGACTCCAAAGCTTGTGTCCTGAAGCACTATGCCCCTGAAAACTGCCTAGTGATGATGACTGAGCAAAGTTCATTGCCATGTTGGTTTTGTATGACACAGACAGTTCCCTGCACACAGATAGAAAGTTCCCTGTCCAGCCCCTGTAGCACTGCAAAGTTATGGGAATGAACATGAGATGTTCTGAGTGAGGCCGCAGGTGTCTCCTCTCCTTCCCTCTCTCTCCTCTCAGGTGTGTAGGCTGCTTAGTACAAGTTCTCAGAGCTTCTAGCCTTGTTGCATTCATAGACTTGACCAAAGAGAATCCCAGAAAAGCTAAGAGATGTCATCTTTTCTACTTATTTGGCGTAGGCAGGGAAGAAAAGGTCCCAACATACCTTGTTAGTGTCACCTGTAAACAAATACCTTCGTTAATAGCAGCATCAACAACTTCTCCTGTGAGTGTGGGGTAGATGCTTGCATGGAAGGAGATATCCAGGCCTCAGGGTCGCATATCCCTAATAACACAAGAGCTTGGATAATGGAAATAAAGGCTTCAAATTTGTCAATGGCAATACTTATGTTAGCTCTGCATAAGCTGATAGGAAGTGCAAAACTGGAGCATATTTTGCAGAATTCTGTAGGCAATGACCTCACTGGGCTCAACGTAATTGCATTTTAAAATTTTATACCTGAAAGGGCATTAATTAGGCCTTATGAGTAGAAGCAGCAATTTAAATGGTTTGACAGAAGTGTGAGGAGGAACTAGAGAAGATTTTAGTAGGTAATGATGGAAGAGTCAGGGGATCGGTCTCTTCTGAAAACAAAATGGATTGGACCTGTTTATTATGGCAATGTAAGGGAAGAGGGAGGATTGTGATGTTCTTCCTGTGGTATGAAAAGAGAAATGTGTAACAGGTTTTCATCATGTCTACCTAGGTCAGCATCTAAGGGGTTTATGTAAGTGCTTAGAAGGATGTTGTGGCAGATGAAGACAGTAGAACAATAGAATATGGGAGGAGTACCTCTTCTTGGCAGATTTTTAAAGAATAAAGTAAATGGAAAGCCTTGTTTCCTAGATCACATAGTTTTCTTGTAGCTCTGTGTTTTTATAAGAAGGTGTGGACGTTCTTAGTTTAACTTGTATTTGTCCTACGTTCAGAAGAAGACAGCTTTAACTGTATTCTCCTGCGTTGGAGAGTAATTTAGCATTTTTCCTCCTTCAAAGTGAAATATAAGCTTTCAAAAAAAAATCCTACCCTTTAGTTGTTGCAGCATTTTGATGTGCTTTTTTATTTTAATAATTTTTAATGTAGTATATTAACTTTGAATATAAATATTCCCACACACATGCCCACTGGTGGTAATAGTCTATGTTTACCTTCTCATTTGTACATTTTTTTGGGGGGTAATGCATTCTGATAACTCATTAGGATACATGGCTGGAAAATTCTCATTTTAAAGTAGAATAGTTGTTAAGCAACATTAAAATGTAATTAGAATTCTTCACTGCATTTCATTATGAGGTTATTCTGTAATTACTCAGCAAGTCCTGGTGTTTACTAACGCAGAAGTGACAGCACATAATACTGCTAAATTATGGCCACAGCACTGGAGAAGACAATTGGAAAATGGGGAACAGGTAAAGGCATTATTTAAAGAGCCTCAGGGGAAAACACAACCTCAGAACACAATCCTTATTTTCTTTTTAACTACCTTCCCCATGTCCATCTAGGGCAACATATAGCTGTAGATCGCCTCTATCATAGCTTAAGTACCCTACGTGTAATGTCTCCAGTTGGAATTTTCACATTTTGCGTGAAATCCTTTTCTTGCAAGAGTAGGTATGAAGTGGGACTTGGTAGATATAGTTCTAAATGGCTCAGATACATTATATGTGGGGAGAAAATAAACCTCCAAATAAACTGTCAAAAACTGAAGTTTCTAAGAAGCTTTATGCTTTTTAAACTATCATATTTTATTCTTCTTTAATTGTGATACAGATAATTACATTACGACCAGAGAACATAATGCTGTTAGAAATGTACCCTGATCCTCCACAACATGGCAGGGGTGTGTGGGTGGCAATTTTCATACATGAGCACATTAAAATTCTTTTTTCTTTAAAAAATTTCCCTTTTTGCAGATCTCATAATTTTGCTGTTAATTTGATTCCCTGCTTCCTCTTCTCATTATGCCCAAGACTGCCTCTGTACACTCAAAGCAAATTGAGGCAACTATTTTGATAATTTGGCTGAAAATTAGTTTTAACAAAGACATTCAGATAATAGGTATGATTTGTGTCTGTGTGTGTGTTTGTGTGTCGGTGCTGGAGTTGGTCTGGTGCGGGGTATTGAGGTGAGGGGATGAGATAACATCTATGGAATAGATTATCTTGATAAATCACGGTCTCTCCTCTTCATTTGCTTGTTCACACTAGAGTAGGAGAGCACACATTCTTGCCTTGTTCCTGATCTTGGGATGGGGGCTGGGGGACTACTCAGTCTTTCATCCTTAAATATGATGTTAGTTATAGGTACCTGTATTATTTTGTAGATATCTTGTGTTAGTTTGCTAGGGCTGCCATAACAGAGTACCACCCACTGGGTGACTTAAACAACAGAAATTCATTTCTCACAGTTCTGGAAGCTGGAAGCCTAAGATCAAGGTGTCAGTAGATTTGGTTTCTTCTGTGACCTCTCTCCTTGGCTTGACTGCCTTCTCTTTGTGCCCTCACATGGTCTTTCCTCTGAGTGCACATCCCTGGTGTCTCTTTGTGTGTCCAAATTTCCTTTTATAAACACACCATCCAGATTGGATTAGGGCCTACCCTAATCTTCACTTTAACATAATCACCTCTTTAAAGGCCCTATCTCCACAATGCAGAGTACTAAACACTATAAGATCACGGCCTGCCACCTTTGAGGCGGCAGGTCTATCTCCAAATACAGTCACGTCCTGAGGTACTGGGGGTTAGGGCTTCCAATTATGAATTTTGCAAGGGACACAATTCTGCCTGTAACAGTACCTTTTATTAGGTTGATGAAGTTCCATTCTATTTCAGTTGCTGAGAGTTTTTGTCATGAATGAATACTGAATTTTTTCAAATGATTTCTTTTGACATAAATTGATAGGATCATGTGGTTCTTCTTCTTTAGACTATTATAATCATGGATTACAGTGAATTTTTGCATGTTGAACAAGTTAAGGTGCATAGTTTTTTTATATATATGCTGCTGGATTCCATTTGCTAATGTTTTGTATTTTTGCAAAAATTTTCATAAAGTATATTTTCTTTTTTTTCACTTTAACCTACCTATGTCATTATATTTGAGGTGAATTTCTTGTAGACAGAATATAATCTCATGTTTTTATTCTTTCTAAATCCATCGTCCATCTGGCAATCTGTCTTTTAATCAATGTATTTAGAACATTTAATGTAATTATTGATATATTTGGATTTGGACGTACCATGTTATTATTTGTGTTCTGTTTTTCCCCTCTGATTTTTATTCCTCTGTTTCCCTTTCCTTCCTTTTTTTGGGTTATTTGAACATAGTTTAATATTCTATTCAATGATGCCTTTCATGAGCAGTGTTAGGACTCTTGGGATACTAATAGATTGAAGGCAAAATTGGGAAGTCAGTCAAATATGTCATGGAGATCCCAGCCTCTCCTTTCCACAGCCTTTGCCAACTTCAGTGGCCCTAGAACACTCACTTTTTCATGCAGAAGGATTCCTGCATCCTTTTATACCTGGGGTGGATAAATTGGGTCCAGTCATGTGTATCAACTATTATTAGAGTGCAATGCTGAGAGGATTGTTATGTTCAGAGGGAAATTGTGCTGGGTTCTATTAGCGATGTCTGTCATGGTCTGGGAAAAGGGCAGTGGCAGCAAATATTCTGTTGTATT
Source organism: Lagenorhynchus albirostris (assembly GCF_949774975.1). Taxonomy (NCBI): domain Eukaryota; kingdom Metazoa; phylum Chordata; class Mammalia; order Artiodactyla; family Delphinidae; genus Lagenorhynchus; species Lagenorhynchus albirostris. The sequence goes on from NC_083101.1 coordinate 82,553,025, forward strand.
ATTTGCCAACCTTTCTCCTCTTCTCACATAAAAATATTATCTGGAAAAATATCTGCTATTGTCAGGTTTGTTTGTTTGTTTTTTTTTGGTATAAATTTAAGGTAATTTGCTTCCCTTACATCACATCTGCTCTACCATCACTCTACTCTATAATTGTGGACTAAAGACCTGATCATCTATTAAAGGAATTTCTGGGGTCAGTGAACAGTTGTAGGAAAGTTGTGGGGAGAGGAAAGTAGTGGGTGCTGGTGGGTAGACTTTCCTTGAATCCTGCCATGATTCCTTTTACATCCAGTAAGGCTAATCATGTCCCTGTGTGTAATAACATGGGAGCCTTCCTTGACTGAAAGAGGAGATTGACAGACTCAAATGGCAGGCCAAGCAAATGATATGATGCCAGCCACTATGCAGAATTTCTTAACAGGGTCGGTGGCTGCTATTACTGCGTTGAAAAAGACACACAGCTTGCAAGAGCATCCCAAGGAGTCTTGACCTCCATACAGAATGGGAAAAGCATGTGACTGGGACGAGACTGAGCTAGACATACGTGAACCATCTTAGAAGAGTAATTAGAAGTATGGGCTTTGGAATAACACACACTTGACTATGAATTCTGGATTTACGACTTATTAGTTGTGAGACTGAGGGTAAGTTGCTACTTCTCTGATACTTGGTTTCCTCGTCTGTTAAAATAGGATAATAACATTTACCCACTTCTCTCTCTGGGTGATGCTGGAGACCACCGGACATAATGTGAAATAAAAAATGCCTGGCACAGGCGGTAGATACTCAGTGAATGTTAGCTTTTTATTATTCTTAGGTTGTGTTATGGGTATCAATAGTCACTGCTTACCTTGCTTCTTCTGACAGGGTGCAAGCAAGGGCAAAATCATGGGTATGACCTTTCTTGGATGGGCAAAGGAGTCATCATGTTTTTCATGCTGAGACTATATCAATTCCTTAAGTCTAATGTTACCAGAACTAACAATGATTTACTTTTTTAAAAAGTGCCATGAAATTCAGAACTCTTAATTGTGAGTCTCTTTCTTTAAAACAAAAATTTCACCTAAGCAAATGCTAATATTTCAAGAAAATTCTTTGAGGGATTTTAATTGACACATATAAATGCTGTAGTTCAATTTGCATTTAAATAGGCATTCTTAATATTTCCTTTTAAATGGGCTTTATTTTTCTCTTGTGAAACTAAAAATTGATTTCTTCTTTTTAGCAAAATGTGTGCCTACTAGGGTTCATGGTTAAGAGATGTGGTACAGCTGTTCTTTTATTTTTCCCACTCTCTGGAAATAGCCTTACCAGAGCAAGCACAAGTGAACAATAGAAATAATATTTTTTTTAAAAAATGTGTTTCTGCAAGAGATTGATTGGTGGTTTAACAAAGACTGACATCAGCATGACATTCTCTCCATGAATCCACAAGGCTGCACAAAAAAATCTCCCCTATTTACAAGTAGAGTCAACCTTCCATCTCTGATTTTTGCTTGATGCCACAGTGTCTCTCTTAAAATACATTGCAGGGACGGGCTTTCTTTGCCTTTCTATACCGGGATGGGAGAGTTCCCTGAGAAAGCCTCTGGTAGTGGAATTTCGGGAAGTAGAGTCCTCATCCGCAACTTATTACCAAAGTAACTCTTGAACAGGTGTTTGGCACATGTTCCCAGTCTCCTGAGAATGGGAACCACAGTGCAGAGCTTGGAATTTATTGAGGTTCTTTACTCAAGTCTGACTTTAGGTCTGCTAATGATCTGTGACAGGAAATACTAGGGGCTCACCCAAATCCACATTCTCCTCTTCATTCTGGGCACACAGCTAGACTGTGTTTCCCTGCCTCCCTTTTAGTTAGGTGTGGTCATGTGCCTGAGTTTTATCTGAAGCTGATATGTCCTCCTTCCAGGCTTGGTCCATCTAAATTTCCCACAAGTTCCTTTCTCTTTTCTCCTTCTGGCTTGTTAGAATGAGTTGACTCCCAGGGCAAACTTAGAAGCCACCTGTTGAATACGGCAGCACCTCCATCAGCTTGGGCTCCCTGAATGACTATTTGGCCAACGTGCTCACTTGCTCAGTCCTGTTTCATGAGCAAGAAATAGACTTCTATTGAGTTTGAGCCATTATACATTTGGCGGCTTATTTGCTATAGCAGTTAACTTATCCTAACTATAACTTGCTCTTTTCCTACACTTTCAGTCACAATATATATTTTAACAGGGCTGTGAGTGCTGCTGACACAGGGCCAGTACTCCTTTAAACAACTGGTATAACTCTTAATCCTCATGCATCCTTTTCTCTGGGAATCTGAGGTCTAGGTTATTGTCCAGTGATGCTAAAGCAGTTCTTTCTCAGAATGTATGACATTTCCATCCCACCAATCACTTTGAGGAAACTTCTCTTCTTGAAAACAGTCAGAACAATTCAGTTGTTCAACCACTCATTCATTTCACCATTTGATGAGTAAATTATCCATTCACTTGATTATCTATTCAGAAAAATATTCAAGGCTTGGAAGGCAGTTTACAAGATTAATAAGATACAACAAAGCAGCCTATGAAAACCAAACTGGGAGTGAAAGAAGAAAGAAAAACAAGGGTAGAATCAACAAAATGGAGCCAGAAATATTAGCTAACATACATAAGGGCTTGTCTCGTTAGCCCCTGCCCTCTCTGACATCTTACTCCTGAAGCTGCTTCTGGCTGCTTCCTCTCACCTCCTTCTTCGTAAATCCTAATTTCTTGGGAGACCATTTCTTTAAACATATTCTGATGGCCCCAAGTTTCCATCTCTTCCTATGGGATCCTTGGTGGCATGATTTCAGTCAGGCCGCTGGACAGTATGGTTTGGGAAGCCTTAACTTGGGAAGTCATTTTTCTTATGACTCATGGGGCTGAGTATTTTTTCATAAACTACAGTTATTTTCCATTTATACTTTTTTTAAAGATTTTTTTGATGTGGATAATTTTTTAAGTCTTTATTGAATTTGTTACAATATTGCTTCTGTTTTATGTTTTGGTTTTTTTGGCCGTGGGGCATGTGGGGTCTTAGCTCCCCGACCAGGGATTGAACCCGCACCCCCTGCATTGGAAGGCGAAGTCTTAACCACTGGACTGCCAGGGAAGTCCCTCCATTTACACTTCTCATCTTGTGAGTTTTTATTCTAATATATTACTGATTTTTCTATTGAGCTTCTTTCTTTATTGATGTATAGGTGTTCTTTGCATATGAACAATATTAATCACATTTAACATGTTACAAATATTTTTCCCAGTCTGCCTTTTGTCTTTTGAAAAATATGTATGCAAGTTACATAATTATTTTGAATTGTTCATTTTTCTTTAAACCTTTATTTTTTGAGCAGTTTAGATTGACAGCAAAATTGAGGGGCATATACAGAGATTTTCTATAAACTCCCTGTTCCCACATACACATAGCCTTCCCCATTACCAAAGTGGTACATTTGTTACAACTGATAAACTTACACTGACACATCATTATCATCCAACATCCATAGTTTACATTAGGGTTCATTGGTGTTGTTCACTCTATGGGTTCGGACAATTGTATTTACCATTATAATACCACACAGAGTAGTTTCACTGCCCTAAAATCCTCTGTGCTCTGCCTATTCATCCCTCCCTTCCTCCAACCCTTGGCAACCACTGGTCTTTCCACTATCTCCATAGTTTTGCCTTTTTCAGAATGTCATATAGTTGGAATCATGCAGTATGTAGCCTTTTCATATTGGCTTCTTTCACTTAGTAATATGTATTTAATTTTCCTCCGCTTCTTTTCATGGCTCAATAGCTTATTTCTTTTAGTGCTGAATGATATTCTATTGTCTGGATGTAACACAGTTTATCCAATCACCTACTGAAGGACATCTTGGTTGCTTCCAAGTTTCACCAATTATGAATAAAGCTGCTACACATGTCTATGTGCAGGTTTTTGTGCAGGTAAATACCAAGGAGTGTGATTGTGGATCATATGGTAAAAGTATTTTTAGTTTTGTAAAAAAACCACCTAACTGTCTTCCGAAGTGGCTTACCATTTTGCATTCCCACCGGCAATTTGTGACAGTTCCTATTGCTCCACAAACTCACCAGCATTTAGTGTTCTCAGTGTTCCAGATTTTAGCCATTCTAACAGGTACATAGTATATCTCATTGTTGTTTACTTTGCATTCCCTAATTACATATGATGTGGAACAGCTTTTCATATGTTTATCTGTATATGTTCCTTGATGAGGTGTCTGTTTAAGTTCTTTAGCCCAATTTTTTTGTTTGTTTTTTTTGTTGTATGCGGGCCTCTCACTGTTGTGGCCTCTCCCGCTGCGGAGCACAGGCTCCGGACGTGCAGGCTCAGCGGCCATGGCTCACGGGCCCAGCCGCTCCGCGGCATGTGGGATCTTCCCGGACCGGGGCACGAACCCGCATCCCCTGCATCGGCAGGCGGACTCTCAACCACTAGCGCCACCAGGGAAGCCCCTCTTTAGCCCATTTTTTAGTTGAGCTGTTTTCTTATTGTGGAGTTTTAAGTGTTCTTTGTGTATTTTGGATAGTAATCCTTTACTGGATGTGTCTTTCTCAAATATTTTCTCTCAGCCTTTAGCTGGTCTCCTCATTCTATTGACATTGTCTTTTGCAGAAGTTTTTCATTTGAATGAAGTCCCTCATCAATGATTTCTTTTGTGGATCATGCTAATGGTGCTATATCCAAAAAGGCATCAACCATACCCACGGTCATTTAGGTTTTCTCCTATATTATCGTCTAAGGATTTTAGAGTTTTGCATTTAAAATTTAGGTCTATGATCCATTTTAAGTTAATTTTTTGAAGGGTGTAAAGTCTTGATTCAATTTTTTTTTTAAATGTGATTCTAGTTCTGGGCTCCCTATTCTGTTCCATTGATCTAGTTATATATTCTTTTGCCAGTTCCACACTGTCCTGATTACTGTAGTTTTACAGTAAGTAAAGTTGAGTAGCATCAGTCCTCCAATTTTGCTCTTCTTCAATATTGTGTTGGCTATTCTATGTCTTTTGCCTCTTCATGTAAACTTTAGAATCAGTTTGTTGATATCCATAAAATAACTTGCTGGGATTTTTATTAGAATTGCATTGAGTCTGTAAATCAGGTTGTAAAGAACTGACATCTTGACAATATTGTCTTCCAATCCATGAATGTGGAATCTCTCTCTCTATTTAGTTCTTTGATTTTGTTCATGAGAATTTTGTATTTTTTATCATATAGATCTTATACATATTTTGTTAGATTTATACCTAAGAATATTATTTTGGGGGTGCTAATATTAATGGTATTGTGTTTTTAATTTGAAATTATACTTGCTTATTGCTGGTATATAGGAAAATGATTGGCTTTTATCTATTAATTTTGTATCCTGCAACCTTGCTCTAATTACTCATCAGTTCCAGGAGTTTTTGGTTGATTCCTTCAGATATTCTACACAGGTGATCATGTCATCTGTAAACAAAGACAGTTTTATATCTTTCTTTCCAATCTGTATACCTTTTACTCCCTTTTCTTGTCTTACTACATTAACAAGGACTTCCAGTACAATGTTGAAAAGGAGTGGTGAGAGGGGATATTTTTGTCTTGTACCTGATCTTAGTGGGAAAGCTTTGAGTTTCTCATCATTAAGCATGATATTTTTACCAGTGAAATGGCAATTCTTTGGTTCTTGTCCTCTCGAGGGAAAGAATTCAGTAGAGAGTTGTAGAGCAGTTTTAAGCAGCAAGAGTTTTATTGAGCAAAGCGAAAGTATGCTCTCGAGAAAGGATGAGAATGGGCTGTCTGGAAACCAGAAGAAGCCCTGCAGTGAGGGTAGGGTTGGGTTTTTTAGAGTGGTGGCAGTCCCTCCCCACATCCTATGTCATCTGACTGACAAGTTGATTGACAGTTTTAGGTTTTATCAATATAACCTTTCCCTTAGTGGGCAGGTGCTTATGCATAAGCACCCAAGCAAAACCACGGGGGCAAGTGGTGGTGGTGGAGATACCGTAAATATGGCATTATTGGCCCGGGTTACCTTGAGTCACCTTTTAGGTCTTGGTGCACCTGTACCAATCTGTGTTGGTGGTTTTATCTTGCTTAGTCCTGATAAGGCTGGAAATTAAGTGGTGGTCCTTGACTAGAAAAAGGAAGATTTCTGGGCATGTTCTGATTACCAGTGTCCAGGTTGGGGAGGGAAAGATGAGAGCCCTTCCAGAATGCAGCAGGACCCACTCATGTCTGACTAGCTACCTAACAATATTAGGTGTAGTTTTTTTTTTAACAGATAATCTTTATCCACTTGAGGAAGTTTCCCTCTATTCCTAGCTTACTGAGAGTTTTTGTCATGAATGGGTTTAGATTTTATCAAATTATTTTCTACATCTATTGATTTAATCATGTGGTTTTTCTTTTCTTTTTTTTTTTTTTTAGTCTGTTGGTGTGATGGATTACATTAACTGATTTTCAAATGTTGGATCAGACTTGCATACCTGGGATAAGTCCTACTTGGTGGTTATGATATTATGATTTATAGGAAATATATATTTGGTCTTAGTCCCTATTCTGCCACAGAAATCCTAAAACCTTCAGAATTTCCTAGGTGATGAGAGTGATAAGGGTGACTTTTGTTATGTTAATGAGGTCACTTTTGGAAATCACCTAAGGATGGGTGGGGGTTTGTTGCTGAGGAAAGCAACCATGTGATCAGAGGGTTGGAATTTTCAGTCCCACCCTTCAGACCTCTGGAGAGGAGAGAGGGGCTGGAGATTGAGTTCAATCACCAATGACCAATGATTTAATCAACCATGTTTGTATAATGAAGCCTCCATAAAACCCAAAAAGAGGGGGTTTGGAGAGCTTCTGGATTGTAAACATGTGGAGAATTAGGAAGAGTGGTGTGCTCAGAGAGCATGGAAGTTCTTTGCCCCTTCCCCATACCTTGCCCTATGTATCTCTTCCATCTGGCTGTTCATGAGTTATATCCTTTGTAATAAACTGATAATCTAGTTAGTAAACTGGTTTCCTGAGGTCTGTGAGCTACTTTAGCAAATTAATCAAATCCAAGAAAGGGGTCATGGGAAACTTATTTATAGTCTGTCTGTTGGAAGCACAGGTCACAATCTGGACTCACAGTTGTCATCTGAAGTGGAGGCAGTATTGTGGGACTGAACTCTTAACTTGTGGAATCTGATGCTATCCCTGGGTAGATAGTGTCAGAATTGAGTTGTCTTAGAATTGAGTTGAACTGTAGGACTCCCAGCTGTCAGAGAATAGCTTGGGGTGGGGGTAAAACCTGCACATCAGAATTGGTATTGTGGTACAGAATTATTTTTATACTTTTTTGGATTTGATTTGCTAATATTTCGTTGGAGATTTTTGCATTTATTTTCATGAGGGATATTGGTTTGTGGTTTTCTTTTCTTGTAATGTCTTTGTCTGGTTTTGGTTTTAGGGTAATGTTGGCCTCATAGAATGAGTTAGGAAGCATTCCTTCTGCTTTTATCATCTGAAAGAAATTATAGAGAGTTAGTATAATTTCTTCCTTAAATGTTTGGTAGAATTCATCAGTGAATCCATCTGGTCCTGGTGTTTTCTTTTTTGGAAGGTTATTTATTATGGATTCAACTTCTTTAATAGATACAGGCCTGTCAGATCATCTATTTCTTCTTGTGTGAGCTTTAGCAAATTGTGTCTTTCAAGGAATTGATTCATTTCAGCTAAGTTATCAAAGTTGTGGGCATAGAGTTGTTCATATTATTCCTTTAATATCTTTTTCCATGGGGTCTGTAGTAATGTCCCCTCTTTCATTTCAAATATTGGTAATTTGTATCCCCCGCCCCCCCTTTTCTTTTCTTAGTTAACCTGGCAAGAGGCTTATCAATTTTACTGATCTTTTCAATTTTACTACCTTTTGGTTTTGTTGATTTTCTCTGTTGATATCTTGTTTTCAATTTCATTGATTCTTTACTCCAATTTTTATTATTTCTTTTCTTGTGCTTACTGTGGATTTAATTTACTCTTCTTTTTGTAGTTTTCACAGTTGGAAACTTAGATTGCTGATTTTAGATGTTTCTTTTTTTCTAATATGTGTATTCAATGTTATAAATTTCCCCCTAAGCAGTGCTTTTGCTGCATCCTACAAATTTTGATTATTTTTGTTTTCTTTTTCATGTAGTTCAAAATATTTTAAAATTTCTCTTGAGATTTCTTCCTTGACCTATGTGCTATTTAGAAGAGTGTTGTTTAACCTCCACGTATTTTGGGATTTTCCAGGTATATTTCTGTTATTAATTTCTAGTTTAATTCCAGTGTGGTCTGAGAACAGACATTATATGATTTCTGTTCTTTTAAATTTGTTAAGATGTGTTTTATGGCCCAGAATGTGGTCTGTTTTGGTGAATGCTCTATGTGAGCTTGAGAAAAATGTGTGTGTCCTGCTGTTGTTGCAAGAAGTAGTCTATAGAGGTCAATTATATCCAGTTGATTAACAGTATGGTTGAGTTTAACTACGTCCTTACTGATTTTCTGCCTACTGGATCTGTCTATTTCTGAGGGGTGTTGAAGCCTCCAACTGTGATAGTGGATTCATCTATTTCTCCTCGCAGTTCTATCAGTTTTTGCCTCATAGAGTTTCAGCTCTGTTTTAGGTACATACATGTTAAGAATTGTTATATGTTGTTGGAGAATTGACTCCTATCTTGTTATGTAATGCCCTTCTTTATCCCTCGTGACTTTATTTTTATTTTATTTTTTGGCTGCATTGGGTCTTCGTCGCTGCGTGCGGGCTTCCTCTAGTGCAGCAAGTGGGGGCTACTCTTCGTTGCGGTGTATGGGCTTCTCACTGTGGTGGCTTCTGTTGTTGTGGAGTATGGGCTCTAGGGCACACGGCTTCAGTAGTTGTGGCGTGCGGGCTCAGTAGTTGTGGCTCGCGGGCTCTAGAGAGCAGGCTCAGTAGTTGTGGCACATGGGTTTAGTTGCTCCATGGCATGTGGGATCTTCCCAGACCAAGGATTGAACCTGTGTCCCCTGCATTGGCAGGCGAATTCTTAACCACTGCACCACCAGGGAAGTTCCCTGATAACTCTCTACTTTGAAGTCTGCTCTGTCTGACATTAATATAACCACTCCTGCTTTATTTTGATTAGTGTTAGCCTGGTATATTTTTCTCCATTCAAGTACTTTTTTTTTTTTTTTTTTTTGGCGGTACGCGGGCCTCTCCCGTTGTGGAGCACAGGCTCCAGACACGCAGGCTCAGCAGCCGTGGCTCATGGGCCCAGCCGCTCCACGGCATGTGGGATCTTCCCAGACTGGGGCACGAACCCGTGTCCCCTGCATCGGCAGGCGGACTCTCAACCACTGCGCCACCAGGGAAGCCCCATTCAAGTACTTTTAATCTGTATGTGTCTTTATATTTAGAGTGGATTTCTTGTAGACAACATATAGTTGGGTAGGTGATTGATCCACTCTGACAATTCCTATTTTTTAATTGGTGCATTTAGGCTATTGGTATTCGAAGTGATTATTGGTATATTTGGATTAATGACTACCATATTTGTTACTGTTTTTTATATGTTCCTATTTTTGTCTTCCACTCTTTTTTCTGCTTTTTGTGGTTTTAATTGAGCATTTTATATGATTACATTTCCTCTTCCTTCTTAGCATATCAGTTATACTTCTTTTTTTATTTTTCTTTAGTGGTTTCCCTAGAGTTTGCAATATACATTTACAACTAATTCATATCCACTTTCAGATAACACTATTCCCATTTATAGGTAGGTTGAGTACCTTATAATAACAAAATAATATTAATTCTTTCCTCCTATCCCTAGTGTCATTGCTGTCATTCATATATACATCTATATATATATACACACACATATATACATACATACATATATATGAATATATATAGGCATATACAAGCATATAAATATACATAACTGAATACACTTTTGCTATTATTATTCGGTTAGATCAATTAAGAATAATAAAAATGGGTGAAGGGGATCAAAAGGTACAAATTTCCAGTTATAAAATGAATAAGTCATGGGGATGTAATGTACAGAATGCTGACTATAGTTAATAATACTATATTGCATATTTGAAGGTAGCTGGGAGAGTGGATCTTGAAAGTTCTCATCATGATGGGGATGAATGTTAACTGGACTTACTGTGGTGATCATTTTGCAATATATACAAATAACTAATTATTACACTGTATACATGAAACTAATGTTCAATTATACCTCAATAATATAGTTTCTATTTTACTTCCACTTTTCCTTCTTCAGTGCTCTTCCTTACTTTATGTAGATCAGAGTTTCTGACATATTTTTTTTCTCTCTAAAAAGCTTTTAACATTTCTTGCAAGTCAGGTCTGCTAGCAACACATTTTCTCAATTTCTGCTTGTCTAAGAAAGTCTTTATTTCTCCTTCATGTCTGAAGGATAATTTTGCAGGGTACAGAATTTTAGGTTGGTGACTTTTCTCTCTCAACACTTTAAATATTTCACTCCACTCTCTTCTTGCTTGCCTGGTTTCTGAGAAATCGGGTTTAATTCTTATCATTTCCCCTCTGTAAGTAAGGTGTTTCTTTTTCCCCCCTCTGGCTTCTTTCAGGACTTTTTCCTTTAGCTTTGATTTTCTGTAGTTTGAGGTGGGCTGGAGTTGGGTATTTCTCTTCTCCCATGTGGAAGGCTAGAGCTAACTCAGAAAGGTGATAATACTCCAACAGGTTAGATTCTGCTTAACTAAGTTTCCCCTGAGAGCAGGCCTTGTTAAGAAGAACAAACTGTTCTGGCATATTTCTTTTTCCTTTTTCTTTTTTAAAAAATATTTATTTATTTGGCTGCACTGGGTCTTAGTTGCAGCATGCGGGATCTTCGTTGCTGTGTGCGGGATCTTTGTTGTGGCATGCGGGATCTTTTAGTTGCGGCATGTGTGCTCTTAGTTGCAGCATGTGGGATCTAGTTCCGTGACCAGGGATCGAACCTGGGCCCCCTGCATTGAGAGTGTGGAGTCTTAACCACTGGACCACCAGGGAAGTCCCTGGCATATTTCAATATGGTTCCTATTTCCTTCCCATTGCCAGAGCATGAGGGGATTTTCCTCTTAATTTACTGTGAGGACCTGGGAGAGCTTCTGGGGTAAATCTTACAAAAGTCCCCCTGTGGTTGGGTCCCCTGATGTTTTACTCTCAGACTTGTCCATACCTAGCCTATAGCAACTTGTCAATTACAGTTCAGATTTTCTTACCTGGCACCGTTCTTTTAGAGGTTTCCACTTATGAGTCTCCTCTGGTAAGCGGTGACACCCTGTATTCACCTGTCTGTGTCTCCAGTCTTGTGGGTAGCTATTTGCTCTGTGTCCTCATCTTTCTTAGAAATACTAGAAGAGTTATTTATGTTTCAGTCTGTTCTGCTTTTTACTTGTTAGAAGGGAGTGGCAACTTCCAAGTTCCTTACATGTGGAATAAGAAACCAGAGTCAAATTATTATTTTGCACTTCCTAAAATGTTCCATCACAATGTAAGATTGGATACTATAAAACTCCTGGAGGAAGACATAGACAGAACACTCTTTGACATAAATCGCAGCAATAAGTTTTTGGATCTGTCTCCTAGAGTAACAGAAGTAAAAATAAACAAATGGGACCTAATCAAACTTAAAAGCTTTTGCACAGCAAAGGAAACTATAAATGAGATGAAAAGACAGCTCTCAGAATGGGAGAAAATATTTGCAAGTGAATCAACGGACAAAGGATTAATTTCCAAACTATATAAACAGCACATGCAGCTCAATATTAAAAAAAACAAACAACCCAATCAAAAAATGAGCAGAAGACCTAAATAGACATTTCTCCAAAGAAGACATACAGATGGCCAAGAGGCACATGAAAAGCTGCTCAACGTCACTAATTATTAGAGAAATGCAAATCAAAACTACAATGAGATATCACCTCACACCAGTCAGAATGGGCATCATCAGAAAATCTACAAACAAGTGCTGGAGAGGGTGTGGAGAAAAGGGAACCCTCTTGCACTGTTGGTGGGAATGTAAGTTGATACAGCCACTATGGAGAACAGTATGGAGGTTCCTTAAAAACTAAAAATAGAATTACCATATGACCCAGCAATCCCACTACTGGGCATATACCCAGAGAAAACCATAATTCAAAAAGACACATGCAAAAAAAAAAAAAAAAAAAAAAAAGACACATGCACCCCAATGTTCATTGCAGCACTATTTACAATAGCCAGGTCATGGAAGCAACCTAAATGCCCACCAACAGACGAATGAATAAAGAAGATGTGGTACATATGTACGATGCAATATTACCCAGCCATAAAAAGGAATGAAATTGGGTCATTTGTAGAGACGTGGATGGACCTAGAGACGGTCATAGGGAGTAAAGTTAGTCAGAAAGAGAAAAACAAATATCGTATATTAACGCATATATGTGGAATCTAGAAAAATGGTACAGATGAACTGGTTTGCAGGGCAGGAATAGAGACACAGATGTAGAGAACAAGCATATGGACACCAAGGGGGGAAGTGGGGGCAGGGGTGGTGGTGGTGTGGGATGAACTGGGAGCTTGGGATTGACATATATACACTAATATATACAAAATAGATAACTAATAAGAACTTGCTGTATACAAAAAATAAAACAAAGTTCAAAACAAACAAACAAACAAATGGAACCAAATTAAACTTAAAAGTTTTGCATAGCAAAGGAAACCATAAACAAAATGAAAAGAGAACCTAAGAACGGGAGAAAATATTTGCAAATGATGCAATTTGCAAATGATGCAACCAACAAGGGATTAATTTCCAAATGTACAAATGGATCGTACAAGCTCAATATCAAAAAAACAAAGAATCCAATCAAAAAATGGGCAGAAGACCTAAATAGATATTTCTCCAAAGAAGGCATATAGATGGCCAACAGGCACATGAAAAAATGCTCAACATCACTAATTATTAGAGAAATGCAAATCAAAACTGCAATGAGGTATCACCTCACTCTGGTCAGAATGGTCATCATCAAAAAGTCTACAAATAATAAATGCTGGAGAGGATATGGAGAAAAAGGAACACTCCTACACTATTGGTGGGAATGTAAACTTGTATAGCCACTATGGATAACGGTGTGGAGGTTCCTTAAAAAACTAAAATTAGAGTTACCATATGATCCTGCAATCCTACTCCTGGGCATATATCCAGAGAAATTTATGGCTATGGGGGAGGGATATATTAGGAAGATGGGATTAACATATACACACTATTATATATAAAATAGATAACCAACAAGGATCTATTGTAGAACACAGGAAACTATAGTCAATATTTTATAATAACCTATAAGGGAAAAGAAACTGAAAAATATATATATATGGGTCTAACTGAATCACTGTGCTGTATACCTGAAACTAACACGACATTGTAAATCAACTATACTTCAATTTTAAAAGTTTTTTTAAAAAGTCTCATCACAAGAAAAAAATTTTAACCAAGTATGGTGATGGATATTAACTAGACTTATTTTGATTATTTTGCAATATATAAAAATACCAAATTATTATGTTATACATTGGAAGCTCATGTTATATGTCAATTATATCTCAATAAAAATATAAACAAGCATGTTCAGTTATATTGCTCTAGTTTTAGCAAATTTTTGTGTATAGTATTTTATAGTATAAAAGAAAATAAAATATTTTTTAAATTAACAAAAAAACAAGTAATACATTATATAGTTCTAATAAAATTCAAAGAAAACAGATTATATAAGAAAAATATCCCCTTTAATCTTCCCTCCTGTTGGGGGAAGGGAAAAAACACTTATCAGGAAAAAACACTTATCAGGTTGGTGTGTATACTTCAGGATATTTAATATTTTATTTTCCACACATTTACAGTTAAATATTCATATAGGAATCATATAAATATATATGCAAAATTAGGACCATGTTGTATATATTTTTCCGTGACTTATTTTTTCACTTACTGTATATTTGGAGAATTTTCCATGTTGTGTGTCTATATCTACATAAAAAATTACTGCATAATATTCCATTATATTGATGTAGTGAAGTTTATTTAACCATTCTTTTCTTTATGAACATTTATGTAATTTCCAATTTTTTATTATTGTAAATGATACAACAAAATTCTTCATTTTACTTTGAACATTTTGGGAAGCATTTCTCTAAGATAGATATTTAGAAGAGGAATTGCTGGATATTTTAAACATTTAGAGATTTTTTACAAATCTGATGGGTAAAAAAATATCCTTTCCTCGTTTTAAAGTAGAATTTCACTGATTTCTAGTGAGATTGAGCACTTTTTCACATATTTATTGGCCATTTGTAACTTTTGTATTCTGCAACATTAATCTTTTGCTTTATATGTTATAAATATTTTCTTCCTGTTTCTCATTTGTCCTTTAAACTTTGCTTATGGTGTCTTTTATGGTTAGGTTTTTCTGCTTTATGAAGTCAAGTCTGCCAATCTTTCATTTTTTCACTTTTGGCCTAAGAAAATCTTCTTTACCACAAGCCCACAAACATATGCTCCTAGTTTTCCTCCACATAAAAATGTATAGATGAAGTGGACACAGCCTAGCTGTTTGGTCAACTCTTGCTCTTTTCCTTCTGAGCACATAGCCAGACTTTATATTCCAACCTTCCTTTCAACTGGGTGTGGCTGTGCTATTGAGTTCTGGCTGACAGAATGTGGACAGAGGCTAACGGAATGTGTGCCATTTTCCGTGACTTGCCTTTTATACTATTTTTCCTTTTGGTTGTCTGTAAGGAATATAACCCCCAGGGAGAAATGGGGAGCTACATTTTGAAGATGGTGGAACCACAATATGGAAAGTGCTAGGATTGGAATCACCTCTTGGAGAGGAGCTACACAATCAGAAACATGTGTTTTGACTTTTACGTGACTTTTAAGCTGCTGAGATTTGGGGATTTATCTGTTACAGCCACTAAATACTTTAACTAATATATATTTCTGTATATACTTCTAATATCTACATTGTTAATACAATTGATAAAATAATTTATTCTTATGCTTGGTATGAGATAAGGATCTAACCAAATTACCCCTCTCCCAAAATGGACAGTCGATTTTGGGGGCTAATTTGTCTTTTATCTATGTAAAATGTTACCCTATGTAAAATGTTATTGTACCTTTGACTGTACCATACACAGTTGGCAATTTTCAGTCATTTGTGATCTCTAAAAACAGCAGTTTCAGTCCATTTAGTATTAAATTCTCTTGTACATATTAAAATGTTTATAGACTTTCTATCCTTGCCCATCGATGTTTCTTCACCAGTAGCATACTGTTTTAATTATTGTAGCTTTATAGTATGTTTCATATCAGGTAGGGCAAGGTGAACTTTAAAATCAGTTGGCCAAGTTCTACGAAAAATCCTGTTGAGGTTTTGAGTGGAATTGCATTATATTTGTATAGATTAATTTTGAGAATCAACATTTCTATAATATGGAGTTTTCTCAATTGGGAGTGTGACCATAAACAGGCAAGATAAAATTTGTCCACAAATAATTATAAAATATATGAGTCACAGCTCTAGGGAAGCCAGAGGTTTAATGGCAACTGCTTGTCTCTTTCTAAACTATGGACATGAAGGGAAATTTACTCACCAGGGCCTTCTAAATTTTAACCTGTACCTGGTCTCCTCTGGTTTTTGTGAGAGAGAAAGGCTGCTGCTATGTATTTATTTATAAATTTTCTGCATCTCTCTACTAGGGTATAAGTACCATAAAATTAGGACTTTGCTTCCTTTATTTACTGTAGTATCTCCAGTGCTTGGAACAGAGCCTGAACCATGAATTCTTAAAAATTAAAAAAAAATTTTTTGTCAAAAGGGGAAATAATGAATATGAGGACTCTAGCCCTTAATGAGGTTGGTAATTTGCATCTAGCATCTGATACATAAGATGTAGGTCACAGCATAAAGGTGCTTGTTTCTTCTGGTTCTTATTATGTTCCCATGGCTGCATCTATTTAGCCATGCTTAATTGTTATGAAATGGTAATATATAAAATGGCTGTGATGATTAAAACATTCACAAGCATGGCCTTAGAATAAAAATTGCAATGAATGAACAAGGTTACTCACTGAAGCACTGTTTGCAGTAGCAAAAGATTGGAAACAACCCAAATGTAAATCAACAAGGACATAGTTTACAAAAAAAAACCCAACTATGGCATATTCATACAATGGAATAGCATACAGCCGTTAAAAACAAAACAAAAACCAAAGAAAAATTGATATGAAAAGATCTCCAGGATAAAATGCATTGTTAAGTTAAAAAAAAAAGTGTAGAGCGGACTATATAACATGCAACCTTTTGTGGAAAAAAGAAAAGGAAATAAAAATACATGTTCATGTTTGCTTCTAGATCCAAAGAAACTCTAAAATGATTAGAAGAAATGAATAAAAGTGATTACCTGTTGGAGTGGTGATGGGAACTGGGGTGAGTGTGACACTTCTTACTGTATATATATATATATTTATTTATTTTTATTTTTATTTTTTGCGGTATGCGGGCCTCTCACTGTTGCGGCCTCTCCTGTTGCGGAGCACAGGCTCCGGACGCGCAGGTTCAGCGGCCATGGTTCACGGGCCCAGCCGCTCCGCAGCATGTGGGATCTTCCCGGACCAGGGCACGAACCCGTATCCCCTGCATTGGCAGGCGGACTCTCAACCACTGTGCCACCAGGGAAGCCCCTTACTGTATATTTTTATATATTATTTGATTCCTGTACCTTGTGAATATATTGCCATTAAAATTAAATAAAATATAAAATATAAATGATGATAACAATTATATTTCATGTAAGAAATACACTCAGTCTGTTAGTTGGTACAATAAAGAAATGAAAATTGTTTTGGATTTGTACCCATTTGGGGGAATTGGTCTTTGGTATAGCTATTAAGTGTTTGCAGAAATAACATGTAAAGTTATGTAAGGTGACAGCAGCAGCAGCCAAATCAGAGTTCCTTGGTTGGTCCCATCTCATTCAGGAGGCTTTCTGGACCAGGCAGTTAGGGTTAATGTGCTTTTGTTCATCTTCTTTTCAGATTATAGGGCTCAGGGTACATCAAATCATTTTAGTGAAGCTTCTGTTTTGATGCAAAGTGTTTCAGCCTTGTCCTCTTAGTCCAAGTTAAATCAATTAAACATCTCTTAATAATTTCAAGGCAAATTGGTTTCAGAGAACTAGTAAGTGACTTGCCCACAGCTCACTTATTCACCAAATTAATTAAACTTGTTAACAAATGTAAAGTATAGAATTTCAAATATTGAGCAGTCTTGGCTGCCTTGGCCTGGTTCATTCATCTTCCTCATTAATATTAACTACTCTTTCCTGTGTGGTTAAATTTATGTTGTAAACAGAGTTGAAAAGGCTTTGCTTATGGTACATTTTAAAAATCAGATATATCTTTACCTAAAAAAAAGCATCATCATCAAAAGTATTATTGATTATGAACTGTATCAAGAGAATTTACATAAATTTGACCACTGTCTTCTAGGGATTTACAGTGACAGATTTAATTTAAAATTGAAGCTAAATAATATAGATTCAATAGTTATTGTGAAAGTTGTCTGTGAAGTGCACCATACAAATGTATGGCATTTTGGGGCCATGCACTGTAATATAAAAATAATATTTTAAAAAGAAAATAACAGAGGATGAATGGGCAATTCAGGTTGGGGAAGATGGATGAAAGTAGTTCTAATAAACAGTCAGCTTTCAGCTAGATAAAAAGGCCCTATAAATGTTCAGGTTATTAACTGATACTCACCAATCACTTGGTAATCATGTACCTAATAAGAGTAAGCACTAATGGCTCAAGGAACTGCGAGTCAAATTATGAAGTTTTATTAAGATGTTTTCTCTGCTTGTCTTCAATTATTTAAATCCAGTCTAGTTTTCCTTCAAAAGTCTGGAGCTCCAGTTAATTTATGTGACTGGACATTTAAAAACAAATGTCCTCTCTACTTGTATGTACCATGATTGAGAAAGGGTACTGTATGTTTCCACAGTGCTTTGTTGAAACACAACCATTTTTCTAAACTTATTAAAATAATGTGCAACGGAAAGAGCCTTGTCCCTGGGCACTGAAACTTAGACAGCCTTCAAATTCCCATTTTCCTCACTCTCCTAGCCCACCTACTACTCCAGCTCCCTCTTCAGTAGGTGTAAGGAAGCTCCCTTTCACTTTTACCTAAACCCCTTGGCAGTTGGACACAAACCAAGATCCCAGATCAAAGAAAGTCTAAGAGAATGAAGTATTCAGGGTCCATAATAATAATACATACAGGTATCCCTTGCTTTTCAGAAGTTCGCTTTGTGCCACGTCACTTTTACAAAAGACCTACATTAGTACCTGTTTTTGTTAACTAAAAGAAATCTGAGGAGTATTTTTGCTTTTACAAAAACTGGTGAAAAGCGAAAATAGCATCAGTGTTTTTTTGCAGTGAGCCATTATAGAGGCAGCATGTACCCCATCTCAAGCAGCGAGAGTAGCACCACAAGCTCCTTCCCCAGGAACTACACTCTGCCTCTCAGCTTCAAGCTGCCATCGCTTTGTGTCTGTGAGCATCTGTGCTTTATCTCCATTTATTTTGTGCATCCCTGTCAGCAAGATGTGTCTTAAGGTAATTGATTCTTGCTTTACACCATTTCTGCTTACGAAAGTTTTGATAGGAAATCTTTACTTTCGGAGAGTGGGGAAACTTGTATTCAGCTTCTTGGATAATTATCATAGAACTGTCCCTAAACCTGGAATCTCAGGGGCCATTCAAGAAATAATCTCTTTCTGGTATCTGGTTGTCTGGGACTTATTTTATTTTGATGTGCAGCCCCTAGATATTATTCAGCATTGTTCAGGAGCCAGGTACAGCTACTTGTAAAAGGATGCATGATGAATAGCCTGCTACCTTTCCTGGTTGGGGATCTGGGACCTATAGCCACCATCAGGCCTGACCACCATCTAACCTTCTCCCTCTCCATCTTCTACTCTTCCTTTTCTTTCTGCCTCTGATCTTCTTTCCTTCTCTATATTTATTTTCCTATGCAAAACTTACCTTTCCTTCAAGGCCCCAGTTGTATATCACCTTACTTTGAGAAAAAACACATTTTGATAGAACCAGCATTTAGGAATTTAATAACTTACCAGTGGGAATGACTCAGGTTAAAGTAATTATGAGCATTCCAAGTAGAGTGACTTTTTCCTTACGGGGTAGGTATTGTCTCATTAGAGTGGACAACATACACATTTTAATTTCGTACTGTCTACACTCAGGGTGCAGTTATTTCTTAATTACCTACATGAGAGGCATCAACCAAATGAATAATTTGAAAACTGGCATTGGAATGCACAGTGCAATTTTTTTCTCCCAGAAGCTTGTTTTACTAATTACATTTGGTTTGAACTTGTATTAAAACAAATACTTCAGACGCAAGAGGGAAGACATATGGGAACATATGTTTATGTATTACTGATTCACTTTGTTATGGAGCAGAAACTAACACACCATTGTAAAGCAATTGTACCCCAATAAAGATGTTAAAAAAAAAAAAACCAAATACTTCTCTAGAGTACATACCAAACTGCTTCTAAGGAGAGCAATCTAGAAATAGTTGGAACATGGGCAGAGGCCACAGGAAAATGAAAAATGCTCAGAATCAGAAGATTCAACATTTAGTCAATTATTTATTTTGTCCTTGCTATATTCCAAAGCAGATTTTGAGGTGGAAAAATAGCTGTGGCTCACACTGGGAGGATTATGCCTTTTGAGGCCCAAATATGATTCTAGCTCTTGTCCAGTGTAGCATTTTGCTGTCTGATGATAACAACAACAGTAATCACTCCTGGATGGCCCACAGTGTCAAGGAATGTGCTAAATTCTTAACATGGTTTACCTCATTTAATCCTTAAATTACTTGTTGTCCTAATTTTACAGATCAGGCTCAGAGAGATTAATTATCTTGCCCAAAGTCACACAGCTAGTACGTGGTGGAACCCAGTTTTTGTGGCCCCACTGCCTGTGTTCCTAACACCTTCACCCTATTGCCTCTGATTTTGTTGACGATAAGCTATGCAGCTATGACTGCTTTCTATTAAAAACATCTGGGCATTTTTAAAGTGGCTGTCAGAGCCTGAAGCACTGTCTACATTGAACAGGAAAGAAGGCGGCTTTGTTGATGTCAAATTCTCCCATCTGAGAAAGGGGTTGTAATCATCTTACCAGGACAGTTTTGAGAAAACAAGTGGAACCCCAAACCTTTGATGATTGCCCAGACACACTGGTTCCAGAAAAGTGTAAAGTCTTCAGATACCTTTATATCCGCATGGTCTTGGCTTGACCAAAGGACCTGGCTGTGGAACTCCTTACCTAGAGTTGCTCCTTCCTGTTCACCATCGCATTCCTTGCCTTGTACTATCCGCTGCTAAATGGATCTCCCTCAATCAGCCATGGGCTGCGCCTCAGCCCTAGGATGGGAAGTACCTCTTGGTGGGCCTTACAATCCACGCTACTGTGTAGGCTCAGCTGTCCAGGTGGTCCATCTTGTCATTGTTCTCCCAGTTCAACGTCCTGAACTTAGCTACCACCCATCCTCCCCAGTTACGGTTGCTGAGGATGTAATAGTGTTTGACACCATCTGTGACCTTTGGCACAACTTCAACTCAAATGTACCCTCTTGGAGGAAAGTTCCTTAGTGCAAAGTCTTTACCTACACCTCTTTTTTCCATCCTGCTGCCTTCTATCCTCCAACTTCCTGTATCTTAATAGTCAAAGGCCAATAAATATTAAGTTTTAGCTCTTAGCTAATATCAATGTATCCTATAGTGGTGAGGTTTTTGGTAGTTACTCAAAATTGTTAGAGTCGATTGTATGCAGTTTTGTTTTTTAACGGGGGAGAAAGAACTGAACTTACAATAGCATGAATCTTCCTTAGCACGCACTTCCCTGCTTTGTGGAAATGGCTGTAACGATGCACAGTATCTAAATCATGTAGTGCAAATCACTACTTTGTCAAGAAGCAGGGACTTAATGCATGTGTTATTTTAAAATTGTTTTCAGCCTGAGATTGGCATACTTAATTGCTTTTTAAGTACCCTTGTTAAAGCATCAAGGATACTGTTGATGGTGTTTAAGCATCTTTGGGTGGGCTGCTGTCATTAAGAAGCAAGGTTGGCATTTTCCTCTCTAACCTCGAACTTGATGGTTTTAATATCTGGGCTATTAAATTTACACCAGGAAGAACTGGTGGATAAATCTTTTACCAAGCAATTTAAGTAAACAACAGAAATAAAGAAAAGGGTAAAGCGTTTAGCTTTCAGATAGCATATCCTCCAAGGACTGTCCTCTATTTTTGCGGTATTGCACGGAGTTGTTTGAAGCAGAAGATGCTATATTTGAGGTTGATTTTTTTGGAATCAGCTTCTGAATTCAACTCTGAAGCGAATGCTTTGGCTTCAGGTGTAGTGTTGATGAATTACTGAAGAAATTTCAATTGGAGGTAAAAATCCTAAATATTCTTTATTTCTTTTTTGGAGGACAAGAATAAGTCCTTTGGGGAAAAAAAGAAAACAAAATAAAACTGACTTACTTTGCTTTGTTTAAAACTATTGCTTTGGTTTTTTCCCCACCCTAAGAGTCCAAGGGCCCTGTAAACATCCATCCTTCATTCAGCAAACATTCATGGGCCATCTACTGCTTTCCAAGTACTATTCCCTGTGCCAGGAAGTATGGAGATGATTTTCCAGAAGGACACATCCCTGGGAGCTTCTCTGTACCCATTCAATGATAACTTACCTAAAGAAACTTTGGCTGAGACTAAAATGTCTTAGGAGAGTTGTGAAAAATAAAGATACAGAGTTTTTCCTTTGATACGCATTTCAACATGGAATCTATTTGAAGATGCGTTCCCATTTCTCTGTGGTAAGATATACAACAAAGGAACACAGGGTGTTTTTGGAGAACTTGCCTGCTTCCTGTTGTTGAAATAAAGTCTTATATGAAATAAAAGCACTATTCAAGTTTGGGATTATTGGTGACAAAGACTGTGTTATCTGTGACAGAGAAAATATGCAATTTCCCCCCTCAGGCATGATGTACATTTATTAGAGTGTTTATCAAATAATTTGGTTTTGCAATACATTATCAGAAATTAGTGAGGTTGGTTATGGACTTAATTATGCTTTTCTAAAAAATGATTTTAGTCTGCTCTCAAACATTTTGAAGTGGACCTTTCTTATACTCACCAAATTGTATGAAAGCACATTGCCCTCATCGCATAAGGGTCACAGGTGGAACGTAGCAAGGCTGAAATGAAGGGTAATGGAAAAATCCAGTACTTGTGTTTGCTACTTAAATGTCATGGCTGGGTAAATGGATTTATCTACTTCCTAGCGCTCGGCTTCTACTACATTAGTGTGGCAGCAATTAGAGAGGAGAGGTTGCTCTACAAATTGGCTTGGCGAACCATGTAGTTCATCTTTTTATTGTGGAAAACAGAAAAAATTGCTTCTGATCAATCCACTTCAACTTTTAGTCTAAAAATTATTTACCATCCCATCAGCTGAAAGTACCTATGAAATGTTCTATTTGAATCAACTGAAGGAAAGAGGTATTTGTATCAATAAGCTGATTATGGTTATGGGGGCACAATCTTACTATGGAAGCAATAAAGAGACCGCATTATTATTGAGGTGTCCTTGCCAAATTGATTAATGCTTTTAGGAGAATTAATCTACATTTCAAATATAATTGGGCTCTTATTAACTAAATCAGAAATGTACCACTTCATGGCTGGGATGCTCAAAAGAAACAGGTTTTCTTCCAGAATAGAACATTATTCATTTTGAACTTTTTGTAATCTTTGCATCTGATTCACATGATTGATTAATCCCTCTGCTTTGTAATTGCCCTACGATGTAACATTTGAGGGTGCTTAGATGAAAGTTTATTATTCTTAATTTTTTCAGAGCGTAAATTAACAGAGAACTGATGTGATGTACAAGGAAATTTGACTCATTTCTACTTTGCCCATCAGCACACTCAAAGATTTTAAGAAGTGAATAAATGAATTACATTTCTAAATGAAATGTAATCATCAGTTTGAGGTAGTACAAACTATAAGAGTATTGTCCTTTAAACTGTGCCTTACATAGCCAGCTTCATTGGGAAAACATGAAGAATCAGACAGCCTGTGTTGGAAACTGGGATGTTGTAGGCTGAGAAACCGTAGCCTCATTTGAGAAGAAACGTCACTCCCAGCTCCAAATCTGGTAAACATTGTTTGGCGTCTCAAAAGCCAAAGATTTCTAATGCAGCAGGAGTCCAAATTTCTGAACCAAAAATCTTAGCAGAGAAGACCAAAAAATCTGTTGAAACAAACTTTTTTTTCCCCCAACAAGTTCTAATTTTTCTCATTGGTGAAACTAAAATCATCTAAATTTTAAATATTTTTTTAAAGGTTGGTTCTTTAAAGAGGAAACTCTCTTCTTTTAGATGAATGTTAATTTCACAATGGAGGATTAGGCAATGTCTGCAGATAATGTCATGTCTTATTTGGGGTAGTGGTTTAAATTCCAGGCTTGCCTTTCAAAAGAAGCTCTTTAACCCTTGTAAAAAAAAAATAAATAGGGCTTCCCTGGTGGTGCAGTGGTTAAGAATCCGCCTGCCAATGCAGGGGACACGGGTTTGAGCCCTGGGCCGGGAAGATCCCACATGCCGTAGAGCAACTAAGCCCGTGCACCACAACTACTGAGCCTGTGTTCTAGAGCCCGTGAGCCACAACTACTGAGCCCACGTGCCACAACTACTGAAGCCTATGCGCCTAGAGCCCATGCACCGCAACAAGAGAAGCCACCTCAATGACAAGCCCGCGCACCGCAACGAAGACCCAACGCAGCCAAAAATAAATAAATAAATTTAATTAAAATAAATAGAACTCCATCTGAGAGGCCTCCCCTTTTGTGTTTTCTCCCTGACTTCCCCTTGTGCCTCCAAACAGAGACTACTTATGTGCTGGTTTATGCTTACAGAGAGATAGGAAGGAGCAGCTGGCTTTTGCTTTGATTTGAGCGCCATTCCTCTTTCTCATATCCTCTCTTCTTACCAGGGCCACATATGTTATTAACACTCAAATAAAGCTTGCTACCTCTTGCAATTTAAGAGGGTTTAGCCGAAGTGGACATTGTGCATTTGGTGAATATGAGACAGCCTGTATCCTGTTCCTTTAGTCCTCTACTCTCACCCAGACAGGACTCATTAGAAAACTGAAGGGCTAGGGTTCAGGAAGCAGGGAAGAAGAAAGGATGAGGGAAGGACTCCCAAGTGCAGTGCTTTATGCAGACTTAGGCCTCTTGGGTAACCTCATCCCTGTGGAAGGATGGCTGCCTAGAGGATTTTACGTGGGGGTCCTTCTACTTGCTGGTTAGACCTGAACGTTGCCTTCCAGGCTTCCCCTGTCTTCAAGGGTTGTTTATATCTTTTGAATTTAGTTCCAAGTCACAACATCTCAGGGTCTCTGTTCCCTGCAAAGATGAGAAGATTGACTCAATGGATGACCTTCTTGGGTCCCTTCCAGTGCTAACATTTAATAACATTTAATCTTGCAAGTGCAGACCACCAATGTATCAAACATTCCAGAAAACACAAGGTGTGGATAAGCAGAACTGAAAGGAAGGTCCCAAATCCACAATAGTACATGTTTTCTTTAACATTCTCTCCTGTGTACACACAGAGCTCAAGTTTTATTTGCTTCCAAGTCAGTCCTGCCCAAAGACCTGGTTCGCTCTCATTAAACAGTTCAGACACAAGCATCCCCCAGGGCAACAATGAACTGCGCATGTTCGTAAATAAAACCGGTTTCCCACATTAAGAAATGACTGGTCTTTCTCACATCCTTGCTGAAATGTTTTGTTTGCTGAGAAGTGGGTGAGGGGGTGGGCAGAGAGGGCTATGAGAGGTTTCATGGGAAAATGTGCAAAAATATAAACAAAGATATCTGTGCTATTCATCTGCTAAGAGAGACTACAGCTAACTTGTATTTGTTTTGTAGGTTCCTTTCTTCCTTCTTTCCTTCCTTCCTTTTTTTCCCAGAAAAAATATCTCTGGCAGCAAATGCTTAGGCATCTGTAGAGGTCAGAACCTCGGTGCAGATCACTGAAAAAAAGGTCACGATAATATCTGCCTTGGGAATTCATTCCACTCCCCACCCGCAAAAGGTTTACTTTATTTTGTATTTCTCCTGGGTTAATTAAAAAATGAAAATAGTAGTAACATTATTGTCTAGCTCCTCCTCTCACACCCCATTAAGAGGGAGCTAGGTTGGGCAGGGGAGTGGTTGACACAGTTGATGACCACAGAGCACGGAAACTTCACGGGGCTAATTGGAAGTCTCTTGGCTGGTGCGGGTCCTAAACCTTTCCTTAGACAGGAAGGGCTGTGAACCGGGAAACTGACCTGCACCAGCCAGGGACTGTCTGCAAACCACTATAAAGAGGGCGATGTTCTGTGAGCTTGGAAACCCACGACACCTGGAAACCACAGGAATTAGGCCTGGCAGTTTTGGCTTCTTGAGGGCAAAACAAGGTCTCCAGTGCTCCAGTTAGAGCGCTTCTCTTTTCCTGCCCTTTCGGAGCCTTAACGTGCCTGTTCCGCCCGGGTGCAAGTTACTCTGGGCAGACCCTTCTTCTGACGTTACGGATCAGTGAAGGGGAAGAAGGAGGGAGAAGCTTCCCGGCCTCAGGCTGAGCGGTGCCGGAGAGACCTGACCTCCACCCAGGCACTTACCCAGCCCCTCTCATTGGCTAAAAAGAAAAAATGCTTTTACATACCGAATGGAGACAGAGGGTGGGATTGGGTTTGTCGGCCTAGGAGGAAGAGGAGGGGGCTTGTTTACGAATTTATGATAACCTGAGATTGAAGGATTAATGGTTTTTCCTTGCCTTTTTGGAAAAAAGACTTGGAGCCTTCCTCCTCTTTTTGTTCCATTGACACTTCCAATTTTACATTGTGTGTGATTTCAGGTGAGGGACATTTCCTTAAAAACAACAGCAAAAAAAAACACAACAAAATCTATATATAAAATTAAGTAAATAAATCACATGGCGTATTAAATTTAATTGAAAATCGAGTAACATTTTCCAAGTTTCACTATGGCAGCATTTAAAGGATTTTTTTAAAAAATTTATTTATTTATTTTTATTTTTGGCTGCCTTGGGTCTTTGTTGCTGTGCGCGGGCTTTTCTCTGGTTGCAGCGAGTGGGGTGGGGGGGGCTACTCTTCGTTGCAGTTCCCGGGCTTCTCATTGGGTGGCTTCTCTTGCTGCAGAGCACGGGCTCTAGGCGCACGGGCTTCAGTAGTTGTGGCACTCAGGCTCAGTAGCTGTGGCTCATGGGCTCTAGAGAGTAGGCTCAGTAGTTGTGGTGCATGGGCTTAGTTCCTCCACGGCATGTGGGATTTGCCCCTACCAGGGCTCGAACCCGTGTCCCCTGCACTGGCAGGCGGATTCTTAACCACTGCGCCACCAGGGAAGTCCCTACTAGCAGGATTTTAATCTAACATTTAAACTAACAAAATCCTGTGATGCTCCTTGGGCATGGTTTTACTTTTGAAAAACTTCCTTTTTCCATTTGGTAGGAAATTTCTGTGTTTATCATAAGCTTAATGCTAAGGATGGAGAATTCTGGTGAGCTTTATTTATTTATTTATTTATTTATTTATTCATTCATTCATTCATTCATTCATTTATTTGCGGTATGCGGGCCTCTCACTGTTGTGGCCTCTCCCGTTGCGGAGCACAGGCTCCGGACGCGCAGGCTCAGTGGCCATGGCTCATGGGCCCAGCCACTTCGCGGCATGTGGGATCTTCCCGGACCGGGGCACGAACCCTTGTCCCCCGCATCGGCAGGCGGACTCCCAACCACTGTGCCACCAGGGAAGCCCCTGGTGAGTTTTATTTTAATTAATTAAATTTGAATTTTATTTATTTATTTATTTATATACATCAGGTCCTTATTAGTTATTTATTTTATACGTATTAGTGTATATATGTTACTCCCAATCTCCCAATTCATCCCCCCCACCCCCGCTTTCCCCCCTTGGGGTCCATACGTTTGTTCTCTACATCTGTTGTCTCCATTTCTGCCTTGCAAACCAGTTCATCTGTTCTGGTGAGTTTTACATAGTATTACACTATTTATCATATGCTTGGAACCAATTAAAATTTATGTTTTACATATGTCTATGTATACATATGTGTGTGTGCATCTATATGAATACATAGAATCTTAGAATTCTACACTAGGGCTGACAGTGGCCTTCGTACCCAGTGAGCAGCCCAACTCACTCACTTGACAAATGGACTAATCTCACAAAGCAATTCCTTGTCTTTTCTTTGGAGATAGTGCATTTCTGTTCTTTCTGCAGTGGAGTGTTTTCTAAGAATTATTTCAAGCCAAATCATGTTGATGACATGCCAGCAGCAGTATAGTGTTTAGGTGACTTCAACTCATGCTTTTGAAGCATTTAGAATTAATTTTAACCTCCACATGTCTGTTTTCCAAAGAAACATACACACATACACTCACGGGTTCAGAATTTGCTTACGGGCAGTGTTAACCAAACAGGTACAATGAGTTATCTTGCTTATTCCTGTTCTTTCCCTGTATCCCAAGACAGACACTGGAGGTGGGTGGGCTGCAGGCTCTTTCCAAAGGTCTATGAAGCATTTTAGAATGTATGAGTTTGTGATGGTGATCTTGGGAAGGGGCTGTTTAATGAGGAGAACTCCACAGTGAGTGGAAAAACTTTCTGAGAAGATTTCTCATTTCTCTGCAATTACTGAGCAAGTGCCAGCGTCCGTTTCCTCCTCAGGCTCTGGGGACCACGAAGAACTCTTTCGGGAAGGGAATCTTTAGTGGACACACTCTCACATTTCTCCAAATATTATAAAGATATGGTGATGCTGAGATTTACACACATAGGTTAGGGATGATGGTGAGCCCTTAAATTTCCTAAATATTATTTAAAATTTGTAAAATACCGTTAAGCTCCCTATTTAAAAAACCATTTTATGCCAGTGGTTATAGCTGTGGTGTTGTCAAATAATCCTTTTTCTGTGCAACTCCTGTAACTGTCGACATTAATAAGAATAATCATGACACAACTTACTGAGTATATATCCTATTCCAGACACAGTGCTAAGTACTTTACATGCATTATTTCATTTAGTATTTGCAACAGTCCTATGAGGTAGGTATTTTTATTTACAAATGAGCAAATTGAAGTTCAGAGGGGTGAAATAAGTTGCCTGAGCTCACATTGGTAATAAGACATAGAACTGGGAACCAAACTGACTCCAGAAACAGAGTTTTCAATCTTTGTTAAATCATTTTATTCCAGAGAATTTTTAGATTTCATTTACCTGGTCAAATTAGAGCAACAGCTTTTAGTTTTCAACTGTGTTCTAACACATTTTTTTCTTATTTTGATATAGCTTTAACATTTGAAGAAAAACAATTTATTTTCATAATAACAGACATTTGCTTAGCACTTAGTTTCTAAGGCCCAGTCCTATACTTGTTCTCACTAATCCTCATGTCCATACTGCAAGGCAGTATATGGAAAAGATCCCTAGACCACTAGCATCAGATTTAGAGTTTAGAAACTGAGATGCTAGTTTAAAATGCAGATTTCTGGGTCCACCATCGACTGGGATAAGAATCTGGGCAGTCAGATGGGACTCAGGAAATTGCCTTCTAATAACCTTTCAAGTATATGAATGAATAGAAAGAGAAACATGAATTTTGGAATCAAACCTTGATTTCTATCCCAGTTTTAGCTCTTTTTAATTGTATGAACTTAGGCAAGCTGTAGTGAAGATTAAATTGATATTGTGTGTAAACACAGTAATGTTTAAGAGTACTAACAGCGATGAAAACTAATGCTTTTGGAGAATTTACTATATGCCAGATACTGTGCTAAGCACGTTACATCTGTCAATTCATTGAAGCTTCACAGCAACCACAAAAGGGAGGGCTGTCATTATTCCTAATCTATTCAGAAGAGTAGGCTGAAGCACAGAGATTGAGCCAGGATTTGGTAGCAGGGAGTCTGGCTCCAGGACTGTGTCCTTAACCTCAATATCGGCTGTCTCTCATGGTAGGTATTTACTGACTGTTACTTCCCTTCGGACCATCTTATAAAAATGACAGCAACAAAAACTGATAAAAATGCTAGATGCAAAACAAGGAGAGCTTTTTCCTTTTGGCCCAGAACATGTAAGCACTATATGGTACATTTCTCTTTAAGATTGTTCATTCAGTCCAGGATCAGAGGTTTGTGTTAGGTAAGACCTGGCAGAGATCTGCTTGGGTTATCTGATGGCTTGGATTTTGCACAGGATTACTCAAAATCTAAATCGTGGACTTGCAAAATCAGCATCACCTGGAGGCTTGTTAGAAAGGCAAATTCTTGGGCCCCATCCAAGACCAATGAACTAAAATCTCTGGGCATGGGGCCCAGCAATCCGTTTTGACAAGTTCTGCAGGTGACATTGATGCATCCTAAGGTCAAGAACCACTGGTTTACAGCATGGAGCCAAAAGCTTTTTTTTAATTTTTATTTTAGGGTCTATAGAGGAAGTAAAAATGTTGACATGTCTTTACTCTGACAATTTAGCTAGAATTATGGTTGTTCTTGGGAGACAGGGTATTCATTGAGGGAACAGAGAATGTCTCTGTTCAGGCAATACTAGTATTGGACATACAAGTATACAAATCAGACGTAGTCCTAGTGCCAATAAGGTTGCAGTCTAGTGAGACAGAAAAGATGGGTACGTCAGACCAGAACATGGTGCAGGCAGGGCTATGATGGAACATGCACAAAGCACTCTTTAAAAAAAAAATAATTAATTAATTTTTGGCTGTGTTGGGTCTTCGTTGCTGCGTGCTGGCTTTCTCTAGTTGTGGCGAGCAGGGGCTACTCTTTGTTGCAGTGCGTGGGCTTCTCATTGTGGTGGCTTCTCTTGTTCCGGAGCACGGGCTCTAGGTGCTCAGCCTTCAGTAGTTGTGGCTTGGGGGCTCTAGAGCGCAGGCTCAGTAATTGTGACGCACTAGGGCTTAGTTACTCTGAGGCATGTGGAATCTTCCCGGACCAGGGCTCGAACCTGTGTCCCCTGCATTGGCAGGTGGATTCTTAACCACTGCGCCACCAGGGAAGTCCACACAAAGCACTTTTGCTGGAGCTGAGATTGGGCAGGGGGGTTATCACCAAGGTTAATCTTAGTGGGGCCTTGAAGGGTAAAGAGACTTGCCCTAGATAGAGATGGTTAACAGAACTTACTGAAAAATTCGGACTAACTTCATTTAAGGGTAGAATAACAACAGTTATGAGGACTTTGCCCTCAAAGCAGGACGTAGTGGGGGAACTACTTCTTAGTGGCTATGTATAACACTACACTGTGGATATGGAATCTAGGTGCAGAGGGTATTTCAGAGTGTAGAGAAGTACCTAACCTACACCAAATGGTGGGTTAGGTCAGCTTAGGGAAGGCTTCCTGGAGGAAGAAGTCAGATACCCAGAGCTGAATCTGAAAGAATGGGTATAAATTACACAGATAAAAGGTTTTCCACATTTCTAGGGCAGCTGAGTCCAGAAACAATATGTAAAGGACAGTGCTTCCCAACTTTTAGCAAGTGATGACTCTTGAGACAAATGTAACATTTGCAAGGCACCCTGGGGCAATGCAATACATTTGTGGCACGCAGGTTGCTACTCCCTGGTTTAGGGAGTGTAAGCTGTTTACAATAACCAGAGTGTATAGGAAGAGGCTGAGAGGGAGGTTTGGAGAGCTAGGAATGAGAGGTGGCAGACATCATCTTCTCAGGAATTATTTCAATGTATGAAATGAGATCAAATAGCCACTTCAAAGGAAATTAAATTTATTAAAAAAAATTTTTTTTTAGCCAGTATTTCTTACAGAGCACTGGGAGGCAGCTGGCTTCTCCTCCAGCAGGTGAGGTGTTGATGGTACTTTTTTCTTGCCCCTTTGGGTGTGTCAGGGAAAGAGGTTTTCTCCTCTCCTCAGATGCATGGAGGAGGCTGTGCGCTATTGCAATGAGATGGTAAGACTCCAAAGGAGCAAGTGCCGGAAATCGTGGTTTCCACGAATGAAGACTACACTATTCATTTTCTCTGTGTGGGATGAGAAATGTCAAACCTTGCTCTGTTGAAAACGCCTTTGATCAAACTCATCTGGGCTTTCATTTTAAAAGCCACACTTTCTGGGAAATAGAATTGCTACAGTTTAAATATAAATCTCATCTAAAAGTTATATCATGGGAACTATGTAACTTAAATATTTGTATTCATTTCCCTATATGTATCTCTTTTCTTAGACTCAGACCTGCCAGCCAGGTTTTATAGGGACACTATCTGCCCAAAAAAGGAACACTTGGGCCTTGGCCACTAGACGATTTCCTCTGTCTCCCTTCCATGCTGGGCCTTCTTTTATAAATCTGAGCACAAGAGAGCAGAAGCAGCAGGAGAAGTGATAAGATTTATATTAGAAAAGCTCTAAAAAAGTTTTTGATGGGGAGGACAGAAATGAGGAGAACAAATTTTAAAAATATTTTTAATTGCTTTTTAAAAATGGACTAAGTTTCTGAGAATGTGTGTCTGTGAAGCCCTGAACCACAGGGAGCTGGAGTGTCTTTGGGCTGTAGAAGCATAATTTTACTTGAGCTTCAGAAAAGCATGCATTTGTCAGCCTTTTAGAACTCATTGTGTCCTTTGCTTTTCACCATAAGGTCACTGGTAAGATTTAAAAGAGATGGTTGGGCAAAAGAGAAGGGAGGAAGGACGTAATCCAAGAGCTTGCAGTAAAGGTTCTATGGGGGCATATTTTCCTGAGGGTGGTGAAGTAAATGAGGGGAGAAGCTTCTAGAATAACTTTAATTTCTTGCATTTAGTTAGTCTATAAAATGATAGAGGATGATTTTGTTACCAAATTAGATGTGAGGCCCCCCTCTTGGAGCCCTAGCTGAACTGAAGCCCCCCCTTTTCTTGGTCAGGGAGTTCTTTCCTGCCTGGGTTCATGAAACTGAGTGTGGTACAAGCCAGACAGTCTTTAATTCTATGGCCAGAGAATGGAGAAGGGGAACTCATGCTCTAAAGGCACCTTCTCCCTGGAGGAAGAGAGTAAGGGAATTCCAAGGGTTAGGAGGCAGACAGGTCATCAGGCTCTAGCAAAAGGGTGGAGATTTCCAAGGGCAGCTGGGGCATGCGCAGTCTTCCACACGGCATGAATTGTGCCTAGCAGAGTACAAATCCCTGCTTCGGGCAGAGATCTTAGCACGGTAATGGAGCAAAGGTAACTCTTGATACCTCCAGGTTTCATCTGTGCAGGCGCCTTCCTGTGGTCAAGTCAGAGCCTGCTCTGGGGGGCTGACCACTGCATATCTCTCAAAGCATGTATCTCTCACAGGACAGCTGCAAAGCACCTCTGCCAAACACCAGGTACTTTTGAAACAAACACAGAGATAGATCAGGCAAGTGTTCTTCAGCTCTCAGGAGATGGTATAGAAACACAGAGATAAATCAAGGCAAGAAAAGTGGTGACCCTTAGTCCACTTTGCCTGCCATCTTGGAGGTAGCTGGTTCAGTCTGGTTTTGTCACTGGCCTTTGTGGTATCCTGTTGATAAAACACAACTGGCCCATGTGGTTAAAAAAAAGAAAAAAGTTTCCGTGACTGGGCCTGAGCTGCACAGCATGGGTGACGATTTCATGTGTTCTATTTTTTCCTACTTTAAACTAGAAGTTGGTATCAGAGTAGAGATTTCTTCTGAGGAACAGAGGACAAAATCTTCATGTTGTGAGGTCAAGTTTGGGTGAGAAGGGATGAGAGGACTGAACAGAGAGGATGGGATTTATATCATTAGCTTTTCAAAACAATTATGGTAAAATATACATAATATAAAATTTACATCTTAACCATTTTTAAGTGTAAAATTCAGTAGCATTAAGTACATTCACATTGTTGTGTAACCAATCTTCAGAACTCTTGCATTCCCACCAATTTTGTATGAGAGTTCCTGTTGCTCCCTATCCTTGTCTGCTTTTGGTGTTGTCAGTGTTCTGGATTTTGGCCATTCTAACAGGTGTGTAGTGGTATGTCATTGTTTTAATTTGCGTTTCTCTGATGACATATTATGTGGAGCATCTCTTCCTATGTTTATTTGCCATCTGTATATCTTCTTTGATGAAGTGTCTATTAAGGCCTTTGGCTCATTTTTTAATTGGACTGTTTGTTTTCTTATTAGTGAGTTTTAGGAATTCTTTGTGTATTTTGGATAGCTGTCCTTTATCAGATGTGTCTTTTGCAAATATCTTCTCCCTGTCTGTAGCTTGTTTTCTTCTTCTCTTGACTTTGTCTTTTACAGAGCAGAAGTTTTAAATTTCAACCATTAATTTTAACTGTTAAAAAATTCTAAACTGAGGAGGCAAATCATGGTAAAACAGTTCTTGATGAAAGACGCCTTGGTTGTTCTGTGGGGAGTCCTCCACTTGAAGTGGTACATGCTCTCAAGTCTTAGCTAATTCTCGCCATGTCTTATATTAGCTAGTCCAGTCAAAATCCATCTATTGGCTTCCTAATGTGCTGTGGCACTGAGGAGTTTGTTCCTTCCTTTCCAAGCTTCAGAAAACCTCCCTCTTTCCTGAGCTTCTTTCAGACTCTGAGCTTCCCTTTCTCAGGGCACCCACCGCCCCGCAGGCTGTTTCCTCACATCCCCAGAGTGCCTTTCCTCAGCTCACACAGCACCTGTGTCAAGCCCTCTGTTAAATGCATAGAATTAAATGTATCTGACAGTTAAGAGTCAGACTCTGTTGGATGGAGAGGTTCCTTAAGAAAAGTTTAACTCTGCTTCGTTTAGAGCCGTGAGTCTCAGCGGTGGGGAGGGGGTGAACGGGAGGGGATGCAGGCAGGAAACCTCCTTCACACTCTATTTGTCTTCCCTGCCCAGTTTATGACTACTGCTATTGGTGTGAATATGATGTAGCTTTTGTTAGGTCCAAAAAAATAAAACCAAACCAAACAAACAAAACACTGGTTATAGGGGCAGTTGATTAAATAATTACTTTTTGTCTTTTTACAGATATAATAAACTTGTTCTTCTAGAGGCAGAGATATCAGGCTCCTATTGTATCTCTAGTTTGTTCCATTTTTTTTTCTGCAGGTCAGTCAGAATCTTTCCCCAGTATTTCAACATCAGGGCTTTCTCCAGAGCCATAACTTACTTCAGGGCTGTGCTGTCATGCCAGACATGAGCTTTGGGGAATGAGGCAACAGAGTGCTGGTCCCAGAGGCCCTGGAACTTGTTTTCTTGACCAGTCCCTGATGTCAACCAGCCTTGTGGTCATTTACTATCTCCTCAAAAGGTAGAGTGGGGCACGCACAGCTGCCTGACCTCTGGGCTGGATAATGTGCCTGCCTTTGTAGCAAATTAATCAGCAAGGCAAAGGCAGAAGCAGTTTTCTCCCCCAAGTGATTTCTTGCCTCCAGAAAGTTATTATCTTCCCGGGTGTACCCAGTGACTCATGACTTGTCAGCACCATTCAAAACATTATTATATCTGACCACACGACACAACACATGCACTCTCACTTACAGTTCATGGTTTCTTTGCACGCACACCTAATACCACCCAGTCAGTTGCCACCCCTTATATGCACGCTCACATTGGAGGTGTGCAAGTTGGTAAGACATACCTGGGATTTACTTACTTCTGAAATAAGCAATACAGTGTTCTTTGGGGTCACAAGATCTTAAATGAAAGCAAATTATTGCTTTGTTCAAAACACAACAGAGATTTACAGAGCAACTGAAAGAAACCTATAGAACTCACTGCAGAGATCTCTAGGTAATTAACTCAAGTGTGAATAACAAAGTAAGCATGCCAATCCTTTTTTGCCCCCAAACTGGTAAAGTTTTCAAGGCTGCAGGGTTAGATGTGTCCCAGCCCATTTTTCTCTTTTTGTCTGGATTGATTTTCTTCCTAAATATTTCATGTTGTCCTCTGTGTTTGGCAAGCCCAGCCGTCTGCTCTCTCTCTGTTAATTTGTGCTATTAAACAGTTTGCAAGGACTTCCTTTCCAAGTACCTCAATGTCAAGCTATTTCTATTACTCCTAGGATTTGCTGCCCTTACTGCCATATCTTAGGAGTTCACTTTCTTTCTTTTCTGTTTGTTTTTTCTCTATTTCCCATGTCTTATTCAACTCAGGCTCTCCAGTACCTGGCACAGAGGCACATAACAGGCTGCTAACAAATGTCACTGAATAAATGCATTGAATGGATGCTTTCTTACTTAAGGCCGCATCTTTTGGTGTGGTCTACTCTGGGTCTTTCTCTAGTTTATTTATTCTTTCAATGGGAGTCAGGTTACTAAACTGTTTAGACAAAAATAACAGATCCTCATCATAAAAATTTGCCCCCCAAATCCAAGATATTAGAAGTTTATAGATGATAATGTATATCACATTTTTTTATCTCACAGCAGGTTGTGCAACTTTGTTTTTTATTTTTCAAATATTCATCTTTTGATTTCTAATAATTGCTTAAATATTTGCTTAAATATTTGCTTAAATAAATAATTGCTTAAAACACACAAACACTCTCAGTTCAGTTCTGTGGGGCGTGCACATCCACAAGCATTTGAAGTTTTGGAGTAAGTGTCCAAATTAACCAGCAAAGGATTATAGATCTTATTAGAAGTGAGGTCATCACATTGGGTGAAAACAGATGCAATTGACTTCATCATGGCTTACCTTGGACCCCAGAGTCCCTAACAGTATGGGGTGGTTGAGGCATCTGGTTCCTATGAGGTAGGCTCTCACCAAGCCTGAAAAGCTCAATTCTTATTTTTCCACTGCCTTTTTGTTGACATTCTCAATCTCTTTTTTATATTCCTTTTATCCTTCACTCCCAATTGATATGCTTTGATTATTTATTTATTTATTTATTTATTTAATTTTGACTGAGTTGGGTCTTCATTGCTGCGCGCGGGCTTTCTCTAGTTGTGGCGAGCGGGGGCTACTCTTCATTGCAGTGCACGGGCTTCTCATTGTGGTGGCTTCTCTTGTTGCAGAGCACGGGCTCTAGAGCGTGCGGGCTTCAGTAATTGTGGCACGCGGGCTTCAGTACTTGTGGCCCGTGGGCTCTAGAGCACAGGCTCAGTAGTTGTGGCACATGGGCTTAGTTGCTCCACGGCATGTGTGATCTTCGTGGTCCAGGGCTCGAACCTGTGTCCCCTGCGTTGACAGGCGGTTTCTTAACCACTGCCCCACGAGGGAAGCCCAAGTGCTTCAATTTTCATGATATTTACAAACATCAGGTTCTCATAGCTCTTAATCCAAATACAGAATCTAGAAGCCCACATCTTACCTGGGTATGGAAAGCAGAACCCAGGGCTTTCTGTAAAATGTTTCTACCTCCAGGGTCCAGTGTTGTCAGAAGCCCACTTCACCAAAAATTTTACTGACTTGACAATCTCTTGTCACCAAAATCTTATAGGTTGTCTGTATTAATCATAGACTCTTTCTACACTAGCTCTTGACAAAGGGATTAAAATAGTGTCCTGGTCAGCTCGGGCTGCCATAACAAGATGCCACAGACTGAATGGCTTAGACAACAGTAATTAATTTTCTCACAGTCTGGAGGCTGGAAGTCCAGATCAAGGTGTCAGCAGGTTTGGTTTCTCCTGAGGCCTCTCTCCTTGGCTTGCAGAAGGCTGCCTTCTTGCTTTCCTCAGACGGCCTTTCTCTGTGCACATGTCTCTTCCTCTTCTGGTAAGGACATTAGTCCTGTTGGATTAGGGCCCCATTCTTCTGACCTCCTTTAACCTTAATTACCTCTTTAAAGGCCTTTTCCCCAAATATAGTCACATTAGGAGTACAGGCTTCAACATATGAATTTTAGGAAACACGATTTAGTCCATGACAGAATACTGAACCATTGTTAACCAATTTGGAATAGCAGATTTTTCTGCTGCAAAAAAAATTTCTATCTATTTGTTATAAAGTGGCTAAGTGCTTGGGTTCTGTAGCCAAGATATCTGTCTTCATACCCTTGCTCTGCCACTTGCTAGACATGAGGCCTAGGGCAAGTTACTTATGTTCTCTCTGCCCAGTCTTTGTATCTGCAGAATAGAGATTATAAAAGTATCTAGCTCATGGGGTTGTTATGAGGATGAAATGAGTTAAAACTTGTAAAGTGCTTATTATGGCTAATAACATGTAAGAATTGCTGAATGAATGTTAGCTATTTTTGTTAGCAAGAAATGATACTTCCAGTTATGGACTGAATTGTGTCCCTCCAAAATTCATATGTCGAAGCCCTAACCGTCAGTACCTCAGGAGGTAATGGTGTTTAGAGATAGGGCCTGTAAAAGGGTGACTAAGTTAAAATGAGGCTGTTAGGGTGAACCCTAATCAAATATGATTGATGTCCTTATAAGAAGAGGGAGAGACCCCAGGGGCACACGAGCACAGAAGGACAAATCATGAGAAGAGGCATCTAGAAGGTGTCCATCTGCAAGCCAAGGATAGAGGCCTTAGAATAATCCAACCTTGCCAGCACCTTGATCTTGGACTTCTAGCCTCCAGGACCATGAGAAAATTAATTTCTGTTGTTTAAGCCATGCAGTCTGTGGTATTTTGTTATGGCAGCCCAAGTAAACTAATACACTCCCTAAAAAGAATGAGCCTGAAAATGTTCAAACTATTTCCTCCTAATTGAAGAGAATTAGGAAGCTGCTCTTTTTGCTATGATGACAACATCCAGATTAGTCACTCCATCAAAAGGAGTGATCTCATGAACACTCAGAAGAGGGTACTGTGAGTTTTCAAAAGAGAATCACTTTCTCTTATTGAAGATACTTCTGTCACACATTTGTGCTCTTAGGTGAAATGTGTTCAATTACCTTTTAGGTAATCCTTCCAAAAGGCAAATATAACTGTTGGAATGCACATAGTATCACATATTCTAAGATTTTTCAGAACTAAAAACATTGTTCTAAGACAGCTGATTTAAGATTTTTCTTTTTAATTACTCTTTTAGAATATTCCTTATCTTTAAAAGAGTGCTTCTAGTTAGAGCAAGGTTGAAGGTAGGCAAAGGATGCCTTGCCTTGAATAGCACAGCTATGCAGTGAATGCTGCCTGGCTGGTCAGCAGGAGCAGAATACCAGTAACTAGGCCTCCAGCACTCACGCTGCTCTTGACTTCATAGCTGTGACCAAGTCAGGCTCGTGTTCTTACAGTGGCCTCATAACACTCCAGTCCGTGTCTGGAGAGCAAGCAAGGATATTTGTACACATCATGCCATGTCATGCTAATGAATCTTACTTATGAATCTTAGTTATTTATGTCTAATAGTCTTCCTGTTTCTTGAAAATCCCGAAGACTGAACTTCCAAAGGCAACTTTAAGTGAGATACATGTTTACATCACAAAAGCCTCTATCGTTGGGAGGAGAAAATATTGTTTTTGGCAGTGTAACCAGGGAGACAGAATCCTCCACTCAGGGAATAAAACAAGCCTTTCCTTTATGATGCTCCCTTTTTTGGTCCCACTGAGTTAGGTGTTGCAAACAGGCCAAATTTGGTTCACAGATGGGTTTCGTTGGACACACATGGTATTTATGCAGGTTTTCAACTTGAGCATGTCTAGACAAAGTATACACTTTCCAATTTGGCACAGTTGCTGACACTCCCTGATGTCTTACACACAACATGCTGGTTCCCACGAATTTATGTGACTTGTCTGTCTCCTAAATGCATTTAGCTCACAGCCCTTGTTAAATTGTTCCCTGGCCACAGTCAGAGATGTTTCCTCAACACAAAAAAAAGTTGGTTTTTTTTTTTTAAGCTTTTGTTGTTTACTACATGTGGATCAGAGAATACTTTCATCACATTTCATGCATTCTAGATATTTGAGGAATTTGGAACACTGCCACCATTACAAATTTTACTATAGTCAGCAGAAAATGGACTTTCATCTCCTCAGTTTCTTCTAAAACTTGAGAAATGAGTTTTAAAATTATTTTTACTATTTATTTTATTTATTTAGGCTGCATCGGGTCTTAGTTGCGGCACACAGGATCTTTTTTTTTTTTTTTGCGGTAAGTGGGCCTCTCGCTGTTGTGGCCTCTCCCGTTGCGGAGCACAGGCTCCGGACGCACAGGCTCAGCGGCCATGGCTCACGGGCCCAGCCGCTCCGTGGCATGTGGGATCTTCCCGGACCGGGGCATGAACCCGTGTCCCCTGCATCGGCAGGTGGACTGTCACCCACTGCGCCACTAGGGAAGCCTGGCACACAGAATCTTTGTTGAGGCATGTGGGATCTTGTTTGTTTCGTTACAGCATACGGTCTGCTCGGGTTTCTCTCTAGTTGTGGCACGCAGGCTCCAGGGCACGTGGGCTCTGTAGTTTGCGGCACATAGGCTCTCTAGTTGAGGTGCATGAGCTCAGTAGTTGTGGCGCGCGGGCTTAGTTGTCCCGCAGCATGTGGGATCTTAGTTCCTTGACTGGGGATTGAACCCGCATTCCCTGCATTTGAAGGCGGATTCTTTACCACTGGACCACCAGGGAAGTCCCAAGAAATGAGTTTTAGTATTATATGTCACACCTGAGTTATTCTTAATTTTGAGACTATATCTGAGCTATTCAATATGGAAGCTGCGAGCCACAGGTGGATATGGAGCACTTGAAACGTGGCTAGTCTGCGGGAGAAAATGATAATTTGAAAAGATACATGCACGCCAGTGTTCACTGCAGCACTGTTTACAATAGCCAAGACATGGAAGCAACCTAAATGTCCACTGACAGAGGAATGGATGAAGAAGATGTGGTACATATACACAATGGAATATTACTCAGCCGTAAAAAAGAACTAAATAATGCCATTTGCAGCAACATGAATGGACCTAGAGATTGTCATACTAAGTGAAGTAAGCCAGACAGAGAAAGACAAATATATGATATCACTTCTATGTGGAATCTAATAAAAAAATGATACAAATGAAATTATTTACAAACAGAAAGAGACTCACAGATCTCGAAATCAAACTTATGGTTACCAGAGGGGAAACATGGGGGGAAGTGATAAATTAGGAGGATGGGATTAACATATACACACTACTATATATAAAGTAGATAACTAATAAGGACTTACTGTATAGCACAGGGAACTCTACTCAATATTCTGTAACAACCTATATGGGAAAAGAATCTGAAAAAGAATTGATATATCTATATCTATATCTATATCTATATCCCTGAATCACTTTTCTGTATACCTGAAACTAACACAACATTGTCAATTAATTATACTCCAATAAAAATTAAAAAAAAAGGACATTGGGGCTTCCCTGGTGGCGCAGTGGTTGAGAGTCCGCCTGCCAATGCAGGGGACACGGGTTCGTGCCCCGGTCCGGGAGGATCCCACATGCCGCGGAGCGGCTGGGCCCATGAGCCATGGCCACTGAGCCTGCGCGTCCGGAGCCTGTGCTACGCAACGGGAGAGGCCACGGTGGTGAGAGGCCCGCGTACCGCAAAAAAAAAAAAAAAAAAAAGTGGAAAAAAAAAAAAAGGACATGTGGCTAGTCTGGCTAGTCTGAATTGAGGTGTGCTGTGGGTGCCAATATACAATGGGTTTCAAACTTAGCACAAAAATAATGTAAGATATTATCTCATTAATATACTTTATATTAATACCTTTCATAGTAACTACTTTAAAATGATAATATTTTTGAGATGCTGGATTAAATAAAATATATTATTAAAGTTAATTTCACCTGTTTCTTTATGTCTTTTAAAATGCGGTTACTAGCAAATTTTAAATTGCATGTGTGGCTCACCTTGTATTTTTACTGGACAGCACTAGACTAGAAGTTAACCAAAGTGAATTCTTAACTACATCAGGTTTATTAAATTTATGATACCATATGTTGAATTTATTAATAACCCTTCTGTAAAACCAGTCATGAATGACTATTTTCAGTTTCCAGAAAGAGGCCCTTTCTGGGGGTGGTGTTAAAGATGAGTTGCTGTACTGATAGGGGAGAAATCAAACTGTGCTGGGAAGATTTCATATTCAGGGAACAGGTG